>NC_133898.1:44128177-44793034 GCF_964199755.1 Larus michahellis | reverse complement strand
CACTGCCTTCTTAGCCTGCTTCTGGTTAACAGCCTGGCACAGTTTGCAAGTAAGTGGAAGGTATTGTTTAAAGATGCAACCTTCGGTTCCTTGGACATCGTGCACCACACAGTCTATCAGGGTTCTTCCTGAGGGACACCCAATGTGGCCAGCAAATCTGCTGTCAGTTACTACAGTTCGGCAAAGGGAGGTGATCCTAACTGAAGTTGTCCAGGAAAAAAAGTTTGTATCTGTTCAGTGGATCAGCAAACACTCTAACTTTGAAGTGGGAAATAACAGATGAAGAAGTCAACCAGCACTTACTTAGAAATCGCTGTAGCACAGGAAACGAAGCAACAACAACAGCAACAACAACAACAAAAACCCACCCCGCAGAGGAAAGCTGAAAGGCTGAGGATGTCCTGGATTCTTTCCAACAGGCAGGCACACTTCATACTGCTGTAATGGGTAAAGGTTCTTGCCTGCAAATTCAGCAAGTGTGTTGCCATCAATAAACCAACGTTTAAACAATAAGCTTTGATGTAAATGCTTTGCTCTGATCCTTAATTAGTGAAAGGAAAAAATGTCTTACAGCAGCAAAGAAAATCTCTCTGCAGCAGATCACAGGTATGTGTGTTCTGCAATACACAAATGTTTATCCTTTACCCACTTTCAATACTACTTTGCCATTTTGAACTCTCGGTACTTGATCTAACCCAAACAAACATTAGTAGGCACAAAATTACTCCTGCCTTGAGATCAAAACAAACATCTGACTTCACATGCAAAGTACATCATAAAATCTTTTTTTTTTTTGTAGAATTTAAGCATAATGATTAATTTAAATTAAATTGCTATTGTCTAGCTAAAATTATTAATGGCAAACTATTCAAAAATGGTTTCACATTTGACCATCTAAATACCTGAAATATTGCTCAGAGTTAGCCTTTGGTTTTTTGGAAGGAACAGCAAAAGGAAATGTTCTTTTGATAGTAGAGAAGTTTCAAGGGGTATAACTTTAAAAAATGTTACAATAGAAGTTGATTGAGTTCTAAAACTAATTTTAAAAGTTCAGCGCAAATCCACACTCCCTGTGGTAACAATCAGGTTTCTGAAAAAAGAATTAAAAAGATGAACTGCTGATTCACTGGGTTTAAAAGCTTTGGGAACATTAAAGGCAGAAAACAATGTGAATGAAGGAAAAACAAAACAGGAGGAAAGAAGTTTTTTGCTCTTTAGCCCCTTGAAATACTTTCCTTTGAAATCGTTGAGCCTCACAGCAATGATCCCATTTGATGGCTGTCTTTTAAAAATGGTTCATTTACAGTATTAAGAAAAATGGCTCTATATAAGTAATTGAGCATGTCAAAAGACAAGGCTTCAGGGGCATCGGGTGCTCGGCATGAATCACACTACTTTATATACCCAGAAAGGTGCTCAGTATTTTCAAGGGCTCCAAGGCTTATGTTCAGATGCATTGTGGAAAAAGTGCTGGCTCCTTAGTACTAGTGCCAACGGGGACCCCCTCAGGGAAAGAAGAAACTTAAATGTTCTGTGGCAAAACATTGCAAGGGCAGAGCAGAGGAAAATGGGGGCTCACCTCCCCAGGGCCCCAGTAGAGCCCCCATGGCCCGGGCAGGGGGCAGAAACACATTAAGGCATTAGTTTCCCAAAATATCAGTTTCTTTGCTCATCAAACCTGAGATGGAAGATTTGTTGGGGGTGCAGAGGGAGCAGATTAGACCGAGGCTTGATTTGTTTCCTGGCCGATGAAGATATGCTCATAACTCATCCTGCAGGGATGGAGTTGTTTCTACCGAATAGGTAGAGAGGTAAGACCAAAATCTTATAAATTCCACCCCAAATTGTCAGCTCCAAAATAGAGAATGCAAACAGACACATGAAACAAGTCCTTCCTAAAGATCAAGTCCTTAACAGAGGCTTGTGAAGAACATGATACATTTGGTTCTCATGTGCAGCACTATAAAATTGCTGTACACATTACTGCAGCAGTTTCCCCCACTATCTTACGATCACCACGGGAACCAAAATCCATTTGGAGGGTTACGGGGAAATGTTGAGGCTCATGCAAAAAAGCAAGCCCAAGCATTACCATAAATGTCTACAGTACATAAACACAATTACAGTTTGGAAGTTAAAGAACTTCTTTTCTTTTTTAGAGATGAAAAAAGAAAAAGGAGCTCTATCTGGACAGAGAAACCTGATTAAAGACAATGGCAATAGAAAGTGATATTAGATCTAATTAGTCCACCAAAAAAGAAGCAAATCCTCCAACTCTAAGGCTGAACCATCATTAAAATTAGAAAAAAAAGTTTGCTATTCAAATTTAAAGCACTATATTTAACTTAAGTGCAGTTCACAGAATTTAACAGTCCTCTTTGGGAAAGGATCACAGATTATTGTGACACAGGTGTTTGTATCTCTTTTCTCCAACACACATATCCTGTATACTTAATAATGAAGAAATAATCTGGCTTCTCATAAGGTTCAATTCATACAGGCGCTGTATTTTTGAAAGACAGAAAATGTCTTAGCATCTCTAAGACAGTCCTCTGACAAAAGAAGTTTACGAAAAAAAAAATCTAAAAGAGAGAAAAGAAAAAAGAAAATAACTTTTCTAAAAGAAGTTTAAAAATTGTTTGCCTTCAAAAAAATCAAATCTTTCCTTTTTCAAAAGAAACATGACTAATGGAGGAAGTTAAATCAGGGAATAGTTTTTAAAAAAATCTCACACTGGAGTTATCTGAAGTATGTAATATCTCAGACTTATTAAATTCTGAAGCACTATGGCAAACTACAGCATCTTGAGGGGATAATTTTACCCAGGAAGCAAACAACAATATACAGGGATCCTGGAGTACTTCAATGAGAGCAGATGAATGAATCAGGGTCAACTGACAAGATCATCAGGACAGAGTCCAGAACCAGCATCTCCCATGCCCCAAGTCAGAGCTGGGTTCCCAAGCCGAGTTATGCACATTTATGCATATTTGGAAATTCAGGCAGATTTACTGCTCAAGTATGCTGAATTCACGTCTCTGAAAACCCAACACCTTTTTTTTAACCACAGAATGAGTGTGGGCCAGAAATAGCTTAAAATTCCCCTGGAATTAATTATTGAGTTCAGTTACTTTAGCGAGTTTACTGGCAGCGGTAGGTAATGCTTCAGGATTAAAAAATAGCAATTAAAAATAAAATTATTCAGAAAAGTTAGTATATGAGGCTTGTAGACCCTGATCCAACAAACACAGTATCAAATATAACCATTGGAAATAAAATTAGAAAAGTCTATGAGACTATTTATTTTGTTAAATATAACATTTAGTAGCGATAATTGGGAAGCTCCAGCTTCTTCTTGATGTAGACTCATAAAGAATATCTCCATGCTATGACAGAAAGACATTTCCCTCAGGCCAGAATAGCAACGTCAGTGGGGTTAGGAAAAAAAAAAAAAAATAAAAAAAAAATTGAAGAAGCCTTTCCATTTTCAAAAGCAGAATTGCTACAATCATACCTTTTCACTTTCTCAAAAGTTCCATATTTTTTCTTAATGTTTTACTGAGGATTCTCTTACCAGCTTCAGGTCAATGCTGCCATAGCTGCAGTTGTGTTTGAAGTGAACCCCACAGAGACCCCACCTGGGAAGCTTTAACAGGCCCCAGCTCTGCAAGCTGCATGCTGGGTTTTTTTTTCAAACTTCTGTTTGAAAACAAATTATCTTCACCCCTTTATATTCTTGATAATTAGATATTGTATAAATATCACAAGAAGAACTGTGAATATTCATTCACGATTTAAACAGTCATTCAGACCCACATTCTTATACATAAATAGACTAGAAGGTCAGATATAGGTATACATACATGAGCATATTTATATACACAAACACATATATCCCTCGGTACGTGGCAATCAGCTGTGCATATACACGATGGATATGCAATGCAAATGTGAAACTGCAAATGCACATATTTTTTCTTAATACTCATTCTTCCATCCATTAATTTAAATAGAAATTAATACTAAGTACTTAAAATATTTGATGACACACACTGACAGTCTCTGGGATTAACCCCAAATTTGAACAGAAGATAATAGTCATAACAACTCTCACCAGAAATAGCCTCTTTCTGTCATTTTTAACATCCAAAGTGTAAGAAAAACCTAACTGAGCCTGGTTTTCTTTCTGTATTCTACAGATAGTCATCTCTGGCATCAGCAGACTGAGTCTGAGCTTCACATTGATTTTCTTTTTTCCTGATGTATACAGTGAAATTGAAGTCCTATGCATTTCTGCTAAATAAGGTTCTGCCTTAGCTAACAGCAAACTATGACAATGGTCTGCAAAGAATTGGGGAAAGAGAAGCAGTCTTTTAAAAAATTCACCAGCAGCAGCTGTGAATTTATAACTGTCAATAAAATTGCTGAGGTTTTTATATGCACATTAACAGCATGCTTCAGTGTAAAATGGGATTCTTAATTCTTTTCACAGAGCATTAAATCATATTTAAGATTAAAAAAAAAAAAAAATCCTTGATCAGCTACTGACAGGTCCCCTCCCTATCAAAACCACTCCGCTTCCCATGTTTGTACTTTGTAGACTTCAACAACCACTTAATTGCAAAAGATTCCTCTCAAAGTAAAATATGAAATAATAGGGTGCGACTGCACAGCTTATGTTGTTCTTCATTTACTCCAAGCAAGACTCCAGGAGACTAATGTGTGTTCTTGTAATGCCAGTGAGATGTATTTCATAAGGAAGGTAAGTCACAAGTCTAAGATGGTCCAGGACAAGGCTTCAGGTTCCTTCAGCTGCAAGGGAAAATGTCTTTTGTTTACTGCATACTTCATGAGAGGCCACCTTACACCCGGTGAGGATGCGATGATTAACTTGTGAAGCGGTTCCCAACCTTCTGTTAGGACTCACTCAGGAAACCAGCAATACCTCCCCCTCCCAAGAACTGTGCGTTGACAAAATGTTTCTCAGTTTCCAAATCCCAGTAGGCACCAAGGGCATCTTCTTACCCTTGCTTACATTTCATCCTATCCCTCAGAAGTAACATGGAATGTATTAGGCAAAATCTGTCCCCCTGAGTTTATCTCATTCCTTGAGAGATTAAAAAAAACCTGACAATCAGAGCATCTCCAATACCTTGTCTACCCATCTTTCTCTTAACTTCACTGTCAGCGTGAACCAGCTAGGGCACAAAGGCAGCACAGGAGCCATGGGTATCTAACCCATGAATGTTGCTAAAAAAAACCTCACGTTGTTACAGACAAAAAACTGTCATCAGGGCAATATCCTACTTAATGACATAATTCTGCATAACCATGGAACTTCCTTTTAGTAGGAATTTGACTATGACCTGCAGTCTGTTTATCAGAAGTCTACAAAAGGCAAGACTATGATAATTTTGTGGCACAGTGAATGCCAGCAGTATGTAAATTCGGTGGCCTAATTGTGTTCTGGCCTAAATTTGGCAACTAGTTATACAATAAGATGAAATAAACATCCACAAACAGCTCCAGCGGTGGCATTTCCAGCTCCACGGGACCGCAGGGTCACTGGCGCATCCACTACCAGACAAAAAACAAGAACAGAACATGCACTGTGACACACAAGGATTAGAGCAGTGTTGGTGTCCACGTGGACGGTCCCACACCAGCCATGGGCAGATGCTCCATCAGCAGCGGCACACAGCGGGGACACTGTCCCCTGCGCTGCCCAAGGGAAAGGTCAAGGTCCCGGCAGGAGGATGAGGGAGCCAGGGCCAGCCTGGCCAAACGGCTCGCTGGCACCGTCTCCATCCGCCACCACGTTAGGTGTTTGCCAGCACGCTGCCCTTCATCCACCCCTCCGCTCCCGGGGCTCACAACAGCGTCTGCAACCCAGACCCGGGGGGGACTAAAACACGGCCCTCGGGCACTCGTCTTGCACCACTCCTTCCTGCCCGACTCGGCACACTGGCGCAGCTGAGGTGAGATGAAGCAGCACGCGTTCAGCTTCCCAGCCTCCTCCAGAGAAAAATGACAATTTGAGTGACCCATTATTATTGAACCAGTTTTTAATGAAATGCTAGTACTGCACACCAGTACACAGAGAACATATGTGGCTGCAAGTGATTAATTACACTCCCAAAGAACCTAATAAGAGACTCTCATATTTAAAATACTTTATGGCAACTATTAATTTTTTCTCTCTAATTATCAGAGTAGCTATGGAGTAATGCACCCTTCACCTCAAATTTGCTTATTTTTCTTTTTCCTTGCCTCCATTCCTATTGCTTTGTTAATGTTAATTGTTGGTTATGTACAACAACCAACCTTATTTCCATTTTTAATTTATAGAAGATAAAATACATCAAGGCTGAAATCAAACCAAAAAACTTCAACTTTGACAAAAATATACATTTATATCTAGTTGGTTTTTTTCTGAAATGGTTGTTTTAGAAAATTCAAATTATTTTATTTTCACCACATTTCCAAAGAGAATGAATTTTAGTATTGTGACTGAGGGGTCCATTTTCAGATGCTGAAAACGCTAAGCAGAAACACATCACCTTTGAGAAGTGCTGAGCATCTGCCATTGGGTGCTGAAGATCAGTGGTAGTGTTCATACATAAAAGTACTGAATATTCAGACCTACGTAGACCAACTTCAGGAAACTACATTCTGATACCACCCAAAATAGAAATACCATTTTTCACCCTGCCAACCTGTTTGACAAGTACAGACAGCCCTATGTTTTAAACGGGGCTCTACACAGAAATCAATGGAATCAGTATTTGAGAAAAGGCTTTGCTTTTTTGTGCTGGATCATAAGCAAGTCTGAAAACAGAGTTACTGACCTTCTGCAGTACCCTAACACACACAAAAAAAATGGCCAGGAGGAGAATTTCAGTAGCAGCTCCTAACTGGTGAAGAAATATTGTTCGCACTGATGTAAACTTTCATAATGATTAAATGTAACAGGAACCCATTTCATCTTTCACTAATTTTAATACGCTGCAAAAGGCTTCAAGGAATATTGCATCTTGCCGCTACCATAGAACAAAATTATTGTGTGAAGAAATGAAGAAGGCACCCACACACAGATCTGACCTTTCTGAATACTCCTTTATGGCCGGTCTTACTTGATGCTATTTTCCAAAGCCAAACTATTCTTAAACCTTTATTTTATACAGATGAAATTTGTACAGGAACAGAAAGCAGGAACGGAAAAAAGAAACTTTGAAGATACCGATCCATATGTACCTAACTGCTTTTATACCTTTCCCAAATGAGAAAAAAACAACCACACTCGATGAACACATATGATTAATATCCATACTATAAAATGTAACCAATTTCAGGAAAAGGCAATCATTTCAGGCGTTCTTAAAACTATTTTCAATTTTACAGCAGGTCCATGGATCTCCGCTTTTAGCTGCTGAGGCTCAGTCATGATGCCTGGCTTAGCAGAGGGTTGTGTAGGCATTGCAGAGCTATAGGCACCAGCTTGGCTTCTTAATTCACACCTGACGGTGCTGCTGGTCGGAGGAGGACAGTCTGCTCAAGACCAGTTACTTTGTCTTTTACCACTCCTGTTGCTGGTAGCTGCAGCCAAAGCACTTAAAATGCCATCTATTTGCTGTCATCTACAACCGTATGTCAGGATAAAACTAGACAAGCACAGACACCTATGGTAAATAACGGTTGCCTTTGCAAGCCTGATGGGAGGACGCAAGCCTCATTTTGGGGGAAAACCAGCACAGGGAGTTCTGCTGATTCGTCTCTTGAATCACGGTTCTCACACGAAATAGCGTGTCCTCAAGAATGAGGAGTATAATGATGCTTTATTGCTTGAGAAAGCCACATGCCCCCAGGGAATTTGCATCACCGTAAGCCACAAGTAAGGCTGGTGGAGCGGGCTTTAGGCTCTAATAAAAGAGGTGGAAAAGAGGAGCTGAAAAAACGCCATGACAAAAGATGCTTTTGTTACATGTTGAGATGAATCTAAATCAAAACGTGTCCACAGTTATAATTTCTTCTAGAACTGGGAAAAATGCCAGTAGGAATAGCATGATTTTACTTTCCAGTGCCACTATAATTCGTATTCCTATCAAAGGAGGCTGAAAAAAATTGCCAACTTATTTCATTAGGAAATGCAGCTAATTTACAGGCACAGTAATTTTCCCCCCACAAAATTGTATAATGAGCTTTAAACTCACTAAATAAAGGGTCTCTTCTCCAAGTGATTATGCTTAATTTACACAGGAATTAATGGTGACTGGACCTCCTTTCAGAATAGCTTTAAAAGAGCTGCATTACAAAAACAACTTCAACAGCTTTGAAAAAAATCCTAACAGTCGATGGAATAAAAAATACTTATCTTTTTAACAGTGTATATATATAGGTGTCTTCATAAATATCTTTTACAGGATAAGCACATAACTGTTAAATCGGATATCAGAATCCAGTGAACCTATAATACTAATTTTCTGTTAAATTACTTGCTTAAGGCATTATGCTGATAGAATGTATAGAAAAGCCTAAATAAACAGATGGACAGGAACATCAGGGAGCAATAATTTCATCTTTAAAAATTGCTCTCACTGTATTCAACGTTAACTGTTTATCTATTTATTAGGTCTATTTTTGCTGTGGTTTTTTTCACTGGTTAGTCAGTCTAAAGAATGGAAACTTTGGTTTATAGACAAGCCTTGCCAAACGTAGCCCCATTTTCACATAGTTAAGTAGTACCTACAAAATCGCAGAATTTCAAAAATCCAGGTATTTTTGGATACTTACATAAAAACTAGATATTAGAAGCCATTCCCAGTAGCAGCTTGTTTATGGTCTCACTAAGGTAGCAGATGTGCCACATTAACAGATAGCATTTGTCCCTAGGAAGTTATGAAATGAAATTAAAATGCTTATTCCAGATACCAAAAGCAGTTGACCCTGAGGCTGGGGAAGCAGGAGAAATGTATTTGGAAGTTTTAGTTCAAAAAAACACCCGTTCTTCCTTTGTAGTGTAGGAAGTCCTAGTTATCTTTTCAATATACCATAGAAGGGAGATTCATAAAACTTCAGGTCTGGAAGGGGCCATTAAATCATGTAGCCCGTCCTCCTTTATCATAGTATTTCATAAGAGTTCTACAGATGATACCAAATCAGTGACATCTGTGAAAGCAATTAATAAAATCTAAGCAAAAATATTATGAGTGAGCAATACAGACCAAGATCTTGCTACCACAGCAGCTTGATTAACCTACAAGGAACGAAAAGAAAATAATTTAATTAAAAAAAAAAAAAAAGTAAAAATGAATTAGTGGTATACAACCTTTGGGAACCTACCACATCACGATTGTGCATCCTGTATTTCCTCCGATCAAAACAGGGATGAAGCAGCGTTTTTAACACATCATTACCATCTACCGGACAGGAGGAAGAATGCAGCTCAGAAACGACACTGAGAAAATGGACACCCGGACAGCAAAAGCAGCCACCAGATCTATCAGGAAATCTTGCAAAGCCTTCTTCCCTACGTCCTTGCTTCACCTTCACCCTCCATGCGCCCATCATAACAGTCTGATCTCCCTCTGAAGTTTAGAAGATCACCAGTCCAAAGGTGTGAAAGTGGAAATGGTAACTAACGTCTAACCCAGCACCAAGCCATGAACACAGTCTGAGTCTAAAGCCTACCAGGAGTAAGGTAAAGTAGAGCCAGAGGCTTCTCTGGCAAGCAACACACACACTGTCAAGTTTCCAGCAGCTTTGACAGAAGGAAACTCTTGGATCGTGTTCCTGATGCAAAGTTACAAAGGCTTTCTGGAGATGTTTTATCACCTCTCCCCCTGCCTGGAAGTCATTTGCACACTTTGGAACCAGATTTAATACTTAGGGAAGACGAAGGAGAGCGACAAGACCAAAGAATTTGACAGTGACAATGGTTTTCTCTGATGGAGAAGTCTCTACTTCATCTTACAGAAATCTGTCCGTATGTGGGTGGAAACATCTGCTTCTGAAAGTAACTGCACATCCATATGATGTATGCATGTGATTACATCTAATGGATTCAAAAGGAGCATATGCCTCTTGAATACAAATGTAGTAAAGCACCTGTGAAAATGCTTTTTAAATCAGAACCAGTATTTACTGAACTGACACGAACCATTTAAAATAAATTAGATAATAAGCACTATCAAAGAACACAAAATGAACTTACTAATCCCTAGAAAATGATGAGGGACAACTTACTGACAATATTGCCACTCAACAAAATTTGGACATCACAGTAGCTCATATAAACAGTTTAAAGTATGGAGTTAGATTACGTATGAAATTTGCATGAATGCAAATAACTTTTGGTAGCACCTGGATGACACTGGCCACCTCTGGGAGAAGGAGGAGTCGTCCACCTCCAGTTTTCCTCCTCCCCATCCCAGATCAGGTACTATGCAGGGTGAGGAGGCCACCAGAGCGGCGACAGCTTCCAGAGGCTGGGTGAGCACCCCCACGCAGAGCCCACCCTACGCCACAGGGACACAAACTGGTGTTTGCTGCTTTTTAGATACTGTGCATACTGAATGCTGGCCTGAGACTTCAGGGAGATCTGGGAACTGTTTCTCAGTCTGTTTGTATCAGCTGAGTGACTTCAAACAAGTCATTTCACCCCTTCATCATCTCATTTCCCCCCCCACAGAAATGGGGTAATGACAGCAACCTTCTTTCTGTGGCAGTTTGAGATTGTTGTTTATAAGAGGAAATTATTACAGCTGCAATCAAATTCTTACGAATTTCATTGCATATGTGAACAACAGTGGCCCAGAAGCAATTTTTTTAACCCATCCTTAGCATTTGTAATAGGAAAAACTTTGTTACGGAGTATGAATGTTTTTATAGTGCACTCATCTCCTCTGCTTTTTTTTAATCCTTGTTTTTTCCAGTCAGTTTTTGTCTCTCACTCACCAGCAGCCTCCCCTACACTGACACACTGGCTTATACTTGTCGCACAAGCAACTTCATGGCATCTTCGCTCAGCCCTCAGTAACACTGAACTTCATTCAGCAATTTCATGAGCTGAATCGTTATGTTGTTAATCAGGCATGCGCAACTGGTGTACAGAAAGGTGCTGAAGCTTTGCACAGTGCTTAGAACAGGATATCGTCAAAACCCACAGCAACCTTATTTCATTCTTCAAAGTATTCAGAAGACTAAGATGCAGCAACAATGACCCAGCACAAGTAGCCACACTGAGGTTCATGCACCTCTAATGCTAAAACAAAGATTCTAACTCATCTTTTCAGGATTGAATCAATCAAGAATTGGCTTTTTCAAAGGAAGAAATGCATGAATGCTTTTAAAAACTGGGCAGAAGCACACATTTCATAATTCTCAGCTTTACCACTCCTCACTTACCAACACTCATCTTCCCAATCTGCAGAATGACACACATTTACGTGGTATTTTATCAGTAGTAAGCACTACGAAAAGCATAAGATTTTATGCAGGAACTGTATTAGTATAAATTGTAAAAGTGGACACAGTGTCTTTGTCAAACGGAGATGTTTTAACTCCATGAAGCAGTAAGCACACAAAAGGCATATGGTAGCACTGGCTAGGTATATGGTAGCAGCTATCACAGACAAATAGGAACTGGTCTGTAGAGCAAAATTTAGTGCTAAGGATCTGTCATCCCTAGTGTACATATTTCAGATTTTTCTGTTTCTTTGTTTAAACTTCAGACTAGCTCTGTTTTGGTGCCTTGTCCTGAAACTCATTTTCACCTGGAGTGTGTTCAGGACTCCCTGGGCACATCCTCTAGTATAGCAAAAGAAAAAAAAAAAGTGTCAAGTTTGTGCACTCCAGGACTGACGCTCAACTAAAACCAACTGAAGGGGAAATTATCTTCAGAAGGGCACTCCTGGTCTGAATTAAAACATGAATACAGATGCATTTGTTGAGACACTCCATTTTGTGCTCCATTAAGTTTTAACAAATGACCATATCTCAGTAATAACCACATGGAAGCTCATCACAGGAATAGGAATTGTATTTTTGTTGTAGCTACAAAAAAACAGTGACTAAAACCCACAGGACTTTAAGCATATATACGCTGAACTGTTTCCTTCCACAAAAAGCTAAATGATTTTCAGACTTCGATTAATCACAGCTTACCATCTCAGCGGGTGCACCTCTACTGCAACTGACATTCCCTCTTTCCAAGACCCTGTGATTTTTAATGTTAAAAAGTATGCCAAGTTGCACATATTAGTTACTCACAAGCCTGGAGTATAGGGCATGGCCACAATACCAGGGACGCCAGCATCCCTGCTCGCAACCAGCCTGCGCTGCTTGGCTGAAGGACAGGGTCCTGCTCTCGCACACGCTACAGGACACTTTGGGTGCAGAAGAGAGGACCTGAGCAGCAGCAGCACCAGGGCCCAGGCAGCCCCTTGCTCTAAGTGGGGTGTAGACATCACATAAGCTGGTTCTAGTTTGTAACTTGCCGTTTTTAGCTTCGAAGTCAAGTTAGCAAAATGGCTGTTGTTTTGAAAGCATTACAAAGCACACAGAAAAAATAAAAACTTTTAAAAAAATTATAACAGGGAACAGAAATTTCTCTATAAGCTATTAGTATGAATTCAGCCCAACAAACCATTTTGATCACCACTATGATTTAGCAGCACCTGGCTGCTCAGTGACATTATCTTGGCAGTATCGACCTAGCCTGTAGACAAGTACCCAAAACCATCAAAGCCACCACTGAAGTTAGCATTAATTTGCAATACTGTGGAAAGGGCCTGCAGACAGGAAAAAGAGATGAAAGTCATAAAAAGAGGGACATCCTCTCGTACACCCAGATGCGGTCCCTCAGATTTTCCTCCTGAGGCACACTGACGAAACAGCGCAGAGAAATTGCCACCTGTGCTGCTCCATAAATGGCGTACGCTCCTCCAACCTGGAGACTGGGAACTTTAAACAGGATCACATCGAGACCCTTCTACTCTCAGGAAACCAAGCGACATATTTCTGCCTGATGTAACTTGTAACATTTAAACAAGCTAAAATGGGGCTTGTTTTAAAGGGTGCTAAAGGGAAATAGTAGGAAACAACCAAACCAACTTGTTACATTTCAACAACTACTGAACTACAAAATCTTCAATCAATCCCTTCAATTTTCCACAAGAACAAACTCCCAAATAGCTATCCTCTGATATGAAGGTGGGATTTTAAATTTTTCAATTGAAGAAATTAACACCTTGTCCTCTTGCTGTATAAAATAGCCCTTTTGCTCTCATCCCTTTTCCCAAGTGTTTTAGAAAGCCTAGTGAAAGTGAGAGCATACCTTTCACACTTCCAAGATAGCACCTGAATTTTCACCTTACGTATTCCAACAAGGCACCTAGCACAAAATTTTGAGAACCACAAGACATAAATGTATCAGAGTAACTCATTGAGAACAGAAAGTCACAGATACATCTCTCAGACAGCCACTGTTTTTATTCTTTCCTTCACTGATGAAACTACAGTAATGAAAGAGTTATAAAATAGTGAGTGAATGTGACAGTTGCATGTTAAAATGGAGTCACACAGACATGAACTTTTATTCTATTATTATTTTAATAAATACATAATCTAGCTGCTTTACTTAGATAAGACACGAAATGGGATGTGTTAGATCAAATATAATTATTTCTATCGACACAATCTGCTTTTGGTTTTTGGTACTATATGAGAGTAAATCCCTGCCAACTAAAGCCAATAGGAGATCTAATCTTTACTGCCTACAAAAGGGAGGTACTATACAACTACCGAGACAAAGGAAACGGGACCATTATTTCCATTGATGTTCAGTATTTTACGCACCTTGTTATAAAGCTGATGATACTCATGGGAAAATGTAAAACGCAATTTCCGACCAGAATTTATAGTGTTTCAGAATAAAGAGTACGACACCAAAACAGGTACCAAAGGAAAAACAGCAAAGATAAAACAGTGCGAGAAATGTTACAGTGAAAGTACAGGTGATCACGGCTGCTTCTTGCTGACAGGGGGAACGAGGACAGACTGGTCTTCCTTTCCCACACTGTCACAGAGCCAGGAAGCCCCCCTGGGGAAGGTGCGTAGCAGTGCCCATCCCAAACCACAGTCAACAGATTAACAGAGGGTGAACTTTCTGTTAAGGCTACCGTTAATTAATAGGCTCATCCAGAAGAGGAGGTAAAAACCACTTTTTGAGAGGACATTTTTTCATTAGTTTCTTTGAAGAATTAATTTATTTTCAACTGCTTCAGCACAGAAATGCCCAGGTAAAAGCAAAAAAAAATATTACCTCTTGAAATACTTTCATAAACCGCAGAGGTGCACTCACTAGTCACTTTTCTAGGAACTTTCATGCATGTAAGGCATTGTCTTGGCTGATTGGGATCACTTGCAACAGTAACAATAAACATAATTCAAGATACAAGAATTTTCTTACATACAAGAAAATTTTAAAACATTAATTTTATCTGTCCAAATGACCAGTCTGTTGGAAAAACTGCACAGAAGTGTTCAGCACTTCAAGAATAAGGGATATTGTTTTGAAGAGATGCATCATATTTTTCATACATAATCTTGTGACATATTTCAGTCCTTTAACTATAAAACTCATTGTAATTATAGAGGCACCATTTTAATAGCGATGATTCTTTCACCCTTTATTTTTTTTACGCCTATTACACTTTAAAAAGTTTCCCATGCTACTATTTGCAGTGTATTCGTGGAAGAGAATTTGAATTGAATCGTTGTTAAGTCTTCATGTTTATACAACCTTTTTGAAAACATTGCCTCAGAAACAATATGCAGAACTGCATGCTATGAATTTCTGAGACGATAATATCCTAAGATTTGCTTTTGCAGTATGACTTGCATATATGAGATATTATGTTTCTGCTCGAAGGTGGAAGAATATGCTAGGAAGTATGTTCAGTGTTAGTGAAACGTATTGAAAGTACATTACGTAAAAAGTATACAACCCACCCCCCCTACCCCCTGAAAATAAAATATGTGAGTCAATTAGCACCCGGGTTTTGCATTGTTGTTTGTTTTTTTTACCTCTGCTGTTCAGAGGTAACTTTTTCAGCCAAAAAGACTACTAGTGCTTTGAACTGGGATAGCCACCGCGTGGTCAGCAGTTCCAGCTAGATTTTCTTAATTCCACGCCTAACATGAGGCATTAGAGTTAGGAAAGCACTTTTTGAAACCCTTCCCTGCAGATGGACGAGGAGTTAAGTCTCTGCCAGGAAAAGCTGGAAGTCCAAGACCTACCTCCCCACCTCTGGGGCTAGACAGAACAAAGGAAAAAAAAAAATAAAAAAAAAAATGAAAAGCAATCCATTCATCCTTATTTGACCATACCAGCCCTGTAATCTGCTCTCAAAAAATTGAATTATGGAAACACAGCAATGTAACCAACTTAGCACGCAACAGATAAAATGGGGATGCAAGATGATAATTGTGTATCAAAAGCAGAAGGCATTCAGAGTTGACCTCTGCAGAGAATATGGAACTCCATGTCCAGATTTGGGTCTAGACAGATTTAGCAGAGACACATCTTATCTCTCTGTCAGCCTGTGTTTAAATACAACTTCACATCTACCTCACTTATGCCTGTGCATGCACAAATATGTATTAGGAAAACCTTTGGGAAGAAAATTATAGTTGACGTAGAGCAATAATCCTCTGCCAAAACATTTTACAAAAGATGACAGAAAGCAGGCAGCACAAGTAATGGAAACCTCTGGAGAAGATGCCTTGGGAAAATGAGAAAATATAGTCAAAGAAAATCAGCTAATTAAGGCACTGGTATAACAAATACATTTGAATGACTGGAGTTTAAAATAAACATAGACTAGATCAAGAACTTACGAGTGTTGTCAAGGTATGGTAAGGATGAGAGAAAATCCTCTGTGACTAAGGACGACTGAGTTGTGTGATCAGTTGAAAAAAACAATATGAATTCAAAATAAAAATGCTCCCGGACAAAAAACAGGACCTATGAAGATAAAAATGGAGAAAATGTGGGGTTTTTTTAAAAAAAGAAAGACAAAAAAGAAAAGAAAGGTAAGAACTGTATGAAGTCATTCAATAACAATAAATCTACAAAGTTAAAACTACGAGGAGGAAAAACACAGTGACTTTCTAAGAGCATCAAATGCTCAAACAGCATCTGTGTCAAGTGCTGAGAGTCTATCAGTCTTACCACAAGAAAAAATGTACCACGTACTAAATTCCAAACACTGCACTACAAAGCTGTAACACCTTTCACAGCATATTAGCTGCCTCTGGAGAGGCTGAGAACCCAGCTGAACAATAAGGATGATGACATTGGCATCTTTTAGAAAGCACATTGAGATCTATCCATTTAAGTATATAGATAAGAATTAAGCATTAATAGTATTTTCATCAAGCCAAAGACAGGATAAGCAGAAGAGTCTAAGAAATATCTTGTAGCAAAAGAAGTTAAAGGAACACCGAGGTTTACGTGCTGCATTTGTGTATGAGATTTTCATTTAGTTCCAAACAACTTCCATGATTACGATAGCTGAATGGAGTTGAGAGTAAAAAATAAACCCTCATTTGTTTATTTTGTTTAAAGTAAACATTGTTTGCTCAACTTCCTTGAAATACTGCCTTGAGTATTTATATTTATTTCTTCTTGCAACAGATGAATAATGCTTTGAGGAGAAAAAACTTTGTAAATCCATAACATCTGCAAAGATTCTGGGCACAGACTAGCATCTGAAACAAATTTTATCGTATGACTAACTTTCTAGTTTATATATTCCCTTTAAAGAACAAAAAACGACTTTAACTTAGTTTGTTGCTAAGTACAAAATATACTTACCTTAAATTGCTGACTAACAGGTGCTAAGAGCTACTTACCTGCAAAACAAATCAAACAAAGCGAGTTACTTAACAGCACAATAAACTGGGTAGGAGAGCGGACATCATTTAGGTGGGTTGGTGGTTAGTCATTCCTAATTTTAATACCAGAGTTAGCTGGAAGAATGGAGTGAACCAAGGATTTAGTATAAAAGAAACACAAATTACAAACTCCAGGTTGAATACTGTGATGGGCTGTGCAAAGCTCAGTCTCAGCCAAAATGCCTTATCACGTGAACTTCACTGGCCCCAAGGTGACGGTGAGACTGCTGAGAGAAATGACTTGCACAAAGACCTGTTTGCTCTGACTCTCAGAACTGCTTCTGTCTCATCTAAGATGAGCCTCTGTAACATGGAATACAAGCACCCTACAAGGTACCATCTCTAGGATGTTCATTTTCTGGACTAACTGTACAGGAACCATGAACCAATATTGTTTATATTATACAGAATTTCACAATTTATATAATTAAATTCATTAGCAAACTCCACTAAAGCACTGTATACACTCACTGAAAGTTGGGTAAGAGCACTCCCATTTCCACATCTTGGCCTCATTTTTCTTTCAAAACTTTCTTCCTTCTGAAAACTACAAAAGCAGCATCTGTTACTATCTTTGTTTCTGTCAAAGGTGAGAAATTTGCAAGGTTGTAAGTCATTAACAGCAGTGTCTTTAATCAACAATGATAGAAATACTGGTCGGAAGGAGCCTCTGGATGTCATCTCGTCCAACTTCCTCTATCAGGAGGGCGTTTTCATAGAAACAGATAAATTCTGGAGTTTAGCATTTTTCAAAATAGAAATATCAAAGAAGGAGTTAAATAAACAGACAGCCCATGTTTCATTGGTGCAATCTTGTAATTAAACAGTTCTAAATATGTACTACAGTCAGACATCACATCTTTTTACAGCAGATACCCTACTATTGTGGCCCCTAGAGATAAAAAGGATTGAGGTTAATGGAGTTAATGGGTTTTTCACCTAAACCCAAAGTTCCCAGAAAATTGTCTGAATGCTATTTGGCATGCAGCATCTTTGGCACTGTTATACCAAATATTGTGTTATTAATCCCTTAAATCACAAAACGTATATGAACACGCCACAAATCTTTTGAATATACAGTCCACAGATGTACCAAATTCACATTTTACAACACACACACAACGTCCAAATCGTAGACACATAAATCCACCCTGCATTCATATTGATGTCCTGGCAGCTTCCATAACAGAGAAGTGGAATGGAACATTGTTTAGAAACATCATCTATTACAATCCATCACAGCAATGGCATCTTTTGTTTTCAAGATTTAAAACAGAATAAAAATTTGAACAAAATCTTGTCGAAAATAAAAGGTATGTTTTGGGAAGAAAAATAAATAAATAAATATCACAGGGATGAAGACAGAATCAGCGGTGCAGCCTTAAAAATGGCAAGACATTGCCCATGATAAGCTTTGCCATTGATTATGCCAGAATTCTTGTTAAGTTCATTTCATCTCAGCTCAAAATTTGAAGGAGGTCTCATGTGCAGCCTAAATAAATCCAGAATAGGCTCATAGGTATGTTCTTCTTTTAAGGCAACCTTGTTAATCAATGATGATAAAAAGTACAGAAAAATGGCAATCTTTATATTTCTGACTATAAGCCCAACAGTTACTTTTCATATCTAGAATTCCCCTGGTGATGTAAGGAGGTTAATGCAATACACTATTCACAACATTATGACACACTATAATTATCTCCATGGATGCCAGAAACAATTTTGACCACTGTGATAGACTGGGTACTATCCAAAAGAAACAAAACCAGTATAGATCCTAAAATATATGGGTACAAGTGCACTATACTTTGATTGCACTGACAAGAACTCAAAGGAAGCCAAGAACAGCTGGGGCTGGGGAAAGGATGATGCCAATTTAATCTTTAAGATTGACAGCTCTGTTTGGGACAAGGAAAGCTGAGCGGATGTTATTCAGCAAGGGAAAATCACTGTGGAGGAAGAGAAGCTCTAGGAGTAATATATTAAAAATAAATATGGAACTTGAGGGCAAGTTTAATGTAAAGCAAGCCAAATGCTTTGCTAAAAAATGCGGCCTTTGTACTCTTTTGAAACTATTACATGCTAAAAATGCAGCCTTTGTACTCTTTTGAAATTATTACCTTTTTTGTTTTTTCTCCCCTTGAGCTAAGTCCCTCAGCAGACGTTAAAGTAGTCGTAAACGGTGATTAGTATTCAGAAATACATTTCACCATGAGAAACAGAAATATGCCCTGAGGAGCTCAAACTCGCTGCTCTGGGACAAACTGTCCTCAACACCAACCCTGGGCAAACAGCTTCCCGAGCCCTTCCTTGTGGCTCCAGGGGCACAACATGCTGCTGGTGCCCCCTGACCCAGAGTGCACCCCTGGGGAAGCCAAAGAAAGGTGCCAGCAAGTGACAGTGAAGACTTGGGGTGGCACAGACACACAGGTCTGCTGTCCTTGTCGCAGGGAGTGATGAGCACTGCTGAGTCTTCGGGAAACTGGAAAAATCTGAACTTGCAAACCGGTTGAAGGGAAGGAAAAGCCGCTATGAAAACCTTCTCCAATTAAAGTGAACTCTGGAAACAGCTGTAATTTCCCAGGAGATCCAGCCCTGGTGTTTGCACAGGGCCGTTACTTGCTGTTTGTAAATAATTCTGCCTCAAGGTGCTCTGCTTCAAGGAAGAACCAAGATTCTTCAAATCTTACATGTCTTCTCCAACAGAAAGCTGACTGGCAGTTCTGCATCTGCTCCTACTCAACACAAGCACTCAAATAGACTCGATTTGGCTTCACAACTTTACCAGCCTGCCTTTTCATAGCACCTCATGTCCTCCTCTTCCCTCCTGCACACTGGACAAGTTCTGCTTCAAGCTGGACACAGAAACATGGCCAGGATTTGCCCTCAATAAATTCTTCATCCAAAAATTCCATTTATGCAACAGTTGCTGTCTTCTTATGACGACAATAAAAAGGCACTAACAGTGCAATCTGGTGCCATGTCCCTGGGGATAACTTAAATGACTGGCTTGAATCCTACCATGCACATTTCCCTCCAGGAAGCAGAAATATAATACTCTCAACAATTTATAGAAAGCTGTTGAAAAGCCTTCGCCGACCTCAGGAAATCAGCAAAAGTTACATTTTTACCAGGTTTAGAAAGAGGGAAAAACAACTTAAGAGACTGTAGGTGTTCTCCTGGTTTGCTCTTTGACGCCATTAATTCATTGAATGGCTAGCTCGTCATATAAACATCTGACATAGCTGAATGAGGCTACAAGATGCAAGGATGTGCTTTCAGTCAAGAGGCTACAATTCATTTGTCACCTGCAAGAAATGAGAGTGTTTCCCTATGTTTTGAACAAGCACAACAAACCCACACTGCTACAGATTTCTAAACTCACAAAGGAGGGTCTCCAGCTTCCAGGGTTTTATACATACATGTTAATCATATTAACAATGTCAACATCCAGCGAGGTAAAAAGGAAAAGACACGTTTCTGTTTGCACAGCAACATATATCTGCAGAAATGCTTTCCCTTTAAAGGATAAGAAGCATCCCTCTAGCTCTCCCCCAAAATTCTGGGTTTCTTCCACTCTAATCTCAAAAGAAATCTGCTTTTTTTTTTTTTTGTACCAAAAATCTCTTATGAAAACTAACACCCTCCTTTGACCCCAGATGAGATCCTATCAGTTAGTTTCTTCCACTTATGCCCAGAGAGAAGGATGCATTCCTTTGGACCACAAATATAAGTAATTTAAGGTTAAATTCTGTTTCGGTATATATTTATGTAATGTGCACATGTTATTTCTCTGATAGGATATTGTGTTTCTGATTCACAAACACCCCCCACATATACTATAACTAATCTACTTGGCTACACCAAAATTTCATACACAATAATGACAGTTACTTCCTTAAATAGTTTGCTTTTGTTCACTTCCTAAACATAGTGCTCCAGCTTTCAAAGGTATTTAAGATGCACCAAACTTCAAATATGTTACACACCGTGGCCTAATCAAAAGCATATTGAAATCAAACTTTCGCTGATTTTTAAATGGTATGTGGATCAAATGTTTGTGCTCAAAGAAAGCATTTTTTTCCAGCATATTTCATTGCACTCAAAAACATTTAATACAGTTTTGCCACTCTCTCTTAAATGTAATTTTCCACAAATAATAATAAAAAAAATCAGGATTGATGTGGTCCCTATAAAAATAAACATCAATGAACTCGCATCCACTGAGTTAGTGTTTCAGTATGAGTCAGAACCTTATTTATTACCAAAGAACAACAATCACTTTGTTCTCTCTATCCCAAAACTGCAAACAACAACTATTATCCAGATACTGGTAACAGGTGAAAAGGCTTATATCAAGCCTAATGACTTTCATGATCAATAGCATTAAAAATCAAAACCTGTAAATTAAATGTAGATCTCTGTGTAGTCTCATTATACCTGAACATTTACCATAACAATGCACTACAGTTCTTTGCTAAAATTCCTTACGTTAAAATGGGGCAAAATTCTATAATTCCTACTCAAACAGATCATGAACTAAGTTTTGCTGGACCAAGGATTGTAGATTTTGGCCTCAAATTCAGAAGGGAACTCGGAGAGGGAAATTCCTCCTGCCAATAGATTTTTAAGTAATACCATGATTTCTGTTACAGGTTTGACTTAATCTGGGTAAGTTCTCACATGTATTGGAACAATTATTTCTGATGATACAAACTCAGCTGATTCGCTTTAGAAAATCTGCATCTCTTCCCTGTAAACAAGTTCCCCTCCTTCATGTTGAAAGTCATCAGTGTCGAGATGAAAGCAGGTACATGAAAGCTGCAGTACGGTCGATCCCTTTGCTTTCAGCTTTTCCCAGTATGGCAATGCAACAGCTCCAGATCTCATTTTTGAAAACACTCCTTTCTCCAAACATCAAACACTTGTTCATGTTACCAGCACAAAAACTACTTAGAAACAGATATGCACAATTACATTACAAGAAATTGATGGAAGTTTTGTTCCGGAAGCTGGCAAATTTGTATGGATTTATCCAACCTATGCTTTGGGTAAAGTCATTCATCCCAACAAATAATTTCAGAAGCTCAGTGGTTGGTGGGGTTGAAAGTCTGTGCTTGTGCTAAAAGGTGACATTTGAAATGCAGCACATGTGTCGTTATTTTTAGCTTTGCACGTTAATAAAAACTCACAATGACAAAAAATACAATAATGCTGAGCTTTGCTACGCAAAATCTAAACCAAAACAATGGGGGCTCATACAACCCTTTCTGCAGTTCCATTAATTCAGTGTAAATACTCCTATGGATCAATCTAGTTCAAAGATTTTTTTTACCTAAAAAATTCGAGACACTGCAGTCACTGCCAGTGACTGACCTTGATACAAACATCAGTTGATTATCTGTCAGACAGCCCCTTTTTGAGCAGGCAGCTTCTGTTTCTTTTTTAGCAGCATATACTTTTCCCAACCATTGTTCATTCCATCTCTCACCAGCACTCTTATTTTTTACCGTCTGCTTTTGATTTTTAAATACTGGAAAAGAAACTATTCTATTGATAAAATTCTTAATACTTTCCTGTTACAAAAAAATATTTCCCTCAAATACCCTTTAATATTTCCATACTTTTCCTTAATTTGAACTGTCATGTCACTCATTGCCCCTCATCTATTTGTTTATTGGTATTTCTGTATTCCTTCTAAGCCCTCTCTTTGTTACTCCTGATACGCTTAACACTAACCTGCTATTTTACACTAAAATATCTTTCTGTTTCATCAATGACCTCACATTGCTCTTTCCAATTTACGGTCACAAAATACATAATAGTTTTAAAATTAAATATAAAATACAGAAATGCTGTAACAACTGAGAACTTCAAATCATGACTTCAGAAACACAAATAGTGGAATTCACTTTAAGTTAGTTTGCTTCAGAACCAGGGTGTCCAAACCAAATTCTTAACAGGATTAACAAACACTAACTCAACTTTCACTTTCATGATTTAGCTTAAATTGCTTGTAAGGGCACATAATGCTGCCAAATTAAACACATAATTGGGGGAAAAAAAAAAAAAATCAGTCAGCATTCTAAGAAAATGGTTATTTTTGTTTAGTTATGGAAAAACACTGTGACTGCTCAAGAATTAGAAAGACCTGGGTTTGAAAGCACAAGGACCCAGGGTCCACATTGGGTACACGTTATACAATCTCTTTCACAAATGCTTCTTCCTATGGGCTGCCACATTTGTATCTTGAATTTCCCCAGCAGGAATGCACATGCAAAGCTCATGCCCAGCCGGCTGACACACTGGCAAAGCCCTGCACCTAAGTAGGCTCATTGCACTGAGGGTTCACACACCCACCCACCCACCCACCCAAAGAGTAAAACTGAGCTTTTCATGATGTGTCAGGTCTTACCGCACATAGACGAGCCAAGGCCAGAGCACATGTGCAGGCACCGGGGAGCACCTGGGATTTGCCAGTCCAACTGCGTACACGCTGCTTATCCCGTCCATGTGCTCGGGAAATACCAGGGCATGACTGGAGCAATCAAAACGTAAGCTTGCCTGCGCTACCTTGTGTACTGAAATGCCAAGCAGATTTCCCCTGAACACAATGTCTACCCTGAAAACCAATTGGCATACTCAGCAAAGGGCTACCCCAGCAGCCCCCCATGTCAGTCATTTTTGGTTTTTTTCTGTTTCACATATTTTTACAAACGCTCTTTCTGAAAACTGCTCTAAAACCTCACTGCTTTCATGTTTAAAACCTTTTTCTAATTAAGAGTCTTCATCTATCCCTTCCCATTTATACCTCTTAGTGCTAATGCAGTTACAGAGACCAGCAAGATGTCTTTCAAAGTTTTCGTTCAACCTGTCTGAACAAATCAAACTCTCTTGTTCCTTCCTACTCCCCATAATCAACCATTTTCATAGCCCTGCTCCATTTTGATTTCATCCATCTCTAACAGGACTTGAGCTACATTTAAAAACGATCCCTGGAAATTCCTGAGCCAATAAATTTCAGGAGTGCATTTGCCTTTTTGTGGCAGCACCTCCCTAGTGGTTGGTGTTGGTGGTTCATGGTATGGATGAGCAGTATACATCGGTCTGTACCTACTGGTCAGTCATTTCCAGGCTGATAGAAATCACTAAAACTGGTGATTCCCACTTCATAAAGAGTTATTGTTATCAATCTCCAACCCCTGCAACTCGAGTTGATCTAGTTTCCTTTCCTGAGCTACCTGACTGGAGGATACAGAGAAGCCGAAGCAAGACTCTTCACGACAGTGCACAGCAGTAGGACAAGAGACAACAGACACATGTTGGAAATTCCATTCAATATAAGGATTTATTTTTTCTTTACCACAAGGTGATCAAATACTGAAACAGATTGCCCAGAGCAGTTGTAGATCTCCCTCCTTGGGGGTATTAAAGACTTGACTGGACACAGCCTGGAGCAACCTGATCTAATTAGACCTCTTTTGAAAAGGGGGTTGTACTAGGTGACCCCCTGGAGGTTACTTTAAACCTAAATTATTCTAGGGTTCTTTCATTCCAGTTTCTCTTGACTGATGAACAACATGACCTTATTTTTCATTTCCACTGCTGATGACTTCCTATTTTGCTACCAACACATCAGCATTATTCTACCGTTTGCTAAAGTCACTGCTAACAAATAATTAAGAACATACAAACAAATCAGTATTTTATGAAACTTATGTGCTACTAATAATCATGTGCTAATTTGTTCAGAATGAAGGGATGGATATCATCCACTTCTCTATTAGAATGAATTAAAATTTTTTTACGTGCTTCGACCTCTGATGTTACTGGGGTTGTTTCTACTCCGGGAGGTGCCCTGTCTTTATTCCCATGTTCAGCATCACAACGGAGTTTAATATTAGTCTTCATTATCTTGATTCTTAGCCGAAACTAACCCTAATCCACTTCTCATCATAGTAGCTCCATGTCTTCTTTAGTTGTTCATTCACTTATTACTACACATAAGGTACATTTCTTTTGCAAGATTTAAACCACCATGACGATTTAATTTTATCCTCATATTTCCTGACTGTGACAACAAAGCTGTGTTTTCCATTTTGTGTAGGCTTTTTGTCAGCTTTGTAATGTGTGTTTTGGAAATGGTTATTTATTCACATAGGTCTGGAGTCTTTCACCTTTGTTCCTAAGCAAGGAAAAAAGAATTCAGGTTTTTCTACAGGTTTTGTACCTCTGACCTGTGGAATTCTAGTCCTGCTCCATATTCAGCTCTTGAGCGCATCACTATAGGTATCAGCATCAATGAGACTCCTTAAATTTATGCTTTCAAAGTTAGAAGATAAAACAAAGTACAGATTGCTTTTGTTCATCAGATCATTAAACTTAAGTAGCATTACAGTGAAGCTCTTCTCAGACATTCTGGCTTGCTTAAGTCCAGTTTAAAAGAGCACAACTCCCTGCTAGCACAGGGGCTATTAAGTAAAGAAATCTCTTATATACAGGAATGGTTGGGTTCAACCATCATTCTCCAATATCTATTTAACAAGTAATACGGCATAGCTGTTGCGCACGTCATTGTGTGGCTGTGAATCAGAGTCGTATTCAAGGAAAATTACATATTCATTTTGCAGTATTTATGATGCAATGTATGAACACAGGTGCTTGCTGAGCCATGATGAATGATAAGACTAAAAGCCAGACATCTGCACTGAACAACGTAAATAATTCAACTCCTATTTGCTCTTCAGAAGCGCTGAGGATCTACACCTTTAAGCTGCAAATGCTTAATTCTATCAGCTGTCAGGTGCAAGGCTCCCCTCGACAAACTGCAGGCCAGAGGCTTTAATAATTTCTGCTTAATTCATTGCATTTTAGCCAGCATGGAAGTCTGTAGTCCACCAACAGTATAATAAAACTAACACACACCTTTCACCTTCATCTTACAGGCCAAGACGCTAACCATTCCTGAGGGCGAAGGAGCCTGGTCTTGCTATGGAGTCAAACCCTCTGGTTTCACAGGATGCAGCCAGTTTGGCTACAAAGACCATTCCCTGAGTGCAGGTGGGTATCGTACAGAGATACCCCCACTAAGGATTACATCAGCTTGTAATAGGTACTGTGGGAGTCCCAACTAGCACCAGCTAGTAGAAGGCCAAGTATCTGCTGGTATGTTCTCCTCTCAGTTCTTGCCAAGTACACTTTCAACAACTGGGAGAGCTGGCCCTCATATTATGCTTCCTGCTGTAATCCTAAACTGACTCGAGCTCTTCAGTACTTTATTTGACTTCATTCTAGTCTGCTAATTTCACTTGCTCCCAGCCCATGCAAGTCCTGAGAGCCCACACTTCTTAATATCTGAAATACAGCTATTTGAAATCATACTCCCAGAATAGACGTACATACATTTCACTTGAAGCAATAGGATAAGTAGCATTTTAAAAGTAAAACAAGAATAAGACAGGCAGTGTTTTCCTGCTGACAACTGTGTAAGACAATGTAGCAGACATGCACTTTTGAAATGCAGGTGGGCTTTTATCCCTGCCAGTGCAATGCCAGTGGTAGTTCCAGATGTGGGGAAATTGACACCCACAAATTAAAAAAAGGGATTTGCAATGATTCAGCACAGAGGAAGCCTGGAGCAAACTGTGACTATCTAGAAATCTGGAGGAGAGCCAGACAAACTTACGGCTCAAGCTCTTTGGAGCCCTGTCTGAAATCAAAGCTGCTCCCCGCTTTGGTGGGAATTGCACAGGAAAAGGATGAATGGGAGAGGGTAGATGACGGGTATAGCCTTCATTGCACATGCAAAAGGGTACAAATTACAATCCCTTGAGCATACAGAGGTGAAGCAAGGTTCATAACGCCTTATTATATTAAGCCACATTATGAAAATGACTGTTTACATTGGTTCATTAATGTTTGTACAAGGCTGCGAACATGCAAAGTGGTAAGTATCAGCACAGGCATCAAGCATGGTCTCTCAACTTTGACATGTTCATGAGTGTTGTAACAAAAGAAAATACACTTTAATCATAACAATTATTGCCCACAAAATGTGGTGTTTAGCATATTGTGTCTCTACATAATTTCTGACCATTTAAACTAAGGCAGAAATTGGTATCATCAGTGGATATCATTATCCTGAGCAATTTATTTCTTCCAAAAGACAAAATGTGTACAATCATCAATAAATTACAAATGCAACCCACTAAACTAGCACATTTGGCACTGCAGGGCTATGTAGGTGCTGTGTTGCTAAAATACCTTTCGTCAGATTGGGTGCAATGTCTTACATTGTATTGCCTGCTGAAAGGGAGGTTATTTCTCAGTTTTCTACTTTTTCTTTTAATTTTTTAATTCTTTCATAACTGTAGCAGACGTCAAATCAACCTGAGGTTTTAGGAGGAAGTGCAAAGATCTATTGCTTAAAGAGAATACCCCAACACTTCTGAAAGTCAGTTTTGTTTGAACGCCAGCTAGAGCAGTAAACACTATAAAAAGAAGAAATACATATCCTCAGCTCTGCTGGATGAAAGACTGAAAGCAAGGGAGACTGCAAATAAGTCTCTTCCCCAGCCTTCATGCTCTTGCAGGGCAGGTCCTTTTCTCCAGGCGGACTCTTGGCTGAGCAATACCTGCTCATTTCCTGGATCAAAGCAAATTCTACAGTCTTTCTTGATGCACTTTCATATATCTCTGTCCGACACTCCGAAGGGTTGGCTACGTCTCTCTGCCTCTCCCGGCTGGCTGCAAAGGCAGCGCTCACCACATGTGCTTGGGCTTCCCCAGTAGTGCTCAGGGAAAAGGGCAGCCTGCCCTGCCCCCAAGGCATCCACTGAAAGGGAGGCACAGGGGATGGTCCAGCCTTCCCCTCTGCTTCTCAGCTACAGCTTTTTAAAGGAGCATATGGCCAGCAGCAGGAGGGAAACTGTTAAACCTCAGGCAGGTTAATAACGAAAACCCTCGAAGACTGGTGTTGGGACCAATCTTACTTAATACTAGTATTAATGACCATGGCACAAAAATATAAAAGCAAACAAATTTCCTGAGACCTAAATGTCTGGAGGCCTTGTTAATAGAAGGAGGATTGGGGGCTCACACAGCAAGAGCTGGATTATCTGGAGGGGCAATAGAAATGGCATGAAATTTAATAGCAGTGTGCAAGGTCAGAAACTTTGGAACTAATAACAAGACCTTCTGCTATAAACTACGAGGTTGTCAGCTAGAGGAGCTACATAGGGAGAAGTATATTTGTAGAATATGAGATGTCTGCAAATCATCAGTCATGGAAAGAGTAAACCCATCAGGTGATGTACCCTCAGAAGAGCGAAGGAAGCTTAATTTCCATGGTAAAGGCCCCTACAAGAGCTCCTCCTTTGAAATACTACATGCAATGCCAACAATGTTCCAGAAAGAGTCCTTCCAACCAGAACAGGCCCAGAAACAGGCTTCAAAATTATCAAGATAATGTTCTGATGCAACAGGACTAGACAACCTCGCCTTTTACCCTAGCAAGACCAAGACCGAAGGATAGTATTCTTGTCTGGTCATTTACTAGGCAAATTAAACAGTCCAAAGCGGGTTTAAGCTAAAAGACACACAGGTATAACTTTTAGAAGAAAATAAGAAAAAACACGTCTAGCAAAGTTCTGGAAGTGCCTCCCCATTGGTGTCCCATCATCTTAGGTGGGGTTTGAAAAGTTCATAGAAAGGTGAAGGTGAGGGGAGTAAACTTGATGAAACAGGACCAGATTTACAGTAGGAAAATTACTACCTATATGCTACATATTAGCACCAGATCGTTATCCAACACTTCTCTCTGTGTTTCTCTGCAGCAATCATCCACAAAATTTATTTTTTTAGCATTTCTGAATAGCACTGGCAAGTTTTTTCCCCTCCATTTCTTGCAAAAATGCCAATAGCTTCTTTTGCTTTTCTCACTAACACTGTAATGGTGCATCTCTCAAACACCTGAAGGTACGCCTGACAGCTTGCCTCCTGCTGTGCTCCACACAACCTCTCTGCAACACAGGGAAGTAGGATTTGCCCATTCTGCCTTGCTCCAGAGGCCTCCTCTCAGCTGACTGTTATTATTTTTGTAATTTCTAAAACAGTATGGTGTATTCCCTCAAATCTGTGCTGTCTATCATACTTCCCTAGCCTACATACAATGCAATGTGCCACCTGGAAGAAATACATCACTTGCACTGCTCCCTCCACCTCGATGCGGTTGCAGACACATCCCTTCCCTTTAAATGAGATGACTTGTTGCAGAGCAAGCCTGTCCTTAGCCTTACACCACAATAATTGCTGAAGTCAGAGAGAAAAAGGCATGCAACATACACATCAGGCTGTTAAAAAACCTCAACCTTGTGAAAATGGGCAACAAGAAAAGGAGGCTTGACAAATTGTATAAATAAGGCAGCAGCAACTTTTGAAGAAAGAATTAAAGCGAGTAAAGAAAAAGTAGAGTAGAAGAGAAGAACATTCCTCTTCTAAGGTTCTAAAAGCACCAGAGACACACACAGCTCCTCAGAGCTCTGCTCATGCCTGAAAGTGATTTCAGGAAACTAGCAACATCTCACCAATGGTGCAAAAGGAAAGTGGGAATTTATTCCATGTTTTCCTTGACAAGATTCACGCACTACAGAAACAGCTGCTGTAAAAGGACAGCCAATGGTTTAGAGCTCCAGCTTGGATTTTTAGTAGAAAGAGCAGAAAAACAGTTAAATTAAATGGGCAGAAAATGAAGGCCTTCCCTCAGAGGGACGTGTCTTCAGTCCCCAGATAATCAAATAGCAAAGGCATTTCTCAAGAGAGCAGTTTGCTGTTGAAAATTTTAATTTAATCAGATTAGGTTTGGTAAACATTTAAATAGAAATAAAACAAGAGCATTCTTATTTCTTTGGACAATACTAAACCTGAAATGTTTCTATGTCCCTAAACCAGAATATCATAGAATGTTAATTTTGCCAGACTTTGCCTCAAACTAGAATGACGGAAAATTTCAAAATCTCCAGCTCCCCTGGGGAATGGAAATTCCAGTCTCCAGTCAGCTCTCTCAGGTGTCACTGACAAAATTATACTGGATTGTCCCCACACCCAACTTTTCTTTAAGTGTACTCACAGCATTTCTGTCTTTCACTGAGAAAAATTATGTATTTATTATATAACTAATAGCAGCCACTGACCTCTTCTGATACACCTTACCAGGACAGCTTTATTTTGCAGGCTGGAAACAAATCATCCCTTCTTCAATATTAGGTACCACCTGCTAAGCCTTGAATGTAAATGAACAAAAAGACATTTGCAGAACACAACCCCCAAGCAGGATCAATTCCTCCTGACACTATAACTATTACCTAGACTTCTCTTCACTTTTCTAACAACATCAGACTCAAGCCCAGTTCTAAAAGCTGCATCTAGTTTGTAATTAAAACAAGCAAATGTTTGATTTCTCTTGTTCCCTCTGATAAAGCAGCAAAGGTCCTTTTCACCTGACTCCAGGAGAACCACTTAAAAATTCCAAAGGCCTTAAAAATCTCAATATAAACGAGCTACAAAAAAAGTTCAAGAGAAACAATTTCCCCACTTCTTTAAGGTTTCCGCATTAAAATCAGCCTTTCACAATGACTGCACATTAGAAAACTGAAATTGTTGCCAACATGAACACTACACTTAGATCACAATATGAATTAATGAGCTTGCTTTTCACCTTCATCTCCCCCTTCTCCAATGCTTTCCTCCCCCTCCCAAATAAATGAGCTGTGTTCCTAATAAAGTGCTTGAAAGGAAGGCTGAGAAATTTAATAATAAAAAGCTCTCTGAAATTAAGTTTCTGGCAGTGCTTTAAAAAAGAAAATGTTATTACTTGGTCCTTTTCTTTTCCCCAAAGCAAATTTCAGTCCTCTGAGGACAGCACAAATATAAAGCAGATAATTTACAAACCTTTTATTCGGCAATTTGCCTGGTGCAAATAAGCAACTATAACAGGAATTGCCAACTGAGTATTTAAAAGATTCCAGTATAGGAAGAGAAACTGCATATTGCAGAAGAAGAAAGTCTCTGTCTAAACTATCAAATACTAGACTTTCAATAGGGAGCAAATTGTCGAACATGTTAATTTTCATAGGAAATAGAACGGAGCATTAAGAACCGAAAAACCAATGATTATTGTTGAAGTTCTTATCATACAATAAGTGTCCTATCTCAGCTCTTTTGCATTTGCTGTACTGAAGATGACAAAGGAGAAAATAACAAAAGTTTGCCTTAGACTATACAAGTTCAGAACCACAAATGAGCAGATATTTGGCAAAGCAAACGCAGACTTTTGCCTCTGCTCACATCTCATCCAGAAGTTACCAAAATACTCTTGAAAATTTAGAAAACTAAAAAATATCAATTAAATTGTGAAAAATTAATGAGGAAAACAAAAGCAAGGCTATTTCTCTAATTTTGCAACAGCTACGATGTCTTAGACTGCTTCTTACATCCTCTCAAAGAAAAGAACAGTGTATGAAAACCAGGCTCCAGTGAACTCTCTAGGAATTTTTCTGTTGCATCCATTGGGTCAGGATTGTGTTATAATGCAATACATAATTCTGTAGAATTATTTATCAAGGGACCTGCAGGCTAGATTTTCATGTCCTCTCTTGTAGTTAATAGCAATACCATTTTGCATCACCATAAATGTGTATCATTTTGCAAGATTCATGCTTTATCCCTTAATCAACTCCAGTGACTATTTTGGACTACTTAACACTCACCACTAAAAAGAAAAATTATTTTGTGCTCTGTCCCACTACACTTCACATGCTTCTCTGTAAAATAAAAATGGACTGAGAAATTTCAGGATTGGATTTGGAGTTTCAGGTTGAAAGCTCATTAGGTCCTGTGCAAGTTTAAATTTGGATAGATCAAAATTTTGAAATCTACGCTAATGGCACCTTGAAGTTTAAAGGCAGGGAGCTTGTAAGACTATTCATTTTTGACCGAGAAAAGTTGGGAGGAGGTATACATGTAGCAGAACCAGAAAGCTGGCTCTGACATCTATTTTGCAGTTTGTATGTTGCCTACCCAACAACAGCAAAGCATTCAGATGGATCAAAGGTACAAATTCTGACCCATTTTTCACATGCTGAGAAAATTGTATTGGAAATTGTGTTTTTAAAGTGGCCAGGATTTTCAATAGTCTATGAATAATTTCTAAACAGCTTCTTCCAAATTTAGAAGAAATGATGGATGAATAACTATTGTTCAACTAGTACTTTAAATAAAACTCAAGGTTGAGACTATACAAGCGAAACTTCAAACACAGATTTTAAAAATAAGTTATATATGCCAGAATCTAGGATTTAAATTCAAGCATCACTTCATCCTTAACTAGCAGATCACTTATTGATGTAATCATTAATGCAAAGCAATACCTGTTTTATTATTTTACTTTATCTGTAAATATTTTACTCACATTCTGTACGCAAAGTTTAGCAATGAAATACGTATAACTAATGTTACTGAAATAGTCCATAGAGTCTTGATTCTACCATGATTTCTCTCTCACATACAGAGTTGTGAAAAATACACATAAAAGATTTTATCTGTGGAGCCATCTCTGATAGTAATGTTAAATGAAGAAATCTATGAAGGCTTATAGAAACCTTCTTTCTTCCCCCAGGAACTGTCAGGGATCTGCCAGATAACCCCTAAGAATAAGATTTTTGCATGTAGATTTCTGATTCAGCTGCAAATAAATTGCTACGTGTTGCCAGACAATTCCCTATGCTCTGAGAGCTAGAGGAGGGTTAGAAACAAAACCGCATCCCCACGCAAAGCATCTAAGCATAGAATGGCTAAAAAGCGTCATCTTCTCCCTTTCAAGTGCAAGAAGGAAGGGTCCCTCCATGCCAGCACTGCTGGCACGTTTAAGGCTGCGGTGGGGCTGAAGGTATCCAGGCCTCACTTACTCCTACAAACACCTCTTTCAGCAAGACCTGATAGCACAGACTGTTAGCTGTCTCCTATCTCGCAAGCCATGTAAAGCATTTTCATAATCTTGTGCCTCTTAAACAGAATGGAAAACGCACACTTTTCTGGTTTGCCGTAACTAAAGCAGCTCCCTCTGATAAAAGGACGAGTTATGCCTTCAAAGGATTAAATTATGCCACATAATAAAATTAGGTTTTGCCCTGGATAGACACACCTAAAGCTGTTTTTTATCTCATGAATGAGAACTGTGTGTTTATATCAAGGGCAAAAAGAGCTCATTGAAAACTGACAAAGTGTGTATAATCCTTGGATGAATTAGAAAAGCCAGAATCCATAAGCAACTCTGTGTAAGAAGGATTCCCAAATGGACAATCTCATCCTGAATGATGCTACTTTTCAGAGATGAAAGGGGAGTAGAGACAGATTATCCCCCTATGTCTTATTCATGCCTGGTGTAAAATAAAGTGTCCTTTTAAAAAAAACCAAACCAACCAATACATGTAGCTTATGGATCCACTACTGAGCTGAGCAGACTGTGCTGGAAGGAGAACTGCTCTGCTCCTGAGAAGGAATCATTCACAGCTTCTAGCACCAAGGGGAAATACACGGTTTTTATGCCATCTTCCTGCAAGGTAATTAACAGGGACCTTCAGCTTTACTCAGCTGATTTTTCTCTCCTTAAAATGTCAGAAAATGGCGTTCTCTAGATTTAGAGTGAATCCTGAAGTCAATAACCAAATACGAATTCAGACATCATACAGTGGACTCCATATTTCTGGAGCCTGCTCCTGGTGTGCTTCACAGGACTGACAGGAAGGCTTTGGCTGAGGAGGAAGAGACGGATCTGGCCTTTCCTTAACAAAAGGCTGCATTTCACCAGCAAAGACATGCCACGTTACCATACATCCCCTGCTTTGACAACAGCAAAGAAGTCTGGGAGAAGTGGTACTTGCTCTTAGAGCATCATTTGAAGAATTGTCAACAGAAGGCAAACAAGACAACACACTGAGGGCATAGAAATAACCACCAGGATATGGCTTTGACGCTGATGTCTCTGAAACGGGAGGCATACCACACAGCGGGCTGTATGTCCAAGGGAGGACAGCTGCCTCCTGGGGCTTTGCATGTATCAGTGCCAGTCTGCGGGGCAGCTCTCCACAGCCCTCCACCCCTCCAACCACTGCCCCCTTCCTTTCACTATTATTGTTTTACAGGATTACATTTAAATTACAGACCTCAAACTAACCGGGAAAGTTAAATCCTTTGGAGAGTGAGTGTAAAAAGGATTACCTATAACGCCTGGTTCTTGCTGACCTGCACCACCACGGCTCCTCTGACCTCTGCAGAGGAACAGAAATCACACAGGCAGAACAAAGGGCATTATTTTGTTTTTTTCCTCCCAGGAGAAAGGAAGACAGAGGTAAGAGACACTACTTGTTAACATTTATATTCTGCCTGCTCACTTCTCTCTCTTCTGGCTTGTGGCATTTCACTGCTGCTGCTGACTGAGGTCTCCCACGTTTCCCCACAGAGGGGACAGCACATGTGAGCCACTCCGGCGAAGACCACCCTCCCCTTGGACACTCACACTCCTCATTCAGCTCAGTAGGGCTCTCCTTCCCAGCACCAGTTTTCATCCACATCCCCATCCTCCAGCAGGAGCAGTTCAGCCCAAGCCCTTCACCTGTGGTGCAATAAAAATGAGTGCTGCTCACACTTCTGCTAAGGCACCAGGCAGCTCTACCTGAGAGCTTGCATACCATACTGACTGGAGTTTTCATTGCCTTCCTGGCCCCTCAGACACCAGTATCTCAGAGGATTATAATTCTGCTAGTTCAAGCAATAATGGCATGTTTCTGGATAAGCAGAAGTATAATACTTCAGGGTGAAAGAGGAGACTTTTAAACAAAGTGACTTCACCTGACTGCTTTGAGAGGGATGGTACAGCCTTATGTTATGTCAATTCCTATACTGATATCTATGGGGAAAAACACCTCTTACGGTCCTTTGAGAGAGACCTGTATTGACCACTGGAGAATGGCTGAAGTTAAACACTCCTAATCCCTCTTTGGTTCTGCATTTCAGGTTTCAGAAATGTGTGGGCTGGCCATTTCAAGAGATGGACCTTAATCCAAAGTCTGGACCGAGTCCAAGCCCAGAGTAAAGGTAGCAAAAAAATTCTGGGGTCCTTGCAGTTTAATGTTCCAAACATCCTAAAACATCCTAGTTGTAGTACTGCCACTGACAGACACATAATCCTTGGGAACCGTGACCTTCTCATTAGATGCAATCCCAGAGCAACTGAAGCTTTTCTCATCTGCATTTCAGTCAATATTTCTTTAAAATCTTTATATCCACACATAAAGTGGGACTACTGTTTCAGAACCTCATCTATCTTGTATGTACGTTGAACAACACTAAAGACTTCTGCCCACACAGTTTGCTTATTATTACCCTGAACATCTTGACAATTCCAATATTACACTATATGGCTAACTACTTGCCTTTATATATCTCTTGGCTGCTATTGTAAATTAGGAACTTTCCTATACTTTCCTATAAATCATCCTTGTAGACAAAGCAAAACAAAACCAAATAAAAAAAGAGACAAAAGTAGCAGTAAAAATATTTTCTGTCGATACAAACAGCTTAGCTAATGGGTTAGATTCATTTCTCCCAGACAATGGGAGATGCTCCTCTGATTAGATTTCAGTGTAGTAGAAAGCAGACAATTAGAGGATGAGACAGCATCTTCCACTTTGGGCATACTGTTTGAAATGTTTTAACTGTTTTTTAAACATAGTCTAATGATAAAGAAACTTGGTTTTCAGTTTTTAAAACAATCTACTTAACTTTTAAGTGCAACTGAATTCCCCATTTATTCCAGCACTTAGAAAACATTTCTTTGTCTTAATACACACCATCACACAGTGATAAGCACAATTTCCCATTTATTAGTGTTTATTTATATTTAATGCACATTTATCTTAAACTCCTCCCTGTCTTCCAATGAGTACATTTTCTTTATAATTATGTGAACATCTTCTATACTATGCAGCATGTACATGGAAATCATTTTGTTCTCAAAACATAAATAAGAATAATAACCTCGTTTTTCTAAAGATCACTACAAAGATCTTGAATCTGTTGAAGGACAGAGCATGAGCCAGGGTGTGTATCCCTCTTAAATTGTATATAAGCTGTCAAAACTCTGATTCTTTATCTCAGTTGGCTTAAAACAAACAAACAAAATCCCACATTTTTTTTATTCATTCTCTGCTGTACGTATAACCCAAGATGGCATTCTGTCAGACAGAGACAGCTGGCAGCAAGGTTGCCCGTCTCTGTTTTGCAGATACTTGTAGTTGCCAGCTATTTGGAACAGCCCCCAGTCTTGTCTCACAGCAAGTCAGGTTGTGTACCCGGCTGGCATCAAGCCACAGCCATCATGGCAAACTGTAAAAGACTCTGAAGAAGCAACAGATTTTCACAGAAAGAAAGAAAAAAAAAGAAAAAGGGAAACTGGACTGTGGAGTGTAAAAAAAAAAAAAAGTTTAAGGTACTCAGAATGAAAAATCTCTTCAAGAAATTCTTTACCTCTGGATTTCAGACTATCATTTGTTTTGGGGTCATCTGTCCTTTCAGTGGAAGCGTTACCAGCCTGCAGCTGGGAAAACTGCCTAATCCCATCCTCCTGATTACATTAAGAGAATTTATAGCAGGTCCTCGAGCTCTTACGTGACTCTAGACACATGACTTCTAAAAACCAGCTTCTTTAGGACACTCAAATCTGCACAGAACTCTGAATGAGTAAAAATAATTTTGAAGTCATACACTTTCAAGGGAACAATTTCAACTATTCTCATACTTTGCTGAACTCTTACTTAGTTTTTACTGTGTTAACAGAGTAAGAGGATGCAGAAAGTTCTATAGGCATATTGATTAATCAGCCTATTTGTCAAGAGTTGGAGTGATGACAATGTAAACTGATGAAAATGTTAAGTTCTGCGCCCCAGAGAGGACACCCAGCAGCAATCTCAAAGGGAGCCCTGGCAGCACCATGCCACCGAGGGAGGGACTCAGGCACACCAGGAAGCACCTGCCTCACCACCACCAAGCCAAATGGCAGAGACTCTTCACAGGGACTGCAGAAGAATTTATAGCAGGTCTTCAGCACTGGCTGCACCAATATCAGAAACATTCAGTAGGAACAGGGAAAGAAACCCTGTACTAGAGCATCACGGATTTAATAACCACTTTATGCATTAGTGGCAAAGCCACAAACAATTCAAGCAGGCCTTCACCAAAATGATGTTATCAAAGCAGAGGCAAGAATTACGCAGCCATCAAAGGGACAGGAGCCATTCAGAAATCACAGGAAACAGAGGGCAGCGAGCCATGAGAACTGCAGTGCTGACAGATAACAAAGAGAGAACTCAAAGTGAAAACAAAATTCAAATTCCAGTCGTATTTGGCCACGTTTTGCACAGCAGCTGCTGACACTCACTTGCAACACAGGGGAAGGTTAACTTTAAACAAGAAACTTCCAAGACTATGCAACCGTTCCTAGGAACTTTCACTATTTTGCAATATATAAATCAGAATTACAAATCAGATTTGCCATTGGTACCCTGGATTGTTGTTTTCATGGGCTGTCAAACTGTCTGCATCTGTACCTTTACTTATGGATTCACTTGTCACCTGTCTGAAAAGAAAACAGCTTAAAAACTTCGATTTAATAGAGAGACTAGAAAGAAACATAAAACAACACATTATGAAAATGCCTTATAAAGCATCTGTTATAAACCCCTTCTTTTGTTTACTGCTTAAGGGATGGCAGCAGGTGTGACATCCTCTGAAGCTGGTAAAGTATCACTTTACTGCAAAGCTCATCAGCAATGTCAGACACCCAACATGAGCATGGTTCATTAGTTATTTAGTCAGTCTAAAATCCCCAAATTTGCACTTGGTCTAGGAACAAGAGTACAGGGCAGAGACATGACAAAGACATTATCACTCATTTGAGAAAATACTTTGAATTGGAAGAAGAATCTCAAAGCCAAATGACTTTGGTACCTAGTAACGGCTCTAGTGTTAAAATGTTGGTTGACATGGTTTGTTAGCTGGTTTTGGTTGGGCTCCACTGATGCCTTTTTACTGACCCTCTCTGTTCTCTCATAAGATTAGGGTGAGATAGGGACATAATTTGTACAGGACGCTGCTCTGTCCCCACTTTGGGGATGCTGCAGAATGGATATTTCTGGATTCTGAAAGCATCAGCTGTAATTCAGAGTGGCAGAATTAGTGCGGAAGCCCACCTCAGTTTGCTTTTGTACGTATTTCACTACCACACCATCAGCAGATATTAGCTCCTTCACTACAGGAAGAAATAGTAAATTTCAGCTCTCCTTGACCATCTTTTCAGCCAGCACCTTTCCAATATAATTCTTGACTTCCTCCCCTACACTGACGGCCATTTTTGGAGACCATGAGGCAGGGAGCATTTCTTCTAACCAGGGAGACCTCCTCCATAAATCTCCCTTTGCCCACCAGCCCCCAACAGTGCTGCACACCCACCTGTCCTTTCCCTTCTTCCCCATCTCCTCCCCTTCCACCCAACAAAAAATCCAAAGCACAATATGAGATCTAATTTTGGTAACTGAACTTTTAAGTCATTTGTAGCACCGAAGACAGACTATCCAGTGTGCCCCAAAAAACACTTCCAGAATCATTTCTTCCACTCCCTCATCCAAGCTATAGAAAGGAGTCTAAGATAGCTTGTAGATATTCTCTTTTTTTTTACATGAATGACTACTGATGTTTAAATTGCACATCATGTTCTCTCTACCATAGGCAATGTTTTAGCTGCTGTTTTCTGGTCGTGCTTTTTCAGAGCATAATGCCCCTGTGGTACTTCACAAGTGGTTCTGCAGTTTCAGCAGAATTTTGCACATGCATCTTGTAAAGGCAATTGCAGCCAGCGCGTACAGGATGCCCAAAACAAAACTGCCTCGCAACGCTCCAGCGTAGCAAGTGAAGAAGGCCAGATGCATCTCTAACTTCCAATATGCAACTGAAGTATCCTCTTTAATCTTGAGCTTTTACGTAATTTTCACTACGCTGTGCATCTTTAAACTTTATGGCATCCTAACACCATTCTGGCTCCAAAAATCTTAAGGGATTATTAAATGCTGCTGTGGTACTACCTTGGCTAAATTGAAGAGAGCACTGTTTTCAAGTTTTCTAACTGATCGCAGTCAGGAAAGATATAATCGTAGTTACCAAAAGATATGAATTGACACAGAATGAGTCATTCCTTAGTCCCAGACTGCTTGACATTTACAAAATTGGCCTGATATAAAACAGGGGAGGGGAAAAGACCTTGAAGGTAATTAAGCTCACAGAGTTATTAGCCTGGGGCTCACTGAAGAATGGTAATACACTTATTAATTTCTAACATGGCAAAATAGTCAAGGTGCAGAACACAGTCCCAAAATCCTCCGCACACCATTTCTATTTAAACTGCTTATTGTTTATGGGCTGCCTAACTGCCCAGCCTTCAACACGCTGCTTGCTTCAAAACCCAAAAGGGGACTGGAGCATTACACAGCTTCACTTTAACCTGGCCTGGCTGGAAGCTGTGCCAGGAGCAATCTTGCCACTTGAATTTTTTGACAAATTCCCAGAAAGGCTCCAGCAAACACCCTGGATTTGTTTCAAGCATATAGCAGGACTGCCCCAAGTGCAGGACTTCTCAGCTGTTGTATGTCTGTGGCTGCACTTTTGACGCCAGACCAGAATTCAATTTACCTACTTCCCAAAAAGGTTGTGGAGAAACAGCAGTTGCAGTAACACCACGCTTAAGCTATCAAAAAAAAAATAATAAAAAAAAATAATCACAGATTGTTGCCATTTTCCTTGAAAAGGAAACAAGTGGAAAAAGCTACTAAAAATTGCATGGATTTTTCTATGACTAACAAAGCTGAGATTCCTGTTATTTGGCTATTGATTCACAGTGGTTCTCTTGGACATTTTTCAATCATAAAGGCCAAAAATTTGCATCAAGCAAGAAACATAAAGTTAGCTGAACTTGCCTGTCAGTGGGCAGGAGACAATCATTCGCTCTATATTTTATTACTAGTGTGCAGGGATCAGCTACATACTTTTCTCTCACAACTCTTGAGCACATCCCACACGGCTCACACAAGACACAGGTCCAACAAACTGGGCACTAAATATCTGAGATATCTCAATAAACATGGAATTGGCAAAAATGACACTTCACTGCAGCTGACTGACTGACACCTGTCAGTCTTGCCCCAAGAGACAGAGCACAAATAACTGAAAACACCAGAGTGGTGAGCAGGGCACGAAGAAAACATTTTATTTGTCTAGCCTCTGTGGAAGGCAAAAACAAACCAATAAATGGAAAGATCTCTACTTGATGATGTAGATGTAACTTAACAATAAGTAAGTTACCTCCTGGCCCTGAATCAGTCCACATGCTAGTCTAGCTTTATTGCATAATCACAGAAAACATACCAGATGGGTTGACAAAAGTTTCCTTACTGCTTTGGTACAGTGCTTAAAATGGTATCCGATCATGTTTTCTTCCCAGTATTCACTAGTGCTCTACCTGTCTTAAAAACTAAATAGGTAAACACGGTAATGATCCCCAGAAAGATTTCACAGAACTGAAGTGATGGTGCCCTCTCCCTTATCAAAAGATAAGATTTCAGCTGCTGTAACAAAACATTCACTATGATAATACAATGCTTCCCATGGTAAAAATATAGCTTTCCCTGGGTTATATTCACTTCACTCCATGGGCACTAAAAACAATGCCCTAAACCCTATTTAAGTATAGTACCAGAGTGAAAGCCAATTGTGAAGATTTTAAAATAAAATGGAATAAAATAATAAAACAAAGTCTTTGAGCAAATCTGTACACAGTCAGATCTGCAGATTGAGGAGCAAACCAAACCTTTCACTTCCATCAGCAAAGCTGAACCAGCTCTCTTAACCCATGGCCACAGTTTTTCTGCCACTTTTTGTAACAACTTTTTAACTAAGTGCTGTGTGAGGCCACTTGCTGTGATCACACCAGAAGAGCCCTTCTGCTTGCCGTGTCCTGGCAGCGTGGGAGGGACACAGCACAGGGATGTCCACATACGATAGGCACCACCTCTCCTCTCCTGTTGGACACTGAGCTGGCTGAGCTTGCCATGCCTGCTGCTGGAGTGATGCACTTTAAGCCAGGCAGGATTTCAGCAGCAACAAGAAACCCCATTTCCACACCCAGTTTTGTTCTGGGTAAGTCACAAATTAACTCTCCGGCAAACACGGATACTGAGACTTTGCATTGAAAGCCTGGCTGGCCCTCAAAGCACCAAGCAGGTTTGAATGCCACAAGTTCCTATTTGTGACTTGATATATATTTTAAAGCATTTCTACATTTAAAAATTTGTTCTGAGGTATTTCAAATATTAGCTTAATAGAGAATCTAAAACAACAGGCTATCTGATGGTTTAAATAATTCCTAAAAATTACAAGATTGTATAGATTGTATTAGGCATGTCTGTCACAAAATTAATGGATCTGTAGTAGTACTTATACTCTAAATTAAAAAATTCCTTAATTACCCACAGATTTTCAGTACATTCAACGTTATGTATTAAAAAAACAAACCCAGTTCGAACTAAACTTGATATTATAGCCTTTGTTCAAAAAGAAAAAAAGCAATTAAGCAAAAAGATTGACAATGAAATATAATATACTATAATTGTTCATCTTATGATCAGGCATTGCCTTTTAGGAATACACTCATTTAAAAGGGCGGCACTTTTTCAGCTCCCAAGAAAACGGAGCGCTGAATGCTCCCATGAATTTAATGATTCATCTCTACTCTCAGATAGCAACAATCTCCAAAAGCATCCACATCAGTAATTTCCATCTTGTAAGAACGGTAACTAGAGAGGAGTCCAACCTGAACTCTAAATCCAAATTCTCTTCATTTGGATGTGGGAGCAAGTTCCCAATTACAGCTTTGTTTGTTTTCCATGAGAATTAAGATTTCAATACTAAAACCCATAGTTTCTTGAAAGCAGTTTCCACACTCTGGCCCAGGTGTTTTGGCAGACACTATTACCTACCTGCCATTCACAGCTACCATGTAACTTCCACTGAAATGCCAAATCAGAATGATTCAAGATTAGTTTAATGCCATCTTTTTCTAGACTAGGCCTATGTCCACCAAAAAAGTATGTGACCTCTTTAGAGGAGTCCCATGCCTACAAGATTTTCTGAATGAATTATCACTGATTAAGGTGTGATTTAGCATGCAGACTGCCAGAGGCATCTGAAAAGCCCTGCTGTCACATGATGGATAATTTCCTTCAATATTCAAAACAAAATTAAACCTAAGTTCAGGTGAGTAGCAAAGATGCTTTCTTCAAATGCAGAAATGTTTTATTACAAATTTTCTGTCTATTGTATTACTGCTTCCTAGAGTAGTTCATAACTCGTTTTTCACAAAGCTGTCTATAGTCTGATAGTCTAAGTATACCCAAAGGTTCCCCTCACCCTCCTCCTACCCCTTTCATTTTCCTCCCCCTGCATTTCCTGAGCGTTCATCTTTCAGATGGAGACTATCACAACACCTCGCCTCTACTCTCCTTTCAGCTAAAAAAAATCACTAACTGTTTCACGATTTCCCAGAAATTGGTGCCAGCATTCCATCTCACATTCCTGACCTGTCTGCACCGTACACGCAGCCCAAAACCACACATCACCAACGCTGCGCAGCTGCAAGTCTGCATGGTGTGCGCACGTGTGTGTGGAGGGGCAGGGAGAGGAACTGAGGTAGTTTATTGCCTTTTTCAGATATTTTGAAAATGAATGACAATATTCTAAAAGCTGATGTGATAATGTGAGCGAATGACAGTCATATATAACTAGCTCACAAAAAAGAGACTGGATTTTCTGTTCACCACTTGAAATGTTCTCCAGTGGTAGCCGAAGAGAAAACTTCTGCTAGGGAGAAAATAATGTAAGATGCAACTCTACCTCCAACAAATGATATTGCTACATATACCTCCATAACTATACAGGTTAAGATATGACAGTCCAAAGTAGCGAGTAGCGCAGCCATGCAAGCAATGTCTCCCAAAGTGCTGGTGCCATGGCTGCAAAAGTGGGGCTGCTGTTCTCAGGCACTACAGAAGGGAAGCAGCAGGCAATGTTTCACCTGAAGGGACCATGCCAGTTTGTCACCCAAGCCAAGGGTTAGCATGGCATTCAAAAGCACAGGTTCAATTTTTGTATTAGTAAAAAAAAAAATTGACTGATTGTAAATTGGGATTACTGTACATACTGTGCATGTAAAGATAAAATACATAAAAAACAGCTCAGCAAATAATCTGCCAAATTAGATTACAGAGACAATTGTCTATAGATTATCCTCATCAAGATATATGACAGCTGTAAAATCTTTTTGTAGCAGAAATTCAGGTTACTAAATCCTCCAAAAAAACACCTATGATTGCTGGCTGTGTATCATACCAGGCTACCCTTTGGCTGTGGCAGACTTGAAACAGTAGACAGCTTTCATTTCTAAAAATCCCATTGTTATAGTAACCTCTTTTCAAATATATCAGTATATTGTAACATACAATAGTTCCACCTAGTTACTTACAGAGCCCTGGGCACAGGTTCTGAGGGGGCAGCTGCAGCAAACTCGGATGCTCATGCCTGGAGGTGATGCAGGACGCACGGAAGAGGGTACACCCACCTGCACATTCAACAGCTTCATCATTCAAACTACGGCACAGACGCACTGAGTATGAGAATGAAAGCAGAACTGTAGAGACCCAAGAAAGCTCATTATCGAAAGGATCGTTTATTTAAAAGATAGATCTCAATTGAACAATACAGGCTATGAAATGGACAACACGCTTCCAAAGCTCAGAGAATCTACAGATACAGTAACGTATGTTTTCAAGAATAAGTATCCCTGCTTTCTTAATGCATGGAAATGGCAACCACTTCCAAATAGTTTCAGTACTGAAATTTCACGTCAGTATTTCAGGCAATCTTTAATCATTTTCAGCATATTTAAAACATTGCGTTAGTGTGCCTATCTGTTTTGTTATGAGAAATAGGGTATAAAGGGTACCAGGATGCAACACGTCCTTCAGCCGATAAAGAACTATATTCTTTAATCAGTGTATACATTTTGCTTAGCCTTTTATATCCAAACATGGGGTTTTTCCTAGTATGAATCACACTAAACCAAACCATTTTGTCTGACCTAATGAGATTAATGAACGGCAAATTCCAGTAATTCTTACTAAGTAAGAATTATTAAAGAAAAACCCTTTCTCGAATCAGACATCTCCTTTAGCACTAGGAATTCAAGCTTTCCCTGCTTACGCAGATGTTCTTTGCCTGAATTTCCATCCTAGCATGGCAGCAGCCAGCAGCTGGTCTCCTGTCTGGAGTATGTTGCTTTGAACACAGCCACTAGTGAATTACACACCCTAAATCTGACGCAAATAGAGTCTTGAGATATAAGGAGTCATAAAGGAGATTTGATGGGCTTTAACTGCAGCCGAATGCTACAGAGGAACATACTCTGCAATAACATGTACATCGTATGGATCCTATTTGCTTCCTCGTGATAAAGTGGCAACTTAAGCTGCGAAAATTACTGTCATCCATCTCACCCCATGCATTCACATGCTTGGGAAGCATAAGCGAGTATGCAGCTACGTGTTTCGCAAACAAAATATTTTTCCTAACTTAAAAAAGAGAAGACTTTAATGCATTTCACAAGAAATGATCAGGCAGCACAGAGGCCTGGCATGAGTCCAGCCCATCAAAACCCATCAAATCTGCTTCACAGACTCTCTTGCCTCGCAGGCCAGAATCAGATCCACAGTACAGGGGTCCAACACCTCTGAAGTCCAAAGGACAGAATTCATTCCTTAATTCAAATTTTTCTTTATTATACACCACAAAGGCACCTCCTTTTTGCTATTTTTATGTGCACTAACAGCATTTGTTCTCAGTCCTCCCGCCAGATCTCACTGATCTCAGTGTGTTTATACAAAGGTTGATGTGCGAGGAGCACACGAGCATATGTTCTATAATGCAGATTTATAAATATATATACACTTAGTTTATTTGAACTTAAATAAAATCCACTCCCCCAGAAGCTGTGCATACCATGAGAAAATCATGTGCTCTGCAAAACAGCGCTTGTGACTTTTAAAGACTGTTTTGTTAAAATTTTCTTTTGATTTTAAGGAACATTTCTTTGAAATACTTTTGCATCATATACATCTCATTTCCTTATGCTACACTGCCAGTTCTTGCACTTTGATCACATTTCTATTTGATACCTCTTTAAATCTAATAGCTCCTTCACCCATTTGTTGTTTTATCTTTAATTTTATCATCACATTTTCATTTTCTACCTCTGGATCCTTTCTTTATCTACTTTGCCACAGAGAGATCCCACATTATCCCTCCCTTCACAAGGGAGTGTAACAATAGGATGAGGGGTAATGGTTTTAAACCGAAAGAGGGGTGATTTAGATTAGATATCAGGCAGAAATTCTTTACTGTCAGGGTGGTGAGGCACTGGAACAGGTTGCCCAGGGAAGCTGTGGATGCCCCTTCCCTGGAAGTGTTCAAGGCCAGGCTGGATGGGGCTTTGAGCAGCCTGGCCTAGTGGGAAGTGTCCCTGCCCATGGCAGGAGGGTTGGAACCAGATGATCTTTAAGGTCCCTTCTAACCCAAACCATTCTATGATTATTAATTATGTCACAGTGATAGTTAAGAATTTATTGCTGCTGATGTAATAGGGGAAAACTAATTGATTTTTAATAAAGATATGCTTGAATCCATCAGGTGAAAATTTGGTCTGATTTTTGTAGGACATTAACTCAGCAAAACTCTTACAATGCCAGTCTCTATACCCGATTATAACACAGTATTGCAACCTGCAATAAATCTATAAAATAAACCTATAAATCTATAAGCAGACAAAATCCAAAATTTTACCCTAATAGCCAAACACTACAGTCTCTGCATATTACTTTGTAAAACCAAATAGGGTTACTGAGACATCATATGACTTCAGATGTCAGGGCAGAGGCAGCGATGTTTTCATTTGTCACACAGGACAGAAATGTAAAGATGGCTTTGTCTAGAACAACCGACAAGATACTCGCAAAATTAAAGAAATAAAAGAAGGCTTCAAGCAAGACAAAATTTCTCACTCTAATGGCCTGCCTGTACTAGCTTTGCTCACAAAATGAAAAGTATGAAGCACAACACCTACTTTTTAATTAGTCTCCATTGACTTTTTTCTGGTATTACATGAACAATTCGTACAGAAGTTTTCACCAAAGTTTCTCAAACACTAACCATACAAGGGTTTGTCAGGGTAGGTTAAAGGTTGGACTCGATGATCTTAAAGGTCCCTTCCAACCTCAGCAATTCTATGATTCTATGATTCTAAGGAAGCTTATTATTCCCATTTAACAGATGAGAAGACTGAGGAACTAAGATTACATGTGATCCCATGTCTCAAGAAGATTTTGACATATTTGCCTGTCGTGCGAGCGCTGCCCAGAGGCCATGGGGAGCACCGACAGACCCCCTGGCTCCGGGCTCTGCCTGCGCCTGGCCAGTTTGGGGAGAGTGGGACAGCAGCAGCCCTGCCTAAATGGTAAGAGGAGGGCTGGCTCGTGTGAATCCTGCAACTACACGCAGACCTATGAATACTTCAGTTAAAAGACAGACCTATCTGTTTCACCAACAGAGAAACTGCTCAAGAAATTAACAAAAGTGAATGAATCCATTTCACATCTAAATATTTTTTTTGCTGAAACACCCAGACAGGGGAGAAACAATGAGGAAACCGTGGAGAAATGTTTCGGAGCCAAAAGTGTCAGCATAAGTAAGACCTAAGCAGCACATGCAAGAACTTTTAAAAGGTTCAGGGCCTGGGCGTAGTACCACAAATTAGAAAATCAAATAAACGCAGTGAAGGAGAAATTATTTACTGGGTTGGTTTTTTTTCCTTTGTGGATGCAGAGACACATGAAACAAAGAAACCTACATTAAAAATATGGCTAAGTGATCTGTGAGAAGAGAAAAATAAATTAAAAAAAAAGAATCAGAGTTCAGTACCCTGCCAGCCTATACATTGATGTACATAGAAAAAACTTGGCACAGAGCTATCATGGTTTCCTCAGGACTGCTGAGGGACCTGGCAAAGCAGCAGGAATATCAGCAGGACAGGTTGCCCCTGCCAGCTAGCAGGCATAGTGATTCAGCACAGGCTGTCAATTAAAATCTTCATATCACATTTTCTATCATTATATCAGCAGGCCAGAATTGATATCCAAGAGTTAAGACCTAAAAAAAAAATATATATTTATTATTCTGAATTAACTGAGAGGTACTGTTTTTAAAAGATTTATTAAAAGCCTTTAAACAGAAAATTGGGGGAGGAGAAGGGAGCAAAAAGGAGCTGTTAAACTTTAACATGCCTTGGTTTTGGAAATATATACCATATAATATAATTATACGAAAATATTTCAGTGAGCTGCTCTTCTAAGCAGATACTACATGTAACACATTTTGGGAACTACTTCGTGTAAATAATTGGTAACAATATTTTGCTCAAGGATACCAGAAAGTGTCTTCAGATACTGGAGGGCTCAAGAGACTTTGAACTCTATACTCATCATCGCCCTCAGACCTCAAAGCCTGCTTCCCACTTCCCTGGGTACCAGAGCACAAGGGATGTCCCCAAGGCCTGGTGCCTAGGAAAAGAAAAGTTAGCTCCTAAAAAGCAAGATTACCCTGGAGAGGACATCTCCAAAGGTGGCAAGATCAGGCTCACCAAGCACAGACAAGCCTCCCAAGGCCAAAGCGAGAAGGAGCCCCCACTCCTGGTCCATGATTATTTGGGCAGGACTGACCCTGAACAGGCAAAAGCAACAGAAAAAAGGCATTTTCCCTCCAGGGAGGACAGGGAACTTTCAAAAGCAGCTTTGGATAATTAAGGGTGTGCTGAACAACACATTTTGTCCTCTTAGGACACAACAAGGTTACAAACACTAGCATGATCCTCAGAAGGAAGGCAAGAGAGCAGTATGGAAAAGATAAAATCACTGCCAAAACATCTTTCCTAGCACCTTACCCCCACCCCCAGGTATACATAGCAGTATTGAAAAGTCAGGGAAGTTTTAAGCTTTCTAAAGCTAGAAAATGAATGTTTTTTAACATTCCCATTTAATAACTGGAGAAAAGAAATAGCAGAGTGACTGCCAGCACTCAGTGGGTAGGGCTAACAAGCTGGTTTAAATTGCTTTTCACCAGCACCATCAGTTGAACAGACCTGTGCCGAGACACCAGGACAAGCTATTAGTATAATAGCATGTTTACGCACATTGGAGCTGTAATGGAAGGTACTGCAACAGGGATTGAGATTAGTACAAAGAAACTCAAAAGAAAGGAAGGAAAAGCCGTGAGACGTGTGATTAGATTCAGAAGACTGAGTGGAAATGTAGAGTTCAGGGAGAGAGAGTTTTACAGTGGACAACTGCACAGGTTAGCAAATGAGATCATACCCAAACAAAATATTCAGCATTGAGACTAACCACCAAACAGAAAAACACAGATTAATTGAAACATAACATATATTGTAAATACTTAGTAGCAAAGTTACTCTTTGACGATACCAAAAAGTATGTTTAGACAATACAGGAGACAAGAGACTTTGAAGTCTTTCCCATTTTTGTCTTATAATTCACATCTTTTAGACTGCAACTGCAAAGTTTTCAGGAAGCATCAGTGATAATCTTGAAAGCCACAATAGGATGAACAGAAATGATACCGTAAGAAGGAAGGAACATTCTTCACTCATTTTCTTAACTTAATCTTTGCTTTTGACTGACATATCGCTCAAGCGTGTACTAAGAATCAGTATTCGGAAATTGAAAAGCACCTAAACTGAAACATCTCAGATTTCAAAGAGCTTGGATTCTAAACCTAACAGTATTTTAACAAACTAGTAGCGTTCAATTGCAACACTCCATCTCTTTTGGGAAGCACAATTCGGTTGAAAAAGGGTTGTATATGTTTTTGCTATTCAACTGACTTCCACCAGAAAAGAAAACAATAGGAAGAACTGTAGGAGAATCTGTTCAGAAATTAGTAAAGTGGTATGTGAATGAAGTTTGTGGAGTTCAAGGGCCTGCTCTAACTAGCCCTGAAGAAAGAACCCAAAAAGCAGCCAGTCTTTAATAAAAAATTCAATTTCTGCAAATTTTACCTTCTTGTTGCTTTCTCTGTTAGTAAAGGAAGCAATACCAAGAAAATGAGTTGGGACTTCCCAGGCACACCAGATTGAGCTCAGAAGGTAAACTGAAATAAAGCTGTAACAAAAATCCAGACCAAATGAGATGAACTATTCCAAATTTCAGTTTTGCAACACTGACACCTCTCTAGTGCTAAATTTAAGGCTCTAGAGAGAAAACAGTATCCGACCTTACAAAAGCCACCCAATTTACTACACTAAATGTTAAATAGAATATTTAATAGAAATGTTAAATAGAAGCAGGAAGAAGTACGAGTAGGGAGTGTTAGACAATAACCAGCTTAACCCATGGTGAAATAATGTACTGCAACAAGTTACGGGTAATCAGTTACAGAAGCGTAATAAATCTAGCTCATTTCTATTGACACCTCATTATAAAATTACTTTCTAGAAAACTAATGGTACGCAATACAGCATACAAGAAGTGTAAATAAAATCCCAACAGAAAAAGGATGCAGAAAGACATAATACCTCAAGTTTCTTAAGCCCTTAAAATATATTTCTGAATATTTCCAGTCTATTCAGAATTTTATTCAGCTTTTAAACAGACCTTTAACATTCAGGTCTTTGTTAGCACGTCTGGTTTTTAGTATGTGTCAGCACCTTTGGTATGTAGAAAAATCACTCTGCATTATGTTTTACCACGTATTTCACAGTTCTTTGTTCCTTGCACCACAAATAGAACTGTGTTTTTGAAAACTCTCTAGACACATGCTGTACTTTTTGCAATCTATTTTCTGCAAAGCCTTGCTCTCACTCAAACTAGGCAGCACTCTCTCTTGACCACGTAATAAATATGAGAATACTGGGACACACTCGGAAGTTATTTATGCCCAATATCTTTTTTTTCCCCCCCGCCCTCTGGTAAGTAAATCATTCTTCACCTGAAAGTACATAAAGGCAATTATATTGGCTTGTGCTGAAAGCAGAAAAACAGCACATAAAACAATAAATAGCAGAAAGAAGGTATTTAAATAGGCATGCAAAGTATGTTATACACATTAAAGAACATAGTAAGAGAAATATGATCCCATTTTAGCAGAACCTACAGGATGGTAGGACTGCAATAGCATGGTCTGCCCAGAAACCTAGAACCTTATGTTTGCCAAACAGCAAAACAAAATAATAAATTTTGCCAGAAATAATAAATTTTCAACAATACAGTGAAAAGATCAGATGTCAGTCAAGATAATATCAGAAACTATATCTCAACAGCCCGAGCAGTTCTTTATAGAAGAAAAGGAATATGATTAAAAACTAAACACAGAGCTATTACCAAACAATGTCCTCCTTCATTAAGCTGGCATCATTTCAGATAAACTCTACTGACCACAGTACATTATTCAATAGGGATATTCCAGTTTTAGTACATCATAACTGATTTCTGAATTTGTATTTTAACCATGTAACTTACAGCTGGCCTCTGCAATCAGTGGGAAAAATCAGACTTGCACAATGAATATATAATATTTTCTACTTCTTCTTGACCCCCCAACTGCCCCTAAATACTTCTTGGGCTGCCCCTCTCCCAAATGTCAGTGAAATATAAAGAACAAAACCAATTTAATCGCAATTTCAACTTTGTGAAATGGTTCCTGCTGGGAAAGAGACCAGAATGAGGTCTGTGGTCTGTGCTGCTGGATCACCACCTGCTTCACAAGCTGAGGAGATGGCACTGCTTGGACTTCGTACCATGCAAAGGCTTTACATGACTTTTGCCTGTGACTGATGCTTTGGCTGGCCATGGATTGCTCTGGCGTCTTTTCACCAATGCAACACTTGGATGTCAGCCACTCTTTCACTGCTTTTAACTATGATTTCCCGGAAATATTTTTCTCTTTTTCTACCTATACTGTTTTGCTCCTGGAATGAATATTAGGAAGCAAGCACAGAACAGAATTGGATAGACAGTCTGTCAGGCCAGCCTACACCACTTCTTTCAATAACACATAGAAGCTCAGGTTTGTAATGGCAGCGCTAAGACAATTGTAACTACAGCAGCTCAGACTACAATGTAATGAAAATGTAACTGTGCCATTACTGTAATTTGAAAGATAGCAAGAGAGGAAAGAAGGAGGGGAGGGGGGAAAAAAAAAAAAGCTTTCAGGATTTATTAGATGTTGGCACTGTAATGCCCTTTCTTTAAAAAAATAGCACGCAGCACCATTCCCTGCTGACTCTAAAGCACAGTGACTGCGAGCACAGCTCACAATTACTGCAAACTCCGAAACCTGTCAGTCAAGGAACAGAGCTGCTAATGCCAAAGAAAACAGCAGATTTACACCTGGGAAAAGAAGCTATAATGTAAGAAATACATTTTCTTTGCTCTCATTTATAACAGTAGTGGGGGAACTAACTACAGGGGGTGCTTAGCATATTTACAAGACACTACAGGAGGTTTTTAGCATATTTACAAGCAACAATGGCATAATTTTACATGCAGAAGTTTAAATATTGTAAGATCTGCTCTGTCTTTGTCTTCTGTGATTTAAGGCATATGTATCTATACCTCAAGTTGAAACTTTCAAATCAGATAATTTCTATAATGAAAACTCCATGCTCTACTAACTTGTCATGCTCACAGAGATCTTGTTATGAATTCTCTAATAGCAATAGGGCATTTTGATTTGGAGTTTCTTTTTATTTTATGCTTTATTTTAAAAAGGGAAAGAAAAAAGCTTTGTTAATGCTTCAAAATAACGTGGGATTTTATTTTTAGACTTCGGTTTTGTTTGCAACAGTAAAATGTGCCGACACTAAATATACGTGCAGTATCTTCAGACAGTTGTGTCCTTTTAAACACCACTGGCACGTTGGGCTTTATCTCTTTCACAGGGTAAGAATAAGAAACCACTGTATTTTCTATTCTGCTCTTTGGTCTTGGGAAAGAATACCTGGAGGTGGATAGAAAGAACAAGGTATATGCCAGGAATGGTCTGTGTCTGGTACAAACTAGGTTGGGTGCAAACCCCAGACTGAGCCTGGCCCTAAGGGGAACTTGTTTTATTTCCATTCTCCAGCCCTGGGGGAACTCAGGCTGTGGGCAAGAACACTGTGCCATTTGCTTCACAGCTGAACAGAGGTGGGGCTGAGGGCTGCTTGCTCAGCTGGAGACCATCCAAAGCTGCCTCTTCAGCCACATTCATCTTATACTTTACTAGTTGAAAAATAAAACTTAGATTACATAAATACAGATCGCACCACTCCTGATCTTGTGTTTGATTTAAGAAATCTAAGGATCTAAGTAAGGATCGCGTACTCGATCTAGGAAGGGGCATTGTACAATGTGTGAGTGCAGTGACACACAGAAGACATCCTTTAAACAGACTGAAAGACCGAAGTCTGATAGTTTCCCTCAAAGGAACAGCAGCCACAACAGTCAGCAGCATACGCTCACTGACATATTGCAGGCTACAATCTTTTATAATCTTGATCTATGACATGCGACTACAGCTTGTGGATAAAAATCAGTTTCATTCCTCCTCTCTCACTGTATTTTAACACATTTACTAGCAGCAAGACTTGCACAAGTGTAAAAGGAAAGACAAGACAGACAGATTCATCTCCACCTGTATTTAGGAATGCAACTGAGGCACTTAATATAGAAACATCACCCAGAGCTCTCTCTGGACAGGTACTCAACTCCCAAGACTAATTCAGCCCACCCAAAATCAGATTCAATAAGAAAACAAAAGCCAGAATTACCTATCGTTTGAATTTGCCACACTCCCAGCATCTTTCACATGAAACCGAACGCTCCCCTGAAGGACAGGCTTTTGTTAATTCCCACCTTACATTACTCATAACATTACTGTATAAATGATGGGCCAAAGTCTGCCATCGCGTAATTCTGATTACACCCATTTCATTAAATTAAGGCAGAACCAAGTCATGGCACCGTACGTGTAGATTATCTAGCTGTTTGGGGTTTTAGCTGTATGTAGGAAGGAGGGTTTTAGCATCTACTGTTAAGGCACTAAATTAGTTGGGTTACCTGATACCATAAAGTCCATAAAAAGAGGCAGGTATCTCACACAGATGCTCCAATTTCTCTGTAGAAGTCCCCGTTAAAGAAGCTAAGCTAACTTTGAGACCTGAGATCCCATGGCGTGTGTGACCCCTGGCCCAGCTGCACACATATGCACGCTCCTACTGAAAGTCACTGCGGTTGCAAAATAGGAGTTTGCCTCAAAATCAAGATGTTGGTATTTTGGTGTGTGTGATGCAATCGCTGCTGCAATTGCATCATGGTGAGAGCCACACTTCTTCATGCAGCTATTTCTTTGCCACTGTTCTGCTTTCCTTTCTTCTTCCTATGCGACCGAGTGTGTGCTGATCCACAAACCTTGGAGCTTGTGAAAACTGATCACTTCCAAGTGCCTGAACTATCATCATAAATACCTTGGATTTAGATCTTGCTGCAAAGTAACAAGACTGCCAAGTATTAAGCCAATAATTAATTAGCTGAGTTTAAAAGTAGTCACTCTTCGACATAAGTTGTAGCTGGTGGAAACTAAATCAAAGTCTACCTCTAATAAGAGATATATTGTACTGCCATAACTGTAACTGTTCGATACAACTCGAAGTGTGACAGTTAAGTATCCCTGAGTAGATAAATTTAACTATCTAGATTATTTACTACTGTAGTATGTATCACTTTTGTAGTATCTACATTACTCGCCTTTACTGTGCATACATTTCGTATTCAATGAAAACCAATATTTACGAAATCATTAAGTGATACAGTATGTTTAAGGTCCCTTACACAGTATAATATTTTGATAGCATATGGTCTGACATATAATGACTTTAGTCTAAGATTTATTTGTATGCTGTAAACTAAAAATATTTAGAAAGCTGTCTTCCGAATTGTGAATAATGGGACGTAAGAATCTGGCATTACTGCTATTTTATTCAGGAAACTACTGTTACATACAGCCTTGTCTCAGTTGCGTTGCTGCACTTCTATGGATTTCCCATTTTGTATTACTACATCTGGGGCTGTTTAGAGTCGATTGAAAAGGGATTCATTCTGTTCTATTTCACTTCATTAATTTTTTTTGGTGTATAAACCATCTTGACTCAACTTCCATTCCTATTGCCATTTTTAAGTTAGATGCCTGCTCTATCAATCCTTCTCGCAGTTATGCAATTTTTAGTCAGAATTTTGTGTTGCCTGTATTTGAAAAGGCTGCACAAGATTTACTTGAACAAATACGGTATGCCAGCCTTAGCCTCAGGGGAGGATTTCCTTACTTCAAAAATTTTACAGTTTTGAGAAAAATGCCTACAGAACACCACACACAGCCATGGGATGAACGGTGGTCCTCAGTTCATCCCTTTGGAAAACAGAGAAGCTGGCAGAGGGAACATGTTGTGTTTTCAGACCCAGCAATACATTGGAAACCAGCCCAAACTGAAGCTGCCTCCTTCCAGTCCCCAGGAAGTCATTTCTCAATGTATGCTGTAGCATTGAAGACAGTGCATTTACTTGCAAAATTACATCAAGAACCACATTTGCAACAAGTAAAACTTTAGTTTTAAAACTTTTTAATATTCTAATACATTGTAAAATGACTTCTGAAAGTCATTTTTTTGAGTTTTCTTTATGACTGTTGAAAGATAACAGCAAACTACTAGGACACATAAAATACTTAACTTGTTGCAAAATGCCTATTGATATGTTTCTGCAAAGAATGATACCTTTTAAGATTAATTTTAATGCATTCAAAAGATATTCAAATTTCTGTAGGAGAGAGGATTGAATTCTACTAACAGTTTTCCTGTCCTGGGGGAACATGTCCAAAATCTTCTTCATTTTACAGCAGGAAAACCGTATAAATAAGAAAGATAATAGAAAACAATAGATTGAATACTGAATAGCACATATGCATTATTTACAAGGCAGAAGGTTTAAGTATTACAAAAGTTGAAACCAGCTCCCATATTAAAGAAAGGGATCTTTGAGATAAGATATTGCATGACTCCAATACTAATCTTTTAGGACATTTCAAATTCAAAGTCCATTCAGTAAGAAACACTGAAGATCGTGGTACATTTATGAACAGTAGTCAAACACATCTCTTCAATTTTATCTCTAATATAGTTGGAATAGGGGAAAAATCCACTTAAATTAACAGGACCGAAGAAAAGAGTAAAGGCTTGCAGAATCAAATCCTTTTGTTTCTAAAACCTTATTATCAAAACACGTAACAAAGAATTACCACAAAATGAAAAATACCTTGTGAAAAAGATCATCACTGGTTTAAAACGTTTGGACCCGTCACGTTGATTTCTTAGCAGGCACTCTCAAACCCAAATGAAACCTCCAGTGCGCAGGAGAGAATTACTGTTTCCACACGCAAAGTCTCATTCGCCATGTTGTCGCAGTACAAGAGCATTGTTCAGTCCCTCAAAATGTTTGACCAACTCTGTCTCTTACAGAAGTCACAGAGCAGAAGGGATCCTCAGCACCTCAGGGGATGAGGCAAAACCTTTCCTTTATTAAGCTGCTAAAAATGAGGTAATGTAATATTACTAAGGGGGAGACAGGCGCTTGGTTTCTATTATGAAGACAATGCAAAGTGCTTTCTTGACTCTTCCAAGCATCACACCAGGAAAAACAGAGAAACAATTCAAGAATGCTGAGAAGGAAATACCAAAGGTCGGGTTAATGCCTCTCCCTTATGGCGTTGTGAGGCAGCCCAGGTGCCCTCTTCCCTCTGCTGATAGATGCTCCCTTCAAAGCCCACTGCACTTCCTCCTCCAGATTTCACCAAAAGGAGCTTTTTCAAAAGGAGACCAGCACAAATCAATAGTACTTGAATAGCTAACTCTGAAACATTTACTCTTTTCTGTTGCAGTAATCATCGTCCTTTGGTATGGTTGTTTCAAGCAAGGAATACTTTTCTAAAGTGCAATAGGCAAGTCTTGATTTTCAAACATTGCTATTCCTAAATGCTTATGGCGTAAAAGACCCAACATGCAATCTATCCTGGGAAAGTGTCAGACAAAAACCTTCGATATGCTAAAATTTGGTTGATTATTGCATAAACCACCAAATACCAGGTACTTCTGTTTAAAGAAAATAAATAAGTAAATAAAAATCCACCATTCCAGCTTCCCACTCTTCCAAAAGCCTGCTTCCAAAACCACAACATGCCTCCACAAGAGAGAAGCTATAGATGGCTTCATGCTACAGAGCTTGCTCACACCCTTATCATCTGCTACTACAAAATAGTTGTGTCTTTTTCTGCCTCTCCATGAAATGTCCCAGCCTTGCGAAGATCAGGTCACAGAGATCAACAAAAGCTAGAACAGTGCTGGTGGTGATACTGTATGTTATTTACTCATTAAAAAAACACAAATACAACAAAGCTTACAGCAAATAACACACCGCTGACCATCTTTGCCAGTAAGGAGAGCCTGTGAGGTACCACGGGTCAGTACTGGGCAGCAGAGTCCCAGAAAGAGCACAGTGCAAGGGAGCAGCACCAAGACAGTGGTCTGTCTTGACACAGGCAACAACACAGATTGAAGGATTTTCCATGTGCCCTGACAGCAACCAGCAGACTTTGAAGAGGTTTTTTTTAACGATGATGCCCTTCAGCTAAATGCATCCAGAGGCAGGAGCCCATTTCCATGAGGGAGCTGGGCAGGCCCCTGGAGAGCTGGGGCTGAGCCATGCGGCAGCCTCAGCTCTGTAGAGGTTCACGTACCGTGACGTTTTCTCTAATATACAGAGCAACTTCAAAAGAATTTCTGTCTTAGGGAGTAGGCTTTTTGTTCTGCAATGAATAAAAATAACTTACACCACTGTCTCGACACAGTAGAAACTATAAAATAAATTGTTACTTTTGTCTGCCATGATATTTTATTTACAAATATCATTTTACACCTTCTTACCAATTCTCTTAAAACACCATTTCATAATATGTTCTTAGCAGTGTAAGAATGCCTCCTATCAAACGAATTTTCAGATTTTCGTTTTTTACTGTTCAAAGTGGGGAAAATCCTGCTTGTTCAAAATGAGTTTTTAAAAAAAAAAACAGTAAATAAAAAAATCATTATTCCATATTTTTAAAAAGTAACAACACCAGAACTGACATAGTATTACCTTTTTTTTTTTTTTCTTTTAAGAAGAGATGATGATCAGTAGCTCTACTAAAAAGATGTCTACACTTCATGGACATATAGAGTTTACAAAAACATATGTCATTCTTTGCTCCATGCATATGCAGTAACATATCGGTAGGTGAGAACACTCATATTTGTGTATGAAATCCATAAATGACTAGAGAGAAATAAAGGCTATTTATATTGTGTTAACATACAAATTACATAACAGCTAGCTACTTAGATGAAAAACATTCTGGGTGTCCACAGAACTAGAAAGATTTTCCTAATTAGTAAGTGGAATGATAAAACTGTTGAGGAAATTTCTGCTGTACTAACATGGAAATCTTTCATTCCCTAAAGAGGAAAATTTTAAATAGTAAATAAATGTATAACTTTTAGTCAGATTAATGTAGTAAGTGGAAATGTCTAAGATGCAAGGAGACTTGTTCTAGTGTGCACATTAGCCATTTGTTTGAAGGCTGTAAAGCATTTCATGCTTCCCTCCCCTTTAATGCATATTGCTAAATGTAAGTATTAATTCATATCAAATGGATGGTAGTTTTGGGTTGTTGCTTTTTAAAATCAAACTCTTCTGGAAGCTTCTTTCCCTTTCTTTACTTAAAATCCTGCTCCATTTTAAAAAACAAGCAGCATGATAAGACACAAGAACATTTACAAAAATCTTACATTTTCTCTGTATTCTTCGCTTTCTTTTCTGTCAATTGTCTGTCTTTCTCATCATTGTCTGCCACCACCACCTCAATTCACTCAGAGATAAACAAATAGCCTTTCCCTCTTAAAAAACCATGGCACTGTTAACATGTGCTCTAATGGACAATTTAGAGACACTGTGTGAACAATGACTACTGTCCTTCCTCTTCCTATGCAACTTGTAAATGAAAATGAGCTGCATGGAGAAACATTTTCTGGGGTATCAAAACCATTTATGATGAAGTATTTACAACACATTATATTTAATCAACACTCCTAGACTTTAAGTTTGCTGCTTTTTTTCAAAGCATTCATTATTCATACTGAATACAGCACACCCCATCACAGAACCTGAAAATCTAAATTAATTGACATATTAGAAATCCTGCTTAGTATGAAGCAAGGGTTGCTGTTCTGGAGGAACAAAAATCTATTCTTCAGGCTTTTGGTATACGTGTTTTGGGTATTAGAGCATCTCCCTCAGTGGAGTACCTTCTTTTCCTAGGCTTGCCCTGAAAATCCTGTATTCTTTAGCCAGTGTAGGAGCAACATTGGAAATAATTAAATCTGTTTCCTCGGCATCATGACACTTCAACAGAAACTCCAAGATCACCATCTGATGTCAGCAGTACAAGCTTTAATGATACCCGAGTACACTGCCTCTGGTTTTGACAGACAGAAAAAAAGATTGTAGGTGAATACTTCTCAGTCAGACCTACCTCGGCTGGCTGTGTTGCACATCAAACATTTAAAAAAAAAAAAAAATAAAAAAAAAAACGTACAAAAACCTTGTTACCATTTCAGCTAATGAAATTCTCTGCCTTACTGGGCTGTATGTGTGCACACTGACCTTTACAACGTCATGACTTTCAGGTTACTCATTGATTTCCAGGAATCAAAAATGCGATGCAAATAAGGAATTGCTAGTCAATTAGTTCTTATCACGAGCTCACAGTCTGTGGTAACGGTATGACACAAGGGTCTGCATAACAATTGGAAACAAGCCTTTTCTAGCCAGGTAACTGTCCTCAAAGGCAAGACGTGTTCCCTTTCCCAAGAACAGATGCAGTCAGCAACATGATTAATGCCTCTGCGCATGGTACAAGACTGATTTTTAACAGCTGTCAGCAATTTCAGATGGTATGGGCAGTCCCTTCCCACTTATCCTATACACGTGATACCAATGTAATCACGGTTTCAGTCCACACACACAAGGAAAGCTTTTCTTTTTCTCATTATTATTAATTCCATCACTGCCAGCTAACTGTAATGAAAGTATTTGTAGCTTCTTTAAAATTTTTATCATTTACCATATGTTCATTTAATTTTTAAGAGACATCTATATCATACAAGTTGCAATTCTCTGCTTACGAATATATGTCATTAAAATGAATATTCATGTGGAACTTCCAGTGGCTTTGCTTAATATCAAACCTACTGGAGTTATTAAAAGGCTTGTCAAGTGCCTCTGGCACTTGTAAATTATGAACTTTAACTCTCTGTCTGCAAGTGCTAATCTCAGCGTAAAATAGAAAAATAAATTACAGGCATCAGTTATCAAAGTTTATCCTTTTCATGAGTAAATTGGGATTTTTATAGTTCCTCCAGCATGCACTTAGCTTTATTAGAAGTCACTAATAAATTACTCTTGGTCCGTCCAAGCAAACAGAAAACCACTTTAAATACATTATCATTTCTGTTTCTAGATTTCATGAAATTGCCGCTATCATAAGCAGATATTCTTACTAATTCCAGAAATATTACCATTTATTATCTTAAATCAGGCAAGATGCTGCAGAAGAACTTCTGTGAAGTAAAAGCTTAGTTATCTTCCCTTCTGTGGAAATACCCGAGTGCACGTGCCAAGCAAACATCAGCTCATATGTGAAAAAAGTGAGAATCAATGGCTAATTGAAGGTCTCAATCCAGAAAAGTCATTCCCAGGGAGTCCTTACATCACCAGCATACAGGGTAGCGCACCTTAAGATCCTATGGGATGAAAAGCTGCAGCCACTTCACACCCACCACATTTGGGGTGTTGGGGTGGCCGCGGAGGGTGACACAGAGAGGGGGGGATGCTGTTTTGCCTGCCTGATGTGAGCAGCCATAAAGGTGGCCTGATTAAAAGGGGAAAATTACTGAACAAAAGAAAATGTCTACTGAAAAATACTGACAGAGAAAATGCCTGACAGCCTGGGAGCTGTGAGCCTTGAAAACATCCTTGAAAAGTGCAGCTGGCCTCCTTGGAGTACATCTGGGTACCTAGAAACCAGAGACATCCAACATCGATAGGTGCAAAAGCAAGGAACTGCAATAGCAATTTATTGTCTGAAAAGGTGAAAAACAGCCTGGGAAGGGGGGAAAGGAGCTCTCTCCAAGAAATTATCCTACCTTTCCTTTTCCTAAACAGGCTGAATTTTGCTCAAGCTTTTTACAATCTCTTGGACTCTCACGTGGGATGCCTGGCTGACTGCAGACCCTGTGACGCAGATGATCTTTCATAGAATCATAGAGTAGTTTCAGTTGGAAGGAACCTTTAAAAGTCAGCTAGTCCAACTCCCCGGCAATGAGCCAGGACATCTCCAACCAGATCAGGTTACTCAGAACCCTGTCCAACCTGACCTTTAATATCTCCAGGGATGAGTCATCTACCACCTCTCTGGGCAAACTATTCCAGTGTTTCACTACCCTCACTGTAAAAAATTTCTTTAACAAAATAAAAATAAAAATAGTCCCCGCTAAAAAGTTTGTCCCCATCTTTCTTATAAGCCCCCTTTAAGTACTGAAAGGCGGCAATAATGTCTCACCATAGCCTTCTCTTCTCCAGGCTGAACAACCCGAACTCTCTCAGCCTGTCCTCATAGCATAGGTGCTCCAGCCCTCTGAGCATCTTCGTGGCCCTCCACTGGACTTGCTCCAACAGCCCCATGTCCTTCTTATGTTGCAGGGCCCAGAACTGGACACAGTACTTCAGGCAGGGTCTCACCAGAGCAGAGTAGAGGGGCAGAATCACCTCCCTTGACCTGCTGGCCACACTTCTTTTGATGCAGCCTAGGATATGGTTGGATTTCTGTGCTGCGAGCGCACATTTTCGGCTCATGTCCAGCTTTTCATCCACCAGTACCCCCAAGTCCTTCTCCTCAGCCCTGTTCTCAATCCCTTCATCCCCCAGCCTGTATTGATACTTGGGGTTGCCTTGACCCAGGTGCAGGACCCTGCACTTGGCCTTGTTGAACCTCATAAGGTTCACACGAGCCCACTTCTCAAGCTTGTCCAGATCCTTGTGGATGGCATCCCTTGCCTCCAGTGTCAACCAACCACACCACTCAGCTTGGTGTTGTCTACAACTTGCTGAGGGTGTACTCAATCGAAGTAAGACTCTGCCTGTTACTTTATTGGTCCCTCTCTGGGCCCGCTTTTGGGGTTGATTCAGTTTGTCCTCCCCTCTGGGATGGTCTGGCCCCTTCTGCAATCTGTCTAATTTGCTTGATACCAGTATTATATATCCATATAATTGTCATAAGTATATCCGCTGTTACATTGTTGATAAGTTTGCTTCACTAATATGAAGTAGTTTGTAGTAACCTGCAATACTATATACCTACTTGGTTATTGCTATAGTATTGATTGTTGCTATACTACTGATTGTTACTATAGTACTGATTGCTGATAGTAATTTGTAATACAATATATTTGCTTCATTAATCTTAGCTGTACTTGCTAGTGGTGACTTTTGGTAGTATTAGGTCTTGACACTGCCCCACTCCAGTGCCTGCATACAGTGGGGAGGATGGAAGTGGCAGAAATGACCATGGAGCCCCCACCTCTCCTCAAAGTCCCCCTCTCACAATAGTGCTTTATTAGCACAACCCTACCGAAAAGCAGACAGCTGTCCTAGATCAAACTGAAAACCTATGGACCTGGTCTCCAAAAGGAGTGATAGGCAGGCACCTGGGCAAGGGTAAGAATTTGGAAGCACAGAGGGTGTTTCCTCCTAACTCCTGAGCAGTGCCTCCTCCTCCTAAACCAATGACTTATGCATGCTCCCAGGACGTTCTGCTGACATCCCTTAGCTCAGCATACACAGAAAGATTCTGTGAAGATTTGTGAAAAAATGAGTGATGTCTTCATTAGTGCTGATGACTTCTGATGTCTGTTACATCTGTCTGAACTGGAAGAGCAGAACAAATAATCCAGTGTCAAAGGCCACCTGGTTTTGACTTAACTCAAACAAAGCTGAGATAACATCATGGTTGTGACTGCAGAATCCTTTATTCCTGGGTGCAGGTCTTCTTAAAAGCACTGCTTGGGAGGCAGAACAAAGGTGCAACACAAACTTAACTTTGGCATTTGCTGACACTTCAGTAGCCATCTGAATGACAGCTTTCTCTTAACACAGTGTTTCGCATAAAATATCCTGTTTTTTAGAGTAGTGGGTTTTGCTGAATATACTTCAAGAAAAACAAGCTCTGCATTTGTCTAAACAATACAAAGAATATGTATTATTTGCCACATCCTTAAAAACATGCACCTTTTTTTTTTTTTTCCATACATGTCAGATTCCCTTCACTCTGTGTGTAAGATTTCACTTTACGAGGTCATTGCTCCTGAAAAGACTTAGGTTCTCTCTGAGTGCTCACACTTTAAATGAGCAGCCAAGAAAAAAAAATCAGCTATCTGTCACTACCTACCCTGGTCAGAATTTTCCTACGCTCTGCAGACACTGTCAAGAAGCAAATTCTTGCTTTGTTTCATTTTAGGCAGCAAAATAATTCATTCCAACCAGCCAAGTTTTTTAAAATACGAGTTCTTGATAATAATCAGTTTTTTGGAAATGTGGCCTTAGTGTAACACTTGTGTGGAAAGCCAAGGACTTCTGAAAATCTGGCCCTAGTACACGCCAGTGCCAGATACACAACGTGTTTATGTATATGTGTGTGTTGAATGATCAGCACCTAAAAACGTGGGCATGCAATCTTCCAAAAGGCTGGCAGTAACTGTCCAGGAGTCATCAGAATGAACAAGGGATCTAACTCAAAGTAGGAAGGTATGAAGTGCTCTGGATTTCCAGCAGTTTATTTTACACAATGCTGGCGCAAATGTCTTTGCTTTTCATTTTGGTCATTGTATCACTGAACAACTAAACAGATGGTACATGAAGAGTATGCAAAACATTTAATCATGCCGGCAAAGTACAGTAATAGCAGCTGTTTTGTCCTGCCAACCTTGGTGGAGTTTAGATAACATTATAAAAAAAGATGCACGCCATTTTACTTTCTTGTTTCCCTCCTGAGTCCTCCTTTGGTCTCACCTCTACAAAACAGAAACTAAAACTAGGAAATTAGACTAATATGCTGTATGTGCAAGAAGCATTCCACACATTTTACCTCGCTCACATATGAATTTAGTACTTAAAGACAGCAAAATAATGCAACCTATACAGGTGCTGCCTCCACAGCCTTATTACCTTTCCCGGGTCTATGGCTAAATCTCTATATAGCGCATTAATTCTGACCAGAATTTGGCTACAGATAATTATATAACCTGAAGCTACCAATAAATTATCACAAGTGCTCTTCCTCATCTGGACTATGGGTGATGACCTGCTAAGAGAACAGGGATACCCACCTTACCTTCCTTATGTGCCACCTTTAAAGCCAAGCAAAGAACTGTAGCCCCCAAATAAAGATTGATAAGATACATGCTTTGGCTGCTGTAAGCATCCCTTGCTGGACAAAGAGGAGAGGCCAGGAGCAGACAGAGCCCTTGGGCCAGGTTTTCCAGCCAAAAACACATGGAGGATGACAATATACAAATAAAGGGGAGTTAGAAATACTCTAACTCCTGCACCAACATAAGGCTCTCAATTTTGTCTTTGTCCCAAAGACATGCATTTTTCCTACTATCTTAACTCCTAGAAAGTAAAACAAATTAAAAGTCAGAAACAACAAAAAACTCATAAGCATTAACAGCTGATAAGAACAGTGCAAAATTACAAAATAAGCCAAAGCTAAACATTAAATTAGCCCAAAATTTGGGGGAAAGCTATTTCAATCTACATTTCTTAAGAAAGCCTCATGACTTTTTCATACTTCGGGTTGATGTTAGCATGCACAGCTCAATCCCGCTTCTCTGCATGAGTTGAACTACTTGCATTTTAGATTGACAGCTAGTGCCTATACTCTAGCTCTACAGCTAGTCCATACTCTGGTTTTACAGTTTGCAAACTCTTGCAAAAACAACGATTTTTAAAAACATTTGAGAATTTCAAGTTAGTCAGGAGCTCCTTGCAATGAGCATGCCCTGCACCACAAAGCTGGATTTAGCAAAGTGTTCTCAGTAAATCCAGGAAAAAAATCTTGCAAGGCCACATGGCTGTTACCAAACAATGTTCCCCCCATACTTCAAGAAAGCTCTGATCCCTGGGTTTGGGGTTTTTCTTACAAGAATCAAAAAAAGGTGCTTCTAACATCCCCCTTAGCTCAGGCTCTCCCTCACTGAGCCAATAAGCTATCTATCTGAATTACTTTTTAAATTAAGAAAGCGGCACACATTCCTGCATATGAAAACAATAAGAGACTTTTGGCAATGATCCTGCTCGAGTAATTACAATATTTTACATTTTTACACTGCCTTTCATCTCCCTGGATCCCAGAGTCCCCAGTAAACAGAGGGTTGTGTCCACAACTGCCGCCTCCCAGTCACGTCACACTTGCTCGCAGGACATGTGAAGTCCAACTGATTTCGCAGGTGTTTGCCTCACACACACAAGCAAAAATGCCACCGTTGACAGTATACAGAATTAATTTCATTAACACAGAAAGCATGGGGGTAATAAATTCAGGTCAAGAAAACTGGTCTGATCCAATGAAAACTGTTTGAAAACAGGAAAATGTTTCCACCAGGCAAACACACGGAACCTGAAAAGCAATACCAGCAGCTGATGTACATCTAATAGCTTCTTGAAAGCAGGAAAGGGTGAGAATAAACATAGTGCCATGCTAATCTTTAAATTGACAGGGTAGCTCCTAAACGGCATTTTCAAAAGTGTCCAAAAGTTACTTAGGCTGGTGTATAAATAAAAAAGCTTCAAAAGCAAAACTGCTTTTTAGCAGTGATGTTCCCTGTGTTTACAGTTATGGAACTAAAAATCCTGCTGCAGGTGAAGATACATTGCATAGTTCATTATGGCTACATCTGACTATGAAGGTGTTACTCAAAACCAAAGACCACATGACAGTACTCCTGATGGTTGTGGGGTTTCCTCTCTCCACCAGCTGATCACTCTAAGCGTACCGCTATCACCATGCTGTCTTTCAAGGGTAAGAACCTGCTCTCCCAACCAGGAAAACCATGGATAGCCTACGTCTGGGTACCACCTGTTGACAACAGCAGTAGCAACAGGCTAAGTAAAGAAGTAAAAACACTCCCAACAAAAATATCTCTAGCTGAGAAAGGCCCAGCAGCATAAAAATGCAGACCTTGCACAATGCCCTGTGGCTCTTCATTTCTGTTCGACAAAAGCTGAGAAGATGGAGCAACTCCCACAGTTGATCTCTCAGCAGAAAAACAGTGCCTGCCCCCCTGCGCTCCCCTGGCATCCCAACAGCACACAAATCACAGCTGGGCTCAGCATGGGGCCATTTTCTCCCCGGCTTTTTGCTATTAAACAGAAGGGATTGTTATTTTGTGTTGTGCTAACAACTGCAAAGTGCTTTTTTTTTCCGCCCGCAAAGCACTGCCATCCCTTAGCCCCTGAGCCTTTCTGTGAGTGCAGAGCAAAACCTGTGATTTTGTCCATTGTACTGGCTGGGTTGTGAGCGGGGCTATAATGGGAGCCCTGATGGTGGTAATTCGTAATGAGCCGCTCCACTGAAGTCACTGCATTGTTTTGTCCATTTCAAATAGAAGGAAAGGAAAAATGTCAGCAGTGCTTCAGCTTCTTATAGACATTCGGTAAGTGAATGTGTACATAATTACATGCCGAAAAGGAAATGGCACTTGGGTGGCAAGGGAGATGCAGCAATCCATAGGAGGTGGCTCTAGCACCGGCCACGGCTGCTCAGGCCACAGGTCCACCAGCACGAGCATATGCTCTTCACACAGGCCTTATAGAAACAACAGGAGTTCGAGTCTCATCAAAGTCGCACTGGTTTTAACCCCAGCCAAACTTCAAAGTTTTTCTTGATTTATACCCACATGAGATCAAAATAACCCCCACCATCTCCAGCTCATTGTAAACAAAAAACTCTTGAAAGGTTGGCCCAAAATCAAAGTCACCGAGCCTTTGGGGGGAGGCAATAAATCTGAACCCTTCATAGAATCTTTTTCTTCATATAATTACCAGTTGGGTTTGCATTTCTCATTTAGAAGCTTTCCTTCCAAGTAACTACAAGATTAAAAAAAACATGGTAAAAAGTGTGACGAGACAGAGCAAATTTAATTTCTGCAAGTGAAAAGCATGAAACAATTACAGAAAGAGGACTCACACTCTGCTGAGAGACACCTCACATCCAGTGCTCAATGAGCTAACTGGGAAAGAATACGATTTGCATAGTGTTAAATTAGCAGCATAAAGCTATGTTAATCATACCCAGCTGCAAGTATCTCACTTCTTTCATGTGTTCAGTACAATGAAGTGGTGTTGGAAAATATTAAAGATAAAGTTGTGTTGAAAAATTGAAAGGCTAATCCAAACTTCCTCAAACTTGAAGCTTGTTCTCAGCTTCTCAGGCAGAGCAGTCCCTGAAGTCTCTTTCTCTTTAGCTTTCCTACACTGACCCACTAGCAATGTACCTCTGGAAAGACCTGCTCGCTCACTGTTCTCAGTACACTGGTTTAATCTTGCAGACCTTCCACCAGCTTTCATTAAGCTCCGGATCAAACACAAGTGGCTTTAAAATTCTTTAAATCCTAAATTGCCCCCATCAGCCACTGAGTGCAGTTAAGTACAGCAGAGCACTTAACCTGACTGCAGCTGATAGGTCCCATCATAACAAAAAAAATCAAAGTAAGCGTTTTCTAAATGAATTTCCCAAAAGGCAGGGTTACTCATGACCACAGTTTGGGTTATAGCAAGTCTATATGTTACGGGAATATAGAAATATATTAACTGCTGACCAAAACAGATGCTTTCTGTCTAGTTGGTTCACAAGTATTTAGGAAATACTTCTAAGTGCAGGTAAAGCAGCCATTTTATATTAGCTTCTGCTATTTTCTTGAGGGAAAATAGGAGGCCTATAAATCTCTGCATTAACAAACCCAGATTGTTTGCAGAGGCATATACCACTCCAGACTCAGCATGAAGAAAGCAAATCAAACATAAATAAAAGCAGAAGTTGCGATTCAGTCTTTACGTCAAAAGAATATTACTTAAGTAACAGACTCAGCAAAACCTAAGATGTGATTTTAGAGTCTGGTATCAGTAACAAAAATTATAACGACTTCAAGGGAATGCTTTACGGTTTTCTTTGTCAATTAAATGAGGATTTAATGCAAAATATTTGAAAGTGAGATCTTCATGTAGCTCGTGCATATATGTGTAAACACGTAATAAAGCTCATAAGGGAAAGAAACTTTTTTGGTATGGGTATTGCATATGTATGCATTGTCTGTTGATACAAACACAAAACAGATTAGGAAAATCAATACTCAATTCTTTCTCTAGATGTTTATCCACTGTAGTACACAAAAGCAATTTAGGTCCTGGCTGCACTGAATCCTTACTTCAGCATTTCTTAGATGAGTATATTTGTCATTCCCTCTGACAAACAATAGATAACAGGTGGCAAATCAAGATCATTTTATATTTAGCACATTTTAAAAATGTAAGCAAAGCACAAAGTTAACAGATAACTTCTCTTGAAAAAAAATATATTTAGTCTCTGATGCTAAAAAGAGCAAGAAAGGGCATCAACCATGACCAGACCACCTGTACTCCAGAGTCCACAGGCTTTCTAAAACCTTGTTGCTTGAAAATGAGAAAGAAAGGTTGGCAACACGATTAGCTGCCTGTTTCATAACCTTGCATAACCACTGCATGTTCTAGGTCACTATGTACAGAGAACGTCATTGCTCCTCTGACAATGATGTCCACTAGTTTGTAGACTAAGGCTATAGAAAAAGATACTTAATTTTATGCTGCTCTACAGAGGAGAACTTAAAATTAGTTCACCAGAAGATTCTGGTCTCTCACAGGGTGAGATGGTTTGGTACTGAATTTTGGCTGCAGTCAAGTATACCATGTCCATTTAAAGAAAATTTCAAAAATATACTTTCAGGAGCTAATACACAGACTTATAGCACTAACGCTGAGGGTATCTGCATCTACAATGTCACCTCACCCTTATTTCTACTTACATGCTTAAACATGACATAGCACTTTTTAAACCCAAGATCATAAAAGCAAGCCTTAGTTTCCAGCTCTTCCAACTTCTGCATGTTCAGGTGGAATCTGAAAGCAGTTAGCAGCAAGACCCAAGGGCAGAGCAATCTGCTGGAAGATCATCATAATACCAAGCTTAGACGTGAAACGTTCAGCTTTCCCCCTTTGGCTTTGGCCCACAAATACACTCTGCTGGCAGCAGATCCAGGTTAGGATGCAACTGTCTCTGGCTGTTCTTTCCTATAATTTTTGTTTTTCTTCTCCAGTAACATCACCTGCTTAGTGTGGGAATCGCAGCCTCTCCCATGCAGGTCTGTCACTGCAAGGAAGATTATCTGACCAGGCCTTAGGCCAACTAAGAGGGAATTTTTTTAATTGTGTTCCCTTTAAATTGAGTTTCCCTTCTATCTTTTGAATGTCGTCAACACGCACCATGCAATTGTGCGCGTTATATTCAAATAACCAAGCACTTGCCTTTTGCCTGTATCTGACTCTGCTTTTTCATCCTTCTCCTGAATAAATGTGTTCCTGTCCTCCTCTGTTTCCAATAGTCAGTAGGATGTATGTGAAATTCATGTATTACTGTCTGGTTTTCAGAAGCAGTGAAGTTGCAGCACAATGTAAAGAAAAAATCACAGCTCCAAGATAAGGAATCCACATTGAACAGCAAGGGCAAGCGCACCAATTGGCTGGTACTGAAAATAATTAGCAAGTTGAAACAAATGACTAGAAAGTCAGGGGGATCGTTTTTGCCTTGAATAGGAAGAAAAGAAAAAAAAAAAGCAGGTGTACTGCAGCATCTGCCTAGTGTGTTTTCACATACAGAGACTCAGATGAGAAGAAACAAAAGGGAGGACCATGCATTGGAATCTGTGAAAAGTAAAACAGAAGGGAGCTGTATAGGAGATGTTTTATAGTCGCAAACTCAGAACCCAGGAAAACAAAGACGACAAGGTGTTTAGTACAGCATTTGGGAGACACACAGATACCTCTAAAACAATGTTGTCACGTCCTTTGTCTTAAGGCACTCTGAATGCAGAAAACAGTATTTGCAGCTCAAGATCTGAAGCAACATAGGATGGTTCATGCTGTGGAGGACTGACACCCAGCCCTAGCTGGATGCATTACTCCTGTCCCTTATCGGGATGCTTGATTTATTTGTAGTTGGAGGCAACGTTAGGTCTGCCTTGTTCCCCAGTAGTGCAATGGGAATGAACTACAGCAACTGGTGGATGGGAAACTGAATAAACACAATCTGGAGATGACTACAGATTATTTCAACATAAAGTATCACAGATCAATGAGAATATTTTCCATTAAGAATAAGGCTAATGAAAGAACGCTAACAGTGACAAAAGTTATGATTTGAACAATGTTCATTCAGCCAAGCAAAAAATCAGCAATTTCAGGGACGGAAATACATGCACCTACTCTTGTCACTTGAAATAGCAGCAGCTAATGTCCAAAACTTAAGTACTACCTTCTTCTATTATTATTATTCCTAAACCATAGTCCCCTCCCTCTCTCTGTACTCTGTTTTGAACTGGATGATTAGAATTGCTGCCTCATCACTTTTTCACTTCTTCAAATCCCAGAACATCATGTATGCTGCTTACTAGACAAAAGACATGCCTGCTTTAGTAAAATTATTCAACTTCCCTCTCCATACCCATAACCAAGTAGATCTGCTCCAACACCATTGTTTTTATGATGTGTGTGGTGGTTTAAAGACATCTATGCACTAGAAACTTAACTGAGACCCCGAACATATTTCATGCAAGACCTCCAATAGCTGTCAAATGGTAATGACTTTCACAGACTGGGAAAGATTAGCTTTTGTCTTCTTAATGTGTTATCATATTCTCAACCAAAATAAGGTACTGAGAACAGCCACTTTCTCCACAATTCCTTTCATTTTCTCATGGCTGAAGTCATCTGTACCTTTCAACACACTTGAAACACTAAATAAGAATTCACCTTAGAACTTATTGAGTGTCTTTTCAAAATATCTGACCATAATCCACATGTGTAATTCTCATTATTATTAATGTAAAGTACATGTATGAAGGAAGGAAGACTTTATACCTTAAGACCAAGTACCGCACTGCTCCATGAAACTGAAAAGGAAGCTATTGCCATTCATGCCAAGCAACTGAAATATAAGCATTTCTTTTATATCATAGCAACACTACATAAAAGCTTCAGAGATGCTAGTTTTCTTGAGAGCACTATGCCTGTTCATTTCATGAGGTTTTAAGAGCTGGGATGATGAGCTCTGAAAGGTCCTTTTAGATACAATGGAGTTACTCCCTTAAGCTTCACGACTGAAATACATTCAATGCCAATTTAAAGAAAAGATAGCTTGTAAATATAACTGTGTATTTTTAATTTTATTTTTTCAAATACACAGTAATTTCTCTGTCCTACCTCAGAGGCAGATCTTCTGGGGAGGAAAAAGAAACAGATGTACAACATATAAAAGAAATGTAAGTTATCTTCATTATAGAGAACATTAACTAATTCTTGTTGCTGATTAGTACAACACTCAAACCCCACCTGATGAAGTGCTTAACCAGAAACAAAGACAGATATTATGCTGCACAACAGAAACTAAAAAAACTTTTGTAAGGGATAAACAATGAGGTCAAGATTGTTATTAACAGAAATACACTGCAAGGCCAGCTCGATAAATATTTGTATATTTATGTTTACAAAACATCTGCATTGTTAGTTCTGATGAAAACATAATAATGACTTGATGGGCAAGTTAATAATTAGCGTGCATCGGCCCTTATGTGGGTCCTTAGAAAACTACATTTTCTATTTGCAAAGCTGCAGCTGTACTGAAACCTCTTTCCTCCTCACCACATGCATTTCTCTTCTGAGTATATAGATGATATTATTGTGGAAACTTATTTAAGAGGTCAAATCCATTCCCCTGGAGCTGTATAATCTTTCAAAATACCTATCACGAGACAAAATTTCCACTTTGAAATATCTGAATTGCCAGGCAAAGCCATTTTATTTACAGTTGCCTTATTACTAACTTTAAAAAAAAAAACCTACAAACATCAGAATAAACATCATTAAACTCTAGGCCAGCCATTTCATGTAATAAATCTGGGCATGTGCATTTTCTCTGTCTATTGGACTTCAGTCCTGAAAACTCCTCACTTCTTTCACCAGTGCAGCAGGTCAGATCAGGCTGTCCGCAGCCCTAGAGCTCTCACCGTAAACCTTGTCTATGTGTTACTGAGAACATCAATCACTCAGTGGACCCTCAGCTATATTACATAAAATTCCTCAAATGACAGCAAAGTTAGGATGAAAGTTTGCCACACACTGATTAATTAGGAAAACAAAACCACAATATCTGTGCCTAAAACTATCTGAGGACTTCTCCTGTCCACAGCTCTTAAGTCCTCCCGTTCCCTGCCGTGCAAATAGGCACTTCTCAGAGTAACTAAGGATGCTCTGGCAATGTCACTCCTGAGACACCCCAGGCGTATGTGTGCTGTGGTGCAGACTATAAACCCAAACCAGCAGATCCAGATTCGTTTCTTCTGAAGAGACCATTATACCTTTTAAGCCGCAGGGAGAAGAGCAGAGGGAAACCTCCTGTCTCCAAACTCCTCTTTTCCACAAAGGAAAAGGCATATCGTCCCTCCTCTATCCAGAGGTTTTAAAAAAAAAAAAGGGGGGGCAAAAAAAAAGCAAGCCTTAAAAGCCTTCTTACACCTGTGAAACAAAACAAACCCAAATAGAAGACTATCACAGATCTTATTACCTGTACTCAGCATCAACTACAGTTATTTGACGTCATGTTCTCTAAATTGCATATCTAATTATTTGTAGTTTAAAAATTAGGTGGGAAGATTAACCTCTTTCATCTTTTATTTCTTTGGCCCATTCACATCCTCATGCCAGAAGCCACCATAATGTATGTTACACCACAAAGTAGTAAAAAATGTCGTGTTATTTTCACCATTCCCTATAGCAAAGCTCTTCTGAAACAAGTGCTTTTGCATACATTGGCCTTCTAAGCCTGAGGTCTTCTGGAAGGAAACCACCACATTTCAACACACTGAACATGAATTTTCAATGGACTTATCCAAACAGACTGCTCTCTTGGTCTCTGTCTGGAATAAAATATATTTAATTTTTAATTGCAAAAGTAAATAGCACAAGTAAGAACATTCTGGGAGTTAAGTATAAATGACAAAAACATATGTTACACTGGTGTTTATACAGAAGCATAGATCACATTTCTCTAAACACTCTGGTTATTTTCTTTCTAAGCATTGATACAGTCCTGTGAATAGGAATGATGTTCCCTGTAAAAGAAATGCCACAAAATCATCCTACGTAGCTGGTTGGACCATAGCACTCTGAGGACCAATATGTCTTGCAAATGCTACACAGCCCACTGAGCATGGGACCAAGAAGACCTGGGCTCTGCGTTCAGCCCTGTCACTGCCTAATGAGCAGCTACTGCAGCTTCTCATAGGAACATCTAACCTTCTTGTGCCTCATTTCCACACCTGCAGAATGGGAATAACAGCATTTTTCTACACAAAGCACTTTATTATCAACAGGTGAAAACATGCACACAGCTAATACAAGCTTATTTTCTGCAATGTGTCAAGCTTTCTCCGCGCAACCTCCTCTGTATTATTCATGCCTGAAGGACGCAAGAGAAAGATACTTTAGCACCGTGATGCTAAAATTGTTCTTCTTTGCTATTCCCTGCTGCTGCTGTAGCATATTTTGTTGACAGACTCCAGTACGGCTGGTGTTAAACAAACACGAATGGTACCTACATCTGCTCAAAGGGTTGCCTAGCAACTGCAATCAAAGGGTGTTTTACCCTCACCGATCTACTGTAAATTAATAGAAACCCCTCTACAATATTCTAACACCTTATGTCTTAGTGGCTATATAAATGCTTTATTATTATTATTTCATAGCTAATGTGTTTCATTTCGTGATCTGCTTCAGTCAAAAAACGGAGCAGCCAGAAAAGGTCAGATTATGAAGCACAAAAAGGTTCAGAGACTTGTTTGATGTAGAAATATTCTTTGACAGCTCATTGCGTTTATTTACTATACCCTTTTCTTCTGCCATTTCAGAATCTATTTCAGCTGCCCCATGGGAGCCTGAAGCCATTAGCCTGAATTATCATTCTGAATGCAGATTTCACAAGGTAACACCAAATTTGATTCCCGTAGTTACTGAGATATTTTTCCTTTAGAGAGGTTACAGGTCTGTTATTTGTTTGCATATTAACAGCAATGATTTTCAGTATGCCTGACACTACAGTGTTCATTTATCATATGTGTAATAGCTGAATGCCAGAAGATGTACTGCAGAGTACATGTCAACACACAAAAAAGAAATTAGTATCTGAGATATTAAACAGGCTACGCAAGCGAGGGAACAAATCAATCAAACGTGGAATAAAGAAAGATGGTAGAGCCTATTCATTAGGTTTTAGCAAGTTCCATTTCCAGTCATACTGAAACAGGAGCAGAATTTTGATTTAAAAGGCTTTTACTAAAGATCACAAACCAAAAAGGATGGAACTTACTGGTGAATGTTAAAGGTCCCATACTCTCCTCATCACAAAAACAACTATCTTTGGTAGCAGGATCAAAGAGGTTGGTAAAACCCAGATGTGCCTGTATACTTCCTTTCTTCCACTATGTCCAGACATACTTTTACCAGGTCTGCATCTGAGCCTGAAAACATCCTAGTCTACAGCTAGGCCCCAAACCAGCATTTCCTCCATTTGGTGTAGCTGCCCTTGGCTCTCCATCTTCCACACCACACACACTGTCCATGTGTATTTACATGGTATGCAATTTTTTAAGTTCCTCCACCCCCGCTGCCCCCAACCTTCCACATATTAATTCTTAAAGGGAAAATGGCTTTGCTATCTGCTAGACTCAGGCATTTCACCAGATAGCAGCTAGTGGAGCAAGATGTTAAACAAACTGATGGAACAACAAAACCAAGCATGAAGAAGCAACAGACAGACGAACATACTTGGACAGACAGACGAACATACTTGGACTTGAACAAAAGCTTACACATTTTCTTATTTCCTGGCTCTGCCCAGACCATTATGGGAGACTGCTGTTTTTTTGTCCATAACTAGAAGGTGAGGAAGTTGACGTGCTTTGCTTAGCAGAACCCTCCACACATCCCCTTCTCTCCGCATGTCAGTGCCCTGTGCTTCCTGCAGTCCAAGATCAAATGCAACTCTAGCAAAAGCAGCTCCTGGATTTTTCTGCTGCGCTCGTCTCTGCTTAAAGGGTAAACTTTAACATAAACAGTGTTTTACCCCAGGTCAGGAATTCACACAAAACCAGCAACACTATAGGATGCAAGATGGACTTTTGATTCTTCCAGAAACTACTGGAAGTTTGAGCAATGCAGTGACTTCAGTTTAGCACTGTCTGTGCTTATACTGGTTTTCATCCTCTTAAAATATGCACTACATTTGTGCAGCTTCCTCAGCAGAACTGGGGCATATTCTATGAAAAACCAGCTCATAGACATGGCCATAATTAAGAACTACAGGTCACAGAAGTCTGACATAAAGTTGTTTAGTAATTGTACAACTCTCTTGAAAATTTACTTTGAAATCACATCTAAATTCTTTAGAGCTGGGGGCTTGTTTGTTTGTTTAAAGAGGCACATTAAATTACTATCTTTTCAATCAAGGAAAAGTATCTGCGGTAATTGCTGACAAAACTCAGCTTGAAAATATATTTCTTCACAGTTAACTTTTCCAGCCTGGAGAGTCCTAAACTGGTGATTCTCTAGCATGGAAACTACTCCATAATCTCAATCCTTCTTCTAGGTACCTAATTGAGATCTATCACACCTTTATGAATGGAAAGGGAAGAAGGGTCCAAATGCGAGAGCACCGCTGACCTACAAACTGTCACTGATGTTTCCTACTGTTTTCCATTTCTTTTCCAATAATTTCTGCTTCTCATTTTGAGGTTTCCTTGTGCATAATTTAAAATTTCTCTACGCTGAATTTGACCCACCAGTAATCACCACAGGTATGCAAGCTCTTTCCTGTATCATTTATGAACATGTTGGGGTGCATGGACCCATACTGGACTTCACTGATGCCCTCTCTCCTTTTGACCGAACTGACTAATCCACCTTTTCTTTTTGCTCTTTCAACCAATGGATTATTCTCTCAATTCATGGGAATTTAATTTCTTTGAGAGCCTTTAATGAGAGACTTCCCTTGCCCACACACTTGCTGAGACCATCAGGGAATTCCACTGATTTCTGAAGCATGACTTCTCTTTACAAAATGCTGTGTTGGCTCTTCTTCCATATAACCTATAAATTCCCATAAATTATGGGCCACATGCCCATAAATTTCACTTTTTACTACAGTTCCTATCCATTTCCTCTGAAATAATAGATTGTGATTTACCTTGTAACACATTAGCCTCTTGAAGTCACAAGGTAACAAACTGGTTTTAAACAAGTGGTTGCAAACTAAATGGTTTGGCTATTTCTTCACATCCTAGTAATGATGTCCTATCAGACCCACACCTTCGTCTACCAGCTGTTCAAACTGAAGTAGGTCTTTCCTGTAAATGAGAATGAGTAGGAGCTAATGCCTTCCAGCATGTTTTCAAAATGCTAAAGAAAATTTTGCACAGAACAGCCCCAGAGCAACTACATTTATCTTATTTATGTGGTTCTTATACAAAGACATATGCATAAACATGAGAGTCATAAAAGCTCAGAACTGGTGGAAGTTTTCTACAGAGATAAAAACTAATAACAAATTAATTACGGCAAAGAAACAAGGTAACACTAGTATCTTAGAAAGATGCTTTTCATTCTTTGATCTAACGTAAAAGACTAGCAGAAACACTTCCATGGCATGCAAGCCATCTGAAACAGAATTCTACAAGTTATTTATCCCCCTAAAAAATTGCAAATATTTACTTGTCTCTGTAGTCAGCCCTGCCAGACTCTGTCTCCTCCCCTGAGGCAGAACTGTGACTTGGAGTAGGTCCCTCAGGGGCACAAGGAAGGAGTGAGCAGGCGCTGAGACTTCACCCTGTGAATAGACAGGTAAGGGCAGATAGGTTTTACTCCTCCTAAACAGTCAGCTATCACAGCTGAGATGGTCAGAGAAAGATCATAATGTGAGACTGATTTCGGCCAAAGGCAAACTACTACATACATGCACAGCAAGAGAAAATGGGGCAAAGTCATATCTCGGAGGGTAGTGCCTTGGTGGCAACATGGCTTCCAAAGGCTTTTACCAATCTAGTAATACTTAGTAGCTGTACTGACTCAGCTGCGCTCAGAAACAAAAATCTAGCCCTTCCCTTTGCAAGAAACTCATTCAGAGACCTACGTTTGGTTAATGAGTACTAATTTGTTCATGAAGCTGACAGCTGAATTTCCTCTTCAATCTACATTATATTGCATGTCACTTTTGTTGGTTTCTGGGGACAACAGGAAAAAAGAGCTACCCTTATTTAAAAACAAAAAACAATTCCTGATGAGATTGACATGAAAGAAAGTTGTTTCTCATCAGTAATTGCTTCCCCCTGGGCTTGACAATGTTTACAAGTGAAAGCTTTTTCTTCATATATGACTTGACCTATCATGAATTATAGCTGCTGCTACCAATTCCACTTCTCCCTGCACACAGAGAAAAGAAGCTTGCTATCTCAATTTTGTACTGTAATTAAATATTTTCTCATGGCATATTATTTATTCTTCCTCACCTGCAGCTCTCCTGGCATTTATACCTCTCCAAATATTAGCAGGCAATTAGAAAACTGTTATTAACAATATTAATATCCTAAGAGCTTGCTTGATGTGAGTGAGACATAGGAATGAACTGCCTGACTGCAAGGAACAGATTTTTTTCATTATTATTACTATTATTTTTAATTTGTGCATTATCTAGCACCTTACAGTCTTTATCCATAATGAAGGATTTTAAGCAGTCCAGGAAGAAAGAGGAAAAAATGAACGATGAGCCAATTTTATCACTAATCTCATTCCGACCGTAAAACTACCAAAGAGTGAAGCAAAGTATTAAAAAGAGAAGAATAGGTACAATTCTGTTATTTACCATATTTTTTAATGTTTTGCTAAGGAGAAAAAAATAAAAAAGAGAGAGAGAAAATTTGAAGTAAGCTACAATTTTTCACCCAAACCAACTTGAAAGATAAGTAGGACCTGTTGTAATAGAAGGAAAGCTGAGATCAAACAAGACAGGAACTCCATACTTCAGACATTCAAATTGTCGGTATGATTATTTCAAAACCTTTCAAGGTATTTTTTCTTACTTTTTTTTCCTCTAGAAATCATGTATCCTGATTCTGTGACAGCATAATTCAGTGCAGCCTCTGGAAATCACTGTCTGTTAGTACCAACTGAGAATGTGAGAGAGGAGATAAAAAGGTTTTCACTCACAGACTCAACTTGGTGTGCTTCAGAGCTGTGTAGTAGAAAGCCCTCAACTGCAATCCTAACTTTCCATGCTCATATGCTTGACAATTTTATGACAGTCAGCTTGCCGTTTTGCATCTCGCTCTGCATTTCACGTGATCTCCTGCGTGAGATGGGCCACTGATAGCACCTCGTGCTGCACGGGCACTTGTGGCCCTGGGGCAGCACAGGAGGGCAGCAGGAGCGCCCAGTCCCTGGTATGTCTTGGGTGGAACAGACCAAGACACACACACACACACAGCTTTGCAACAGCTTCAGGTATGCATGGGGGGGGACAAGTCAGCGGCTGTTCTCCCCCAAAAAGGTTTGCTAATGTAACAAACCAAGTTTAAAAAGACATTTATATATAGATCAACAAAAAACCCTTTAGACACTCCACAAGCAAATCCTCCTGTAACCACCAATAAGCATTTTGCTTTATTACAGACAATACAATTTGACCTTATGTGCCCAGTGTACTAATGGAAAATAAGATGTATACTGCGTAACGATTAGTGCACGCTAAGATATACTTACCTTTGGTTGCTAACGTTGCTTTTATCCAGCAAGTTGGAGGTCTTCCCATTTTGTTAGCTCATGAGAAAAAGGAATTGCCATGGTAAAGGTAACTAGGGGTTGAAATGCAACTGAAAGCCAGGATATGCAAAACACATTATTTCTCAATGTTAATTTAAACCTCATCTATTTGTTTTTAAGGACTTGATCCAGGACCTCTGATACACACTGGATATATTGACAACAACAAATTTTGCAAAAGGCATTTAATAGGCATACCATAGCAGAGCAAATTTCATCAACTTCACCTAAAATATATAAATTAAAATATGCACTTGGTGTCCAACATTTAAACTAATGTAGCTCATGTAGTGTAATGTAGTTAAGACAATTTAATTAGCGTTCATGACAAATGGTGAATTTTCAGCAATTTAAGGTAACGAAAATATTTTAATTTATTTTCTACCCTTACTAGCTGTCTTTGCTTTTTTTTACCCCGAAATAAAGCTACGTACATATACGTCTATTTTTTTCCCCTCAACAGAAGAAATCAGGAAACAGCATCAAGAAAATGGGATTTTACGATGAGTTAGTATTTATCACACTAAACCACTAAGACTTCTTGCTCAGCTGGAACCGTGCACATTCCCAGATGGTGTATTGGATTATAATTTCACAAAACGAGTTTATTCTCTCAACAGTTTCTCTTGCAATTTCCTCTGAAAAGTCATCTAAATACTTCCACAGTCTCTGTTCCTACTCCCTGTGGAGTTTCCCCTATCTTTTCTATACAGCATTATTTCATTTTGCTATCACAGAATAATTATATGTAGGAAAAATGCTACTGAGCTACTTCTACAGGATTTTTTATATTTTTATTGTTTCAATATAATATTTATATTAAGCTCTTTACAAGGATTTATTATTTTTTTAATCCAGTGCCTTTCACATGGTTCATTTTCCCTGTATGATATCCTTAATAACCCGACTATGACCTGTCATGTTTTCTCATGGTCCTTTCTGAAGGATGATTAAAAGTAAAACATCTTCTATGTGGACACCCAGGTGATCCAAGATTTAATTAGCAAAACATTTTTTCTCAGGTTATTAAACACCTATAAATACACCAGCTGTGAAGGAGACAACAACCTCCCCTACAGGAGAGCTCCACAAAGCCTAGGAAAGCAATGGTAAGCCAAGACCAACTCAGTGACCCCAGCACGGGGCCAGGTGCCGACCTTGGACCTGCTGGATTTTGGCACTGAGTGCCAGCCCTGCACTGCAGCCTCTCCTGCTGCAGAGACAGGAGATGGTGGCAGACCCCTTTTGCTTTCACCACTGTACATGCTGCCCACCGCCATTTGGTCTGCTGGCAGCCAGGGGCTGAGGAGGAGGGTTGGCCAAGCATCTGGCCCTGGAGCAGATGTTCTCACCTCAGACTGACTCGTCTAGAAAGAAATGGGGCATTAAAGAAGTTTGTCGCTTGGTGGCCTGCTCACCGGTCTGGCACCTGCAACCACCACTTTCAGGTTAGTCAGAGCAACGATGATGACTGGAAGGTGCCAGCATGGCAGGCGTCCCCTAACCAAGGTGTTCCTCAGCACCTTACACAAGGAGGAAGATAACCTGCCTTCCTGGGCACAGATAGTGTCCTAGGACACTGGTGAGTTAGAGGAGTGGCACTGTGCTTAGAAAAGTTTGGGGTTTTTTCCCTAGCCTTTCCATAGTATCTTGTGATTACCTTTTAATTGTACCAGAAACATGTTTGGAAACCTGTGCAAATCTTGCACATCACCAGTTGTGCTCCCCAAGGGAGGCTGAGGAGAAGTGAACACAGGCGACTGCAGCACCCCACCCTGAGGACACACAGAAAACGGACAGTGAAGCACCATTTCTGACATGAGAGGAGAGGCCCGGTGCAGGCAGTATTCCAGAGGAAGCCAAGGGAGAAATGGTGTTGCAGTCTCCTGGGGCGCAGGAGAGCCCCACCAGCAGAGGGCTGGGCAGGCTGCCAGGCCAGGGCAGCACCCTGTGGCCAAACCACCCGGTGCCCAAGCACGAGGCTTACCACAGCACCTGCAACACTTATGGAAGGCGGCGACAGCCAGAGAGGGTTCATGCTTACCCCCAGTCACATGAGGAACCTGGCACCAACTGGATCCGTGAAATATGAGCGAGGGGGGCATCCCAATAACCTCTCTGAACAGAAATTTCTCCTCAGTGGGATCACCTGCAGAAGTCTCCAACTGAAGCTCATGAGGCAGAGAGAAATATGCTGATGTGTACTATTCTAAGGATGAAACGGAACATTTGTTTTCTCCCCTTACCTGGACTCAAGATAAATATATCAGGAAAAAAACCCCAACAGTTTTATAGCTAAATTAGCAGGTTACATTGCTCAGAGCATAACACAATGTTACAACAGGGCTTTACTTGGCTTTAGGGCTTGTCAGTGCCATAATATAATCCGACATCTAAGGACTTACGTTATCTTCCCTTTGTTCTAAAATGAAGGCTTCTCACTGATTTATTGACTTTGTACAAGTGGAAGGAAGCTCGTGGGTACTCTTTGGTGGTGGAATGTTACAGCTCTAATTAGGTCATCATCTCCTGGCAACTTGGAATGTGGCTTGTTTTGTTAAAACCTGATACTTTTTGCACATTTAAGAAGTTTTAAAATGGTATTGTTTACTGCATACGTATGTTCAATATATCTCAAATAACAGCTGATCCAGTTAACACAATTAACACAGCAGTTAAAGTGTTGCAGTGACACCTTTGCTACTGTAGACCTCTTAAAACAACCCATTTTTGTAATTTGCATAGATGGTGAAATGAATCACAATTTCCAAGAAGCATCACTCTTGTTCCCAAGAGATAAGTAACAAAGTGAACACAGCCATACACTCTCAAAATAATTCTGCTAAGTGAATGAAAGCAAATTTGATATCAAGCTCAGCCTCTCATGTGGTTATAATCACTGTGAGGATGCCTACTGCTTCTAGCCACATGGGGAATGTCTTAAGTTAAGTTGCTCAGTCAAACATCATTACTGGTCAACGACAGAACAATTCATACTTACAAGTTTGCTTGGCTTTTACTGTCAAACTCATGCAACACCTCAGAGAGTTTAGTATGCACTACATATTAGAGGACAATAAGAAAAAAAAAAATATGGAGGAAAACCTACCAAAAGCTACTCAGTTGTGTTGCCCCCTCTAGTCCCGCTGATTCAGTGGACAATGAAATAAAAAAAAAAAAAAAAAATAATGTACCTATACACATGACTTTTCAAACAACTTTTTAAGAATGTACAATCTTAACGAAAGTGAGCCAGTAACCAATAATTACTGATCGACTGTAATCTCTGTGGTCCACAACATAACTTGCTGGACATGGAAATGAGGAAATAAGGTAGCAATATTTAAATTAATACACTATATACATATTCACTCATTATATACATATTCACTATGTGCTGTTCTTGCAAAATCCTGCAAGCAGCCAAGCTATTTAAGCTGTCATTAGAATTGACATATTGATCAAAGCACCTGGCATACAATGACGTTTTGAAGAGGAGCTGTGCTTTCTCTTTCTTTCTGCCTTATCAGAGCTCTGATGACTCACGTGTAAAACATATTCATGTGTTTCTCCGTCATTTACTCTTTTCAACGTTTTACTGTGTTTACTTAATCAACAGGTTAACCTTCATAAAAAGTCAAATGAATAAAAAAATTAAAAGCTATTTGAAATTCAGGGATTTGGTGTTTAGTAAAAATATGTAAATTTATGAATCAGTAAACAGACAAAGCTACTTTTTAGTTAATAAGTGAATGGAGTTCTTTGGGATTTTTGTTTTTTCTTATGCATTTCATGTGTCCTAGATGACGGATTTTACTAGCAATGGTTCAACCCATGAAGGCTGCATATTGAAACTAGGATGTACGCATACATTTATATGACCTATATATATGCCTATACACACACACATATATGCACACATTTCCAGTATATACACAAATATATGTATATTTACATATACACATACACATATACCCCTTCAGAACCCAAATGTACTAGGAGCATTTAATCAAAGCACAAGAGGAGACACGACATATATGGATTTGTAGATCTGAAGATCCATCACTGACCTGGCAAGTAACAACTTTTCCTTTGGCTGTTTGGGAACATACGCTCTCCTTGGACGAGAGTCCTATGTGGGACTATATCACAAACACGCACAAAGTAAGGCATCATTCACAAATTACAGCCATTTCCTATCTAAGCACTTCTGAAACAGGACTGATTCCAAAACATTAATGCTACAGGAAGGTTCACTGAAGAGGCAATTTAACAGACTAGAAGATATCTTTCTTAAGATGCTTTCCCAAATTAACCTATGTTATTTGCTAAATGGACAAAACAGTATCACTTGTGTTCCCAGTAAATTTCCCATTAAGACCCAGAGGAGAGAAGTGTGAACATTCAGGCTGTGGCTAAATATTCATCTCAGGCACAAACATGGTTTTACCCCGGCAGTTCAAGCCCCACCCTTTCATTTTAGAGATGCATAGCAGATCTGATTGGGAAAACATATTTTTCAAACACAGCGGAAACAAGAGCAACTAATTTTGACATAGCTGGAATTTTGGTGCAGCCAAAGGTCTTTCAGCCTCCTCAAAGTACTCCATAACCTGGAGCTGGGAAATACAGCTGGAACTTCAAAGACCAAAACATAGACAACAAAAGGAGGATTAGGGAAAATCTCCCTCCCTTACTGGATACAGAGGGAAACATAGTCACAAAGGATGAGGAAAAGTCTGAGAAAATGCCTACTTTGCCTCAGTCTTTAGCAGTGGAACTAACTGTTCCCTGGGCACGCAGCCTCGTGAGCTAGGAGACAGGGAGGGGAAGCTGAACGAGGTCATCACAATTAAAGAGGAAGTGATCAGTGACCTGCTACACCACTTGGATGCACACAAGTCTATGGGACCGGATGGGTTACATCCAAGAGTGCTGAAAGAGTTGGCAGACGTGCTCGCCAAGACACTTTCCATTATCTACCTGAAGTCATGGCTAACTGGGGAGGTCCCAATGGACTGGAGGGTAGCAAATGTAGCGCCCATCTACAAAAAAGGCAGAAAGGAGGATCCCGGAAACTATAGGCCTGTCAGTCTGACCTTGGTAGCAGGGAAGGTCATGGAGCAGATCATCTTGAGTGCCATTACAACTCATATAACAGACAAGCAGGGGATCAGGCCTAGTCAGCATGGGTTTATGAAAGGCAGGTCCTGCCTGATGAACCTGATTTCCTTCTATGACAAGATGACCCGATTATTGGATGAGGGAAAGGCTGTGGACATTGTCTACCTAGACTTTCGAAAAGCATTTGACACTGTCCCCCATAGAATTCTCATGGAAAAACTGGCGGCTCATGGCCTGGATGAGCATACGATCTGCTGGACCAAGCACTGGCTGGATGGGCGGTCCAAAAGAGTGGTGGTCAATAGAGTTAAATCCAGCTGGCGGCCGGTCACAAGTGGTGTCCCTCAGGGCTCGGTGTTGGGACCATTTCTGTTTAACATCTATTGATGACCTTGATAAGGACATAGAGTGTATCATCAGTAAGTTTGCAGATGACACAAAGCCAAACGGGAGTGTTGATCTACATGAGGATAGGGAGGCTCTACAGAGAGACTTGGATAGATTGGACTGATGGGCCAATGCTAATGGTATGAGCTTCAACAAGGCCAAGTGCCAGGTCCTACACTTGGGCCACAACAACCCCATGCATCACTACAGGCTTGGGGAAGTGTGGCTGGAGAGCTGCCTGGCAGAAAACGACCTGGGGGTTCTAATTGACAAGCGGCTGAACATGAGCCAGTAGTGTGCCCAGGTGGCCAAGAGGGCCTATGGCATCCTGGCTTGTATTAGAAATAGTGTGACCAGCAGAAGGAGGGAGGTGATTGTCCCCCTGTACTCAGCACTGGTGAGGCCACACCTTGAGTATTGTGTCCAGTTCTGGGCACCTCAATATGAGAGAGATATCGAGATACTGGAGCGAGAGCAGAGGAGGGCAACGAAGCTGGTGAGGGGCCTAGAGAAGCTCCTAGAGGAGTGATTGAGGGAGCTGGGACTGTTTAGTTTGAGGAAGAGGAGGCTGAGGGGGAGACGTCATCACTCTCTACGACTACTTGAAAGGACATTGTAGAGAGGTTGGTGCTGGTCTCTTCTCACAGGTAATTAGCGATAGAACAAGAGGGAATGGCTTCAAGCTGCAGCAGGGCAGGTTTAGGCTGGACATTAGGAAAAAATTCTTCACAGAAAGAGTGGTTAGACACTGGAATAGGCTGCCCAGGGAGGTGGTGGGGTCACCATCCCTGGATGTGTTTAAGACTCGTTTAGATGTGGTGTTAAGGGATATGGTGTAAGGGAGAATTTTGTAGAGTGGAGTTGATGGTTGGACTCAATGATCCCAAGGGTCTTTTCCAACCTAAATGATTCTATAGACGCCTGCTCTGCTTGGTTCAGATCTGGGACTTCAGGCCACATCTTCCAAATAATTACATTTCTGCTATAACAAGTTGGTTATCAGCTATTCTGTAATAGGAAGAGGTCTCTCTCTCTCTCTCTCTCTCTCTCTCTCTCCTCATCTCTTTCTCACTGTATCTGGCTTTTCCCTCCAAAAGCCATCCCAGCTTTACGGGTTGAGAAAACTACCTGCTGCACATTTATTACCAACAAAGCCGCAGGCAGAGCGGGCAGAAGGGCTAACGTAAGGGTCTTGCCAAAACCACAGCTCATACAGGCACTTTGCCATCCACGTCTGTGCAAAGTCAACCAGGATTGCTCACACGACTGCAGTCTAAGTCTAAGACACTCAGGAACCGTGAAGCAAATGCGGAGAACCTTCGCCCTGAATCTGGCTGTCAGTGGCAGGGTGAGAGCGGCAGGCAGGCAGGGACAGACAGCTGGTCAGACATTACACTGCTGCTCTATCTTTAACCATGCCAAGTTCTCCGATGATGGTCTTGGTCTTACCTCAGGCCCTGAAGAAACATCAGGTTATAATACGGGGGGAAAAGAGTCAGTAACGGTAAAAGAGTTTTTGTTTCTGTGAGATAGTAATTCCTGTCTGACTATCTGCTTCAAGGGTGGGTGGATGCCACACACAGCACTGACTGCCTCACCAGAGGCAAGTTACTTATTTTCAGCTCACCCTGAATGGAGTAGAGCAAACATTCAGACATGCATCCCCAAAAGAAACCTGCATCGGCATATTGACATTTGTCAAAGTAATGAGTTAAGAGAGTTAACAGAAAGAACATTTTCTGGTATTATCTTCCCTTGGTCAATGATCAGAAACACTAGTTGTTTATCAGAAAGCTAACTCACACACAACTTCAGTTACCCACAGATAGCAAGCACACTTTTCCTCTCACTATTTCTCTCAATTACCACTTTTTCTTTGCCCTCCTGGCCCAACCCCCGCTCCCACCCCCGCCCCAGATTTTTGCATTTCTTTTTATACTGTTCTTTCTGCTAGGAGACATTTCATTACATCTTCCCTTGATGTTCAGATGTTTAAATTCTGCCTGGATTTTTTTGGTTCTTGATCCTTGAATTTGCCGTTTCCGTGAATCATGAATTCAGAGATGCATGAACAACCTTACCTGATAGACTGTGTATTACGTTACCTCTCACTTTCCTCTGTTACCTTAGATGTTGTAAAATCAGACTTCACATTATGTCACAGCTACTCTTTCTGAATGGTTAATTTTTCACTGCAAGTTACACAGATGGGCAATTATTTCAAGGCTGGAATACCTGCCAACAATTGTAGTGGCATAAAGCTGATCCCCAAAGCCCACACAACCACAGAGAACACCAAAACCAGAAGACAACACTGAATGTAAATTATACCAATTTTTATGGATGGCAGAATTAAAATGAAGATTTTTCACACTATTAAAAAAGCCTTCCATCGCTACAAGTATATACTTCTGTATATATGAACATGAAAAATCTAACATTTTAAATCCCCAAAGAATAACTAGACAGAACCAAACCAACCTAAAGAATAAAGGGGTTTTATTTATTTATGTATTTTAGGATAAGCATACTGCCCATGGGAGGAGTAGAGTAACCTTCCTTTAGAGTCTTACATGCACTTGTCTGTAAAAATGAATAAAATATAACCACTACTCTTGAAAAAGAAACGTCACCTAGAGAAGTGGGAAGTGGCTCACTTTCCATGTCCTCTGTGTTGACAGCAGAACAGCCTGTGACTAATAATTCCTTTGTTAACTATCTGTTACCCATACACTGAAACTGGGACAAGAAATATGGAGGATTTCACATAAGCTACCAGAAAACTGTCCATGCACTGTGACTGCCTCCTGTTGCCAGCACACATTGATTCTGCATCCTGACAAAGTTTCTGCTGCTGTAAGGGTGCAACGTGGTCCCACCTACACAACAGGCCAAGGTAGAACCAAGATCAAAAGAAATCACCAAGTTTACATCTATGTCCACCATGCACAAATGTAACACACATACAAGAGCTTACTTAAATATACAAAGTCGTACAGCACCCAGGCAAGCCTGGCACTGGCAAAATCACCTGCTGCCTTCCCATCTCTCCCCCTAAAAGCCGAACAAAGTTTTTATCAATTTTGCAAAATTCTTAAGCAAACCACCATTGGCCCTGAAAAATGTACATTGAGAATTATGGCTTATTGGTCTGCATAGGATGAAAGAAAACAGTGACAATAAGGATGAAACCAGACAGCAACCTAAATCAGGCTTTCAATAGAAAGCATCGCCATAAAGTGGTCCATCCTTCAAGGTCCTCAGGGAGAACTCTTTGATTTCCCGAAGAATCGTTTACAGAGGGACACGAACATATGCTTCTAAATACATAAATAATTAGAGAAGTTAATAGTTAAATACATGAGCCAGTCTTGACTCAAAAGAAAATTTAGAAACTGTTGCAAGCACTTCTTCAATGATGTTGACTTTCTTAAGCAGAGTACAGACTTCCCTCCTCTTTTTTATTCCTTCTCCAAATGGACTGATGCCAAACAGTGTAAAATGGAGCATGTGATGTTCCACAGCAGATCCAGAAAAGGCCAGGTGCTGAGCCACAAGTTTCTGGAGGACTGTTCTTGTCACTTGGACTTTCATACGTACTCTAGTAGTCAATACCCCCAAGTGCCATCTCCATAAAATACATACCAGTAGAATGAAAGGGAAAGAGAGTTCAGGCAAACTGTTAGTATTTCAGAAAAAGAACAAACACTGCTATTATTTGCATCACATGAAATAAATAATTTTCCCGATTTTAAAATAATTGTATTTTGTTTATTTTTTCTACATATGATTCTCTTTCCTTTTCTCTACTTCTTTTCCACAAATTTAGTGAATGCATTGCCTTACCTAAAGTCTCTCTCTCTGTTACATATTTCCCTACAAACCCCAAATTCAGCCACAGACTAACCAGAAATATGTAAGTGTACCAGAAATACAGCCTGCCCAGAATGAAGAGAAAAACTCTATGAAGAAACTTAATTTTCATTCTTTTAAATGCTCCTTCTATGATTCAGGTTAAAAAAAAAAAAATAGACTTTAAGCAGTCATCTAATGTTTTCCTTCACTATCAAGCAGATCATGTTTGCAGAATGTCTACTACAAAACTTTGAGGAAATCCTGACATTGATTTCAGGCACATGAAATTGTGTTTCCATACATGGACATGTGACCAGCCTGGAGATCTGTAAAGATCCTTCTTGGCTTGAGCGTCCTACTAACCAGTTGTGGTCCATGAGTAAAGGAGAAAGGAATGAGAAAGTGAAGGGACACACTGGAACATGTCAGTTAGCCATTTATGATTAACAAGGCCAACCATAACAATATGCTCCCGTGCTATGTTTTAAAATCTCATTTCAATAAACTAATTAAAATAGATGCTGCTGCAGAATAGCTGACTTCATAAGCCACACACGGTTCTGATTTCAGTCCCACCAAGATATGTTTGGTAGCGGCTGTAGAGATTTCTTATTTCCAATAGGAGTGGAGTTAATTAACCTCTGGCTTTCCAAAAACATTAAGAAAGAGAAGCAGCCTTCCAGACTGTGGTGATTTGGCTACACGCTAAAACTGGTTTATTAAAGCAGCTTATCTATTCACCATCATGTGAAGTACCAAAGCCACATTCGACACTTCACAGAGGAAGGACAGACTGTTCATCTTACTCCTGGCTACTTCACCCAAACATGGTCCCCAGGCTTGAGTGGAGGTATTAATGGTGGTGTCAATCCGCCCACAAAGAGAGGGAAGACTATATATCTCGCAGAATCACAAGCTCTGTGAATGAATTTACACAACAGACGGGAAAATGAACAGTAGCCAGCGTAGAGATTGGTGGCATGAGAAAAAGCAGCGTACTGCAGGGGAAATCAGGCATGTGACAGAGAACTACAAAAATATAATCAAGAATTAATGGGAATTCTTCTTCTACTGGCAGCCTTCTCCCATTCAAATCAATGCAGAAGGGCTCCCTGAGCAGCTAACAGGATAGCACCAGCCTTAGACCTAGATGACTGCTAATTGCTACCTGGACTGAGAAAGATTCTCCATGATTTTAGTACTTGAAAGAGGACTGGGTTAGCAACCTCCATATAATTAGTTTCCTAACAAGAGAAAGGATTTCAGACATAGGATGCCTGAGGAGGAGGGAGAGAGGAGGGATCACTATTTTTTCTTGTTGTTCATCTGTTTGTTCTCTTTTCTCTCCGGTGACCTCCCCCTTATTTTCCTACGCTGTAAGGGAGAAATGATCGTTAATGGAACAATGCATGTAATTATTCATTAGCATTGCTTTTCTTATGTTAACCTATCCTATCTTCTTGACTTCCACAATTCTGTCAAATAGACTCACTATATATAAATATATATGTATATGAATTGCCATGACAGCTTTCCTGCAAAAAAAAAAAAAACCTGCTACTACAGCTGTCCGAAAAATTTCCATTAAAACAATTTTTGACTACAGTATGCCTTTGAAGACACCGTGCTTTTGCTAAATATTATTGACTAATTTAAAATAACACTCAAGTGTTTTTTCTTAAGTCTAAATGTTTTATTTCACAGTAATGTCTGTTGTAAAACATATTTTACTTTGCTCACTCATGAACGTTCCCAATATTCATTCATACCATCACCAGCAGTAGAATTCCACTGACAGCCCAGAACGACAAGAGACCACAATCACTTGGATTAAGAATTTCAATTGAGTATTTAGACTGTACAACAGCATCAAGCGCATTGTGAACTGCTACTACTTTCATGACGCTAAATAATATAAAAATTAAATAAATATCCAAATTAGTGTGATTTTCAAGCAAAAGTTAAATTTTCTTAAGTTAAACCCTATGTATTATTTTATCTCCAATTTGCAGTGGGTTTTGGAAATATTTCAGTTCTGCAAATATGAAATCAATGCAGAGTGACTTTTCCCTCTACTCTCATTATGTTGCTTCAGCTTCTTTCATGCACCGGAGCAGAACCCTCCACGGCTCCACCAGCAGCTTACCCCATCTCACAGATGCCTGTCCACCTCTACAGAAAAAGCAAAGCACCAGCTGTTTTCTCTCTCTTAAGACAATGGCCTACATAAGAGAATTATCCTCTGCATCTATGACACATAAGGCAAGTGTGGAAGTAACTTTAGTCCTCACTTCTCAGGCTTCTCCAACAGAAAAGCAAAAATATTTTACCACATCCTCTAAATGATTAACACCATTCAACCATGAAAGTCCTCTTGGAGAATGCTGGAGAGGTAAGAATAAGAAAAAGGTTTGGGATAAACAGTTATTATCCTATTTTATAGCTAATTTTTTATAAGCCTCTCTGGTCTACTGGACATTTCAGTGTTTTTCAAACCTCAGAAATCTTCCAAGACTTCATTTCATAATCCTTAAAGCATATTCCAGGAGTGGTTACACTCACTAACATTGAAGAAAAAAAAAAAAAAGACAGAGAGAATAAAGATTCATAGAAAAAGCAAAATAAGAAGGAAAAAAATATCTCATTTTATTCAGATAAATGCAAGTATTACACTGCCAAGCCGCCTGAAATTCCTGAAAGAATTGCAGGACAATGAAACCTGAACGACAAGGGGAAAAACTGCTGCCCTACCAACATTTTGCTGTCCCCTATTTCACCTCCCTGGATGGCAAGAAGCTTTTAGCTACTGTGCTGAGATTTGAATGGAAAAAAAATTTGCTGCCAAATCCCAGTGTCTGTAAAACCAAAGACAAAATTGCAGAACAGAGATCTAATTCTGTACTGATTATCAATGCTCTTAGACACAGATAGCTTATACTTCTAAGCAATTTGGTCTGAGAAAGTTACTATTATAGCATTTCTCCATATGGCAAGTTTATGAGAGCTTCTGGTAAGCTTTGGCAAGATTTTCCTGTATAACACATGTGGGCTCATCTATCACATAAAAGTTTTGAATTAATGACACAACCTTTTATAAAGGAGACAAAATCCATTTCGTCTTCCATCTTTCCTGGCAAAAATTGTCTTTTCTAATTTAAGTCCTTCATTCAGTGATCAAGAACTACATTGCCACGAGTTAAGTTTCACATAAGTGCAGACAGATCAGTGACGCAAAAAAAAAAAAAAGTAAAAATGTAAAAATAAAAAAAAAATGGTAAAGAGCTCATCTTTTATCATTACTGTCATAAGTTCCCATCAATGCATTCTCTTTCTCCAGAGCAGTAAACAAAAAAAAGAAACCACCACCAACCAAAAGCTGATTTTTTTCTTTCCTTTTTTTGTCTCATAAGAAAAGTTTCTACAAATCATATTCTCCTGCAATGAACGAAACAGTGAATACAGGAAGACATTGCAAAGCTAAAGACTACACGTGAAAGACAGAGCACTCCTCTTCCTTTCTAAAAGTGTAACATGTATTTCTAAATACTGTCTAAAACTGCAGCTCTTAGGCTCCTTGTATTTTTAATAAGAAAAATATTTTGTGAAAATGTGGTCCTGTAAGCAGCAACTCAAATTTATATAGAAGCAAGCTTTAAATGCCTGTCTCCATTTAAAGCTGTGTTTGTTTAATGGCCACCCAGCTCACTTGTGCTTTGGCTATCTCTAGAGGGGAAAATGGATTCTCATTAACGATTCTCAGGGCTGGGAGAAACCTCTGACCTACACGCAGGGTTTAGCAAGGTCTGCTTTCTCTGCAACAGCCACAGATGGAGGCAATCGTCAAGAGACTTGTTCCTGCTGTTCTCTTCTGATGAAGGAACCCTTTGCCTTTCCCTCTGCTTTTTATCACCCAAAATACAGATCTCATCAATAACCACAGAAAAAAAACATGTAACGTTTTTTTAATGTTTGGCTTTTCTCTCCAAACACAAGGCCAGAATAGGAGGATTGAATCTGGTAAGGTTTAACTGTGAAGAACAAACACCATGTAACCCTTCTTGGTAAAAGGTTAGCGAGGTACAAGGAAAAAAGAGCCAAGAAAATTCTTGGCGGGGCGGGGGGGGGATGTGGCAAATGGGCTCTTTATACGGAGACACTTCATGATCTTTAAAATATAACATGAACCATGAAGTTAAACAGAGCCCTTCAATAATGTACACATTCCACATCATCACCATCACCACTTACTCACGTGAAGGCTAAACTTTCATGTATCATTCTGATCCAGTATCAACCCAGCATAATACTGATCTACACGGTGCTATTCCAGTTACACTTGTAATGGAAATGAAAGGTGCACATTATGCCTTAAAAAAGTACTAGATATGATGTTGTTTCTGTAACTCATGTGGTTTCTTTGGGGGCATGTCTTTTTTCCCCTTTTTGTCTCCTTAAAAGAACAATCATCTTTCCTTCTCATGGGGTAGGAGCCGGAAAGGCTTCCTTTTAATAGAAAAGATTTAACTGCTTCCTATAAATATTGTTTCTACTACATCTACATGATCTAAGGTAATATCTATAATAGAAAAGGCAATGAAAAATAATGGATAAGCTTATTTTAAATACAGGAGGCTTTATCTTACTGGTTACAGCCAGAGGATGCCATAAAATAAAATAATCCCTTAAAAATGCCAGTCCACAAAAGTAGTCAATAGACATCAGGATAAGCACTTGCTAATCAATAGTGATAAGCCAGCATAATTTAGCTAACAGATGTTTCTTCCACAACTGTTTTTGTAATACCTAACTCACTAGTATAAACATATCAGGCCAATGCTGTAAATAAGAAAGCTGCTTAGTGGATTACAAGGCTGCAGGATGAAGGAATGAGACAGCACCACACCACCCCTTACCGCTCATGTTGAAATCTGTTCTGTGTCTTGCAGATGAAAGATCTGCTGTAATGCTGGAGCATATAATTATTTTAAAAAGGAGTAAAAATAAAGTATTTAGAAAAATCCACTTATTTTAGAGGAATTGTACCTCTAAACAAGCCTTGTAAACAAGCCTTTCCTAACTGAAAATGAAGCGGTAGGGGAAAAAAACAATAAAATTGAAAATTATGGTTAGTAAAAATGAAACATGAAATGTATACACTCATGAGATTGCTATGCTGCACAAAAAAGATTAATTACAGGCAATCATTTGAAGTACCTGGAAAACTAACAGTATATCCTATGTGTGTTTTATTGCCCACATTTAACCATTACATGAAGTCTTCAAGCTTTTTTCAATGTATACTGCAGATAATGAGCACTTTACCTGGACAAGACCTCCCCAAGGACAGTCCTGACTACCAAAGCCTTATTTTTATATGAGGGGGGAGGACACATGGAGAACTGACACTCCTTGTCAAAAGCAGCTGAACACTGCAGCACGCTCACGTGCTTTCAGAGAATGCAAAAGAACATCCAGCTCCTGGAGAAAGGGGACATCTGAGTAACCACGGCTTTGATTTCTCTAACAAAGACGAAGGGGAAAAAAAATAAGAAAGGAAAAGTTATTTACCAGACATTTGCTTCAAATAAATTGAACTGAAATGGAAACACACTCAGGTTGATCGGTTTTTAAGGCATATTCAAATACTTCCACAGCAGAAACCTTATCTGTGTATGCACACTTCAACAAGAAACTTCAGTGTGAGGTATAAACTCAGGCTGCCAGAACAAGCCGCCTTCTTTGACAAATGCAGTTGTTCCTTACTCCTATCTATTCCCACATGGTGCTGTAGAGGATCCTAGCCCCATCACTGTGGCCATGCCACCCGTCTCTTTGGGCTCACCTTGGTTTCTCCTTTCCTCTCCCCTCCGACACAGGCTCCCTGACTGCCAAGGCTATCTCTGCCCCATTCTGGTTTCTCTCTAAATCCCTGATGTTTCATTTCCCAGTTTACCAATGACAGTGAGGTGCTTGGCCTATTTGTTAAATTTTCAAATCTGCATCTTCATATGTACTTCAAGGAGCAGCAGATTGCTTACTAGGGCTTTGCTATCACCATGTAACACACTGGCTAGTGCAGTGTCTCACTGCACTCCCCAAGGGACAGAATGGGCCACAAACTGTTCCCCTTCTCCCAGGCCTGCTTCAATTAATACTTTTACTTCTTTTATTTCTTGTTTCTCATCTTTTACATGGATTCCAAACTTCCAATAGAAGAAATCTGTTTTTAAAGCCTGCTTCCTTCAGAGCATCAAATAAAATTCAAGGTCTTGGGGACAATTGCAGGCAGGGATTTCTGCTTGTTGCTGCTGATTTAAGATACTTAGTCCTGCTACAAAATCAGCAAGTTTTAGTACCTGCATAAGTTCACTGCCAAAACAGAGAATGCTTGTGATTTCTCAGACACCTAATAAGCTAGGAAGGGGCTTGCTGGAGAGCTCTTTTTAAAAAAAAAGAAAAGCTAATTAGTCACCTATTTTCAATCTGGACATTTGGGACAATCAAGGGCAGAGGTTCTAGGCACGGAAGATATCATCTACCCTCCAAAATTAAGGCCACGGTCAACCCTCCAGACACAGCCTGCCTTTAGCACTAACGGAGAAGCCTGTCTGTGCAATATAGGGGAGGGAGACTGTTCCTTGACAAATTTATGAGCAACATCAGCCTCTCTGCCTTCAGTGGGCAAGAAACACTTACCCAATTTGCTTTCCTCCCTAAAGCCACCACACAAAATAAACACATGAAGCCCCTTCAAATAAAATAACGCCCCTCAAAGTACACCTGCTTCTCTGGAAAAGCTGAAAGAGCAAATCGCATTAGTGAGGGTATTAGTTGCCTGAAGCAAGATTAGTTGACTAAACTGAGAGCCACATGAGATGCTCTGTGCATCTAAACAACTTCGGAGGCTGGCAGACATGATACAGATACAGATACGGGACCACAAGAGGCCAGGTGGGACACTCAAGATCATCTCAAATGTCAGTGGACACTTAGGCTCACATTGCAGCATCTGACCCCTGACGTGTTACTCAAAAGTTTTCCAGTGCTGCCACACAAGGAAATTGAGAACTTCTGAAGTAAAAGAAGGGCTCTGTAATAAGGCTGTCAGCCCTCACCTCTTGTGCAGCAGGAGGGCAACGTTTGAAAGAGATCTTAACGCAGATGGGCCTCTGCACTTTATGTCTGGCTGATCTGGTTGCAAGAATTCAAGTTTGTTGGATTTTTAATGGCTTTTTTTTAATAGCATAGCAATGCTTCAGATACTGACTCCACTGTATACCTTTAACAAAACTGCTGAACCATGCAAATATGAACATTAACACAACCAAAAGTTATTTTTTCTTTTATTTCATTGCCACACTCTCATAAATGTCTCCCTAAAGTTAGATGCTGAGGAGCAGATACCAGGACATGTGATGCTTCTTGGTCTCTCATTCCCTGCAAGTATGCGTATGTACAGCGGAGAGGGAGACAGGGCAATTCCTCAGACGCATTCTAAATTACTCAAGAATAACAAAGCAAAATCACGAAAGAATGAAAGTAAATTCCTCCAAAGCTTCAACAGATGTGTAAAGATACCATTTATAATATTCTAGTGATAATACTCACTCGGTTAACTGAGGACATGACTCTCTTAGCACGTGGTTGACAAGTGAAGGTGCTTCATGAATGACAGTTTATAGAAAAAAAACATGCATTACATCTGAAACATAATATATCCTAAATTCCAAAAATATTCACTGGCTTTTCACTGCTAGCAGTGACTTTTTTTTTTTAGGAGGGAAAACAAAATCAGTTGAGAAGTGTTATGCTCCCAGTTTGTTGTGGGGGTGGGGGTGGGTAAGGAAGGGGGTGTTGCACAGTGGTGTTGACTGGCTTCTAGTCAATTCAATATAACTTTACTATGGCAACAGTTACATCACTTCACATCACGCAGTCTTGGATGCAAAAATAAAACCAGCACCTCCAGCACCCTCCTCCTTCTATCCCTGCACTTTCATCTTCTTGGAGGTGGACATAAAAGCCCCTGCTTCCCAGATTTCCATGCCAGTGAGCACACGCATATAAGATTTCTATGTGACTGAAAAGATTTTTCCTATTTACAATTAATGTCATAAAAGCATTTTGCTTTGACAGCTCCTTTATGCTACATGGTATATTCAGTAGTTAGGGGGTTAATGCATGAAATGGATCACTGGGCTGAAAATAAAAATCACTGTTAAAAAAATGTGATACCAGGAGAATTAGGCACAACATAATATTGTAACCACTGAGAATTCTCAACAGTAAAATAAAGCCTTGTACTCCCAGCATTTTCATTAGTTTTCCAGTAGTGCTGGACGCAGTGTGAATTACAATGAGCTAGAAAGCAGTGGTTGCTCTCTTTAAAGAACATGCACTGTATAGGGGGAAGTCATTTCTTCAAATCATACTGTGCTGGTTATTGGTTTGTATATGCTGGTATGCATTTTAGCACTTTGAAATTATATCTCTCCATTACTGAATGCTGCATATCGCCTGCAAAACAATATGTGTTTAGCAGCTCTCAAAATGAACCTCACTGTAAGGCAAATATTTGTTTTGAAGCATGCACAGTGATATAAATCAGTAGAAAGAGCATCAGAATGTTATTCTGCAGGTAATTAGATATTAATCAGAAGAAAAAAAAAAGGGAAAAAAAAAAACAAAAGAAACTGATTTGGGCAAGTAGAGCGTGTATCTGTGTCGTAGTTTCAGCTGGACTGGCCTCAAGCAAGGACATTCTATTGTGGTTTAATCCCATCCCAGCCAAAACCAGAAAAGAGACAAACAAGTTTATGTGTACAGAACTACTAGTGTCTCTGAAACCACTGCTTATATAGCTCTTGAAGAACTAAGCATATCATCTGCATTTGAAGGGAGACTTGAGTAGATCCAGGGCTCAGTGTGAACTTGCCAAATACTTGTTTGGGGAATCTACAGGTATGAGTCAAAAAAGACAAAAACGAAAAAACAAAGGAGATGTACTCTCTGACCATCTGCTGTGCACAGACCTTTATTTTCAGCTATCTGACATTTTCTAGAAGACTAAACTCAGACCAGCTTTCACAACCACTGTAAAACCTAAGCCTCTCATTCTTAAGAAACCCAATCAGCCTAGACAGAATTGTACAGAGCCTGCAATACACCACTGGGAGGGCTCTGGTACGAATTTAGTGACATGCAGAACAGTGTGCAGCAAGCATCCTTTCTCAGCGTCTGACTTGATTCAAGCCCCTAGGTCTCAGAAAGCCTGAAAATGTGCTGAAAACCAACTGTTTACCTCCTAAACAATGACCTATACAACACCACTGGGACATTTTGACATCTTCTACATATGGTGAATTTCAGTGTGATTCACAGAAACAATGACGTTGGAAAGGACCACTAGAGATCTCATTATAGTGTCCATCTCTCCCTGCTCAGAAAGGTCACCCAGAGCAGGTTGCCCAGGATCATGCCCCATCATCACCACAGATGGAGACTTCAAAACATCTACGAGCAATCTTTTCCAGTGTTTGATCACCCTCATAGTGAAAAAGTTTCTTCTTGTGTTCAGTTGGAATTTCATGGTTTTCTTTATTCATCCCATTGCCTCTTGTACCATCAGTGTGCACTGCTGAGAAGAGTATGGCTCCCTCTTTTTCATTCCCTCCCATCAGTTATTTATACTCATTGATAAGACTGCCCTGAGCCTTCTCTTCCCCAGGCTCAACAATACCAGCTGTGTCAGCCTCTCCTCCTCTGACTGATGCTCAAGTCCCTTAATTATCTTTGTGGCCCTACATCGGACCCGCTCCAGTAAGTCCATATCCTTCATTGGCTGGGGAGCCCAGATCTGGCCTCACCAGCGCTGCATAGGGAGGAAGGATTATCTCCCACAAACCGCCAGCAACAGTCTTCATAATGAAGCACAGGATGCTGTTGGCCTCCTTTGCCATGAGGGTGCCTTGGTGGTTCATGGTCAGTTTGTTGTCCCCCGGGATCTCAAGGTTCATTCCTGCAGGACTGCTTTTCAGCCAGTCAGTCCCCAGTATATACTGGTCCTTGAGGCTGCTCATCCCCAAGGGCAGGGCTGTGCATTTGCCTTTACTGAACTTCGTGCAATTCCTGTTGGCCCACTTCTCCAGCCTGTTAAGGTCCCTCTGAATGGCAGCACAACCATCTGATATATCAGCCACTCCTACTGGTTCTGTATCACCTGTAAACTTGCTCTTTCCACCTTTCCCTTCAGTCACGTACGCTGAAGCAAGTAGTAGAGATTACTACGTGAGCAGTGCCAGCCTGGCTCTGGACATGGATGCAGCACCATGTCCAAGCAGCTCAGCTCCAGGGCACGGCCTCCCTGCTCAGACACAGCGATGCACTCACCACCCGGCGCTCTGGCTACTGGGCCCCGAGCTAATGCCCCTGCATGAAACCACACAGCTCACCGTGCCGCAGGCGTGCATGCACAGGTCTTGACCTGCAACACAAGATATAAACTACTGACATTTTATTAACGTTTTGCCTCACTGTTCATACACTGCCTAGTCAGCTGCAGTCTAGGGTAAGTAGAGGCATAATATTTTTTGGATTGTTATTTGCAAATTTTAACATTACCTCCAACACACTCTCATTGTCCACCTTCTTTTGATGTGACACTGCCTCGCTGTCAGTAAAAGCAAGGGGTATTTTGTTTGTATTGATTTTTTTTTTTTAAGAAAAGAAAGTAAAAGCATACGGTATTTTTCCTGCAATGCTTAAAGGGAAAGACTTGTCTTTAACCAGCTATGCTAATAACAGAAGCCTCTAAAACATGCAATTAACAAGCATTAAAGCTTTTTTCCCCTAACAAACAATCTGATATTGTACTCTTGAGGATTCTTTCTTCTTTTTCCCCCCCAAATGTGAACAGCAAGCTGTTTACCAAGTCATTACAATGGCATATTTACTGTAGAAAAATAAATGGATTTCAACAAGTAATAATCAGATTTGGTGCTGTTTTCTGATTTAGAGCATGTACCTTTAGACACCAAAACTTTGTTGGACTTCAGTGTCAACAAAAGGATAGGAATGCAAGGTGTAGAACGTGTCTACATTTGCTGTTTTCACAGAGATCACCAAAGTCACACAGCTCCTCTGAGCAAGGGACAAGTGGGGATGGGTGAGGCAGGGAACGGACACTGTACGATCTATCATGTCTAGACCTGCTACAGTTTACTCCCATTTCAGAATAGCAAAGGACAAGGCCACCAGTTAAACCACTGGTGGTTTCACATCATGAAATAAAGATCATCACATCATCAATAAAGATTCATCACATCATGAAATAAAGATCTGCTCCAGTTAGACCACTGGGTTTAATGCAGCAGATCTTTATTTTATGAGGAAAACTCATGTGAATGAAGCTATTGCTCATACACAGACTGGCTGGACTGAACAAGGAGGAGATGACCCATCCATGAGTTTTGTCCCACCTCTCAGAGACCGGAAAGCCCAAGGTACTCCATGGTCTGCTGACAGTACAAAGCCTGGCTCTGAGGCCCTTGCTCCCATGGATTCACTGGCATCTCTGGCGTTATACATACGCCACACCACAGCCTCTTCCTTTGTTGAGCACTCCCCAGCCAAGCTATCACGACTGAGGAAGCTCATGAAAATATGGTAACTGTGAGACCTCCGTCCTCCAGCCAAAGTCATTCAGAACTCACGTATGGATTTAAAACCCATATGGAGAAGGAGGCAGCAACATGAAGAGACAAAAAAAACCTTTGTCTTCCTAAAAAATCTGGCTAAAATCAGCCAAATAACTCTGACAAAATAAGGACTGAGGAGGCAGCCATAGCTGACATGCTAATAACAGATGCTCTTTGAGATTACAGAAATCCAGCATACATAGAAAAGCAATCCTGATGAACTAACAACCCACTATATTTTACTTCAGTTGCTCTCCACACCTCAGAGAAACAATTTTAAGACATTATCCTACAACTCTCTTCATGGCAGTAAGGCAGGGTTCACAGTACTACTGAACGCCAGCGCAGCGGGCCAAGCGAGAATCACTTTTTCCTTGAAACATCCAAGGATTGCAGGGCAGAAACATTTCTAATGCATATTTAACAGTCTGTCTACCCTGGAGCGAGGCATGGCAGGAGCGCAGAGCTACACTGATTTCTTCAGGACAGGCAGCCAAACGTGCTGCATTCCCATGGAGAACCACAGCAGGAATTGTAACGTGGGTACCAGCTGTGCGGTATGTCCCCAATGGCCACATGGCAACACCTTCAGACTCCAAGGTGGTCCACAACATTACTGGTAATAACTAACAATCAGGAGCTAGGATCTCGATCCTTGTCTCACCTGAAAGTCCAAACAGTTCACCACTTGTAAATCAAACTCAAGTCCAGTCTTATGTAGCAAAAAACCTATGGATTGACTTATGTGTATGTTGCCATTGCCTATTACGGAAAAAAGTAATAAGCAATAGATTAATAGGTTGCATTTAGTGAGCCACTTGAAAAGGTTGATTCTGTCAATTATAAAAGATGCAACATTCATTAACTGCATAATACATAGAAAACTTCTCATTTCCAATTAAAAAACACTGCCTAGGACTTCAGGAGTTTTTCAACAAATGTTAGGAATAAAAAAAAAAGTGCATATTAAGGTAATCTGTTAAGAGTACTTATTATGTTTTTCCAGGTGTTTAGTGTGATTGGAGTACTACACATTTGCATAACTTTTGGATTTTTCTAGACATTAAGAGAGAAGCAAACATAAAGAGAAGCCTGTGATTTATGAAGTGGTTTTTCAGGAAGGAAGAGTAATTTTCCTTTACAAGCCATCTGTACAGTTCACCATGTAAATAATTCTCTGTTCAAGACAACAGAATCATATTTTACTTCTGGTTTTAACATAGCACATTCCCACCTCAATTCTGTTCCACTACCAGAGGACTCATTAAAAACTATCAATTAACACAACAGCTACACTAGCAGGCAGAATAATGAAAGGACATTTACACCTAAAAAGATTTTCCCCCTCTCCTTTAATTTTTATTTAATTTCAGAGGGAGCGGACAACATATTAGTATACAGTTTATGGATCTTTCTACCACAAGGCTTTACTAGTAAAGACAAATTGTGATCACCTTCCTATGGCACCTTACTAAATCTCCTGAGTCTTTATTTATTTATACAGAATCCATCACTGCAAACTCTAGGAGCACAAACAGATTAAATATGCTCCCTGCATGCACCCAGGCTGCTGTCGTTAACATTGCCCAGGAAAGCAACTGTAGATTCAATTTTCTCTTCTATCCCTTCAAATCTGAGCACAACAGGGAAACTGTGAACGGAATTTTCCTTCCTGAGACTAAATCACGCTATTTAGTGAGCCTCAATGACAAACCAACTGATGGATGCTTGAGCTGTGGAGAACACACCTAAGCTTCAAACCTTTAATTTTCTTAACACAGCGATGGAAAGACAGACAACCCCAAAAAAGCTGCTTGGAAGAGAAAATTTTAGCTAAAAACAGTTTACTGTTTGTACACTGCAAATATATCCCTTTTTTTTCCCCAAATATGAGCACCTGCTTCCTCCTGTAATTTCCTTGGCATGGGTGCCCTCTACCATGGTGCTCGTAATCAATGCTTTTCATTTTAATACCTTGCAACTTGAAGCACTGCAGTTTCAACACTGCCAACCCAGCGTTACTGTGACACAAACAGAGCAGCCCAGGAAATCATGAATCCATGGAAGAAAAAAGAAGGAAAAATGGCTTTCCATGGAACTGTTCTGCCTAGGGTATGAATCAGTATGTTGATAAAGTAGTGGGGTCAGAGACTCCTCTCCATCATATTTTTCTCTTACAGGGAAATTCAGTGATATGTAGTTCCGTGTATGAGAAAATGTCTTCTGTGTGCATTTATTTTTCACAGATAAACACTAAAAACCTCATCCTTTTCAATAACCAGGCAAGAAACTGCCTAATAATTAGGTAGTGCAATTTATAGTTTAATAGCCTGTGGGATTTAGGGCTTCCACCTTCTCTGAGACTGTCACACCTGTGCCCTTTTAGCATTACATAGTAGCTTAGTGTTCTCATTAGAGTCCAGAGATTAATATTAATGAGACAGATTCTCACTCAAGGCATGCCAGCTTACATGACTTTAATTTAAATTCTTTAGTGCAACTTATAATGAGAATTTACCTTTATTACTATTATTTTTAAGAGTTTTCAGTTTCTTTCTGATATCAAATGATATCAGAAATAATTCAACCTCGATTAAAGCCAGGAAAATAGTAATCCGTTCCATACAACAACAGAATTGATATTAAAAGGAGATTTCAGAGTCTGTAATCCTTTTCTCTTTGAGGACAGATGAGTTGGTTTTGACTCAGGTAGGCAAGCCCTGAATAAGTAAATAATTTGTAAATACAGGGGTTGAGGAAGCATACCACTTATGATTATCAGAATTGCTAATTCAGGCAGCCTTGTAAGAGGATTGCGATTACACAGTAAAAAAAAAAAAAATTCCTGTTATCTACAAAAAGGAGATAGAATCTAGCTTTGCAGAATGGGTTTTCTGACTCTCTCACACAGAAGGAATTACGATGCAATTCGAGAAGTAAAATTTCAGTCACCTTTCAGAGATTCTCTAGGAACTAAATATAATACAGCAGAACTTGCTCTGTCGAGAAGAAAAACCCATTGCAGAGTACCAGCGTATTAATAATATAGATACTGCTATGTACAGTAATACTTAAAATATTGTAATATAAAGTAACACAGTAATACAATAATACATATTGCTGAACCCAAACACGCAGATCAAACACACAGGGACATTTGAATACCACCTCTGTAGCAAAATTAAGGGGTTATTTTTCTTGGGGGTTGGCATGGTCTTTTAGTCACAGGGTACACAAAAGCAGGCTTATACAATCAATCACAGAGCCTATCAGATCGCCTCCAAGTAACTCCCAAATTTTCTGGCCAGTTTTAGCTTAATTTGACAACAGAACAGTGGTCTGCAAGACATCACATTTCAGCAAGTTACAGGAGAATTAGAGGCTGGGTAAAACAAGAGAAATACAAAAAATTGTCTGAGGGAACATCAGCAGAATGACCATATCAGTGCTCTGGCTGGACACAGGGCATGCTGCCTTTTACTTAGGTGACTGAGAAGAGACACAAATTGCAGTAGGTGAAACACAGAGCAGTTTAGGACCTAATTCTCAAAAAAGAAAAAAAAAATTTTTTTTATTTTTAACTTTTAAGCTTTATTGCAGCTGAAAGCTGAGCTTCCAGACAACAGAACAAAATTCATGGGGCAGCTTAATTCTGCAGCTGTGCACCAACACTTCTGAAATACAGCAGCTCAGTGTCCTGCTGAAAGTTGTTCTAAACCAGATTCTTCTCAAAGCCAATACATCACAGGGTGCTGCCAGTCTAAAAGAGCCGGCATTTCCCAGCTCCTTCACATGTGCTACAATTTAGAAAAAAAAAACAAAAAAAACCCACCTCAGACAATTGCCTAAGCTGGCTCTGAAAACATTTCTCTTTCTATCTGGTTCACCAAATTAGCTCCTTAACTTAATTAAGGCTCCTACATTTGGGAAGACATCAGCTAACTATAAGTTGCATTTTTATTTTTTTTTTTTATAATGGCCCAAGCTGAATTTTTTCCTCCTGCATAGGCTTCTATACTTTGCAAAAAGTACAATATGTGAAATATATTTAAAAGCCTACAGTGATTTTGCAAATAGCTCCATTATCGGCCGAAGGTGACAGGATACAGCAACTGACATGGTACCTGCTCTGAATGCAGGTTATTGCACTACCACCGTACCTATACTGGATTGTTTTGCATTATGCCCCAGTGGAACCACAATGAAAAATTAGCTGTTGCACATTACAAATTACCTTGTTCCCAGCTACTGCAGGTAACGGTATTTCAAGGTGCACTTACAGCATAGGAGGGGAGGGTGGAAAAAAAAAAAAAAAAAAAAAGATGCTCAGCCTGTGTGTCTCACAAACTCACTCTTTCTCTAGATTCCATGATAGCATTTATAAATAATTTAGATTTGCTCTCTTACTTTGCAAAATAATAAAACTACTTCACTTCTAAGAAGCAGTTTAATTTTAAAATCCTGCTCCCTAGGTGTTTCACCGCAGACATCAGAGAGGCTCACAGCCAGCACAGCAGGCAAGGCAGGCTTCCCTTGGGGGACGCATGGGAGTGAAAGGGGACACCAGAGCAGGCTGAGGGTGATCTGCCTGCAGTAAGGGGCTCTGGAGAAGAGCCCTCCAAAGAGCTACCCACCACCACACGCGAGACTGTGCCTTCCCAGGACAGAGCCAGCTCCAAGGGCACAGGCACCGTGCTCCCTTCTGCGGTCTGCCTCCGTCCACGGAGCAGCAGCCTGAGAGCAACCTGTGGCTGTTACCGAAGGCTAAATAAGCTTAATCCCCCTAACTCTTCCCTCGTAACCAACTATTATTTGTTGTATATCACTTTTATTATGACTGCTACTAACTGCATTTTCCTGTCTGCTTTGCTTCAGACCATCTGAGTTTGAAATCCCCTTCAAGGGAAGAGACAAACAGGGAGGCACAACTCCAGGCACGTCCCTACCCACGCACTCACCACACTCCTCCCTCTGGAAAGGCAAATCAACACAAAATCCTCCCAAAACCAAACTGGTGTGCTTTTATCCCATGTTCATTGTGCTGAACATTCACATTCCAGCTGTACTTCTTCGTTACCTCCACCCCTTTTCTTCATAAATATTCTTAGAGACGATTTATACCTACACTAGTAAGTACTTATTCCTGTTTACATAGAGAAGTGCAAAAATTAACAATAATCCTCATAGCATTATCTATGCTTTTGTTTATTAATATGACTTCAAGGAGTTTAACATTCAGTCCTCACCTATCTCACAATACACAGCAGCCTGGAAGCATTTTTTGTCTGAGACACTATAAAATCAAGCACTTTAAAACATATTCACAAAATTTTTCCCTATTAGAAAAAAAATAAAAATTGTTCCCAGCCATTTCTATTTCATTTTGATTCTGTCATAGAAAAAGCATTTGGCCACTTCAACATATGACGATCACTTATTCTTCATTCTCATTTACAATTAGATTGTGATGGCTCTAAGGAAACTTGAGTGATGAAATAAAAATACAAAGCTTGTATGCAAGCGTAAGTTAAGGGTTTAGTCTTCCCATTATCAAGAGACAAGCATTTGCATAGTCAGGGAGATTAATCCTAAATTCACTTTTTGTTTTGCCTAACCAACTCCCAGTTATGAAGTGCTTAAAAATAATAATAAAAAATAATAATAAAAAAAAAGAACCAAGCCCAAAAAACCCAATATGATTTTGTGATTTTGGTACTGCAGTAAGTAAACTATGAAGTGCATCCTCCTTTCAGGATCGTTACACCCAAACTCCTGTAACACCCTCTCATTAAAGATAAGGGGCAGACAGCTATCCTTTTCTCTTGCACATTCATCACATACCATGATTAAATTACCACATCCTAAATTTGTCCAAATTCACTAGACAGAGCCACTGGTGAGGGTTTATTCCCTTCTCCCCCAGCCCCCCGAAGGCACAGTCCCATGGCTGAAGATGCACAGCACCAACGCAGCTCAGCCCAGGAGTGGCATGGTGGGAACATAAGCACGGTGCATTTGTGTGGGATGGGAGCGGGGAGGGAGGGATAACAAGGATGGTCAGCGTTATGGAATGAGCTTTGACAGGACATGAATGATGCAAAAGAGGAGAGGAACAGAACTGTACAAGCAGAAAAAAAAATAAATAAGCTCCCAAAGACAGAATTAGGGGATCAAAAAATTAGCAGATGCCTGAAAACAGAGAATGAGAAGAGAAATAATACATAGCGTTCAATATTTTAATGTTGCATTTACATGTGAAAAGGGAAATGGGAGAGCACAAAAGATAAAAGACATGAAGATGCAGAGAGACAAGGGCACAGGAGGAGATGGAAAAGCACTGCAGCAGTGAGGACAAAAAGCAGCTTCTAATGGTCACAGCTAGTAAGGTTTAGAAATTTCTTCATTAAAAAAATAAAATATCAAAACCTCTTTGTTTTGTATGCTGACAGTAATTTGGCACCTACATGGTTTAAAACTACCATCTATCCAAAAATATGCTGCAGTATCACACAGGAAGTTTTCTGGACTTGAGTTTCATTCCTAAAGACACACATGTTAACAGAAACAGGCTTGGATAAGCCTCACAAATGTTTGTAGCATGCCTGGTAGCATTAAAATTGCAAAGAGAGGCAGATTCATCAGCTTCCTTCCTGAAGCCAGTGGGAAAAAAACCCTTTCTGTCCCAGGTTTCTAAAACCCTGCAGCAGCTCCCTGTTCCCACAGAGCTCCAGCCAGCACCTGGAAGCCAGGAAATACAAGTTTCTGTGAGCACGGATCTACCACCTCCACAACCAACAAGTCAATTAGAGAAACTAGAGAAACCACCCAGGAGCTGACTTCTACAAGCTGAAGAACTGGCAGGGATGCCAATGTGGCAAACATGCTGCAGCACCAGCAAGTCGCAGCAGCTCATGTTTGTCCTCCAACACCTTGGGTACTACACACTTGTGATTGCGCAGAAAGTCGTCACTATTAAATAAAAAGAAAATATGTTTTTCACCCTAAAACCTTGATATTAGGAATATGCATGGTTAGGGTTGTAGAAAAGTAGTTCTCTAAGTAGCTTGGAATAAATCTCTTTTTTTTTCCCTCCACTCTGCTTTTTCTCACAGAAAGCAGTATTTGGTTACTACCGAAAATATAAATCAATGTTTTGATTTCAAGATTCTGGCAGTTAGGTAGGAATGAAGGCGCTCAATGTTTGAAACAGGAAAAAGGAGGCTGTAGTACTGGCCAAGTATAAATCAGGGAAGGGGAACCCGTGGTGGGCTGCAGTTTTGCTCAGGCACCTCACGCTTGGCAGAGAGCACACTGATGCGCAAAGAGTGAACTTTCTTAATGCTGCTAGCCAGATCCAGCCTACCTCTGGCTCCGCTGTGGATGGGGACAGGAGGTCAGTAGTGCCCTAGGACGGCGCAGGGCAAAGCATGATTTCTGCCACTCCAAGACAAACGCTTTTAGAATAACTCCTAGTCATTAAACAGACCATAGAGCACCATGCTTTAAAGTTTCCGACTAAGTGTTGCCACGTGCATTTCAATAATAAACTATGCTATATGTTAAAGCAAAACTTATAAAGCAAACCTTAGTGGTAATAATAAATACAAAGAGTTATAATTATTAAATGCTCAGGGAATTGCAACTGCTGGAAATTCAGACTTCAGCTTAGATTATTATATTTTAAATACATATATATAACCATATATATACACTATTTAAGAAATACAGACCTAACTGCCTGGAAGTGAGGCTATAAGGAGACAAATAGAATTTAAAAAAATAATCTACAGCATCATTAAAAAAAAGCCACTGTAATCTAATGTACATTCAACAAACACTAAATTTTACTTTACCTTAGTCATTGTTTTATTGCATAAAATCCACTGGAAATTAAACTGATGGTATTCAGACTCTTTTTACCTACCTAGCTTTTCTAACAATAATTTCTGTAATAAATTCCAAAATTCCTAACTTCCAATTATAATTCTCACTTACTGAACAATTGCACTAGTACCATTTTTTGTTCTTGGTTTTTACCCTCAGCTTCAATGAGATTCTAAAGTAATTTTTTCTAGGCGACTTTGAAGACTTTGTTTTTCTTTAAATGAACAATCCACATAAATAAAGCATCTTCTCTCTTGAATTTACAAATGAAGCAATGCTAGGAGCTTTGTACAGCCAAGGAAGTACTCAGGTTCCTTTTTTTGATCCATCCGTATGTGTAAGTCTAAATCATATTAAAAATTAAATGTAGCTATATTATTTAGCACTGATGCTTATCTGAAACCATCAATTAACATTAATCTTGTTCAGCTACTCTACAGAGGATCAATCCTTAAACTTCATTTCAATTTAACTTTGTAGAAGAGTAGAGTTCAGGCTCACAACACAACTGCACAAGATAGTATCTCTTTGCCATAAATACAATAAGGGCTAGAAATACAACCCATAACTCACAAAGGCTGATAAATGTCTTTTGGCATCATTGAAAATGTTAAGCTTTCTATAATTCTGACTTGTATTGCCCATCCATAATTAAGAATGATGTTAATAGAGCTTTATTAAAACACAAAGCAGCTCACAAATGCACAGCAGCTGCTGTGGCGTAACACTAACTAAATTTAAACGGCAGTCCTGTAATAAAAGAGAAAATAAAAGAGGTATTGAAACATTTGCAATGGCAGCCTCATTTAGGTTTACAGATTACACAACGGGCTGCCCAGCAAGGCTGCGCAGTCTTGCCGTCCTTAGAGGGGATGACTGCGTAAAGCCCTGAGCGTCCTAGTCTGACCTCAGAGCAGATCCTGCTTTTCAGCACCGATTTGGGCGTAAGTTATCCTATGATGCTATTTTATCTTTTCTAATTTATCTAGGATAACGGTTCAACTGATTCTGATGGTTATCTTGCACCGGTGATGATCTCAAAGAGACTCCACCAAACAAAACCAAGAAAAAAAATCCAAGAAAAACCCCAAACCCCAACAACAGCATAGCACCACAAAAACTTTCAAAGCTTTAGAAGACTTCTCAGCTTTTCCGTATGACATTGGTTGTTAATGAATAAATGAGATTTTCTATTATACAAGCAGAATATTTCTTTAAGCCAACTCTTCAAGTACAAAACCACAAGAATTCTTTATAAAAACTTGTCCTTGTTTCTGAACAACAGTCCCTGAACCTGAGTAATTGCACAGCAGCCCAGAAGGAAAAAACCTTCCCCAAAACAAATCAATAAAAGTGAGTCAGAAATAAAAATAAAATTATCTACATAGAATGGTTGGAGTATACTGGTGTGGATACTTTTTTTTTTCCCAAGCAAAGAGGGCCCCAATCAACTTAAGATCATTGTGCTCATGCCCATGTCACTACACAGTGAAAGACAAAGTTTTCCAGATGTCATAGAAATATTGTACTCAGACCTTGCCATTTTTAGTAGGATCCATAGCATACTGAAGTAGCAATCAAATCTCAGTAATCACGAATGCTATGAAGCAGGAGTAGATCACCAAAAATCTCAAGTGTCATCCTTATGCATTGCTAATGCACTTTGTCACCAGCCTTGAACAAATAGTCAATGATGGAGATCTTGTTACAACACAGCAAAGAATAAATAGGACTAACAACACACCAGTACAAGGGATTCGCAAGCATACGCTGGCAGAAACATGAAAACTCTCTTTTTGATCATGCCTGTCTCACTTACTCTTCTGGTGCTTGTTCTAAAGAAACCAGGAGTCTCATGAGAACAGCTCACTTCCAAACTCTACAGTCTAAGCCCAAATTTCCAGCTGTGCGATACAAGATCTCAACCGCAGTACAAGTGCACACAACGCTGGACATCAAAGGCAAAGAAGGAAATTAAACACTGTTTCTAACTTAACTGCTAATATTTTATGCAGACACATGATGCCATTGACCAACTGATCAATGGATTTCTGCTTCTGTTGCAGAGTGAGAACCTCACTGAGCTGGGGTGCTGGGAGCCTCTGCTTCTCAATTAGCAAAATTTCTTATCATGTCTAAACCAGCTTCTACTGTTTCCTTAGCACCTTCTGAAGCTAAGCCTGATCCCCATGTCTCCTCCAACTATTTTCTATTCTGAACACACACCCACAAGCAGAGGAATTCCATGCACAAGAGCTCCTGAATGCAGTGAGCACAGCAAGACAGAAGGCAGCATCCCACCAGGGAAAGCAGCTGCATTCAAAACCTGGATGGACCCTTTGCTTCTCTCTGTATCACAGCCCTTTCCGACTCCTACCTCCTGATAGCAGGTGCAATTTCCCACCTCCAAAGTGGCCATGAGCCCCCAGCCATGGCCCTGCAGGCCACCCAGCCCCACAGTGCTCAGAAGAGCTCTGTAGCAGCCACAGTTCCCAAAGCCATTCTCGGTGGGACCTCCTTCCCCCATGAGCTACACAGTACAGTAACATTAATAATAAAGAAATAAATTAAACGAGAGGGTGTGCAATACATTATGCCTCACTCCAAGTGCTCCTTTCATACCTAAAAGCAAATCTTTCCCTTCATTTCAAAGCCAAACTATAATTTGACCTGAAGCTAAATCCCAAACCTATGTTCCTTTAACTCATTTTCTATCTCTGAATAAGTAGCCAGAAAGAGTACCACACACAAGAAAACACATATGTAGTTTAAAAACCCATGTACACTTAGCAACTGTTTTAAGGAGAATTGTTAAGAACTATTACAACCACTGCAGACGTATCAAAGCAACACTCACCTCTGCATCGTTTTGGAAGCGTGCTGCTCACCACCAAACCTGCAGACTTAGTTGGGTAATGTGGTTTCTTCTACCAACTGTTCTGTTGTAAGTCTAATCAATTACCATCATGGGGGAAATGGTATATCTGGGGAGTATTTACCTTTTAGTTGTCAATCACATTTGGTAGCTCTCCTAAAAACTGCTTTGTGTTTTATAGTGGGCTGTGTTGCGCAGGTGGTTGGTGTGCAGCCTGAACTTCAGGCCCTAAGCAGTACAATAATAACTACCTTTACAGCATCTAGCTTAGCACAAATACTACACTGTGGCTATGGGAAATCTATCGCCACCCAGGGAATCTCAAAGTAAGCAATATTGATCCTTAGCCAACTTAGCGGTCAACTCTTGAATGAGCAACATCCATCAGGAAGGTTTTATTGACATCAAGGCAGACAGTCACCACACCCACAATCACCTTAGAATTTGACCTAGAGATCTTAACAGCAACATGATTTCTGTGGTTTGCCAGATACTAGAGCTAGCAGAGTATTTTATGGCATTCTTAGAGACTCATAACTTTTTATAACCCTGACACTTAATATTCAGGCTATTGTTACAACAAAACAGATGATAAATGGTAAACTATATAATTTATTGGTAACTATCATTTATTAGTTGCTGTAGCTTTCAATAGTGTATTTCGGTTAGGTGTAAAAAACATTGTTTATCATTACGTTCTATCATAAACCAGCTCCTTTTCCAACCAAGCACCCCTTGTGACGGCAGCTCATACAGGCTGTCATTTGACAATACAAGGGCTTTGATGGCGATAGCATTTTATGGACTCTTTACTCCTTTCCCCTGTTCCTAGCTATAATCTTTGTCATATGGCACAGGATGTTAATCATTATGAACCAGAAAAGAGAGAGACTCCCATTAAAAATAATTTAGAAGAGGAGGAATTTTGAACCGGAACATTTTCTTGAACAATTTATAGCACAGTTGATGTAAACAGTGTGATGAAGTCTGCCCCACTACAGCAGGTACGGACAGGGACAACGGAGCAGAAAGCTTTGCGTAGGCAAAACCATTATATCACTGAGTTACAAGCACCACAGCATCCTGGGAGAAGAGTGATCTGTGGCCAAAGTGTTCCTCATGGGAACTGATGCTGCTCAGGAAACAAACAGCAAGTCACTTCACACATACATAAATGGCACACACACACAAAACAGCAAGTGCATCAAAGTGACAAATCCGATTTCTGTTTTAACATCAGAAAACTGACAAATGAAATGGATGGTGCAAAACGGTTTCAGAGAGCACCTGTGAAATGAACACCTCCAAGTTCAACTTCTATACTATCCAAAATGGTAGAAGTAACCAAATAAGATAACAGAATTAATAGTCATAGAGATCATTATAATGAATCAATATATCTCTCCTGGGAAGAAACTACACCTCATCTCCCAACATCTTCAAAGAAATCATCTAGCTTATGGAGTGGATGACTGTGATTTAGCTGACAGACAACCTGAATTTCCAAGAAAGGGTTTTACAAACTTCTGCACAAAAATTCTTCCCTCCTAGAAGCTGAGATTTCATCAAGTAGGAGGAAGAACCATCTCAGAAATTAATACTTACTATAGAAATGGCCAGTTTTCATTATGGGGAATGGGTCTGTGGAGTCTCACAGGCATCTGTGCCAGAACTTTCACTGTGCAAAAGAAGGTGAGCTGGTAAAGTCTGCTGACAATACAAAATTATTCAGGATAATCAAGCCCCAAACTGACCATGAAGACCTGTGGAATTTCTATAATGAGGGACTGAAAAATAAACTAGCAGATTAAATTCAACTTTGATAAATGCAGAGTAACATATTTATAAAAAATAACCATGACGACGCACACACCATAGTGGGCTTTAGAGTCAAATCCTGACACCAATCAGAAAAGAGATTTTTGTGTCTTTGTTTAAACTTCTCTGAAAGTATCAGTTGAAAGCCAAGTAGCAGTGAACATGGCAAATTAAATGGTAGGTGTTACTAGGAATGGAACAGAGAACAAAACAGAAAAAATGAATAAAGACAATGAACAAACTCCATAAAGCATCCAGTTCCCTAGCACAGCGTGCAGCTGTGGTCATCCTATTTCAAAGGGAATGTAACAGAATTGGAAACATTATAGAGAAGAGCAGTGCTGCAGATGGAAGTTATGGAGTGATGTCTGTATCAAGAGAAGCTCAGGAGACTCACCTCGGAGAAAGACATCTTAGATATGAGGCAAAATTACACATGGAAGGGAGATGATGAACAAATACTCATTCTCTCACACATGAGAAATACAAAGCTGAACAGGAATATCATGCAGAATGTTCACAACAAATTAAACACCATATAAAGGATAACTACATTACAGACTGCATTGCTGTAGGATGCTGTAGAAAACAGACACAGAAACAAAGAGCAATCAAATTAAGGGGGAGAACAAGTCATTTTAGGCCTATTAAACAAAACTACCCCGATTCAACTTTGTTTGCAAGGGCTCAGGCTACAGCCTACTTCATCGTGGAAAACTACACTGGAGGGAACATAATTTTGTATTTGTCTTGAAGTATTTCTTTCTGGTCACTATCAGACAAGAGACTGGGCTAGGTGGATTTTGGCTTGACCTAGCACAGCCGTTTTATGTTCTGATTGCCCCATCCTCGCCCCAGTGAATCCCAGCCTGCTGACATCCTTCTTCAGGGCACAGAAAGAGAAAGCTCATCAGCTTACTTGTCCTGACCTCTACTCCTTCATCTTGCCAGTGGTTTCCAAAAGGGCACAGGGAAATCCCTGTGTAAATCACAGAGGTGAAGCCTAAGGAAGAAGAGTAAATCCCCACACTATCCTCTGACATGTTTCATATATCAGTAAGCTACTGCTCTGTTTCCTTTGCAATACAACTGCTATCACTACTGGCATTAACTGCCACCTTCACTGACACTTGTAGATAGGCCCCACAATTCATGACCACTAATGGTAATCTCCATGAACAAGTTCAGAAAATTGTGCTCATGTCTCTCCATACATCAAGAGCCACAACAAAGAGACACGCATGTCGGCAGCTTAAAATGTTGCAGAACTGATTCTCCCAATGAAAGCTGCACTCCTCTCATCTCGTTTTCATGATTCAGTGTGGTGTAAATAATTTCAAACAGTGAAATAATTGGATAACAACTCCTCTTTGAAAAAAGGTAGAGTAGCTGCAAAATGACAGGGCATTTGAGAATTATGCCAGTCCTGCTGTTATCAATGTCATACATAGACAGCATTTCCATTGCAGAAATGGTACACAATCACAAAGTAAAAAACGTAAAAGAAAGGCTACAAAATACAAACAAGGAGAAACTCCACTCATATTTGCCTGCATTTTCTAGAGCTTTTAATGATGTGGGAGGAAAGTAGGTGCTTAAGATATACATAAGATCTACCAAAGTACAAGCAACGGGCAAAGCGATAGAAGCAGATAAGAGAGTGGAAAAGCTCTTGTTGATATCTTCTGGCATGATCAAGCCCTTTGCCTTTTGTTTGTAACCAGGTTTCCCTCTGTGCGACTCTAGTCAATGCTGTCATTCTCGTGATTACTCAAATTTGTAATCCAAGCATAGCCTCCTGTTAAGACATCCTTCAGATTACGCATACAAATTGGCACTTACACTGACATGACATTTCAAAGACTTAAGTCTTGCATAAAGAACAAAAATGAAGAATTTTTAAGTCATTTTGTAGTTTCACAGTATCCATGCAAAATTTACATACTGACTTATAAGAACTATACAAGGCATGGCAGTATCAAGGGAAGCCATGCATTTGAATCACCTTCTAGAAGGGAGGCTGTCATTCCATACCACAGCGTGATTCACTGTAATCTCTAGGATGGCAGAGAAAAAACAGGACTGTAACAAGGACATCAGGGAAAGCAGTAGGGCAAACAAAGTTTAAGATAAAGTTCCCTTAACATCATGAGTAAAAACTTCAGTAGAAACTGTGAATGTAACTGGAGGTGGAGGACTTCTGTACTTGAAGATCTTTAGAAAAAGGTTCTTAAGTGATTTACCAATGAAGCTTAAATCAGCCACATGAAAAAGCAATTATTTGATAACTACCCTGAAACAGCTAACATACGGTCAACAATATCACATTAAAAATTAGCTAAATTCACAACCAATATAATTTCAAAATATCGGATAAATTTGACAGAGGCAGTATTAAATAAATTATTTTTTTAATGTTGAATATCATTGTGATCTTTGGAGAAAATTGATAATATTTGCATCTTCTGTGTATCGTAGCCTTAATGTCTTAATTTATAACTGATTCTAAGATGCATGGACTAAAGCAGTAGCGCATATATAACAAAAGTTGTAAACCGCATTCTGTTAGTAATCCATAATTTGATCTTGATATGGCCAATAAAGCTACTTACAGAAATAGAGTTTCTATTTTCTCCCATCAAAGCTATATAATCTTCAAAGAAAGCCATTCTCTAAATTGAGGAAGGTCATCAATCTGCAAGTTTTAATAAACGTGTATCAGTCTAGGAAGCAATGAAAATTAGAAAAAAAATAGGAAAAATTAATAATGCTGAAGAGAAAAGACAGTAAAAGAAGTGAATTAGTAACATATGAGTTGACCTTAGGAAAAATAAATAAGTGATCCCCTTTCCTCTTCACAGGTTATATACCAGTTTTCTTCTCTGGAAACTGCAGCAGAGATTAAATCTATAAAAGAGTCTCATTAACAATACAAACAGCAGCAATATTTTTTGCAGCTGTCACTTAAAAGGAGCTTATTGGATGTGGATACCTGCCTCCAATCTAGAAAGTTAACGGAGCAATGCACATGTATAGCATAGAGTTGTGCTTTGAATCACTGCAAATGCATCTGTGCATTTGTGCATATCTGCTTTGTCCTTGCATGCAGACCAATCTATGATTTGCAAACAGTATCTTCTGCGCACACCAAACAGTAGAAAAAGGAGGTGAAACATGTAAACAAAACTATAAACTTGCTACTGATGCCACCCATAAAATTTGGAAAAATATCCCACTTTCAGACAGTTGTGCTGAAAGATCTTATTCTTTTTTTTAACTACGAGAAATATCAACGGCAAAGCAGGATTTTAACTGCTGCTTACTGTTCTTGTGTCCCTGCAGCTTATTCTTCATCTAAATTCAGAACTGTAATTTGAGATATCACTGTTAATTGCTTCAGAGATCATGAAACATCAAAAAGTAGGTGGTTTTGAACTGATGCAGGAAATTAAGTGTGGGGAACAGCAATTCCTCAAGTCCAAATTCATTAACTGACATTGTTTAAAGCAATTCTCCCTCGCCTTTTTTCTGAGCTTAAAAAAATTATTATGCAATACAGTAATTACATATGGGGAATTATAATCTTTAGGCTAAAATTTTCAATTTTAGTTACCTATTTGATGCTTTGGAAGCAGGAAGGAGGAAGCCGGCAGCTTTATTCTCTGTCATATTTTTTAGCCCTCCCACATATTTCACCACTGAAAAAAAGCCAACAGATTTGGTGCACAGTGAATTCTGTCAGTTTTTAAATTTTGACTTGGCATAGGTAATACTATGCCACCATGAAAGAAATACTGGCTGTAGGAAGAGGCACAGCAGTCTCTTTTCAGCTCAGATGACACACACTTCAGACTTCCCACCGTTAGCATACTTACCAGTGATCTAGAACAGGAAAGAAAGCAGAAATGGATAAAGTAAAAATGGCAGTAATAGTTGCAGATGAGAAAGTTATTACAGCGTGCAGGAGCAGAGAATACAATGAGGCATTTCAGAGCACACAAAGTGAACTAGTAAAGCAAAAGCAAAAGATACAGCATGTTGATGAATGCAAAATAAGGGGGGGGGAAATGACCATCCAAATAATCAACTCGAGAAACCTGGCATTACAGAGAGCAATGGCAGAGAAAAAAAAAATAAATCTCTGCTTGTCAGCAGTTGTGGTTAAAAACCAACAACAATGTGCAAGGAATACTATGGCAAAGCATATAGATTAAAATTTGAAGGATATTACTGAATTAGTGGATGAAACATGAGAGTGAAGAAAATCACTTTAAGTCACATGTATGAAAAACACATTACGACTGCTACTTTTGGGAGGAAAACCTAAAAGCACATGACATTGTGAATGGTCTAGAAACCAGTCATGAGCGTCTCATAACGTAAAAAACAAAGGAATTCTAAGTTGAAGAGAACACTCAGAAGAGATTATATTCAAAATGGATAAAACAAATAATCTCCCCAAATTATGTGATTAAAACTCACTTCCACCAAAAAGTAATTGAAAAGAAGAACTTAACAGATTTCAAGGCAGGAACGAATATTCAGGCACTTGTCAGTAATATCCATAGGATTTCAAATTAATTTACAGGAGAGATGTTAATCTTCCTTAAATCAATTGCTTGTGAAAATAAGTCCAAATATCTGTCTATTAAAACCTCATCCATTCTTCTAACCATGTAGCTAGAGTTGATTACTTTTGGAGTTTGATGGCCATCAGATCTCAACAAATTAGCTCTTGCTGTGATTCAGAGACATCCATTTCTGTGCTCCCTGCAGAATCTCCAACAGCTCAGAGGTAGAAAGGGAAGGATGAGATGCCAAAAATCCAACTTCATACCTTCAGCAGAAGTAACAGAAAATGTTTCTTCACACCGCCTTCATAAATTTCAGAACAGCTAGGTAGTTTATCTGTTTCTTGATTTCAAAGCACAAATACTTTAAAAAAAAAAGTTTACTAGAGATGGAATTATGAAGATAAGTAAATCATAGATGAAGTTGAAAGGTCATCAATTCTTACTGGAGACACCAGTCTGCACACCCTCGCTATACATTTTAGGAATACTCAATTTGATATTTCAACTTCAAAAACATTATGAGAAAATGAAGATAGTTTCATACTTGACATACCTCTCTACTGAACTAAACTGCAGTAGAAGAGTTGAATACAGCCTCCTGTAAGTCATCAGCATTCAAACGCACCAGTTTGAAATTAGTTTTAAAATTATTTATTAAGCTGAAGGAAAATAATTTGGTCAGAATAAAAGCAGTACAATTTAGTTCGTACTGATTTAGTTCATGTCAACCATAAATAAATCTAGATGCATCCAAGTATGATTTTTCACTAGTTTACCTAAACCAATTTTTAGCTAAATTGAACAACTTCTGTGCTGTTCTTTTTTCTTATAAAATGACTAGATGGGGAGAAGTTGGCACCTTCAGATTTGTCAGAATGACAGTGACCGTCTTAATGTAATAGTTCATTCCTGCTCTGAAAGAATTCAGAAGGAAAAAAGCCTCAAAATTTTTATAGTGCTTACACTTGAAAAGCCTGTGAACAGGCATAAAGCAGACAGAGATAAGAACGAACTAAGAAGCCTCCAGTTTACTGGATCAATAATGCTTTAGCGTGTTCTCTTATTAACCAGCGTACGGGTCATTCTTTCTAGCAATCCCTTTGATTTGTCTCTGGTCTGCAAAGGCTGCTGCATAGAGAATGCTAGATTATGTTTATATTCATTATTAGTTTGTATCTCTTCTCTCCTTACATATTTGATTGTATAGCTGGGTAAACTACGGACCAAACCAGTTGATTTCTCCTATGAATTTAATCCAATACTGGAAATACCTAATTTATATATTCAACGTAGTGATACTGCCTGAAGACAGATTTGGCTTCACTTTGTTTAGTTTGGGAGGAAATATGGGTAAATGCTGAAAAATACAAGGTCATCCAAATTACTGCTAGTAACAAAGCAGTGCCTTATTGATTTTCTCCTGAAGACCTTCTCTAATGCAATTCAGAATATTTCTCCATCACACAGAAATTTTGTCTCTTTTCCATTAAGCCTGTACATTTTACACCATCAAGCAATACATCTTTTACACACACAGAAAAACTGAGAACACTTTATTCTTGCCGTCGAAGTAAAACTATTATAAAACTAATTGTTTAACAACGATAAGGGCAAAATGAGAAACTAAAGCCAAGCAGAACACATCACATGTACAGCTTCGTATTAATGAAGTCTGTCTTCTTACCAGTTTAGGAGGAAAAAAAAATAAAAATCTATGTTTGAGAGGGCAAAAAGCAATTCAAAGCACAGATTTCTATAAAGGCTTTTTCTTTTAATAAGGAATTTACCCCAAAGGTTGTGGCGTCTGTCAGCATCTCTTTTGTAGCTGCTACACAGGACAGTTTTGGATACTATCACTTCTGCCATACTTCAAGCTACATTTCTGAAGGATGTGGGCTGGCATGTAGGTTGTCTGAATAGTAACTTTATTTAATTTTTAAAAGGCTACATTTAAATCATTAGTTTAGCCATCATCTTAAAGCAGAGAGGAAAAACAAGTCTAATAATTTGCCTTTCATGTATTTTACTAAGATTGCTTAAAGACCATCATAAGTCATAATAAAGGACTGTACTATAGATGATAAAGATAGATAGATCTGATTCTGCACAGCAGGGCCCAAAACACATAGCTGCTTAAAACCATTAGGTCAAAAAGTGTCTTAAATATAGTGTTAAAAGTCTCCAGCCATAAGGCAATCTTCCTGAGTTTTTGCCCACCTTGACCTTAATGAAAGTGTGAGCTTCTCTGACTCAAATCACAGCTGAAAAATCTCAGGACCTCACTTAATTTGTGGCTCCTCTGGAGACCATACCTGCTCTGAAATGAAGAGTGAACCTCTCACTGAAGTTCTGTTGAGCAATGAATACAGTTAACAAAGATTACCTCTGAATGCTGAAGGCCAATATATGTTGCTTTGTTTTAGAGAAGAGAAGTTAAAAAGTCAGGGTGCTTTCATAAAAAACCCTGTCAGTCACTGAGCAGAAAAACTGCTGAAAATCCTACCTAAAACCCACTGTTTGTCGGCACCCATCTTCATTGCTTCTAGACACCCCCCTACCCAGTTTGTCTCTTTATTCTCTTTTTGTTATCCTTTCCTTGAGCAGGTATCTTTCAAGTCTATTTGATGGGAGGGGCTATGGACATAACTGAATGCTTATATCCAGCACCATTGCTCTCCCCCCACACAGGGGGTCATTTCTCAGGTATGTTATCCTATTCCACTCTGAAGGACCATTTGTCAATATCAAGCAATGCGATGGCAAATACCTTCAGCATTCAGGTCTGCTAGTTTTTCTTTAGCCCATTTCACTTCATATTTTCACCAGCATATAGCTTCCTCATGTTTCCGAGAGACGCTCACATTGCATAAGTTCAGCATAAACACAAGTCAAGCATTCTCTACGTACACAAAATCTTCTTACCCACCTCAGATCATTGCTTACTTGCTTTCTGGCTCCCTATTAAGATGAATTCCCCAGCTAATGGCCCAGATATAGCTGATGAAGACTGAGAAATGAAGTATTAATAGCCACGAAAGCCTCACATTGTTGCTGCTGCCTTGTAAGTCCTCTGATTTGCACGATCACAGACCAGCTCCTGGTCATTGGAAAATACTGACATCAGTCACTTGAAATAAGCCATCTTTCAGTTGCAAAGATATAAGGGTGTGTACTGATTGTTGGGAACATGAGGCTTTTGTGGTTTTAACATGTGTAGTATTTTCTTCTGTTTTCTAGTGCAACACTTCTTTTATCCAGCAGTATAAATCCAGGGACGCTATCGCTATTATAGGTACTTTCATTTAGAAATACTTCCTTTTGAAGGTTTGCACTGAAACACCAAACTCCTGAGAATCTTTTGACCTTCAGAGTCCTTTGCAAATTGTTTCTCAGACCACCTACCTTATTAGAGCTCATTTCAAAACAAATAGAAAAAGAAGTTCCCACATACCACCTCCCATCCTGTGGGGCATTTTATGCACTGGAGGCTTATATGCATTTTAAAGCAACATTTGCACTTACAGACGTAGTGGTTTCCTGCTCTTTGTTACTATATGTTATTAGCCTCAAAATATGCAATTATCAAGTGATTGCATCAGAAAACCTGATGATTATAGCAAATTACTTCCATATCATTGAGAATTTTGCCCATTTTGCAATGTATTTTCCTCTTGAACCATTTCCCACATCTTGCAGGCACCACATTATATGCCTGACATATGTGCTGCAAAGCAAAAACTTCTGCAACAGAGCACTGCTGGGCCCCTTTAGGTTATGTACCACTTGACAAGACACTGAAATTAATAGCAGGGGTTGGAACAGGAATTCAAGAGTCTTAAAAGTTTTGGTTCTCCTTCCCACTCCACCTCTGCAGAAAATATAGCAGTCCTCCTCCAATCCACCAGCACACAAACTGGCAGGCCCTGGCCCATTTTGGGTCTGGGAGTAGAAGCACAAGAGACAAGAAGACAAGAGAAGTCTTGTTGCTGGAACTATTGAAGTTCAAGAAACTCGCAATGGTTTCTGCTAAGTAAGGAGCCGAAATCTAAATACTCGTTAAGGGATAAACCTTAGCCATTCAAAGGGAGACTCGCAGTCAAGAACAGAAAGGTTTTGCCCTTTGCAGAAGATAAAATGGAGAGACAAAAATGGTTCTGAGCAAGCAATCCTGTTGGTAAGACTTGAGCAAAGATGAAGACACAGCATGAGAGGACAGACCTTGAAAGGCTGGCTCTCCATACGCTTAATACAGCACAAGAGCATAACGGAGGAAGGAACTGATGAAATATTGGGGGAGAGGGGAAGACAGCTCTAATTTTTTGTTCAAGGGTACTACTAACTAGAAAGAATAACGATTTAGGACCTGTGTCCAAGACTTGTAGATCCATCCCAGGGGAAGTACGTTTGCAAGAAAAGTATTCTTTTGTTGTCTGTCCAGGGAAAAAAAAAAAAAAAAAAAAAAACAAAAAAAAATGAAAAACCCACAGGTGCCAATGACACTTAAACACATGGAATGACATGAAGGAACCAAAGAGCTTTGAGTTGTGGCAGCTCGAAAGGGACAAGTGAGAGAGGCAGCAGCTCCCAGCTGCTTTTTGAACTAAGATTTATCAACACACCTACTCTTTAAATTCAGGCAGGAAAATAGGACTCAACACTTGTAACATACTGCAAGCATAAACAATCCTTCAACCAGCAATTTTTCATAAGCTTGCCAAAGCTAACTTTATAATGGAAAGTCAGTCAAGAGGCACAGAATCAACAATGTAGTTTTTAAAAAGCAATACAGTTTGTCTCAAAATGGCCAAAATTAATTTATTCCATTTTGTATCAAACAAAACTTTTTACAAGATCATTTTAAGGAATAATAATATATTCTCATAGGAAAATGTTTCCCTTCAAAGTATTTAAAAGGTAGCAGTGAATAAAGCTGTATTCTAATTCATGACTGCTTTCCAGAGAAACACGGCCAAGCCCCTAAGTCCTGCTGTATCTTTTAGGAACATATGCATGAACAGGGTATCTAACGTTTGTACCTGAAGTCCCAAAGTTTGGGGAATTTTTCACTAGCTTTAGATAGCAGACAAGGTAAAAATCATCATGACAAGTCTCTGAGAAACGATGACAAATAGAAACAAAAGTTAGGTCCTCACCCTGAATTTCTGTGTAATCCAATTAGACATATTTTAGTAATGCATAAATTCATATCCACTTCAGTTACATAATCTGCAGAGTATGACAGAGTGGAAATAGAAGCACAGAGAAAACCAAAAGGAGGATATAGCTTCCAAAGAAAATTATATTTTAAAAAAGAAAAAAAAAAATCAAGGCAAATTCAAAGCTGTTATGTTTGCTGCTGCTGCTGCTGCAGAGTCATAAAACTATCCAATAACATGATGTTATTCCAATCTTGAAATATATTATTTCAGTCTTGACTGGGCAACAGGTTTCAATCAAAAAACAATTTTTGAATGTTCTCAATATTATATTTCTTCCTATACTTTCATTAAAACATAACTCATTGTGACCCAGGCCTCAGTTACAATCATCAGGGACATTATTAAAACTAGAATTAGACCTAATTTGAACTGTGGTGCCTAGGAATCAGAACAGAACAAAAAAGCAGAGAAAAAAATGAAAGGTGATTACTCCTTTTCAGAATACTTCTGTATATATCATCATTTTAACATTCTTATTGTTAATTTTAGTTAACGGTATTAACCTAGATATATAGAATAAGTTAAGTTTAGTAACTCTGCTGAGGTCAAATGTCTCACATGACTCTTAATATCCACTCGAGGTTTTTAAAATTCACCAGGTAAAGAGCCATCTATGTACTTCTTGTGAAAAAGTGATCAAATGCAAAATAAGAATCTCTACAGGCATCATTATTGAACTAACAAGACACCTATTTATCATTTATCCCTATTTCATCCTCCTCCTGCCTTCTGGTTTTGTACGTTAGACATGCTTACCTTAATGAATGACTATGGCCACTCGTGATCTCAGGCAAACACCAGAAATTCAAAAGCACACCAGTGGTCCTAACCAAGTCAATGCAGATTTCTTTATGGGAGGAAGGAAGGCAGGAAGGATATGAAACTTCAGTTGGTGGGTAGCCTCTATGAGTATACCAGTACTTCTGCCTTTGAAGAACTTGACCTGATGACTTTCATGTACCGGCATCAGGTTCAAATTTTTCAGTTTAAATGTCAGTCATCACAGAAATTAGTCTTTTTCCTATCCTATTGTTTCTATGCTTTTTTGGGGTGAGTATATACTTTTTTTGCAAAGTGTCATATACACCATTCACATACTCTTCAAGGACAAAATACTGAAAATATTGTGGGAAATCATCAAAACTCCAGAAAAAGTTATTTGTTCATCTATTTTTAAGAAAAGGACTCAAAACCAAAATCCAGCAGGAAGAGCAGAGATGATTTTAGTGGCTGTCTACCAAGATATATACACGGTTTACTTGTAGTCTGATTATACAAGCTTCATATTCGTTCTAGCTCCTCAAGTGTGCAGTCCCGCAGTTTTAACTTCCATTGGTACTAAACTGACCCCTGCTGGCATGATTTGTAGTTGTTGAAAACATCTGGACTTTCAAAAAGGTTTATAAGGATGGGAACAATTTTTTTAATGACACCCAAAAGCATGCTAATCCACCTCCTTGCACAAATCTTTGTAACCCAAGGAACTCACAAAATTAGTTTCTGACATGACCCAGAAAGGAGCAATCAGAGCATAAGGAGGAAAAATGAAGGCAGACATGGAAGATTATGTGGCTATTCAGCAAGTCTGTGCATAACAGATAAACCTTTCTCCCCAACCTTAAAACCAGATAAACTTTTCATAACAAAATGATGTCACTTTTTAAAAAAAAAAATATTAAAATAGTCACACATTTTTGAAGTTGCATTATTTGAGGGTTAAGATATTCACCTTTTGGGGGGTTTAGTTTAATGTTAATAGCAAGTATTGAAACTGATGGTTTTCCCTGGAGATTATTTTCCCCTATTAGGTTAGTTTTTCCCAGAGAATGCTCACATAAGGATGCTGCAGAGTAATAAAATTCCCCCACATGGATCCCATCACAGAATTTTCTCAGAAATCTTAACTCAAAGGGAAAGTTGATTTTGTGGGCCTGGCCCAAGCTTCAGCATCTCATGCAAATAAAGCTATTCATCAGGAGAAAGGTCACGCAAAAGTTAAGAAAATGCTGTCATATTTTCCTACAGGTCTTGAAAGTGCTTCTTAATAGGTCTGATTGCACTTCTCCCCATTTCTTTTTCTGCCGAATTTCCTTTGTTGCTATGCCCTGTCTGCTAAATAGCAGCCTCTAGGATGCATATAGAAAAGGCAATCCCAGCTAACACAAGGTCTCTTCTCATGCATACACATACATGTGTAAATAGGTTGGTCCATGAATCTTTTTTTTAAAGCAAGTCAAAATAAATGGCACCTAATTCTTTCCATAAGTCCATTGAACATGGTCACTGTGATGAAACAAATGTATGTGTTTTGACACTGAAAACTGTTAGAAAAAACTGAATCTACAAACAGCAGAACTCACAAGCCTAGTCTCCTTGGCTTTCATTCACAACATCTCTGCTTCAATTGTCTTGTGTCTATTACTACACTCGTTCCTTCTCACCTACATCCATGTTTTCACAAAATTTGTAGGAATAGCTTTAAAACCTCTGTCCCTCTATTAAATGTGGTGGTGATGAGTTGGCAGTTCTAAAAGTTATTGGGGAAAGGAGGAACGATTGTCAGACAGACAATACAGAGCCTTTATCCTAAGTCACATATTTCCTTAGGAAACCAAGCCAAAAACGCATGTGAATTGAAAATAAAGACTGGAAAAGAAGGAAAAAAAGAAGAAAGTTATAGAAGAGAAGAGCCAGAAAGCAATGTTGGGTTGTTTTTTTGTCTTAGTAGAGAATAATTAAAGAGAGTAACACTGAGAGTTGCACACAGAGAGAGTTGCACAAAGGAACTGAAAACAGTGAAATAACAGCATTGGGAAAATAGGGTCAAAAACCACCCCACTTTTCAAAGTACCATTTTTTTCTGCATCCTGTCAAAAAGAACTCATTTAGTCATTTTACTCATACAACATTTTAGTCCTTTCAGACAATTGCAATTGTAATATGCAAAGCTATATATGCTCGGAAAGAAAATATTGAGAACAGCAAGATGGGGGATGCAGTTTAATTTAATAGACAATACAGACTAACACTCTCCAAAGACACTTTTGGGAAAACTGGAAAAAGAAGAAGCAACTTTGTAAAGTAGGTTTTTGCTCTGTTCTAATTTATCCCACCAGGCTCAGGGTAGATTATTATAAACATATGTGCACACATCTCCTCTATAACCTATAGGCAAACTGTTGTATGTATGTTTGAGTGTCACATGCACATGTGTGCAAAGCGTAATTATAAAAAGCTTCAAGAATATATCTGAAACATTTGGATAGCTGGATTGATGAAGTGTCATTTGTGGACATGCACATATTTTAGATAATGCAAAGCAGGTACTAAGTCCTGATAACCAACAATTGCTCAGGCATTTATAACACTCCCAGATACAGGCTACAAGATACGACCACAACACTGTAAATGAGTTTTTAAAAGACTCTTTATACAGGTCTTATATTTGTTACTGTTGTTATCTTTAGGTTATCATGTGTGTGATTGGACATTCTGAAATATTACCTGCTTTTATTTAGCAATTTAAGGTAATTAATTCTTAAATTTAGCATTTGAGAATATTAAGGTTGACAACAGAGAAATAATACACAGTCAAAAAAGGAAATGTTATGATGAAATTACTAGGATGATCTAAAATCTTACCTTAAATGAGGATTTTTTTTTTTTTTTTTTTTTTTTTTTTAAGATGGATACAGTCATTATCAAGGCTGTGTATTAGTGCATACACAGGAAAAACAATCTATACTTTTTAGTCAGAAGAGAAACATCTTAAAAAGTGAGAAAAATATTACACCAGGTAGGAACTGAGATTCTCCCTATGCCCATGGGACATTTGTCTCCCCCACAGTTGGCACTGCCTGTGTACATCCATTCCCCCCCTTCACAGTATTGAAATTAAAACAAAGCTTCAAATGTAACTATTTAAAGAAAAGAGGAAAAAAAAAAAAAACAAAAACAAAAAAACCCACCAAAACTATTTTCTGGCTAAGTAATTATTCCCATCCACCATGTTGCAAGCTGTCCTAGCATACAAACTTAAACATAGTTATTTAATTATTTCTTGGCTTCTCCAATTGATAACAATTTTTTGCTGGTTCTTCAAGACCAAAAGTCACTTCTTCAGATTAAAAATGCTTTACTAGAAAAAGAGAACAGTTTATTAATTTATTATATTATACTTCTTTGGGAAACCATGATTTCAGGCATTTTTTTACTTTAAAGATACAGCATTCAGCTTTACATCCACTGTTCAATAATCAACAGATTAACTCAGTTTTAGTCATGAGGTTATCAGCCAGACAAGGATAAATTATACATGCTTTTTCATTCAAGAGACATTTTCTAATCCTCATTAGTTCTCCACTGAAATTAGTACTACTGGACATACATATATCCAGTCTCATTAGAGCAAACATATACTACAGCAAATCAGAACATCCTGCAGGATTCTGATTTTGCTGGGCAACTGCTGAAATAATTCAGCACATAAAACTTGTCATTTTTTTGCAAAGAGTGCAGAAGTACTAAAAAAGATCAGACTCTTTCAGATTTACATTCTGTTTGCAGGTAGCATCACTTCATTAAAACTGCCCCTTTACTAGACCGGGCTGTCTAAAAAAATTCTTCCAGGGATTAAATAAAGAAGCAAATGACTTTTGTACAAAGGGTGGGTTTTTTTGGTTTGTTTGTTGTGGTTTTTTTGCAATACCACAATCCAAACTAATGGAGGATAGGTTTTGTCACTATGAACCTCCTTAAATTGTATAATACAAGCTTGCTGCTGTCACTTACCAGCCATAAATTTCTTACAGCCATGTGTCAACCCCATTTGTACAAGGCAAATATTTTATCTTTCTAGGCATTCAAGTGGAACTGTATGTAGTATGCTACAAGGAAATGAGTTAAGAACACTCTAAAGTAAACTACAGTTGCTCAAGGAAAAAGCCAAAGCAGAGTGAATGCATAGTGCAAAAGAAACTATTTAAAAACAAACAAAAAAAAAATTAACAAAAAAAACCCAGACAAAAACCAAAACCACATAAACAAAAACCAACCAACTTAATTTCATGATAAACTATTGAACAAGCAAAGAATTAAAGACAGAGTGACCCAATAAATAAGAGATGGATCGGCAAGAATTCTAGCTTGCATTATTGATTTTTCAATATACTCAGGAAATACATTTCTGCCTCAGTTTCTTCATCTGAACAATATGAGTAAAATATTGAAGAACTCAATAATAATAACAAATTAAACAGAAACACAAATAACATTTCAAATCATACCACAGTAAAACACAAGTTTAATATCTTTTGTCCCTGCTTTGTCAACTTGCATCTTCTACTAATCACACACTAATTAAAAAAGTTAAAAGCCTAAATACATCCATAAGAACATAGACTCATATAACAGGATGCTGACCTTCTGCATTATAGAAACAGAATAATTCTGCTTATGACATGAAATACTATTTCAGGTAGTTAGTTGAGAAAGCAAGTCCTCTTGCCTATTCAGTCAGTTGCATTTGAGCTTACGCACCTTGCTGGAATAGATAAGCCTTCTCCCTCAAAAGCATAAACCATGTTCTGAAAGTAAACACAGGCTTAGGTTGCCCATACGCCAACTCAGAAGCCAGGACTGCCTTGGCACTTGTTCCCAGCTAACCAGCCCCACGTAGGGAACAGCTCAGGTTCACTTCCATGCTAATGGTGCTGGTCACACAGCCTCCTATTTGGCTAGCTGAGGGCTTTACAGGAGTATATTCAAAGCTGTCTGCAAACGCTCTACCAAAATGCTCAAAGTCACCTCTTTAGAGAGGTTAATTTTGCTCAGAGTATCAAGCAAACTTGAGTCAATTAAGATTATTTAAAAAAAAAGAAAAGGAAAAAAAAGGCATGCAATCAAATTTGACGAGGTACCTAGTCAAATAATTTTGAAAGGTTTAAGAATAAGACACATTTAATTGGAGACTTTTAAAGACTGGGTCAGATACTCTCAGAAAACAACTTAGAAGTAAAACATACTTCCAGTGCTTCCTAGCATCCTTGTGCCCTAAGCAGGTAAAGCCATCTTCACTATACATTTGGAATAGAACTATTTGCAAACTGCATAGCTTAAACACATTTTTTAATAAAATACATCTATTTGTCTCTACTTCTGATACATATAAAATACAGTTATCATACAGAACTGGTAACTGAAACTCAAAATGTTTTGTTCTGTAAATTGTATTAACATGTTCTGAGCAGTGGTATATAATGGCAGAACTTGTAGTGAAAGCCTAATTTGTGACTTGCATTTAGCCAGAAGTACTAGACCACATGTTTAGAGGCCATTAGGAGTGCAAGAGGCCCACTGCGTCTGGTCCTCTTTACGATCTAGGTCTTGCTGCTTATTTATATGTGGACTTCAGCTCAGTTTCAGATACAGTAACTTCCTAAATTAAGATGAATAAATAATGATTCTTCAAAGAAATGCAGCAGATCTCTTTACAGATGGTAAGAAAGGTAGATGAATGCTGAGAAATCTGGAATACTACCACATTAAAAATATGTAAACCTTTTGCTGACAGAGTTGATAAAGAGTTGATAAGATAGCTTAGTCAACACAAATGCCCATATGTCTAGACCACTGAGTACAAGCACAATTTGCACATGCAGCATAAGTAATCTATCTTATTCCAAACTGAGCAGACACAAAAACATTTTTGACCAGAAATAATTCATCTTACCCACATAAATATGCCACACACTTTAAAAGTCAACATAGTTACTCAACTGAATAAGGCAGCAGGATTTCATTTTTTTTAAGGATGCCTACAGATTCTGTTTTAAAAAGTCTTTTTCAGCTTTCTCAGAATTATAGTTTCCATCGTTGATCTGGCATGATGACTGCCACATCTCCTTTCAATACTAAGGAGTTAAGTCTTCAACAGACCAAATTCAACAAAGGGATCAGGTTTTAGTGGGGTTCCTTTTGTTTTCTTTCAAATGGAAAAGGCTGATCTGTGAATTCACAATTGCTGCCTGTGGAGGTTTGTTTGGCTTCCACAAGTATGTCAGTTTGTTATTCACAAGACTATCATCAGAAAGAATGCAAAAGAGACATTAGTATATGCAAATTTGAGGACAACCTTTCAAAATATTCAGTGAACTGACACATATAAATGGCTAATGTAGATTTTAAGCTGCATATAATGGATAAATAACTGCTTTCTTGCAGTTCAAGAAGCGTATCAACAAGAAGACTATCCAAACAATTTTAAGAAATCTGTAGGTTTGCTTTTCCTTTCCTTAACAGCAGAAGAATGGATTTGGTAATGCATAAAGGAAAAAATTCTCAGCAACTACAGTTTTGAGGCCACCGAAGTTATGAGCTGTTCTCAGAGGCTCATAATTCTTCCGTATCAGTCATCTGTTTTGGCTGACTTTTTCCAAGCAGACTGTCTGATTCAGGCCTTCATTCTTTCCCAAAAAACGAATAGATTGGGGAAGGGGGGGAGAAGTGAAAGATTTAGGCAATAATATCTCAAACATTTTTGAGGTTGATAAAAATACTTTCTTTTGCCCATAAAAGAAAAAAAATCTTGCAATTATTTTGTTGGGTTACTGTGGAACTTCTGCACCTTAAAGTAATCATAAAATACGTTAGAGGTGTCTAAAAATAATTCACAAGAAACAAATTTATAAGACTCAGAAAAAATGCCACCATAAAAAATTTCAGTACCAACTTGTAGAACTGAGCTATCTTCTATTTTCACTCCAAATATCCATTAGCCTCTCAACTCCTATATGTGACTGAAGATACATTCATCACTTTTGGAGTAACTGGCTTTTCATGTGACCTTCCTTAATTTACTTCCCTTGTAGTTTTTGAGAACATATCAGTATGTTGACCGAATCGTTGACAAAAAAAACCTATCACATCTGTTTCAGTGAATTTGCACTGATCGTGATCATTGTTAACATTCAAGCAATACTGAAAACGCACAAGAGATCATGTGTTTCAGTTTACATTCCTACTACACTATTCCTACTATTGGATTGCTCAAAGATGAGCAAATCCAATAACCAAGTCTAAGTACTTAGGCTCTGTTCTGGTAAAAATCGCCTAAAGGAAAACTCAATCTCTTGTTACTATCCCAAACCTTGTAGATGCAAATGACTTTTTCCCCTTTTGCAATGACTTTTCCAAGACTGGGAATATATACAAGATATCCTTAGCATAACTAACATTTCCAGTGTTGATTAAAGATACAATGCAGAAACTGTAGAAAAGCAAACTAATCTCTATTACGTTGACAAACCTGTTCTTTTTACCTTCTGTAAACATACTGCATAAAAGTATATATTCTATATATACTTATATTCTATAAGAATGTTGTTAAGCTCTTTTTACTTACCTGAAAGTTTTAATGAAACAGGCTTTTAGTATTAACAAGAAAATACTGTTATATTTTTGCCAAGAGAAATTAGACAAAATATTGCCAAAGAGCTCAATAAAGCAGCTAACAGACATAAACCTCAGACATTGTCATTCTGAGAACACTGACAAGATTTAAATATACAGCGGCAGACCCTGGGGTCATGATACCCACTCTACCTGCAAAATTAAAAGATTTCGACCTTGACACCAAGGCGGGATGAAGCCACCAGCCCCAGACGGCTGGATTCCCTGGGCAGCAAAGATAAATTGTAAAACAATCGAGAGGCACGCCAAAAGGGGGGGGAGGAGGAAAGGACACGAGGGATCTGAATTCATAAAGGCAGAACAAAGACGAGGCTCAAAGGAAGCACAGAGATTTTAAAATTGGCTCTCCTCATCAATTCTACAAGCAAAGTTCATTTTTGCACTCAAAGATGTGCTTTTTAGTTTTAAGCTTTTCCCAGCTTTCAAACAGTACTTTTTTTTTTTTTTTTAAAAAGATTTGTAATGTAATTTCTAACTGTCTCAAGGCATTTGAGTTTTTGTAACTCAAACCACATTTACAGAGTACATGCTGTAAATGCATGTAAATCGAGTAAGTGGTTTGGAAAAGGATGGCCTAACACAGAAATTTGCTAAGTAATCCTGCCACTTCCACATGAAACCAGCAAGGAGCATCTCTCCTATTTTTACCATCTCTGTTGTTAGTGCTACATCATATTTCCCCCAGCTTTTACCACCTTCCCAGTTTCATCACTTCATCTAGTATCTTTTCTTGTTTATTGCCTTTTTTTGTATTGCACTCAATCATAACCTCTAACCTATGTATCAGCTCTTCTTGTTACCCATTTCTTGCACCCCATGCTCTGCTTTTTCTTTTCTCTCCTTAGCCCACTTGATACTTTATGTTTCCCCTCCAGCAGCCACCTGTATTTCAAATGGCCTCTTTTTTTCCTGGGAAGCAACTCCTTCAAATACTTGCTCAAATCCCTCTCTTTGGCTGGCACTCTGTTACTGGCTTCCACTCCTCTTTCTTTGCTGCCTGACCTTCAAAATAAATTCTTGCAGCTAAGCACAAACTGTACTACAAATATTGTACTTCATACAATCTGTTCAAAGACCAATATGGGCTGCAACACCTCGGCAAATGTGACACCTGTGATCTTCCTTTGTACCAAAATTCCAGTTTCCATTTATAACATAAAGCAGCCATTCCCTATTTTCTTCCAAGCCCTCTCCTGACAGAAGCATGGACACAAGCCTTGTGGCGTGCTGAGTACATCGACTCATTTTCAAGCCCCAAGATATGTGGTGGGAAGGAAAAAGGAAAGAGGGACTGAGGAAGGTCAGCTAAAGCCCACTATAAAAAGATCCCTAAAAAAAAAAAAAAACCCTGAAAAGCAAAAGGCTTTAATAAAAACCCAACTTACTGTTGTATTTCTTTCCCAAATTTAAATTAGTTCACTTCTAAGTCTATGCTACAATATTTTATACTTGGGTTTTGCAAAATATACAGGGGAGCATCTAGTTCTGTGCCACTATGGACTCCTTTGAATGAGAAGAAGTTACAGTTATGCTGATGTAACTAATCTGCGTTCCTTTTGCATGATGATAGCTGTGAAATCAACAGTTAGCAAAAGAGGTCACGCTCTTCCTTCCCTTAAGAGCAGAGCTCCTGACTGCCTTCTCTTTCCACTTGAGGAAGAAGAATATCACAATAGGGCATACAGGAGTAAATGTTACCTGAACCTACAACGACAGAGGAAACAGAAGCAGCACTGGCATCACCAACCCTGAGGCTTTGAAACATGTCTAAACAAATAGGTTGGGAATGAAGGATGTTCATGGTCGTCTGCTCCATTCCTCAAAAGCTGGGAGCATAAAAGCATTCCCGTTTCTGGATTCACACACAGGCTGCACACCAGTGCATGCACAAACATACACACCCCTTCTTTAGGTACATACATTTTGGTACTTGGAAGGAAATAGTCAGGCTAGAGACTTGTTCTACTGTGTTCTATCTACCTTTTTCTTCACAACATGTTTAATATACTAGGTTATGCAAATTTACCAACATACCAATTTTGAGGAGACATCTTACATACACTTCCAACATTGCCCAAAAACCACTATTACTGACTTAATCATGGTATAGCTGTAAATAGCAAGTGAGGAGTCTGCAATAGTTTGAGCTAACACAATCCACAGAGATCTCTATGATTTTCAATACAAAATTATGCTTGGGCACTGAATAAATTATTTAAATGCAAAACCAGAACCACCAGTCAAAAAATCCTGAAAAGCAGTGATGCTGAAGAGAAGTGCAATTTTTGTTGACCTGAGAAGCTTTGAATAACTCCTTTGACCTGAAAAAGCACGTAGCACAACTTGGGGAAGAGAAGGGACTATTCAGTTCTACCAGTTAATAGCCCACAAGAAACTTCTCCTTTCCCTTAGTCAGTATGGACATTCACCCTCTCAGTGCTGGGAACTCAGGCTTAATCCTAAGGATGTGACAAGACCTAATGTTACTGTGAAATCATCCTAAAAAAGTTAAAGATGCTGAGCCAGAAACCCGTCAGGAATCTGGCCTTTCACATCGTCCTGGTAACTTATTCAAACCAGTCTTGATAACCATCAATGTCTATTGTTAGTTTCAAGATAATTAACGCTTTTCTGAGCAACCAGGGCGTCACATCAGAATTTGAAAAAACAACTTTAGCATGCACAGCAGAGTAAAGTGTGTAAATGCCATCCCTAAAAAGTTACAGACCACAAAACAAATGAGCACCATCCCAATTTTGCTAATCATGATTTGAGTATTCCTGCATCTGAGAAATTCAGGAATTAAAATTCATTACACCTCAGGATGCCTATCTATTGAAATGAGCCATCAGTGTCTCGGACTGCTGATCCAGTAACTTTATGATAGATACATAAATTGACATCATTCTAGCAAGACAGAGGTGATCAACAGCAGCTTCATAAAGGATGACCCCTTGCCATCAGACCAATTACAAGAAATGCTGAACCAGTAGCATGACGGTAGCTAAGGTGTTGAGCCATGTAAAACAACAAAGGCCTTCGCTTTTCTCAGCTGGAGAAGTGCAGCCAAGGCTCGTTAACAGTCGATAAAACAAAGATTCATCAAGAAAAAGATTTCTCACTTCATCATAAACAATTGTTTCTGTTGAAATAGAGTTAGCTATATTATATTGTTCATCTGGTTCTCAGGAAATGCAAGGCAATACCATAATGCAAACATTATTTTGTTATATTCTTAACTTATCATTTTGTTTTAAAATGTACGGTAATACCTTAGCTTTTAGAATACGTATGCTTAATGCCTTAGCTTTTACGAACACTGGAATGTACCGCCATTTACAAATATTGTAGCCTATAATACTCTACTATGGAAAAATCCTTGAGGCAGAACTTATCAGAACAAGTCAGTGTGGAAAAAAGCTGTTTTTATCATTATCTTTTCACTGTAAGAGGCAAAGGTTTGCATTGCCTATTTTATATTTGCCAGCAAATTGACATTTAATATTTCGCTAATTCTTTCTCCATCAGATAAGTTTCTTGGCAAAAAAAGTGATACTTTGTCATCTTTAAATGTCAAAATTTCATTTACTTTTTGGCTGGCAAACAGTGCAGGCCCATAAAATCCAACTGTAGAGGGTTACGGAATCTCTCTAGAATTAATTATGCTTTTAATTAAATTAAAAGATTCCTACTTACGTGACCTCCATATCCGTCCCATATGCACGTTATCTCTTCTCAGGCTTGTCTCCGAGGACAACAGACTCCCCATTACTGAGCTAGACCATTTTCCCTTTTGTTGCATCTGCCAAGAGGCTGTTTGGAATTTAATTGCTGCCCGTATTTATGAATTATAACTGCAGGAACAGTTGTTTGTGTGACAAATATTCTATGAATTTGAATTTTTATTGCAATGGTTATTGTAGGAAAAGAAAAGAAACACAGTAGGGTTTTGTTTTGTACTGTGTTTTAGAGGCAAGTACAATCTGCCTTGTAATTAATTTTTACATGTCAAAAAACAACTATTGCATCTGACTACTAAATACTGTACACATCTAGTTTAATATATACACAGACATCTGCATATGTATTTTATGTATGTATACACACATGCATACACACTAATTTTTTGAGAGGCTAAGTATTCCTAGGAGGTATCTGCAGCCTACATAAATTTATACTGCGGGGGGGGGAAGCAGTTATCCAATGGATATGAAAAGAAGAGGCAAACTGCAGTGGTGTGCAGCATTGCATACACAGCAGGTAAGAAAAAAACCGACAAAAAACCAACACAGAAATATTGTTCATTAATCTTCTTCTGCAGTAGAGGCTGAATAAAATAAACAAATTCCCAAAACTGAATTAGACATGGTTTGATTAAAACACAAAGCACACGGTGGAAGATAAAAGCTGTAAACAACATAATGGGGTCCTTACGCGAAAGCATGTTTGAAATACAATTCTAGATAACATCCCTTTCCCTTTTTCTTTCTGAGCAGTCATAGCCGCAGCATTAGTTTCTTACGAGCCTCATGTCACAAAACATGAGGGACGGGAAATCAAACAACTGCACGCTGATGAAACAGAAGATAGATTCCTGACAAGCAGCAATCTTTCAGCCCCTAGCAGTGTTTCTTAAAAGAAAACAAATGGGAATAGGGCAACTTTCTCCCACACACACCACCTTTTCTTAACACAGCTTGATTCACATTTAGTTTTGGCTTGGCACGCTTGGTGTTATTACAGGCCACTGAACGGGAAGGTGGTAAGTGGCATCGATCTCTCACTAAAAAACACAGAGCACATTGTATTAGCTCTCTGTAGAGGTCAGTGAGGCACTGGCTCATGAGAAATCATCTGCTGGGCAGTGTTCTGACAGTATCAAGGATGAGGAGTGCTCCTCTGGGCTGGCCATTGCCTCTCTTTCCCTGGAAGGGCACCCACATCTATGGGAAACCTGGAGGTCCGGCACCACCAGCAGCACCAATGCAGACTTCCACGTGGGGTGAACACGAGTGGGACGGTGCAGCTTCTTCCACAGATAGCAGTGAAGAGGCATGCAATATGATCCTCAAATTTAATTTTCAAGATTGGGCGCACAGTGGTCAAAAGTAAAGCTGGTTCAAGACACAGAGATGGATGAAATCCCTCATTAGTTTTTAACTTATCCAGGCAATTTCTGTTTGTAACAGGAGTGTCAGAGTAGCAGTAAGGTCAAGCAAGTTATTATTGATGAAGCCTCATCATAGAATGACTGGTCTGAATGGTCTGAATATCTCTTAATACACTTCTCAGCTGAAGTCTGTAGAGCAACATCTAATCAGAAAGGAAAGGGAAAAAGAAAAAAGAAAAAGAAAAAAAGGCAGAAAACCCTGTCACATGAAATACAACCCTCTCCAGACAAGCCCAAATGTTCAGGTAACCACAGGTACTCTCTTGGGAGCTGACAAGCTAGCGTCCACCTCAAGATCAACTAACAAATGGTATAAATGGAGCAGACTGCTACCACAGAATGATGCTCTACAGAGAAAGTAATAATGTATGGAAAACTAGAGTTTAAGAGAATTCATTCTGAAAAGCAAAAGATAAACCATTTCCTGTACATAAGATTTCTTTGTTTTAAAATTAATTTTAAGATGGGACATAAAGTACCTCTTGCTGGAAAGAAGGTTTTTGACAATATATTCAAAATTCCTTATTTCAAATTCCTACTCAGGACTTTAAACAACCTTTTAACAGCTTCTAACAACATCCAAACTGTCAAAGCCCAACAGCTTCCTCTGCAAGAGCTATTCCTGTCCTACTGAGCGACTCATCTTTTAATCTAATGTGCTGAACAGTTGTCTAACGGAGTGGCATTTGCTCCTTATGCCATTAATTACCCCTGCATTTTGACTGAAACAGGGCTAAATCCCATTCATGTTTTTTCTACTATGTCTATCACTCCAGCATGCAGATGCCACCCGCATTACTGAAAATCAACCTGACTGAGCACCAAAAGGCCAAACATCTCCTCCCTCCTCCTAACTGATTTGTTCTACTCTGCAGGAGCGAGCATTTAATCAGGTGTATTCCAGGAGGATGACACTAACTATTTTGCAGTTCTTTTACTGGAAAAGCTTATCAGTTAGAAATGAGACTGTGATGTGTCCTAGAAACACTGGGACTTCAGTCATTCTTGAGCTCAATGTCCAAGGACTCCCCTACTTATCCTCCTCGCACTGGGAGATGCTCATGCTAGATCCTCCATAGGTCCATATTTACCACAGGTATCACACAGATAGGTAGAAAGGAAAATAAGACTTCAGAAAATGTGATTTCACCCCACTACACATTTTCAGCTCAGGATTAGTGCCTTAAATCAGATATTTTCATAGCCGTGTACTCAGTGCAAACTCTGGTGTAACAGACTCTCTAATTAGTCCCATTTTCAAAGCGAAGAGGAAGTCAGAAAGTTCTTGTATAAAAATTTCTTTTTCAATTCAAAGGTCATTTCAATACTGAAGTGCCATCTGTTCATGCTGTAATGAAACTTTTTTTCTCATTGCATGTTTTAAAATTAATTTCACTATGGGGAAAACAACAAATACATGAAAAACAGTTGAAATATAATTTTAAAATAATGGGATAATTTTTCAAAAATAATTTTAAAGAGCTTTTTTATAGAAAAGTGTCAACTATTTTTAAATTGGATTGAGAACTGGTTTTATTTCAGTTTCTGAAAATTCAGAAGTTTTACCATTTCTAAACTTGAGGGACAAAGTTCAGCTTCCTCTTGTGCCTGATGAGTTAATCTCAGATTGCAGTAGCAGACTGTGGAAAGGACAGACATGGATTACTCCAGTAGAACTTTAAGTAAATACATATATGGAGGGATGGAAGGAAGGATATTACTTTTTAGCCTGGGGCAAAAAAAGGAAAAAAAAAGCCCTCTGACTTCATACAGCCATCTGGATATCTGATAGCAGTAACTGAAACCCAAAGAGCACAAGGTATAGGTTGAAAACCAGAGAAAGATGCTTTCAATATGGGGGGGAAAAACCTCATACCCCCTATTATTCATCCAAGCAATTTCCCATCCCAATTGCACCTCCTGCCAATTTTCAAAAATATACCTAGTCTTTAGACAGATCTCTAATTTCTGAAAACAATGGCATAATTTGGAATGCAACATAAAAGCTATGAAATGGAGAGTTAAACGTTGTTTGCGTAGTAACACTAGTCAATCCTCCTCCATAAGGCTTCCAGTGACTCCCTGCTGTCATCGCCACGCAAATGTCCTTTGATCCTGATCTATTTTGGTAAAACAATAAAAATACTTTCTTGGAAGTCATTCTAACCCTATGAGAATGCAGCGGTCATGTACTACGACACTAGAACTTCTTAAAGCAAAGGAAACGTCTATAACTATTGTCAAAAAGAAGGCTTTTCAGCCCAAATCTGAGGTTTTTTCCTTTGGTATTGAATTAACAGCCCTTTTTTATTTTGCGGTATCTCAGACTATAGAAGAGTTTCACACCGTAGCTACAAGAAGAGCAAATAAACACATCACTTTTTAACATAAGGGAGGCATAAAGACAACAGTCCCAGAAAAAGTAAACATACAAAGGGGTTGTTTTTCTTTCTTTCTTTTTTAACGCCTCCCACAGTGTGAATTATTCCAATAACCTGCAATATAAACCTCAACAGATTCTCATAATTTGCCTGTGAATACTTTTCTTAACCTCTTCATTTACAGATTTCCCCTCAAGTCTATCTAATGAGGAAATGGCAATTCAAAAACACTACAGAAAAGAGGGAAACAAATGGCTGAAGTGTAATGCATACGTTTATTCTCATATACTCGTACAGCTACAGTTTGCTGCTCACCCAAGTTTTATTTCTAGGGCAAGTATTACTATTTTTGAAATTAGCTGTGTGTGCTAAGACAGAAGAGGCTGAAGAGACCTCATCTCACTTTTAACTTGCTCATGAAATTTCACCGAGAAGCAGCATTCAACCATAGCAGAGACAAATTACTGAAGTTCTCATTACATTCAAGCTGGTGCAGAGTCATGGTTGATATATGAGTCCATCACTCTCAGCATTGATTTGCAGAGCTCTCTGAATGTCTCTCAGCAGTACAGTCCCCTTAAAGCATTTTTCCCTTCTCTCTGCCATACATCATAACTCAAATTGTCAAGTCTTATTTAAATTTCTTTGTTGCATTAAAAATATTCATCAGGTAAATCATTACATTTTAGTTATGCATCTTCTTTCCCTTTTAAAAAACATCAAATCACAGCAATGAAAAGACGACTAAAAACCAGTTGATGCAGCAATATAAAGCTCTCATTACTGTCATAATGAGGAATGTTGAAGAAAAATACTACAGGTATATTTTGCTGAACTGCATCAGTTAAGAAAAGGCTTTCTTGTGTCCCATTGCAGACATTGCTCATGTAAGCAGTATGGGGATCAAGGTCAACAAATCTTTCACTAAACTCTTCATGCTCTCTAGCTCTCTTCTTTGTGTAGACTTACACAGAGTAATTGCATCATCTGCAGGTAAGACACACACAAAATGTATAATCCTCCTGCTTCTTTTATGATCCAGCATCTTAAAAACCACAGCTTTATTGTATATATTCATAAACAAAACATATTGAACCATGAAATCATTTTTCAGCAAAAGTACAGCATGTAAATTCATATGAATAATTAATGACTTGGTAAAAGTTCCTCACTGAGAGAAACTGCATCAGTTGAATTCTACATAAAACAATTTGTTAAAAAGCATACTCTTCATGGGAGGTAAGGAAACTGCCCACTCAGCATATTTACCAAACTTGTATGCGCCTGCACTACATCTTCAGTAGGTAATCAAATACAAGTATGTCTTGTCAAAGGCCAGATGTATTCAGCTGACAAACTGCTCTACTCAAGAAGGAAGGCAAATCTAGTGTTTTCATTTCCTTTTGCCTACACAATACTAAAATAAAATAATCAGAATAAACTATCAATGTACATTTTTGCAGTACTGATTATTGCAGCTGGCATATGATGGTGCTCTAGCAACAAAGGCGCTAGGCAAACACATAAATTAAACCATAGGGTCTCCACATGTAATATTGTTTATAATCATTCCCACACGATTGCTTACAAAAGTGGTTTTTTTCCCCCCCCTAAGATTTTTGGTTACTGTCAAAGAGGGAGGAAGGGGAACAGAAAATTTACTTACAATTGTTGCCACTCCATGAGAACAACTGGCCAAATGGTGACACGAAAGTATCTCACCTAAAGAATATTTACTAGGACTAAATCTAAATTTAATATCTCTTTGTAAGTGGAAGTATCTGCAGTTCAAATTCTCTCTAAAGCAAGTTCAGGATAGGACCAAAGTCTTGCTCAATCAAGCTTCTACTTCATCGGTCCCACCTTAAATAGTTCCATTAATATTCCTCTCAATAAAGCACCATAAAGCTTAAGATTTCATCCCTTACTATCAAAAACTACCTTGGCTTTCTCCAGCCAAAAGCCATCTCAAGTTCTAGTTCCTGTATAGCAAGCATCATTTTTTTTCCCCTGCCACTTCACAGGTGCTGACTGGTTTAACAAGAATGAATTCTTCACACCTGGCTCACTATACTGCACTCAGAAATATCAGTATGGTCAATGAGACTTCTACCAAGAGACACTTAGAATTAGATCTTGAAATCACTTTGTTTTTCATAGTTTAGGATTCCTGATGAATAATTTTAAAAATGGGAAGACTGCTCTATCATATGAACCAAAGGCAAACATATGAGATCAGTTAACTTACTGAAAGGTCACCCACAAATTAATTGTAGCAGAAAGCACTGAAAAACAAATGCACTAAAAACAAATGCAACAGGAATTATGAACCACCAAGACACAACCATTCCTGAACTTATAATTACGATGCCACTCTCATGCCTACTTTTTTATTACTTTCACAGACTTTGGGACTGCTAAATTCTATGACTGCTTTTCCACCTCACACCAGATGAGGCTTTCTTTCTCTGGATTAGTTTTAGCAGGTTCAGACCCTGCACCATCCTCTTTTTGGTCAGTTGCGTGCCAATGCTGCGGCCAAGTAAGTGCAACTACACGGTAACAGATGGCAAGAGAAGGAAACCACAACTATCCCCACTTCAGTTTGATTTACATAGTCATGGAGCTATGCTCTCAGGCATAGTTTGCCCTGACTGATAAGCGTTATCACCAGAGGAGGTGGACCCCTCCAGCTCAGTCCTCCAGCCCAGTCTTGGCTGCGTTCCTGCTCCCCCTTTACTCTCTCTAGGATCTCACAGTTCCGTAAGTGGAGGATGAGATATTTCCACTGTTTGACAATAGCAACCTCCCCCCACACACACCCCTTTTGGAGAATTAGTTTTGCCTATCAGCAATGCTTCACAACTAGATCAGTTTAGCATTAAGAATAACAGCACTACCACACTTCTGCACGTTTCCATTCCTGGCTTAGGTACCTGGAGTCCAGTTCACCAAGTAACACCTCCTCTCTCATCAGCCTGGCCCTACTAAAACTAAGACTCAAAAATTCTTGTAGGAATAAGGATTCAGATACAAAGATACTGCACAGCTAATTTAGGGTCAGCCATGCAACCTCAACAGCCAGGCCAGACGCTTTGCTTACACAGCGCAAACCCCATGCAAGGCAACAGTCCAATACGTGTGGGGGTCCTTAAGAGTCAAGATTACCAGCAGAATAAAGATTAAGTAGTTTTTCCATGACAGACTTCATCAGTCTTTCAGCACTTCATGATTTTACAGTCACCTATGAAAAAAATCAGACTTAAAACCAAAGTCTTGAAGTGACACCACAATGGTGATTTGAGTACAGGCTGATCTGGAAACATACACTGATAATTAATCCCTTGCGAGCAAAAGTTGTTTTAGGCCCATAACAAGATAATTGAAAACTGTCAATTCCACTCTGATATAATTAAACAACATTAGATCAGTATCCAAAAATAATATTCATTTGGTAGCTGACTGGCACTTTTTATAATATCTGCCTTCACCTGAAGCCTCTTGAGATTCTTTCATTATAGTGAATGCATTAGAAATTTAATTGAAAAATGTGCTTTTTCAACAGAGTTTCACTTCGTTGTTTGAGATTCAGAAATAAGATTGTGAGTGCAGACTATAATTTGCTGCCTCTGCTATATCAAAATTATTAATCGTGCTTGCTAGAAACACACAAATCAATACAGCACGTATAGATTATAATACACTATAAATATCGAAGTATACTTTTTAACCATAACAGGAAATAAAGCTAATTCAGGTAGCTCAAGATTCCCCCCCCCCCCTTTTATTTATTTTATTTTTTTTTTAAATAGAAAGAATGTTAATGGCAGGGGAACACACACTTTCAATTGTCTACCAAGGACTGATTTCAATAGTCTATTTTTCCTATAAATCTCACTTTTTCTGTTTGTGTGTTTGGTTGGTTTTGGTTTTTTGTTTTTTGGTTTTTTTTATTACAGGCTGCATTGCATGCTTCAAAATATCCAAGTTTGGGAATAACACATTTTCTGAAGCACCAACAAGAAAAGGAATGAGAACATGGGAAGATAAATAATTGGAAATAAAATAAAAGATCTACAAAGAAGTTGGCACGGGTTCATTCTAGAGCCTCTTATGGAAATTAAAATGAAAATGCTAGAAGGTAAGGTAAGTAAAAAAGGAAGACTGCAGCAACAGCTGGAGGGAGAGAGTCTTATTTTACATCTTCTCTTTAAAGAGTCAAATGCAGATGAAAGAGGTCTGTGTCCAGAGGGATGAGGTGGTAAAGATAAGGAAGCTATTTCAGCACTTTGAGGGAGTTTTGAATAATTTGGAAAATGCACAAACCCTCCAGTTTCTCCTTTCTTAACCAAAAGCAGCTCACCCATCCTAATCATAAATATAGTTTCCCATAAGCAAGCAGTAAGGAGTTCAAATACGGTGCCACAGTGGCATCTACTTCACTTTCAAATTTCTTTTTCCTTCTTCAGTTGTTTAATTTAAATATACCACCCAATGAACTCAGAAAGTTACAGAACCAACTTATGCTGCTGAGGACTCAAAACATTAGGTAATGTAAAATTCAAGCTGTCGTATCATTTTAATTCTGTCTGCTTTACAGAAATTGTGTACTGCTTCTCAACTACACCACATTTTTCCTACGTGCCTTCTCATAAAATGCATTTACACTGAATCACACATTTAAAAAAAAAAAAAATTTAAATGGTACTAAGTGATGTTGACTGGTAGCACACAGTAGTACTAAAAGGTCCTGCATTTTTATTTATGACTAAAAACACCAGATAAGATATTTGATACAATATGTGATCTGTGGTTAAATACATATTGCCTTCCTTCGTAAACAAATATACGCAGAAGATTAAAGGAATGAAGTTGGAAGTATTTGATCAGGCAATGTTTAATGAGAAATATAAACATTATTGGGGGAGAGGTATCTTTGGTTTTTTCTATCTTTGTGTGTGCTTTTCTCATGGTCGCATTTGTATCATTTTCAGATTTTTGGGGGGCTGGTGGGGAGGGAGTTATTTATACTATGGTAGAAGTTTCCAAAGGTAAATAATATTTTCTAGAGAAATGCCATTTTATTATTGCATTCACAACAATTATTTAGTTCTGCCTTTTGTTTTCCCTGTTTGTGAGTGTTTGGGAGGGGGGTATGTATACATACAGAATTTGGACAAAAACTCTGCCTCCTTTACAGGCAGTACCTTTACAGATGTAAGGGGTTGGGATAAGGTTATGAAGCTATTACCTCACATGTGTTATAATAGAGATTTTATATAGGATTTTCCTCAAAGTTTAAATTAAACATAATACAAAAAAATATTAAACATTAGCATTCCTGTGTGGCAAGACAAACTAGGCAGAAATGTTGTGGTTTAGACAAGTTGTAAATCCAAAACTGTAAGGACTACATTTCCAACTGCTACAATATTAGAACTTGGTTAGAAATTCTTTTAATGCAATATCTTCATATTTCATTATAGAAGTTCACAAGTTTGCTTTACTGTGACTATAAATAGCAAACTGTTTACTTCCTCACTTGCTACAAATTAGTGTTGAAACTGGTAATACAGGAATATATATATATATATATATATACAGAAAATAGCTGGAATTGCTATTTCATAGAATGTCTGCGATACCTGGGACTACACCCAATGTCTGCCAGAGCGTAACTCCGCATTGGCCTAAAGGAATAGTACTACTGAGGAGTAAGGCTAATTCAGTATTTTCCACTTTCAGGCATCAAGTTTCATCTCTATAATGAAGCAGTGCATGAAAAACCATTACTAGGCATGCACTCAGCACAGCAGAAGCCTCTCATAACTCAAGACTTGAAATATTTGGCCAAATCCCACAGCAAGTGCTGGCATATTAAGCCTTTTTGTCCTCCCTGTTCTTTCAGATTTTCTGTGATGTCTGATCATGTTTTAAGCATCCACTATTCTTCACACCTTACCTCCTAAAACATAATCTATTAGAGCATTTTTCACCAATAAGGTGGAAAAAAAAACCTGAGGGGGGAACGGCTTCTCCTGTGTAGTTTAAGAAGCAAAAAGCAAAACTCTGTAATATGTCACCATAAAATGCATAAAAAACACATTCATAATACTCATTAAATTGGTGACGTCTTATAGAGATCTCATGAACTTCAGACAGAATATCAGAACTGGAGCATTCGCAATCACTTGCTCAGAACTGATCTGCGTCCATGTAATACGGCGACACTTTAAAAGAGGCATTAAATAGTGGCAACCATAAAAGAATAAATTGTTGACATATAAACAGTTCCCAGCACAGGGTGAACATATTTTCTCTTAGAGATTCCCATGAGGTAGCTATAGAAAATTGAAGGCCCTCCCTCCCCAACAGAACAGTGCAAAATTTTTATGCCACTCTTCATTTCAATAAAAAGATGTAACTAGTACGTTTGCAAGGAACTGTGGTCAAGCACAGTTTTGCTACACTGATATCATATAATCCTTTCTTCTGTCGGACTGTCTTGTGGAAGAACAAAGGGTTGCAATCATTTCTTGCACATGAATCAGACCTACATCTTTCACTGGAGCTCCTGACCTCATGCATGAGCACGGCCAGAAGTTGGACCAGATGCAGCTGGCTAAGGCTGCTGAGGCAAAACTGAAATACCACCAGAAAATTGTGGAAATCAATCAAAACAATGGGAAAGGATTACTTCAGTGCTTTTGTTTTCTGGCCAGTCCATGATTTCTTGTACAGTGCTAACAAAATGTAGTACAGAGCCTTGCTCTGAGGTAGGGCAATCGAGACACAGCGCATGGCTTCTCCTAAGGCAAACTTAACTGGGGCAGTGGTCAGGCGGAAATGCAGAGAATATTGTTCCTGTTATTGAGTTGGTGTAATCAATTCCCAGCTGGACAGACAGAAACCTCCCCTACATGGAGAACATATATGATTGGTGTTTTACAACAATCATAAAAGGATAATAAAAAGAAATCCCAGAAAAAGCCAAAGTTTCAACCAAGTGATACATATGCACATGACTGTTCAGAAGAACTAAACTGCATTTCTTTTCATACAGGATTACACTTAATGGTTTCATTGATTCTTGAGACACTCCTATTCAAATGGATGGCCATAAGTTGAAGGCGCTATTTTTTTTGCCTCTCCTATTCCGACAAAGAAATCTGTAAGAAAAGACAGGTCTAGTTATGTTCTTTGCTACATTTATCTGGGACTGTCACATCAGGAACAGATTACTGTAACATCATCCAGGCAGACCACATGAGGCCAGCTAAAAGCTGAAGCCAGTGCAGAAAAGTGCTGTTTGTTTAATTTTGCTATATGCTGGTAATGCAGTAAAACTTCTCTGTAGATTGGCCTCTAGCTATATGTTGCTTTTCAGGTGGCATTTACTGTTTAAAGCTCTACACAGGTTACCATTTGTTTACCGGCAAACATCCAGCTAACACTCTTGCTAATATCACCCTTCTTTAAATAAAAAGCATTAATGATCAGGTGTTTTCCATGAGATATCCTCTACTTCAGAGCTCACTTCTCAGCAGAAGGCAGAGCCTGCCAACTTTACCAGCACCCATTCTTCTTACACCAGAGGGAGTGGTGGACACAGGGCTTATTATGAAAATTGGGTAAGCATCCTTGCATGAGACTGTCAAGGTTTTCCTTGGGATACAATGTGAAAACGTAGTGTATTTTTCCAAAAAGTATCTTGAATCTTTGTCTGTTAGATTTTGAAAAGGAGTAATCTCAAACATATATTCCTCACCAATGCTCCCTTCTCGCTTCTAAAAAACATTTCCATTTCTATCAGGACAAAAAGCTACTTTTTTTTAAATTGCCTGCATAAAATGACCATACAAACATGGAGTTATGATAACACAGAATTTTCCCAGACAATCAGATTATCAGGAAGAACATCAAAAGATTACTTGTCTCCAAATATGACCTCAGCATAAATTTAGGCAGTTAACCACAAAAAAACAAGGATACTGTATTTTTTGAACTTGCTCTATTCTTCCTCTGACAGTCTCAAGTCTACCAAGAAATTGTGCAACTTCTTCATATTTAATCTTTTCTATGATGCCAAGATTTGCAAGTTTCGAATAAGCTTCCATATAATTATTACATATCCCTTTATTAAGCAGTTTTGTGACTTCCTAATATAAAAAGCTTACATTTGCACAACTCCACGATTTGCTATCACAGTAACTGGAAAAGAAGTTACTTAAATATTTTGGAGAGTCTTAGCTCTTATCATTTACTGGAAGTGAACATTTGACTTCATTCCAAAGAAAACATTGTACACAGTTTATGCAAGTAAATAGCAGCTAGTCTTATCTGAAGACTTAGAAAGAAACTGTTTATGGGGGAAGAGTGATTATTAAAATGTTAATGTCATTTTAAAAATGATGTCTAGATCAAGACTGTTCATAGTATTTCTAGGACTATAATCCCCACAGCAATGTTAGTTTGCAGTTCTCCACTGCACGACACCACCATCTCCATGCTCTGCCCCCAAAGCGTACATAATATGATGTGAAAAAAGCTGGACACAGAGATACACACAGAAACACACACAATACCTCTGCTTTTCATCAATACCCACCTTTGGTCCTCTCACCAGTACCCAAAATGAAATCTTTAAATCCTAGAGAACACCTTAGGAAGGAAAGTGTCTTAGCTACTTCTGCTACAGCACACATGACATTTTGGTCTTCCTAAAATGGCTCTCAAACACTTCTGCAGTTTCATGAGAGAGCAACAAGAATATTTTAATTTTGTCTATAACAACACTTCTGTCAATGAGGAAATTAAAAGTGTGCCCAAGTTTGCTAGGACTGCTCATGACAAATCCAGCATATCATAATCCATCAGTACCTCCTGGTACTGTCTATTGAAACTCAGGAAGTTCAGTTATTTGTCTGCCGTAGAGGGAAAAGAGAAAGTAATCCAAAATGTTTGCAGGGGAATTTGGAATGTACACTGAATATTAGGATACCTCAGACCAGCTATGGGAATAAAAACTTCTTTAATTCTGCAGTCTTCAATTTACCTTGAAATTAGCTGTCACTCTATCATAACCTCAGTTTGTCAAAGACAGTTTTAATGCTGAGTCTAAACTCTGTCTCCCATGGTAATCTATTGCCAATTCTGAATTGTCTAAAAAAAGGAAAAAAAAAAATCAGTATTACCATAACCATGCATTTCAAAGGAAGAATAGAATAAAATTACTTCAAAACACCAGAGTACAATTTTAACGCAGAAATGAAATTATTATTTTCTTTTTCCTCCTTAGTCTACATGGCTCTAGAAGTACAGTGAAGAGAAACTGAATTTCTGCTGAATGGAGGCTTTAGAAGGATCAGGACTTTCATATACTTATTTTAAAAATAAGTGAAAAATTATTGAAAGAGAGTAACGTTCCTATTCTTTCTCAAGAAGCTATTGAGTTAAAACTTTAGCTTCAGGGTGAGTAACATACAGCTTCTGACCTCCATGTCCTTGTTATAAAGACGAGTAACAATAACATTGTCAAACTCGAATAAAGACAGTGGCATGAAAGGTCTTCCAAGCGTTATGAAAACACTCAACTGTAATAAGATACAGTGCTGTGGTAATCCGTTAGCTGGGGGAAGAAATATTCTCTGCCATACTAGCTTTAAAACAGAAGACAAGGTTTTCTATGCACTGCCTGGTTTAAATAAGTCCTTTTGTTGCAAAAGTCTTTTGCTTGTCTTCAAGTTTTTATTTACTAGTAACTAAGGAAATGGAAACTTCGACATAAATGAAAATATATCAGCTTCTGTCTCTCTTTCACCACACAAATAAAATAATAAAGATTTTAGTCCTCACTCTATAAAACTCCCTGTAAGATTGTCACTTTCAGCTCATAAGCAATCTCTGTTACAGTAAGAATATGTGGTTTTGGTAAACTGAGGATGCGATTTACTGGCTAACAACATGATGAAATAAATATTGGCTGTATTGAACTAAAAGATTTGGTTCTACCCATTTTACCAAGCAATAGAGGTCATTCCAAAGAGCTGAGCGCTCCCTACCTAGTCTTTAGTTAGAGTTTGCAGATGATGATCACTTCATTCATTTTTCCAAGCACTGAAAAAAGTACCAAATAGCACAGGGTCAAGAATCTATCCCTGTTAGACATCACAAAAAGCATGTCCGCACAGTCAATACTCATTCATTTTAAATGAATGCTGAGATACGATACCTGCAAATTCTACAACGCTTTGAGCTGGTATGTGATTTAATTTTTTTTTCTTAATTTAGATGACAAAAAAATAAAAATTAGCTTAATATCAATATTATCTTTCTCCACTAAACATGTAAACATATTAAAAAAAAGTATCATTAATTTAATAAGAATCTATTTTTCACAAGGTCAGTCAAGACTGATTTGATGAAATTTCATTTTTATCCATATCTTGTCCTTATTGAGAGTATTCTGTATTTGACAGTGACATTATTACCAGGACAAACTGGAAAATAACTGATGCATGTTGCACTTTTTACTTTTACAGACTGATTGAACATCATCTTTTCTCCAGTTTTCAAAAAAATCACCACTAAAAGACCTGGCAACCAGCACTGATATTCCTGACACTCTTTTGTCCTGTTAAATCCAAGTTGTCAGGTTATGGTGATAAAAAGATAGTGGGGCATTAAAATAAAGCAAATACAGAAAATGTGATTTGTTGGGGTTTTTTTAAGATCACATACACTAGAAAAAAAAAAATCCAGACCCTTTTTGTGTAATATTCCCCTGTTTACAAATACAATAATAACTGCTAATATTAGCTAACAGCTCTCTATTCTCATCCAGAGACCACCTTACTGTAGCAGGCATGTACAGGATTCCTGCAAAATGACAAAAGTAAAGTAATTTATTTGTTCACTTTCCCCACGTAAAAACCAAACGCAGATCATTTCCACCCACTGACTATAAAATCCACAAGTTATTAATCTGCTGCTAGCAACCACTATAGTTTGTTTCTGGGGAAAAAAGTGTACAACTGCCGTTCCTAGTGCAAATTATTACAGCTATCCACTGAAATCAGCGAAGCTACCTGAATTTATATCTCTTAAAGATTTTTCACATGGTACGGAGAGAGAATATTAAAGTACAAAAATGACCAGTGCACATTAGAGGGATGAAGATTTACAGTGACTGCTATAATTTCATACCTCTATTAAATATCCAACTTGTATCACAATGTCATCTATTTCAAAGATTTTTAAAGCATTTGAAATGCATAAAATTTAATTTCATTCTGTCAGGGAGTTTTAATTCTTATTCCTACAAATTTGAGTTCCAATACACGTTGGTGTATCAAAATTCTCACCTTAAATTAACTTTCCCCCTAAATCCAGTGCCAGAGGTTAACTATTGGAGTGCTGTTCACCTTTTTCCAGCACAGTAATAAAATGCAACTTCAGGAATCTTATACACAAATGATCTTTTCAAATAAAAATATTTGTGAAAAATCCTGATATTGAGAATAAGGAGAACTATCGTCTGCTTTACTTGCAGGCATTTTTGTAATGAGACTCAGTAGGTCTCAATTAATTTTTATTTCAAATCAAGACAAAAAAAGAATTATAGGATATTTAACTCTCTGCACCACAACGCACTGACAGAAGAGGTGTAAAATGGAGAAAGAAGCAAGCAGCCCAAAGCTGGTGTACCAATATAGCCAAAAGATGGTGTTAAGGTTCTGTCCTGTAAGAAAACCAGGGTTTGGATCAGGAAACAGTGGAACAAAGTTTCCATTTCAAGTCAGATCACATTGCTTTGCTGACTAACATAGAGGAAAATCATTCTTCCTTTCTTTTAAAGGGTGTTTGAAAAGACATGAGGAATTCCAGAAGTAGACAGACAGATCATCAGGTTTCTATTTTGATAGAATAGGATTAAAAAATCATCATTTAAGGACAGCTATTCCAGGTCAAACCAAAGGACAATGTGCAGCACAGTATCACATTTCCGACTGGCCCACACCAGATTCTTTGTGAAAAGGCATAGTAACAGCACAGATATAAAGGGATCTTTCCACTGATACATCCATCCTAGCAACCACCAATTGCCTTAAGAATTTCTTGAGCCAAAGGCTGTATTCATCTTAAAAATGACAGTGACTTCTTTTTCAAATCAGCAGATCAGCAGTCACACCAGTCTAAGACATGACAAATCTGATGTTATCTTCTTCCCTCAGGCCTAAATGTTAGATCTCCCAAATTCTTACACACAACTAACAGTACAACCGCAACATAGCATTAGAAACATGGGATGAAATGGCTCCCACAGCTCCACTCAACTTACAGAAGACTGATGAAGTAGAGAGATCAGATCAGACCAGGGAAAATACTCCAAAGTCCAAGGTAGCAGCTGTCAGGGCAGACCTGCCAGTCCGTAACTTGTCTGTGGCTACCTAGCATCTTGGATCCCATGCATATGGACCAAAAATAGATAAATGAAAAATCACCACATGAAAACCTTTACTCATCCTCTTATACGCCCTCACTTTACCTTTTTCCATCTCTTTATTGAACACAGTGAAACTGAGTATCAGGATTCAGACACATGAGTTGCCGTACTTCAGCATAGCTCAACCACAGCAGCTCTGTGTAACTTGTTCCCACCCCAAAGGTCAGGTGAAACAAAGCTGCTCAATGCTCTCCAGGAGGTGCTCGCAGGAGCCGCAGAGCACAGCCACCACCTGGCCCACGTCTGGAAACTTGCTCGGGTGCCTGCATCCTTTCCCTGAACTCACAGAGAGACAGCAGAGTTACTCTTCACCCAACAGGAGCTGCTCAAAAGCCTGAGAGACCTTTAAAACAATGCCTGTCTCTAACAGTGCAGACTCAAAGTCCATCGAGCCTTTTAGCCTGTCTCCAGACAAGTTCTATAGACGAGTTCTGCTTGTGACAATGCTTTCCTGCAGCCAGCACTTGCCACAGGACACATTTCTGTAAGTGTGGTATTACCAGGCTGCATTTAGACAGACCCAAGATGAAAGTCATTTAGGTCCAAGGAGAGAGCCAGATCTTTTCAGTAAGAACGGCAATACTAAAGCTGTTTATGAAGTTTTAAGTATCAGAATGGCCTCCTTTCTTTTCTATGAAGATGATGATGTGTTTCAGCTGAAACACAAGTCCATTTAAAATCCTTTGGAATGGTTCTGCAATAAACCCACCACTCAAAGATACCAGTATCATCATCCTAGCCTTGATTCTATACATGTATAAGACAGAACTGCTGGAAAATTATAAAAATTACATTCAAAAGATTAATTATTTATTTCACTGCCATTGAGCTATTAAAATTTCAACTCTCAATTGCCAGGAAATAAGCAAAAACCAAATACTTTTTCTATTTAATTCCAGCAATCTTTTCAGCTTAGGCAGTGCCAGATCCTCATATTCAAGTGAGTTCCAGAAAACCCCCAAAGCACTCATTTATTCAAAGAATTGCCTTCGAAATATTTTGGTGTGATCCAAAAGCTACTTAGCTTAGACAGGTAGGCTGTTGGTAACAACTGCTGAAGCTTAAAATATGAGCTATCAGGAAAGGAGTTTGTCTCAGATGACATAAAAGGCAATTGCTTCTTTTAACTTACCAACTACTAGAAATACATCTGAAGTAATTTTCCATGGGTAAAGTCCATTAATAAAAAACCTGCATAACCAAATTCTGTTTACAGGGTGCCTTTTATATTACATGATAGTTATACATCTTAGCTCAACTTTTTTGTATTTTCTATCCTTAATGCTTTTACATAAAAGTCTTCAAATTTATTTCCCTATTAAGTCACAGAACCACAAAGCACTCAAAAAATGAAACGCCTAAGAGTTAATTTGGGCAGTGTTTCACAACCTCAGAATGAAGCAGTAAAAGAGCACATTTTCTTCTGCTGCTTTTTCTTTCTCAAAATAAGCTTTCTCAATGATAGCTGCCTTGGCAACAAGACACAAACACATAACATCACTGATTCAAACAGCTAATCAAGGACAGATGTCTCAAGAGAGTATCAGAGCAGCCTTATGCATTTCCAAGCACGTCTTACTTTTCTACAAATACAAATATCCCCCTTAGCTAGGAAATCCAGTGACATTCGGAAAGCAAAAACATAATTCATTTTCCAGTGCATCTTTCTATATTTTAATTACAGGTTCCCTTGCAATTTGAAAAAAAAAAAAAAAAGCCAGCAAAAGCATTTGTCATAGCCACATGGAAGCATCAGAGAGCAAGAGTGTTTTCATGGAAGATACTTTAAAAGTAGCTTTCATCCTAACTTCCAAAGTACACTAGCACTTCTGTAAGATGCCAAGTGCCCTAACTTACAGTGAACATGTCTGTAACATTTTCAAAGTGATTTCAGAGTTTTCTGGCATAAGATCAAGCTTCATGAGAGTTATAAAGGTCTTCTCTTAGGGATTCAAAGTGCACAGATTCACGTATACTCTTCTGTTTAACACACATGCACAGAAGTCTTTTGTGATCTATAAGATTCCAGTTTCATTTTACCTAGAAAATGCATCCTATATCATTTTAAGGCTAGAGGTAAAAACCCCAGGCAATCCTGATTTAACTTACCTTCCTTTCGCATAACACATTCCAGTTACATATGTGAAACAGTGATTATTGAAAGCTTTTTATAGCATAAGACTACAGTGTAAGATTAATTAGTAACACTATATTAATAACAGTGATAATTAATTCATCCTAACTTACAGCAAAACAGTATGTACAACACTACCAGCATTAAAACAGTTATTCCACAGTGTACATCTCACACTGAACATGCTCACATTGTGCTGAATATAATTCAAATATAAGATCTCCCAGAACACAGAAGAGCTAAGGTGGATATGGGGAGGGAGGCTGACTTACTAAGACAGAATAACACGGGAGAGGTGGCAGGCAGTTTCTGGCAACAAACCAGGGTTGGAAAAATTCAAGTGTAGCTCCCCATTTGTACCTAACCAGCAATGAGTACATTCAGATCTTGTCCCCGATGTCATGAAATCAATGATGGGACTCCTGCCGACTGAATCTCAAGTTACTGGGTCTCAACACATAAGGTTCAACATAAGGCCATATGGTGGGAATGGATATCCAAGTCAAACAGCACATACATGCCTGGGCACAGAGTCCCGGGACAGGCTTGTGCCTTGCACGTGAGAGCACACAGCAGTGGAAAGTCCCTGGAGCACAGATGCAGCTGGAAGTTGTGCCTTTCAACAGGACAGCCCTCCAACTGCAGAGCAGCAACTTCTCTAAGACCACATGCAGGAGGCATCAACGGACTCCCTAACCGTGCCTGTATCTAGCACAAGGGCTATAAGAGGATGAATATTACACTGTAAATGCAGGAAATGAATGAGCCTCGGTGGTGAAGCACAGAGCAGAAGGCAGAACAGCATGCCTTGGCACATGAGACTTGAGGGTCCACCTCAGGCAGGTTGGATTCTGAACCTTATTTTTTGGTGTTCGGAGACCTCCTCAAGACGCACATAGTGCATTACCATTGTCCGCAGCCCCTGTTGCTTGTCTTTTTTCAAGAAAAGGCTACACTCAATCCTGAGAAGGAGAAAGGCTGTAGAGATATAATCCAGTCTGGCAAAGCCAATCTTCCTAGAGTAAAATTTTTGAATGCATGGACAAAAGCAGAAGTTGCAGAAATCCCCCCTACCTCTCAAAATTCAGAGAAAGTAAAACAACTGTAATTGCAAGCTAATATACAATCTGTGTCAGAATGGTAGATAAACATCACTATGCAAAATTATCTTTGAGCTTTCAAAATCTTTCAGGCATTTTAGATGTAAAAATATATTCTTTTTGTTTCCATTTAGTCTCAGATATAAAATCAGTGTTACTCAGAGAAGAGTGAAGTTGACTATTTAAACAAAGCTGGTTACAGTTTTTAAAGAGACCAAACAAACTTTGTAGGGTCCTATAGTCAGACCTTTTACTGTATCTTTTTTTCTGAGAAATCAGCTTTACTTGGAACAATAAGTCAAAGCAACTGTGCCTCATTATTCTAAATTCCACTATTTATCATTACATGAATTTAGTTAACGTCACTTACTTGCATGAGCTAGAACAGCCACCTTCCCTCCCTCTTGAACTTCCTCCTCCAAATGCTCTGTGCAACTTTGATTCTGAAGAATGGCAAGAGTATTCATATACTCAGGGCTTCTCATTTACTGAGCGATGAGTACTTTTGTTAGTAGCATTGTAAGGACAAGTTAAGGTGAATGGAGAAAATTTTAGTGTTCTAAAAGAGTTGTTTCTCTTTCTGCCTGAAGAACTAAGACAATTAACATCTCCCCACTGAAATGGCAGAAGATGTACAACAAATACCCAATGAAAAGATTAGACACCAGGAGAAAACTTACTAAACTGCAGCTACACATTTTATTTCATATAACTACATGAAAATAAATCATTAAATTAGATCCGAGGAGACTCCTAATCACTAACAGCACTAATTACAGAACTATCATCAGTCAATCGTGCATTCTCCACTTAATCCTAGGTGAACTACATATCCATTGCCACAGAAAGACTGAATGGAACACGGTCCTACCTTCACACCTAGGAAAGCTGACTATGAGAGCTCTGGAGTTAAACAGTTCAGGAGAAGGCAATAGATAAATACAAATTACTGTTATTATACGCTTGCTTGATCCAACAAGCTTCATCTTATTTCTGCCTATGCACCATTTCTCCCCTCCACCCCAGCAATGCAAAACTGTAGTTCAGGGAAATCCTCCTCCAACTGTATACTGACAATAAAACTCCAATCAAATGTGTATCAGCAAGACACAGTGATTAAAAGCATATTGTGGCATATATTCACAACTTCCCACTTCCCTTTAAGATTAACACTAGTAAAATAACTAATGCAAAACATGATGAACTTCACAAACGAGTAGGAAACCCACCAGCCCACTCTCCCCTCATGAGCTGTATTTGTCACACTTAGGCACATTCACTTAAGTTTCTACAAATATCTGTATTGTCATCCCAAACAATCAAGAGATGCTCTGGCAGCAAACAGCAGTGCTCAAATGTTGTCTCAAAGTTAATGGGAAAACACCATGTTTTCCCCTAATAATTGGCTAGGAAAAAGTTAATTTTCTTTCTAGTGATTGTCCTGAAAGGAATGTCAACAATACATATTATTTCAGTTGTTGCTGAGTGATGTTTATGCTTTTCAAGGACTCTTTTCAGCTTCCCATAGAACCTGAGAAGGAATATAGGCAGAACAACAGAATGGACAATAGAATTATCTGTACCATAGATGTCATGCTCAGTATATAAATGGGGGATGGTGGGCTCTCACACTCACTGGTCAGGTCTGCGCCAATTCACCAGATGGTGAGAGTTACTTGTGTCATTATTATTATTGTTATTATTCTTTTCTGATATTGTTCTATTAAACTGTCTTTATCTCAACCCATTCGGTGGTTTTTGGTGTGGTTTTCTGTTTTTACTTTCCCCTCCTTTTCTCCCTACCCTTCCTGGGGGGAAAGAAGGGGTGAGCAAGCAGCTGTGTGGTCCTAGTTGCCGACTGGGGATAAACCACAACAGTCCTTTTTCACGCTCAATGTGGGGCTCTACAGTTTGAGGTAATGACAAATCTGATCAGAGCATGTTAGAACAAATTTGTCATAGGCATTCAGTGTATTGGGTTAAGGGGTTGCATCTTGTAACACGTAACCTGCTGTATGTGCTCCCTGTTGGGCTGTTTATCATCCCTGGGAAATGGCTCAAGATTATCGCTTTGCTGAGCCTTGTAGGGTGGGCTTATGATACAATGACATCAGGTGTGCTGCAGCTGTACTTGTTAATGATTTAGAGGGATGAACAAGGTAAAACAGCAGCAGCAGTTTCATCTTTATACTTTGGAAATGTAGCAGAAACTTTTAGTAATTACACTTTTTACCTTTTCTCCTCAGAGAATTACAACAGCATTTGAGAATTTTGAATACCCTTGGCATGGTTGAGACAGCATGCTCCTATTGATAGGTGTTCTGAATGTGTTCCAGGTCTTGCTTAGGGTTAAACATCGGTGCACATGCAGGCATGTTACTGCAACCCCTGCAACGAGCATTGCAGCTACTGCAACCCCTGAAATGAGCACTGCGGCTGAAACCAGGACACCAGCGTTGTTTTTATCTTTCTGTGCCTTTCTCATGAGACCCCACATTTCCCTCATCCCTCTCACATAGAAATGGAGTGACCAGAAAATTGAATATGCAAATTTAATTTATTGCAAACCTACGACATTTAGATAGTACCAAAAATATTTACTAGAAATCGTATAACTGTGGACCTACTAAACTGGATTAGTTTGTTTTCATCAGGGGCAGGTTTGACAGCATAATTTATATTCATTTTGTTGTTTGTATAATTTCTTGATTAGCAGATAAAGACTTTCAGAGAAAAATACCTGGCAGCAACATGCTTGGAAAGCAGATGTGCATAAGCTTACTCTTCTCCCAAACGGTAAGCTGCTTCATGGTCAAAAATCCTTTGCTGAAAACCTACTGTTCACAGCTCTGGATGCTCCCAGCTCTTTTGATTCACTTTCCCAGCAGAGGTGTACCAGTGGATCACAATTTCTTCCAGAATACACGAGCTACCAGATACATCTCTATTTGGCAGAGTTTCTCTGTATTCACACAATTTGTGTGGTTATGGAGATATGTTATCTCTCTGATCTCATATCCACGTACAGATTTTCTTTTGTCTTTCTGACACAACAACATGCACTATGATTCATTATCTACTGATACCACCTGCAGCAGCAGAGGCCATTGTGAGACATCACCAAATGTACCTAAGTTCAGCTGCTTCCAAGAAGACGCAAGTATTGCAAATAAGAACCATTAATGTTGTCTAAGATCCTGCTGTTGCAGAGTACTTTTTGTTTCTAGGTTCTTATATTCTCTAATTTCGTGCCATGACAAGATAGTACAAAGACAGTGAAATAAATAAAAGATAGGAAGCATATCCATTAACGTCTTCATTAAGTGAAGAAGTCTTTTAGAGAATAAGTAAAGTTAGAGTTAATCAGGGAAAAAACCTTTAGAAAATTACAGTTAACACAATTACCCCAAACTGCTTCTATTTTTATACCTTGTGTTTCATGCATGGTACATTGGTACAAATCTTGCTGTAATTCTCAACAGCCACTGCTAATACATTTCAAGTATAATCTTTCTATAGGATATGGTTAAATGCACTTATTCCTGGTTTAACTAACAGGTCAAGGATATTAAGACAACAAGCTGAAATCTTTTCTTGGTCATTCCTGCCATCAGTCAGGAGTTACTCCTGTGGAGTCAGCCTAGTTACATCATCCAGGCAACGGTACAAATTTTGGTCCTGAGTGTCACTGCTGACAAAGAGACAGAATGGGGGTAAACAGGTAAAGTGCTGCACTAAGCTTTACCACTAGAGCTTTTTTCAGAATTTTGGCTTTTCAAGTCAAATGAATTGGAATTCAGATCAAAAGTTACTAGCAGGTTGTCTGATATGTCTAAAAAGTTAATGTTAGTTTAATGAAACAAAAATGCTATGCAATAAGAAACATAATGATCTTGTAAAACTAAGACGGCAAATGCTGTTGGATTTATATCTGTCATTGGTCCAAATCCACTACAAAAATTCCAACGCTATCTATCATTGTATTCTCAAAATAAGCTGCTTCTTTAGCCAACATATAACTCTTTATAGAACTACAGACAAACTTCACTTTTTAAGACACATGAAAATACAGTCCATGCATGCAGCACTAATTATAAAATCTCAGGAAGTGAAATCTCTCATTTAGAGAGATGCTTATTTCAGATTCATGACATTTAAAGGATCACCGGGATGATGGATATTGTCTCAAGTTAAAAAAAAAAAAAAAACAACAACAAAAACAAACACAAGCACACAAAAACCATAAAAATAGTTGTAAGTTTAAAAGCAAAATAAGCAACTCTAGGCTGTTACAAGAGTTTCTCACTATGGAATTTTACCTCATACTCTGTAAAGTATAAAAGCAAACATAACTCTTCAAAAGATTAAACAGCACAAATGCACACAGTGCAAGCTTTGCATAAAAATCTGCACACAGATTTTTAATTTGACTACAAGTTAATTCAGTAAGGCTGAAGTGACTACAGAATGAGAAACGTCAGCATTACTTAGTCTATATAATTTCTGCATAGCAGAGGAAATTGATGTTACACACAGCAAACAATTCATGCACATCCCTCACTTCCTTACTATCTTCCCAGACTAGAGGCCCAAATAAGTAAAGATTTTTCACCCACAACTCTGAATGAACATTGACAAACCAGCAGGCTGACACTTCATCATTTCTACCTATACTAGTAGCAACACTTAACCACATCCTGCCTATTTACATGATGAGTGTAGACAGCTCTGACTTCAGTGATCTTGTGATGCACAGAAATATCCATCAATGAGTGGGTGTCCAATCCAGTTTCCTCTGAAGGCTGAGTGAAAGCTTGGCCTTGATAGTAATGAAAGAAGAAAGAAGATGAATTTTATACTTGTGAGTACAGGCAAAGCACAAGGTTCATTGACAGACTGAAAAATGTTCTTGTGGAATGGGAGATGGAAGGGAGCTTTAATCCTGCAGTTCTATTTTAAACTAGAAAAATACCATCAAATTTCCAAAAGCAATTATAAAAGCCTTAATAATAGCCCACAATTACTTTAAATTCAGAAGGGAGATATGTTCAAATCCATCATGTGCAGTATCTATGACATTAGGGATACATCTGAGTGCACACATTTAAAATTTCAAAAAGCCCACAAACAGCACAGGAAGTTTCAAAGGATCTGTAAGAAGAAATGCAATTAATTGATGGTTATAGGTACAAAAAATCTAGCCAATATTTACACAATCAAGAGGAAAGGGGTGGGTATGGAGGAAAAAAAAATGCAGGGAGATGCAGGCAAGAAAGCCATGACAAATCATCATGCCCGTCGATCGCAGAGTTCTTGCGCCTTGCTCCCCAATATCTGCTGCCAGCTGCTATTACAGAATAGCCATACCCACTGCTGTGTCAAGAAACTGTCTAAATTAGGCTTCATCAGCTTCAGGTTGCTATGGTACAATCTAAGCGATCTCAAGCCAGCTCACAGCATATCAGTGGTACAACCACTTTGTGACTGCTGCTCACCCATACTAAAATACGAGATAGTGGATCAATTAAGACCGTGATCCTGACCCAGTATGACTACTGTTTCTTTCTCCATTTTATTTCCACAACAAACTTAGGAGTAGTTTTAACGAAATAGGAGGCACCAAAAAAATTTAAACACGAGAACTACAGTGTTAATAAAACAGAAATATATACACTCTCATACTGAGAAACAGGGAGAGAACACACTTTTAGGACTAAATTTCCTGTAGGTAGGTGTCATTTAATTGGCACCCACTAAAACGCCTACATGTGACACAAGTTGTCTCACCTTCTGTTGATACTTAGACTGTAACAGCTACTAAGCTCTATAGGATATCTTAGCCAAAGTTACCTTCATTTTCTGAGAGGTTGTTATCTCAGCCGCTTCAGAGCAAGTCAACAGTAACACCACAAACACACAGTTCCCCATCCTATATTCAAAGAGCATGGTATTTTTCAAGAGACTGTCAATCTACTCCAACGCCATTCTGGAAGGGAAACAATTTTTAGTCTTTTCATCTATTAAACATGTTAAACAAGTCTCAGAGCTGATTAATAATCCTGCCACACAGAATTCTAACTCTGCCAAAACAAACAAGCAAAAACGCTTTAAGCAACCCCACTGCAGGACATCCTAAAGACAAGGATAGAACAGTTTGCTACCAACAGCATTACAAGCAGTTATCAGGCTTATCCTCCTCAATTAGAGGCTTTTAAAATCGCTGATAGAGAATGTAAGTATTTTTCATTTACTACTCAGATCTTTACTAAACGTCTCCATGACCTTGTTTCATGCTGGCTTTTTCTAAACAGAGAAGGTGCCTCACCCCACATATTTTTGTGCATGTACTCCAATTGCCACAATCACTAAAGCTTTTTATCATTACTGTTTCCAGCTCACTTCCATAAGGGTGCCAGAAAACAGACTGATGTATATCATATGTCAGAGACCATTAGCTTTTTAAGCACTGTGTTTTGTGGATATGCTTTGAGCAGCATTAGGCAAAGTAATGGTAATTAAGTCCCTGGCCACCTGGATCCTTTTCAGTTCTGCACAGCACTATCACAGCTCTAGACGTAAACAAGGGGGGGGGGGGATAAAAAAAAGTAAGAAACCTAAAAAAAAAAAGTGAGAGTTGCAAAATAGCCTACACTACTCTGTCATTTATTTCTCCAGATTCTTTTCTGCCTTAGTATTTCCAACTTTGCATGACAGAAAAAAGGTCAACTGAACAAAAAGTATCCACACTTTCCTCCCTCCCCTTCCGCCCCACCAGGGCCACTCAAAACAGTCACTTTTCTAGAAGTTTATGCTTTTCAACAAGGGCTGAGTTAACCTCCCTAAAACCAGTGTTTTTTCTTCCTACACCCCACCCTCTGAAAACAAAGCTTTCTTTCCTACCACACACAACCAAACTATTACAATTTCTACCCAACCATTCCTTGGTTTAGAACTCTTCCACCTTGTTTTCTACCGCTGTTATAGTAGAGGCAGTTGGTAAAACAGATGGTGCACACAACAACTAAATGAGGGGGACCCAAATTATACCATAAGCTCAGTTGAAGTATTGTGGTCTTAGGGTCTTATTTTGACTGCACTGAGCTTTGTTAGCAAAAGCTTATATTTTAATTGTAACCATGTTGCTGTAATTTCAAATCAGATAGGACAGTTAAAGCCTTGTTTTATGGTCTGGTACAATATCCTATTGCTCTTGAAGGTAGCTATTGTGACTAAAAATTAAGATAATTGCTATGGAAAATTATCTCCCTAAATTATAATTCAATTGGGAAAATAAGAGGAAATAACTAAATCTGAAAAATTACATTAGACAAAAATCGGTTCCTGTACATACGCAACATCCATTTAGTGAAGTAGAGAGAGAAGTCTTAGACTGTTTATCACTCTCATTCTAGGGTACTGCTGCAACACTTCTTCCCATTTTATTAACATTTTTATTATTTCGTCTTTGACTTCTATTTACACCATTGCTTCCAAAGCTAATGCACAATAGTTGCCACTTCCTCTACAATCTTCACTTAAAGAAAGACCATCTAGTTAACCAAACATAGTGAGAATCTTCACAGCAGTATTCTCTCCAAAATTAGAAAGATACAACCTAAGACATAGGCTCTTACTCACAACTGTTCCTATTCCAATTGTCTGTACATTTACTCATTGCTACATTGCGGAAATAAGCAGCAGAACATGACTGCTACACTGTGCAGTAGGAGAGGTGGTTTAGTTAGTCCTCATTGCCCTTACAGACCTTTTATGAAAAGACAGCTACATGACCGTTCTCCGCTAGCCTTAATTTTCTTCCTTAGAAGTAATATTGGTCTGCTACACAAGAAAACTGTCAAGATTCATTGCTACATCTTCAAGTTCTTTTTGAGCCTTAACAGTAGCACTATGCAAGTGAAAAGCATTACTGCCATTTAATAAACATGCTGAAATCATAGACGGAGACATATGAAAAACAAGGTCAGCTGCAGATTTTCTGCTTACTCCTACTCTTTCAAAAGTAGCAGAATTGATAGAAGAACAAGAAATCCCATGCAGGCAACACTGTGAACCCAAACCACGTAAATAAATTGTTAAATCACCCCAAGACCTTCCCTTCCTCTCCTCACTACAAAACAACCTCCTGATTTTCTTCCCCTCCCTGTACTTATGAAACATCACCCTTCTTCAAAAGGGCTAAGATGCAGAATTAAAGTTACACCAGAAATTAGTCTACACTGCGGACTTTTTCTAGCACTGTACTCAATTCCAGGGGTCAAACAGCTCTGCCTGTTAGCTGACACGGGCTCATCCAGGCTTCTGCAAGGCTGTCTTAACAAACCAAAGGGACCTGTTTCGTCAGAAAGCACCTGCAGGCGCCTGAATCTTTCCAACGTCTCAGTTACTGGATCATCCCAAAGAAGTGAGTTTAAAATGCTGAAGTCAAAGTATGCAAACAGTAAAATACAATATTTAAATAAAACTGGCCTGTTTGCTATGTTGCATGAGCCATTGCTTAGTTGTTTCCTAATAGATTTAGCTTTTCCTGTTTCCTTTGGTCTTATGTATGCAAAAGCATAGGCTGACCTGAGCTTATTCCCCTCTTGCTAGGTAAGACAGCTCCTCAGCGTCAACAATAAACATTAGAAAAGTGATCTTCTGTCCCCCTATTCATGTTCTCTGAAAACAAATATGAAGGTATACCAGAATGAGTTCTGTTAGGCCCCCGTGGAATACACTGGAAAGAGTTCAGAAAAATTCTCCCAAAATTATTTAGGCAGTAACTGACCACGGTATTCCTGATGATCACAAGTCAGTTCTTAACAGCTGTAAGTGTGAAGCTTTCAATGGCTTAAAACCACACACAGAGAGACCAGAAGAGAGCACACACCATTTGCATATTCCCACCAAACAAAACTTTATCAACAGAAATACTAAATCAATAGCATTTTAGATAAACAGATAATCACATATCTCATGTAATAGACTTAAAGATGGCAATAGTCAGAGAAAAAGGTTCTGATATAGTTTGATGAGCAGGAACATACCCCTCCAACTCTAAAATAAGAATAAGAGAGTCCAGAAGATTGACAAAAACACAATTGTATTTTGAGCACCTAGGCTTAACCACTGTTGTTTCAGGTATAAGGATTTATTGAAATTACAAGCCCTTGGAAATTATAATAAAAAAGAACTATCAAAATGAAAAGGTTTTTGCCAAATAGTTTCCTGGACCATGACTAAAAATAAATCTGTCAGTATTTTTAGTCATCTAATGATAATGGTAAATTGACAAACTTTACCATAAACACGTAAGTTTGTGTGAGACTGGGGAGCAACGTACATTAGGTTTGAATTATACAAAGAGCAATGATGGATAAACAGGCACTTGCTTTTGTCATCTCCAGAAAAAGAATTCCATGGCCTCCTAATCAAAGGGAAACTGAATAAGTGCATCCAGACTAAATTAGATTAGCAAATCTGGCATCAGAAAGCAACCTTCACCTGAATGCCTTTAACAACTCTTAACTTGCTCATAACCCTACTCTTAACTTTATCCTAACTTTATCCTTATCCTAACCCTTAACTTTATCCTTCTTTTGGCTTTCTTGATAATAATCTACGTTAGCAGGGAAATGAAACTGATTTGTAAGTGAACTATTGAATCCTACATAAGAGTAACCTACTGACAGTGCTGCTAAAGAATATCTTGACCAGGCAGATGTGTCTTATCTTCAAACGTCTTCTCAGAAAACATATGCTACCTGATGCTTATAAGATCTGAGGGACCAATGTGAAGACCAAACATACTTTCTCCAGTCATATCATTAAATGAGACTATTTCCTTCAACTTGCATTTAAAAAGACACCCAAATAGATTACCAAAATTTAGTATTCAGACTTTACAGAGGCCAAGTGACACTGCCCAACTCCCAGTTCTCTTCTGCCTATGCAGATACATACCAAAACCCCTTTAACAAGAAGATTTTTTTTTAATTGGTACCAATACCCCTTATGTTGAAAAGAAACTCTTTCAAAGCATTGCGTGGAATAAAAAGTAAGTACTGAAAACTTAGAAGAACAAGTAAGATACCTTTAAACTTTGACAGGAGGAATAAACAAAGGATTTTAAAGAAACCAGGGTACATTTTCTCTTGGGGGATGTATCTCTGCACGTTACAGTAGCCTCCTTACTTCTTCTTAAGTTAAAAATAAAATCAATTATACCAACAGCCTAAATGGACAACTTCAGTTAAAACTGTCTGTGGGTACACAGAGACTAGCACACAGCATCAAACTTGTATCTCTTCTTCACTTTAATTTGAACTTCACAAACCTCAAAAAAATGAGGTAGAAAAAAAATTTTCATCCTAGCGTAGACTTACAGCCTTACACTTTCTTAGACCTGTTTTTATTCTGTCATTGATCTGTGTCAATTCTAATCTGACCCAAAAAGGAAAGAGTAGGACACCACCTGAGAAGAGGGTAGCGGGCAGCACACCACCTGCACAAGGAGGCATATTCAGCTCACAAACATAGATGTGTGACCTCTCCAGTGAGCTGAATGAAAGCAGCACATCTACTTTCAAAGTAGAGTCTGCTCATAAGAAAAAGGTGGCAAGATTGGAACTGTGGGAAAGATTAAAACTTTCAGAAAGCTAAAAATACTCTCTCTAATCCCTATCACACCACACGCAGTTAAGATACTGTACAGAAAGTGAAATTTTGCACAACAGAAAAATCAGGGAGACTGTTATTTCGTCAGTATCATCTCTGCTCTGTGGGGTTCCCAAGAATCTTCAAATCTATCACCTGTTCCCAAAAGTTTGTTATCAACTTTTTCATAAAAACATCCTTTAGAAACCTTTTTGTTTTTTCCCCAACAAAATTCTGTTTTAAGATTACTAAGCTGCTCTAGAAATCTGTCATGGTACAGTTCATTAGCTGTCACTGGATTTTTACCTTACTGTTACTTAGTGACAGAGATTGCATGTATCTTATTATTTCTATAAATATAAGGATCTGAAATTAGGAGATCTTTAAAATGACTACCATTTTACCTAACATCAGACTCTCTTCTTTTTATTATTAATTGGATTTTAAAAAAAAAGTTTTCAGGCCATTTCAAAATGCTCAAAAAGTCAATTCTGACATAGTATAAGTAGTTGCAATTCTATGCAAGACATTAAGTCTATATTTGGTCTAAAAAAAGTGTCAACTTAGGCCTGATTCCAGTCAAGGGAGTCACTCGGTTTTACAGTCAACATGGTAGGTAGAGATTTCATTCAATATCTTAAGTAGTTTATGCAGTTATGTCTGCCATTATGAAAAGAACCATAAATGTATACAAAAAATGTTAATTCTTTATCCCACATCCATTAAATGTCTCACAGGATTCCAGGCCACCTCCTCACACATGTAAGTAAAAGCTGAAGAATAAAAAGCAAGGACTGATTTTATCTCAAGGTTATGGAAACATCATTAAACCATAAAACCATGGTGTCAAAAATTTATCTTGACATTAGAAAACGTCTCGGTGGAGTTAAACCCTTATCACGTAATTAACTGCAGATAATTCTGTTTAATACTGAGGATCAGAATTTAAAAACAGTCACAACCTTGATAAATGGCATGTTAAATAAACTGGAGCTTCCGAAGAGTGATCAGATAGCAAGAATGAAAAAAATCCAACTCCAGCTCAAAGGACAGTTTATACAAAAGCAAATCATCTAGTAAGGACAGGACAACACCATCAGAAAGGAAGGTACATTACCCTTCTGAAACACCTCCCTCTCCAGTACACCTGATATTTTCCAGATCTTATGCAAACTAAAAATACACTGGGGTGAAATTCTGTTCCCATGGAAAGAAATAGCAGAACTTTCTTTGATTTTCCATCAATGGGAAGTTTCCACAAGTTTGCACTCAAGGGGACTCTGCCCATTAACACATCACAAGCAAGTGAATAAAACTATAATTAATTTTCTCAAAGACAAAAGCAGTGGCCAGCAGAGAAGGAGGACTGTTTAAAAGAGCTTCCGAGAACCTCTTTTGACCTAAATCACCTTGGAAATTTTCCAGGAACTATCTGGAATTTAGTCATCTCGCTGCAGGACCGTTTTTCTCTTTTGTCTGGCTGTCTGCTTATTTTCCTTCTTGAGAATCCAGCATCAAACAGAATAAAAAAAATGACCTTTGACTGGATCTTTTTATGGCATGCAATGAAAGAACTGATCCAAAAAAGTTCAATGTTAGAATAAGCACCTACTGAACTCGAAAGGAATGTTGGAAGAGGTTGGGAAAACAAGATTACATCTTGAAGTCATGTATCTGTAGTATTTCTTTATTCTATGACCACACAGAGAAGTCATCACAGCTGGTCTTTTTTAGAGTCACACCACAGAGAAGAGACTGCAAAGTCTTTTATCAGAGGCTTTACAGTTCCAAAGCCTTAAATTTTACCTGCTGGGAATAAGAATCCCTATTCAATTTAAGGGGAAAAAAAAAAAACAAAAACAAAAACAAAACACCCACAGTATTTTTCCTATTGACATTCAGCTTATCTTCCAAAAACCTTGCTATGGGAGTGGCAGAAAATGCCTGCTGCTGCCTCACTAGGGATGGGGTCATATTAAAATCATATTTTAATATAATGCCGTACTTCATAACACACTCATCTGACAACTGAATTGGGAAGGCTATAAACTACCACATGGAAAATTAGAGAGTGAGAATAGAGCTTTCCAAAAAGCACTGTGCTTGACAGAGCTCCAAACAAGATACTAATTTTACTCACATGTAAAGCATAGGAGTTTATTCAGTCAGCACCTTTCTCCCAACCAACTCACCTGTTCAGTCAGATTCTTCTGTTAATTCTTTTTAATATTAGTGATATGAAGTACCTGTACCTATGATAGGTCTGTGTCATTTGCTCTCCATTTTCCTAGGGCAGACTATCACACAGACTTAGTAAAATAAGCAAAAGAAGGAAATGAGACCTACTTTAACAGTCTGAGAGACTTCAAATTTCCAGAAAGGGAAAAAAAAAAAACAAACACAAAAACAAACAAACCAACAACAACTTAAAAACACAGTACTTCGCGGTACATTCAATAGGGTAGGAACAAATTCACAGTCAACATAACGAATACACTGAGTTAAAAATATCTTTCCTATAGCAAAGCCATAGTGGAATAAATGTTGTCATTAATAGGAGCATTCCTTGTTATCCAGTTAACAGGATATGGAGCTGGGAAGCCTTGACTTTCACGCTGCTCCTGATGTCTACTTGCATCACCTTGGTAACACACACGGGAGGGAAGAGGAAGTGCACATATGTGCAGACGCTTGTGCATGTGTGTACACAAAAAATTCAAAAAGCTTCCTCATTTACTTCACCAGTGCTCCAATGTATTGAGCAACCATCACACTGCTCCTGTAAAGCCACTACGGCCAGCCTCCATCTTAAGCTTACATAGAAGGCAACAACATTTGTAAAGAATTTCTTACAAGCTGTGACAGTTCAACCAGTTAGGCGGGGATCATCTTCTGATACTCACCCTTACCTTCAGCTGTACAAATTCTCTAAATCAGATAACACAGCTTGCGTATTTCATGTGAAATGAATCTGACATAGTTCAGGCCAAACCAACGTGCCAACACAAGACAGTAAAAGTTTGAGTGGAGACTAGGTAGTGCATCAGGTTTTTATCCGAGTCCTTTTGACTAGGTGTATTTCAGCCTGTGTGGTTTTTCAGGGAAAATTGCACCGGTATATCACAGCAGTCTAATAACCAATAAAAAAAAAATCCAGAAAAAACAATGCAGTTGATTGTATTACTCCTACTCCTTCTGTAGGAGCAAAAAAGATTCCACAATTGTGCCAATAGATTAAAAAAAATATTAAAAAAGAATCGTATATTGCATTTTTAATTTCTTTGAAAGACGCTCTTCCTTTTGTTTGTATCAGAATAAAAACATCTAAGGGTTTGACTTCATAAAAAAATGCTTATTAAAACAACTAAAACATGTATGAGTTAAGATAAATCTTATGGTAGAATTTATCAATCCATTAGAAATCAAAAAAATGAAATCAAGTTATAACTATGAGTATTCTCCATATGAAGTACTTCTGCTAGCATTGTGAAATGAAGCTTTCTGAATTGAAGGCAATAAAATATGTACAACAAAAGCCAACAATGTTTAGTTAGTAACATAACAAACATTTTACATATTGTGAAAATTAATTTCAAATACTTTACAGGTAGCCTTTTAGAATAAATGATCCACATGGCCCCTGAAAAAGCAAGTTTGTGGGCTACAGGACTGTTAGGAACACCTATTAGCACATACTATTAAATGACAAAACAGAATGGGAGTGTATCTGCAAATATAAGATATTGCACTTTGCAGAAAAAATTTAGGCTGAAGAGTGTCGCTATATGCTCTTTATCACTGTTGAAAAATTACTTAGGTTGATTGACTCAGTTGTTTTTGAACTTGTTTAGCTTTTAATTCACTTTTTTTTTCCTAGAGCTTTTACATGAAAATTTAAAAAGGGAAAAGAAAAAATATCCTCTTCCTGCTGCTTTAATTTTGAAGTGTTACAATTATATAAAAGCTATGCTGCTTAAATACTGACTGAATAGAAAAAAATTAAATAGCTTGATTTCACTTTGTCATATATCATATTCTGTATGTATCCACTGAACTCCCACTCAAAAATAAATCAAGAACACAAGGAAAGGATAATTTATGAGTTGTCAAGCAATCACATTCTAACACTTACTTTTGTGAAGATCTGAAAAAAGTCAATTGCAGGTGGCAAGTGAGACACATCCTGGATCTCCGTTTTCAAATACAGTTGCAACGTCTGTGCAAGGTGCCTGAGGCCGTCTTTCATTTCTTCACTTAACTGTTCAATATCTTAAGGGGAAGGTAAAAAAAAAAAAAAAAAGTATATCATGTCATAAGTAGAACCTTTTGCCAACATTTTGAAAATGTCCAATGGCAGCCATATAGTCTAGACATTTCCAGTCCCAGAATTAATCTTGACAGAGGGCAAGTTTGACAGAGGGTGGACATTTGTCATTTTTTGTGACAGCTACCTATCAATACACAGAAGAGTTTTTCAGGTTGCTACTGCCAAATCATATGAATACAATGGTGAGTTAAAGAAGATCAAAAGCCAAAAGATAAAGCAGATGTGTAAGCAGATGCAAGACATTACATACAAAACTAGGTATCTGGGTTTTTAATGTTAAAATGTGCTTGAAAGTTTATGCAGCAGTACCTTCCTCCTTGCAGCAGTGCACATTTTTATACCGTATTCTCCATAGATGTGTCAGAAACACTTTATGCTGGCAGATCAAAAAGGAATGTATTTTAGAGATAAAGGTAGGTTCATACACAGCAGCTGGTAAATGGAATTTATATGGAAGCATATATAGCAAATATCACTTTATTAAATACTAAAGCCCCATTATTCATGCTTTATGGATAGGAATCCTGAAGCAGAAAGAAACATAGTGCCTTACTTTCTAATGCACAACCTGATCATATATGCATTGGGTCACTGATAGCATGGAAACTGAAACTCAGCTGCCTTGGTAAGTTCACTGCCTGATTACCTGCTTCACATTTTCTTTTTCCTGACGGTTAGCAGAAAATGAATAAGGCCTAATTAGAGAATGTGAAGGTGAACAGATTCAAGCATCAGTTTATAAGAAGGTGAAGAGGATTATTATATACTATGAATCAATTTCATCTCTGCATAATGGTGAATTGTTATTTTATTTTAAACATCCATCCTCAGTGGGAATGGAATTAACCTTTTACCAAGAAAGCTTCTTCCCCGTACTTCAGATCCAAGCTTACTGGCCTCCAGGAAGATCTGTGTTCCTCTTTAAAGCTATCTTCTAGTCACTCACTTAAAAAGAGGATGCAGTTAAAGCAGATGTCACTGGGTTTGGTTAAACAGCCATCTAGCGCGTACGACACTTGGGCTTCTGTGCCCTATCTCACACTTCCCTCTGCTTAAAGGTACTGACTATTTTGTAGGTTGTAAAATTGTCTATCACAGAATCTCCATTTCACGCATGCCACACAAGTGAGCTGCTTTAATAATCTCCTATGAACTACTTCTAGCAGAGAACTAAATGCTGGCTTACTAAAGTGGCCAGTACCCATGGTTAGCTACCGGCCAGGAGTCTTCCAGTGGAAACAGCTTCAATTTGGTTCTAGCCTGGTATGGGTTTCCTTATTTACAAACTCTTTGGTTCTGTTTAGACTTTCTCCGGAGCCACTAAGGGCCACCCTGGTTAGCTGAATGATGCAATCCTGCCAGTACACCATATTATGGCAAACGTACCCCTCTTCACACTACGTACAGAGTTCAAGAGGCATCTATATTATCTACCATATATTGTTTCCATTTCAGCACAAAGTAACATTTTCCAAGATCTGCTCCCATTCCAATGATCAGTTGTTGCTGCTGAAATGCCATCTACAAGCCATGTCTGGGGTGACTCTGCAACATGCTAAGAAATGACTCCAGAGGAATCTTAAGGGTGGTCTGCCCCTACCAGGGTTAGGGAAGGACAGACACGCTCTCCCAGAGCAATCAGATTCCGCTCCTCAAAGTTGAAACTGCTTAGTACTAAGAATGCTAAGATATACCCCTCCGTACCTGGCACAAAGCCTACTTAATGAAAGTATTTGCCTTTTTACAGCTACCCATAGCGCTATGCACGTGCATCTTAACAGTGTGGACATTTGAGGGTGATCTTGCAAGCCTGAATGAATGTATATGTTAGAAATCCAGACATGCGTGCTCTTCACAACGTATGAAAATCTCTGATATAGAAAAGTATCATATCTATGAGGACTGTGTCTTTAAGAAAAGCGGCAAGCTTTTAGATGACTGGAAAACTCCAGTTTAATAACATTTTTTTTAACTAATAAACATTCACTTGCATTTCTTACATAATATTCCATTGAAACTAAAGATGCTTTTTCCTTAAAATGTAATATTTCAAGACGTCATGTCATTCACCTTAAACTACCTGATGCACATTGCAAAATGTATTGTGACAAAGAGAGAAAGGCATGATTTGCTTCACTATTAGCAAATAAAACACCTCTAGAATGGAGAAAAGGAATTGTGCGAGCAACACAGTATAAATGGACGCTACAGTTTAGGACAGATGTGATCAAAAATACCAAATCCAACTGGAACTTCAGGGAGAATCAGAGATGGGAGCAGAATGCAATTATCCACACTGGAATCTCTCCAGGACATCAAAGCTAATGATCGCAGCATAAAGTCCCACAGAATCTTTAAAGGCAAATGATCAAGACCCGGTTTTCACAGCACATCAAGAAACCAAGGCCAAAAGCAAAGCAAAATGAAATTTGTGACTGTTTTCATTTTGTGTTTTTAAGACGCTTTTTTCAATTGTGTAAGAACACCAGTGTGGGAGAGAAAGTGCTATAAAAGGCCTGTGGAAACTTTTCTAAGTAAGGCACGTGGACTTAATTATGCAGCTCTGATACTGACACAAGTAAAGTAGCAAAAAGTCTGCCCGTAGTACAGCACACAAACTCTTTCCTGCATACTGAATCTTGGCAAGTGAAAGCAAAGTTGATTTCTGAATGATTGTAACAGTGAACCTGTAGAACCATGTAAGTAAGGAATTGTCTTATAATCACTGAGAACTAGCAGAAGTAACAATGCACACAGACACTCCTCCTACTTAATCTGAGTTTCAGCATACAAAATGACTTTGAAGGAACTATGGAGCTGAAAATAGAACTTTATAAAGGGCTAGATGTCTCCACAGGGGGGTTTGTTGTGTTTTTTAATTATTAATTTTTAATACATGTATTACATGTTTTAATCAGATAGTTAGTTTATAAGTGTATAAAACTTTATATGCTTTTATCCAATTTATGTCACCCACTCTGAAAATCACCCAAGCATATAAAGTAACATTGAAAAGTAATAGCGTAAAAGGAGACTGAAATAGCATAGTGACAATAACAATTTTCAAATATTTTGCACTTCCAGGAAGATTAAAAAAAAAAGAGAAAACAAGGAAAAAAAGAGCAGCATCAGTTAGAATTCTGTCATATTTCTGCTTAGCATTTAAACACTATCATCTATTATACAGATGCTTCCTGAGAAGTCTTTTGCTTCACAAGATCATAACCTGTATTTCTAGTTCATGTGATTCCCTCCAATGAAATCTTTTCCTCTATATACTTAGGCCTCTAATGCAAGTACTTTTCTGACTTTCCTATTGATTCTATCAAAGCAAAGTAAATCCTCATTAACACCATCTATAAATTGTGCAGTAAATGGGAAAAGTGTTATGAAATAACAGTAGCTTTGTGAGGCAGCAAAAAGCATAACAGCTACTACAAATTGTCACATCCTCCCAAAACACTCTTTTGTACTATTCTAACTGAAAACCATAGAGACCGTCTACTCAGTCCAGCAAGGAGGCTAGAGTGAAAGCAGCAAAAGGAAAGAGTTAGCCAAAGCCTTTACATAAGATTATGCAAGCGTCGTAAGCCATTTGTAATGTATTCTGTAAAGTATCAGCTTCAGTTAATGTCTAAGAGTCCTGTGCTTTGGAGTTAAGATTACACAGGAATTGTTCTTAAAGCTCTTAAAGTAAATACAGATGAAACACTAGATGTTGTGTTTGTCTCCTTCTAAACTAACTTGCTATGGACCAGCTGTTTCTGTTACCAGTGAGAGGACCATCATCCCACCTATGTCACGGGCCGTACCAGCATTTCCTTCAGAATGAGAATTTTAGTAGAAGCTTCCGGCCATTTTATAGATTTTTTGGTACCACTTATGCATTGCAGCTCAGGGCTCTTCAATACTAAGCTTCTCTCCAGACAACTTATCACACTATTCCCTTGTCTCCAGTTAAGTCAAGGGAAGATGAGATCATCTCCTGAGGGGTACTGAGAAACCTCAGTTTGTATGGAATTTTCTGTTACAGAAAAAATCTCAGCCTACTCTAGATAAAATTGCTGTACAAGCAATCAATATTTAATTTTTAAAGGGAAACTCTTCCCTTCCCTCCAGTTCCTCCTATGCCACTGTGCAACCCACCATTGGTACAACAGAGAATAAAGAATTTTTTTCCTTGGATGCCAGTAGTGCCATGAAGCCTAGAAGTCCGTAGTCTTCATTAATTTAACTTCATTTGAAGCATCTGGGAATGCTGCTCTAAATTCAGGTACTCATCTAATTCCCTACAAACCTTTGTTACATCATTTGCAAACATCCATGGCTAAAAATCATGATGGTTTAAATTGCTGAAATGCATTCCCCTCTATCCCTTTTAATTTGTTGCCTTAAGGTCTACTGCCCTTGCAGCTTGGAAGAAGGTGGCAGAATGTCAGGATGTACAGAAGTAAAACATAGTACTAGTTACTGCATTTTTTTATGTTTATTTGTTTTTTATTTCTACCCAAGTATATCAATAAATCAAGCTGGTTTATAGACAAAGCTCTGAATAACACTAAAAAAAAAAAACAAAACAAAATGTTGAGATAACCAAAATACTCACACTACTCTCTAGAAAACGCCTTTAGCAAGATGGCAAGTATGAACTAAGGATGTATTTCTTCCCTTGTAAGTCTTTAACCTACCACAAAATCTGGAAAAAATGTTTTTACTTCAGCGTTAGCTCTGCTGAGAGATTATAATGAGCATCCTTTCCTACCCAAGCTGTTGAAACTTATGAAACCATAAAAATAATATCTGCGCAATTTTATCTTTTTTTCTCCATTGAGAAGTCATCTAGAAGACAGCCATACACATATCCCTTGTAAATTTTAGATTTTTTTCATTTTTCTGGAAGTTATTTTGAAGCTTTATGCAATAGCACATAAATATTTAAAAAGTAAAAACTCAATGTAAAAAAATATATGTATTTTTGTATATGTATATAAAAATATTGGCACTGCATGTAATAAGGCAGGCATTGGGTAAATTAAAAACTGAACAGGCAATATGTATGCTGTAAAATGAGAAAAAATATTAAAGCCAAAACATCAGGTGGAAGTTTTGCTCGAACAAGACACACGTTTTCCCCTTGATCTCTAAAAAAAAAAATAAAAAAAAATGTTCTTCCCCACAGAGGTTTTAGCAGGTTTTATCTTTGATTCTGTTATTCTACAGAGCAGACCATCAGAAGGCAACCTGCAAGAAAATCAGATGGCCGTTCTGTAAAGCAGAACTTGGAAGCATTTCCTGCAATGTGGTTGGCAATTACTTACTTGACTGAAGATCAGAAAAAGAGTAGAGTCTCTCAGAAAGGCATGTTGATTGTCTAAGCTGTAGAAAAAAAAAGACATAATTAACACTTACATAGCACACTTTATCTTGAAAACACTCTAGAAGATTGATTATTCAATGTGATATGCCTGTAAAATAATTAGGTAAGGCTAACAGCATCAACATAAATCTGGTCATCCCACACTTGCTGTAAGCTATCATGAAAATAATAATTTTTTCTTGCTGTTCTAACACTTTCTACTAACATTTTTATTTATTTATTTACTTTGGTAGCTTACACTTAGTAATTTACTTTGGCCCTTCACACTATAATTGAAAGCAATTTATGAGTTAGCAGTCTCAGATTTCATGTGACTATAATTAATGCACAGTACAGCTAGGTACATATTTGCCCTTTAAAAACATTCATGCACACACTCTTCCCAACAATGTATAAATTAAGGTATTAAATCATATTTTATCACCTCAGACCACAACAATGCACACATTTTTATCCAAGACAGAGAGGATCATGGCAGAGTCAGAAAAAAAATTGGGCAAATTCTTTTTAATTTACAATCCCACACGGTCATAAACTGCTTAACCCAACACAAGATTTAGTCCACGTAAGTAATCAAACCATGGGAATGTCAAACACCCGGGACTTCCAAGAGAGTTTAGAAAAAAAAAAAAAGTAATGGAGATTAAGAGAACCCAATATTGAAAGCATGGCACTGTGCCCTCTAAAGGAAGGGCTAGCTAGCAGTGTTACTCATCCAAATAAGGCTGAATGGGGTTCCCAGTGAAGTTAATGGAAAAGCACCAATAACTTCAGTAGTACTGAAGAAAAAAGCAGTGTCCCTCTGTGCTTTCCTTCTAGGCAGAAATATGTTTCAAAAGCTACCACATAGTCATAGGAAGAGAAAGTCGATAAACAGGTCCCTTGAGCTTAATTATGTCCATTTTAGTATCTCTTGATCCTTTCAGCATTTCTGCAAATTAATCAGTAATCTCATAATGCAATATGCAGTCCAATTTTGTTCAGCAATCCCAGTCACTTCAGCTTTCTAGCTCTTAATTACATTAAAAATGTAGAGTGAAAAAGTATTTATCTGAATCTGCTACACTGAATAAATCTAGAAGAATGTCACTTACTAGTTTAAAAACAATCCTGCCAGCAAGTCTGACAGAGTCTGGAGGAATATTGGGCTCAACGCTCTTAAGACACCGGCATTCTTGCTTGTGGTCCAGCCAAGCTTCTTTCTATTAGGATTTTTTAAAAAGGAAGAGAAAGAAGAAACCTGCATGTTATTTTACATAATATATTTCTTACTTTTTTATTATACACATTATTATATGTATATACATATATATAGTTATTTATGTATGCACGCAAACAAATACGCTCAGCCCCACCATGGGCTGGACCTGGGGAACCGGAACCACAACAGCATCACAGCCATTGAGCCAGGCTGGCAGGAACAGCTGCAGAGCTGAAAGTCAGATCCAAAGGAGCAGGAAGGGGACCTTCCTGGATACTGATGTCTACCGACTCTGGCAGCATCCAACACAGGCAACCTCGGATGCCGACTGCCAAAGAAACAGCAGCACACACGCTTTACCAGCATAGTCTAAGACTGCAGCTACAACATGAGTGTTGTGGGGGGGTTATCCACTCAAACCAACCCCATCACGCCATTCCCTCCTCTAATGTAATTAATTGCGTAACTGATACTATAGACACTGGAGCTACAGCAGCGCAGGTTCAGGACACAACAGTGTCACCATTATACTACCCCAGAATTTAACTTTGCCTTTAAGAAAACTTAAGAGAAACACAAAAAAACCCACTTCTGTGATCAAGTTCATTGCCAATACAAAGCTTACTTAAGTCTGCTTCATGCTACTGTCTGACAACACAGTTCATACCATACTTTTTTGAACATTCTGACACCTTTAATGCACAAAAGGAAAATTAAAAGATAGAATGAAAACTGCATAGAAACCTAGAAGAAATACCTTCATTTTTTGTCCCATGTTACTGCTATACAAATAATTTTATTTACCTTTATGCAACATGCTATAAATAACATCATCAGCTTAGTTCCAATTGGTATCACCATTCCAACCAGGTGAAATTTTTATTAGATAAATACATGGGCTCTGATTCTCATTTCATTGCGGCAAGAAGAGATGGAGCTGTGTTCTTCACAAGATTGGAGAGGACTAGAAGGGATGCTAAATTTTCCTCTAACATCTTAATTCCGACAAGATACACAACATTCTAGGCAAGCATTCACTCGGCAGTCAAGACCACAGAGGCCTACAGAGTCTATCCACTTCACCAAAACCCAGTTTCTCTAAAGCAACAGACAAGTTTTCCACATTGCAAAAACTGTCCCCTAAGATCTCTGAACTGATGAGGCATTAATGCCCATGGCTGGGAGGACTGGTGATGATACTGTCACAGTTCAGACTAGGAATGGTCACTGTAATCAAAATTTACCAAAATAGAAGATGGAACCAGAAATATTCTAGTTGCATTTACTACCTGGGCCTGCAATTTTTGTTTCATGGGTCACTTTAGAGTAGCAGACAAAGACTAACACTTCCATAGCAGAGAATAGACAGGATGACAACGTGAGGGAAACTTGCTATATACTGAAATGTCTTTTTTTTTTTCCCCCCTCCCTTCCTTGTCCCCCTCAAACCAGTGTGGAAGGGCAACAAGAACGAGTCTTCAGCTAAAGAAACGTGTTGTAAGAGACAGTCAATTTCAGATCACCTTTTTTTTTTTTTGCCTGTCTTTACAAGCTGAAAATCCTGTTTATAATTTACAAAAACTCTAAGCCCATCTCATTAAGATAGAACATATCTACACATTTTATTTATATTTTCACAGTATATGTTTGAAGCCACCCAGCTGTTTCAAATACTTTTAAAAGGCAAACTTAAAAAAACAGAGCACAACAAAAAATTGCTACAATGACAAGAATTCAGAATAACCAAGCGCTTCCGAAGGTGACATTTTCTCACAGATATGCAGTAAGGGGTGGGGGGGAAGGAAACGAACTCAGAAAAACAACTTCTGTTAGGTAACTGCCACATAGAAAATGATAAAATATCTAATATAAAGAAATTACATGTTCAGCAATAAAAAAAGAGAGAATGGCAGTGATATGTGAAAGTGCACATCACACCTGTAGACGCTGACATGCTAGTTATAAAGATTACAAAGGCTATCACACATTTTTTTTCTTAAGCTGCCTTTAAGTGGGGGAATTGTTTCAGTTAACTAGGTTTCAGCACCAGTAGCATTTATTCTGTTTCATTCAGGGCTTTTTTTCCCCCCGCCTTTGGCTTATACATAATAAATAAATTGGATTTTTTATTTCTTTCAGATACATGGGAGATTTGTGATTTCATTTCTTTTACCCATAACTCTACAAGGGGAAAGAATGACACCAAGAAGGCATTAATCCACATACAGTTAGTGTCACATGCTGTCTGACAAAGAAAAGTTAAGTATCTACTGCTGAATAGAATTATTCTTGTCTAGAAGAAACAAGGTCGTGCTTGTAAATGTCCAGACATCATTCTGTGTAATATAATTATATTGGCATTTTTATCCCACTTAAACTAAAATTGTTCTTTTGAGTAAGACTTCATCTGTCAATTTCTTTCCCTACATAAATGTTGCACAGAATTTTAAACATGCTAGAGGTGACATCAAAATGATTAATAGCTTACCCAACCAATAAAGCCCTAATGAGATGAAATATGCAGTACCACATAGCATCGTATGCCACGTTTCTTTGAGATGCATTCCCACGTGAGAAGAACAGTTCAAACACAGGCCTTCTGCAGAACAGCACTTCAGCCAAAAACGATGCCAAAAAGGAATTAGCCTGACTCCTCTGCAGAAGGAGCGCTGGAACGGGGACTGCCATTCACTTCCTCCCAACTGGCCAGGGAAAGGGGGAAAAGCTCCAAATGCATTAAGTATAATGAAATTCAACAATATTTCTTCTCACTACCAATACAACAAGGATACAAATTACATCAGAATATGAAACCATGAAGATTTGTGGCCCTGGAGAGACCTACTTTTAAAGGCAGTCTCTAACAATACTTGTTGGTGGGCTTGTATTAGTCCCACAGTTCTCCATGTGAGGTTTTCTTAACCGCATATCCTGGCTTTCAGTCAAGGCTTTTATATACCATATTCAGCATGAGTACGGATACTACAGTGCAGAGGTAGGGCCACTTGGTACAACCCTTCTACCTCCCTGCCAGGGAAGTTGTTCCAATTTTGCGACAGATGCCTCCCCCCACAACCCCCCATTAGAAATTAACACTATCGGAAGGAGGCAAAGAAAGAGGAGTAAACAGTGCAGGACAGTACCCAGCCCTCCTCCTCGGGGCTTCACTACGCTTAGAAAGAATATCCTTCCTTTTATCTCCTCCAAAATCACTGTCTCTCATTCAAGCTCAATGTATCCCAAGTGCAATTCCTCAGGCAATACCCAAGCGAACAAGGTCAGCACCCACATGCTTTAGGAGATGGTGCAGCGTATAGCTGTTTACTGGTGGCAGATTGAGAGTCTGTCCCCCCGAACCAGCACCACACAAACGCCAATGCATCACTGGGTTTCACTGGACAACCGAGGCCCAGGATCACCTCTTGCTGGCTCAGGGCATGGGCAAAGACCCCTCACATCTGCCTGCAAGGTCTTGCATATTTTTAGCTGAGCTGTTTGGCCAACGTGCATCCATTCTTGAACAAACATACGCTATCCCTGACTCCCAATGGTCCCTAAACCTATGAAAAATCTCAAACCAATATTTATGAAATGAAGGTTTCCCTTGTCTCCTATGTAAATCAAAAAAATGAATGCATCCTGCAGATTAATGTGCTAATGAAAAGCAGTTAAAGACTAGAGCTCATTAAAAAAAAAAAAAAAACAAATAAAAGTGGGATATTTTTCCACTGCAAATTTTTGATTTGTTGAAGACATAATCTGTAATTTCCAAAGGATCATTCAAATGTTTACAGAAGGGGATTTTTTTGTTGTTGTTTTGGTTTTTCGAGGGTTTGTTTGTTTGTTTTTTAAATTAAGCCCTTCCAATAGTGTTTGATAATAGCACATTCTGAATTCTGCCTGAAATGACTCTCCCATTTGTCAGGCATTATCATCCATATCACTGGTCTCCAATCTATGGGATGCACCAAGTTAATAAACATCGATAGGGAAGATCACAGCAATAATTATGAGGAGCAGCAGACATGGTAACTCTATGCTTGGAGGGACACCCAGCCAACACAACACTGCTAGAAGGCAGCTCCAGGAAATTAGGCAAAGGGGCTACAACAGAGAAGTGTCGAAGAGGGGCAAAAGTCAATGACGTCCAACTGAAAAAAAAAAAAAAAATTTAAAAGCAAAAGTTCTACATATACTGGATCCTGAAATCAGAATTTAGTTGGAAAAGGTCAGCCAAAAGGATCTCTTGTGATAACTTCCAGTCCTGCATTTGTAATATTTTTTGAAGTAAATTGAAGTTGTAAAAGGGAAAGCAAACTGCTTCAACTGGAAAAAAAAAGAAAAAAGAAGGAAATTTTGAAGTTTGGAACAACTCACTGGAAATTTTCACTTTTGACATTATGGAGATTTCTACACACTGAAAATTCTAATTCCCATATAGTTTTGTTCAGGACTCCTGGCTCCGCCCACATATCTCCTTAAAGGATAGCAATTTCCAAAAATAGAAATATCTTTCAAAATACTATTTCTTCTCCTATAGGTTAGCCTGAAGACAGTTCTTCTTAACCACCTGACATTTTAAATCAAACGAAGATTTTTCGAGATATCTTCAGCTTTTAAAGTGGCTTATTTTGGTACATCCTAACATAGAAATCCCCTGCTGCATTTACTTTGAAGTTTCCTTCAAGAAGTCCAGCTTTTCCTAAACCTAGTTTAGATACTCAGATTAATCTCTTTTTTTAAAAGTCAGATTTTTACATTAATTCTGATTTCATTTAATGCATTAACCAGAAAACTGACAGTTTTTAAGCCTAAACTAAGTGTTTTCAGTTGTAGAAGTCATTTAATACACATCAAAAAATAATCAAATCATTCTGCAACTAAGTGTAAATTGTAAATCCAACCACACAATTTGCATTTTGAAGCTATCTGTAATTAAAAAACTAAAATAGTGTGGTTCTGCCAATATTCACTTTTTTAAATGTGCAAACTGCAATTTCATTCAATACCCTGCTGTTTATTTTGTTCAGCAATTAGTTCAATTAGAAGTGCACATATTAATGAATTGCACTAAAGCTACAGAGGCTAAGTAGAGCACAAAGGTTTTGGCTTGGCCAAGGAAAGCTTTTCTAACAGCTGCTATAAAACCAGAGCTGCACAGTAGTTGAGCTAGCTTATCAAGAGAAATATGAATTAGAGGACAGTCCTCAAAAACAAACATCTGGCTGGTCTCAGTTTTATCTGGATCACCTGCTCTGAGTCACCAATCCCAATAAATTGACTGTTCACACTAGAAAATAACATTTTTTCAGTTATTCTCAACTGCTACCTAATATCACAGGTTGTTATATAATATTAATTCAATATTAATTTATTGATAGTAACAGTTCAAGATATTAAGTAACAGTAAATACACAGCATTTTAAGTGCAGATTACTTTTAGTAGCAGCAGCCTGTCTCACCGAAATCAACACCTAAAACCGTGGATGGCTTCAAGCCTACGAACCCTAGGCCAGGAAGCACAAAGCAAAGATGGCCAAGATGGCTTCAGGCTATCCAGTGTGAATCCTTGAAGCACATTCACATAGTTGTTTTCTCCAAGGAGAAAGCCCGATTTCCTACCTTCATTGCTACTACACCTAAGATGGAACAGGGTATTGCATTACACCTTGCAGATTTGTTTGTGCCAACACAGTCTCATTTCACATTAGAGACTTGCCAATAGAAGCTTTACCAATGACTCCCCCGGCAGATACTTGTTTTAAACTTAGCTTTCAAATACTCTGGTCTTTTATATTCTTCACAGTCATCTTTTTCCGTATGATCTCCCATAATAAATCTACCTGTGGCATTATTATTGATGCTACAGTAAGCACCTAATGTACGTTGCACACATTTGCCATACAATGAATCAAAATGACATATCTTCCTCGTTTCCCTCTCCATATGTTTTAATCCCCAAATGGAGGGGTTTCTGGCATGTTGAGAACTCTGCAGATTATACTAAGGCAGAATTGTTTATAAAAGCACAATATGTGAAAAGATCATTTGAATGTCAAGGACTTAACTTAAAATGTTAAATTCATATACATTTAATAGAGTATCACTACTGGTCTGTTTTGACCATTAGTTAGTTTTCTCTGTTTGTCTCTATCTAGACCAAAAAAACCAAACCACCACCCCAAACCAGAAATCACAATGCAAATCTAAGAGGAATCATTTAAAAATTTAAGGGTTCTCTAAGGCGAACCTCAGGGTTCAAATCTCAGGTGCCTTGTTCTCTGCTGTGTTAGACTTTACACAGTCATGTACCCTTGCACATCCACTCAGTACCAAGTCCTGCCAACTTATGTGCACATGCTTAAGTGATAAGAGAAGTCAAATGTAAAAGCTAAGGTTTTAGGTTTGAACACCTTTAAGAAGTGTTTCATAGGATAGAATCACAGGATAATTCAGGTTGGAAGGGATCTATGGAGATCTCTAGTTGCAAAGCAGGGTTAGCTCTGGGGTCAGAGCTAGCTCAGAACTTCATCCAGTGGGCTTGAAACCCTCAAAGCACATAGATGACAAAAAACACCCTGGCCAGCCTCTTCCACCTTTTGATGAAACAGCTTTTTATTATACCCCACATGAACCTCTCTTCTTTCAGCTTAAGCCTGTTGTCCCTTGTCCTCCTGCCATGCAAAGAGCCTGGCTCCATCTTCTTGAAAACTTCCTCAGAGATGCAGTTTTGCCCAAGGCCATCTCTGCACATTCCTGACTCTTATTTCCTCTTAAAAATAATGGAATATATTTTTGCCATGATAAAAATTACTCTTGAAATACGAATTCTTTCAGTGCAAAATTTACTTAATGTCTTCAGTCTACAGCCAGCAGAACTGAAGAATTTTTCCTCCCCCTCTGCCCAAGCACAGCCAAACACCACACTTTTCAGCTTAGTTTTGTCTCTTGCACTGATTATGATCTTGTATTTGTAACTATAAAAATACTCAAATAAAAGAAGGCAGCACGTTTACATGCTCTGTCCATAACTACAAATAAGAAATTGCATTGTAGAGACAGTGCCCAAAATGCATGGAGAACCTGTAAATAAAAATATTCAGATGCCTATTTTCTTCAACCCTTTACAGTTGTTATTTTTCATCTTACCTGACAAGATTTACCACAGTATTTAGCAACTTTGCACTGAGAGCATCTGTGCAGATGTTCATTCCTGTTTAGAAAAGAAAGAAAATCAATTATAAATACAAATAGAACTTTGTATTTATCCTTCTTACATAACTAGCAATTTTTAAATATTTCAAGGTAAGAAAGATATGTGAAAAACAAGAGTAGTCTAAAATGCACTGTTACACAAGAAGAAATTGTGCACGGTTATGTTCAAAGCTATATTCACAATCCTCTACTCATGTGACTCAGCACCTCTGGGGCCACTTTGGATCAGCAGTAAAGATATCAAATGGGCATTTTTTGACATATAGCTATAACCCTGAGGAGTTAGATTTTGTAGATAACATCATCATTAGAGCTGTGCAATACAACTACTTAATCTATTTATCATCTGTCTTGAGTCTTGTCTTAAGCAAGCGTCACTATCTGTCTTAAGCAAGACCTTGGTGTGAACCTGGAATTGTGACATCAAATTATAACTTTTATAACAGAGTCTGAAGTTGACACATCAGCAGAAATTTCTATTCTAAGAAAATATTTCTGACTGGCAGACAGTAAGACCAAAATAAAAATTCTTTCAGAGGAAGAAGAGGGGGAAGAATAAAAATCCAGTGAAAGCTGTAAGGATAACTACCAGAGCTATACATCACAATCTAAAGGTTAAAAGCACCTCCTGACTCTAGTACTATTTTCTGATGCTGCCTTAGTACACAGTTAAATGAGTTAAGAAAATATCACTGAAGTTTTTTAACTTTTTATACACTAAAGAATTATTAAACGTGAAAGCACACACAGCAAATCTTACACCTCAAATATGTTAGTTCAAATAAAGAGATTTACTTCAGATGAGTAAAAATAAGACATAGATTTTGAGGCTTCCCTCCCCTCTTATTTTCCTGTAGAAAATACTGAATATGTTACATTATTCTGGTAATACTGGGAAGTTTTCACTTTGATTTCTTAATGCAAAGCTACTTACATGCTTTACAGACATTCATTAGGCTGGGAAAACAGTATATGCTTTTTTTGTTGTTGTTAAAACTGAAGGCAGGACAGTTACATTACAAAAACAACAAATTAACTAGACTGTATGGATGGCATAATCCTTATTATTTCCCCTCAGGCTTCCTCCTGGCCATCCCTCTGCCCTTAACCAAGCACAGCGCCTGACTGAGCACCACTGTTACCTTGCGAGCTGCACGCAGCTCAGTTACACCCACAAAACTGTCACTATGAGCTACTCCTCAGTATTCCCTTCTCCATCCTTCTGCAAGGCAAGGAGGGAGGTATGTCAGTCATGCCACTCTCTCCCTCAAAAGGCAATTTTAGTAATGTAATCTTTGCGTTGCTATAGTGCTTTACATTTAGCTGCCTTGAATCTTATTATACAGATTAATTCAGCCTTCCCATTTAATTGGGAGATAACTAAGCATTTAACACAGCCCATTTTGAACTGAAAAGGCAAGTTTAAATGACCAGATGAAGGATCTTTCTCTGCAAGATTCCCAGTGTCTGTACATGGGTCCTAGATGTTCTCTTTTCACTCACACTCCCAACTGATGCAACTAAAACAAAGTGTAATTCTCTGTCTCTGCTAACACCAAAACTCCTCTGCCGTTGTCAGTAATCTAGAGGCTGCATACCAAATACTCAGATTCCCAGTTCAACTGCTTTATGACATGACCTTTCTTCTTTTACTTACATCACTCAGTTGTCCCCAAATTTTAATTTCTACAGGTGACTTTAAAATGGTAGAACAGTCTCCAAAGGCCACATCCAAAAAAGACAGCACCAACGTGCCCACAAACTTCAATCTAGAACTTCTGGTTGATGAATTTAGCCCACTGATTGCAGCTGTGACACCAAAACTATCATGAGTAGGGGCAGAACACCAGAAATACCACGGAGCATCCTCTAGCACAAACCAACCTCTCCCTCCCCTCAAGTCCCACAAATGGAAAAGGTATTTTGCTGCTATATCGAAGTAATGCTATGTTTGAATTATTAAAAATAACAGTTTATGCACCATCTTAGACCTGTAAACTTAAAAGGGAGTTTAGATAGCTGCATTGGTCAAAGATTAGGAGAGCATTATGTACAGATCACTATAATCAAGTAACACTCTTTTTTCATTTCTGCTGCATAAAAATCAATATTTTTGTTGCACAATATTTTGTAGGCATTCCTAATAACTACCAGAGAAAAATAAATAAGAAATATTTCAGATATAAACACATGTTTTGCTAGTGCCGCCTTTACCTTCCTACCTGCAAAGCCAGTCCTGGAGACTGAAAAAAAATAGCAACTGTTGGATTCCTATAAATAAAATCTTTACTTTTGTACACGCACAATAGGCTTTTTATTTTAAGGTGCAATGCCTGAGGGTGATTAAGAGTTAGAAACAAGTGTGAAATCTTCATTTTGCCAGCCGGGGAGAGCTGCTTCATTTTCAAGGTTGAACAATGACACAACTTTAGCCAGCCTATGATAGAGGAGCACATATTTCTCATTCTAGATTAGAAGCTCACGTCAGAATACTTTTGTGAAGAAATACACTTCAGTGGAATAACTACTGTAGAAAAAAAAAAAAAACACAAAAAACAAAACACCCCCCCCCAAAAAAAAAAAAAAAAAAACACCACCAAACAAAAACCAAAACACGAAAGAAATGCTGTTTGGACCTGCTCATTGATTTGAATGTCAGAAGCAGTCCAGGTATAAATACATGCTCATAAAATACGCACACAAATTCTTTCCCACCAAGACAAGTTTTGATGCACCTTTTAATACTAAGCAGCATGTTGTATCAGGGACATAAAAGAATCATTTAGAAGAAATCCACACCTTCTTTCTAGATATTTCACAATTAACAGGATAGATTAAAACTTTTATGAAGCTAGACCATTCAAATTACTGAAAGAAGACACTGCAAGAACTTTAACTTGTTTAGCTATCGCTTTATTGCCTTCCGAGTCTGACAGCGAAACATTCTTATCATTGCAGGCAACATTACCACTAAAAATCGGCCTGCCGATCTAGAACAAAAAGAAAAAGCCAAGCACACAGAACTTTGGTTTGCTGTTCAGCTCCCCACATGCATGGCTACAGCCCTCGAGAGGGTCACTCTGCAGCATGTCCCTGTTGTTCTTTACAAGTCTGTTTTACATGGCTGTACAGAATCACAGAGAGAGGTCACGAAGGAGCTTTCGTCCTCTCTGTTTCTAGCTACTTCCTGCGTATTCAGTATTCTACACCCATGCTAGCAGCCTCTACAAATTTCTCTTCATTATATAGTACTATCTGAATGACTAAGTGCTCACCCTCCTGAAAAATGACTGAGCAAAACCGTTTTGAAGGCAAACTTTTTTTGTTCTAAATGCTGTTCATCAAAACACAGTAATGAGTTAGTACTCCGATAACAGAGCATTTGCAACTTTAGTCCCATATACATTAAAGTACCAAAAAGTCTCAGCAGCAACAAGTAAAACACAGATTCCCAGAGCAGAGTAATTATAACTTTCGGGAGCCAGAATTTAAATGAATGAATGACCATAACTATCAGAGAAGTCTCTCCTACAGATTTCGCATTCTTCCATCAGATGGCTAGATCCAACAATCTTAATATAGTGCAAGCATGTCTTGCCATGGTATACCTCTTGGTATTTTCTCAAGAGATGCCAGGATTTACTGGAATCATTGTTGTTAAATCACCAACACATATTCATTCTTTCTTTTGTAAAGCAATTAGTGGACCTGTTGCCACAAAGCACCAAAACTCCTTCAGCACCCACCGAAGTTTCAGTACTTTACAGGATTATTTCCTTTGTATTCTTCGTCCCTAAGGGTTAGCGATGCCGCAGTAATGCATACACACACAAAAATCTAAGGACCATCACTCAAAACTTGGATTTTTGCCAAACTGACACTAGCAGTCAGATTATTTGAATAAGGTGACTCCCTGCTGGCACCGTATAATGAATGAACTATCCATTCATCTTTTGGGCTTTCTTTGAATGACAAGCAGATGTAGAATGCCTGCATAGTAAAGCTACTGGTGAAGTCATTGCTTCTTCTTCCAATCCTCTCCTCCCTCTTAGACTAAAAAAAAAGTCTCCTTGAGATTTACAGCATCTATGCCATGCTACATGACATTTTAAATATAAACTGGCATGGTCTAAAACATTTAATCTGAATATAAAGAATTCAAGAATAAGATTCATAGATTCATATATTCATATATACAGGATTTGGGTATTTTAGAACATTTTAAAAAGTGAGCAATTTTCCTAGTTTATTCCTGTCCTTCTCAATATTTTATTAACGTTATAGGCTTTATTGAAACAAATTTAAAGTCACTGTCAAGTACTCCCATGCATTTCTCATTACCCGTAAACATCATCTGGAGATAGTATCAGGTTACTCACAAGGTATCTACTGCACCTTGCCTAATGTGACTAATTTCATGGATGAGAAAATGCACAGAACTTGATCTAATGCATTCAGTAATACTTTAACATCTGAAACAGTTTCTGCCACAATAGAAAAGGAATGAAAGATGCATCAATTGAAAATAAATTATTACTTTTCCAATACAGCTTCAACAAGATCTTCCAAATAATTACAACCCCATATGAAGCTCAAGGGAGGATCTTAGCCTGTACTAAAAAAATCCACAAGAATAAAGTAAGCAGAGGTCGTCAGTTGTCCGTTAGCGTGGCGTTACAGTCAGGTGAAGAATCTTTACCCAGAGGAATTTGGATATTACTAAATTTTTTCATCACTATCGTCTACAAACACTACTCACAGAACAAGCTCTCACAATGTGTACTGAGCAGGTAAAAAAATAAACCGAAATATATAGGTGGATGGGGGAAGTCCCAAGCGATTGATATGGACAGGAGATGAAAACCTATGAGATAGGGAAAAAACTACTAAGACTGGAAGCCCACACACACCCTCCCCAGCAAAATAACTTTGTTTCTTTTGTCTTTTTTAAAATGCCTTTTTGTTAAAGGTATGAGAAGACCACAGCACTGGAAGGAGGGCCTAACAACGAGCAGTGAGGCAGCCGGGTCTATGGAAAGCTGCTCCCAAGTATAAGTGCCAGCACGGGAGACAGCTTGAAAACGCATGGCTAAAATCCTAAGAAGAATGTGCCAAGTCCAAATCACAGAGTGAAGAGGTTGACAAGGGTTTGCCTGGACTGTTAGGTCCTATGAGAGCCCCACCCACACTCTCACAACACGTGCCCTTTACAAAATACGTGTTTACCAGGTAAGGGCCTAATATAATTTAAAAAAAAAAAAAAAAAAAACACACAACAAAAAAACCCAAACCACACAACGAAACCCAAGCAAATACAATTAGACTACTTAATTTATAATGAAAATGCATCTACACTTCTCTGCTGATTGCAGGCACTTGACTTTCAGCCCTACTCACAAGATAAGTGTCAGATATAACAGAACATTTGATTACCAGACTGCACTCAACACTCCTTCCTATCCAGTTTATTCACACTTCTGCTTCTGACACAGCTTGCAGGACAAAAGGGCAATCTCACACAAATCCCCTACTGCATTTTTGTTGTTGATACTGTTTTTCAGTTAATAATCCAGCCCCATAATACATGTAAGAAAAGAGCGGCTCTTTCAGACGCATGTCACGTTGAACTAATTTCCTGAACAAATTCTTAGACCTTTGCAATTCAGTCAAACATGTCAAGTGCATAAAGTCTACTTGGATTTTCTCGTGTGTGTGCATTTCAGACCTGTCACAAAGTGAAAGCAGTCAATACCCACAATAAGCAAACATGTCATTCACCGTTTTACTAATATGCTTCTGTCTTCCAATAATAAAAAATAAAGATATGAATAACAAACAGCCATTTTAAATTTGGTAGATCTGAGAGCAGAGGGGTTATATCAAATGCATTTACAACTCACTTTTCTCGCCTCTCTCCCAACAGAAGAATAATGCAGTGTGGCAGCACAGTTCATCCCCAGCTGTTACCCTGCCGCTGACCCATGTGGGCACCAGTACTGCAGGTGGGGGAGGAGGCGGGGGGGGGGAGGCGCTGCCTGCAGTTGGCACATAAACATGCCTCCAGCAATTTCAGGCTTAAATAGATTAATTTCAGTCACACAGTACTTTCATTCCACTGAATTTGGGATTTTGATCAAAGAAAAGCCAAATAACTGAGGAAGACTAAGATTATATTTCACAATACGAAAAGGTCGTATCTATAACTTAGAAACATGTAAAAAAGCTACATGTAATATTTTTAAACACTCGTATCTGGAACATGTGGTTACAATCCAATGAAGCCAAGTATAACAAAACATCCCATCTTTCACATTTCCCTATAAAAATGATAAATGCATGGTTCATTAATCTGCTGTATGTCCAAGGATTTTTTCTTTGACCTATAAGTCAATGTTCCACAAAAAGAAAGTTGTTACTCTAAAATATCATACTGCTGTAAATATTTACATCCTGCTAGTATTACCTCCTGGATCACATGGATCTATGATTTTCAGTGAAATATAAACCCCTCTGACCCTCTCAGAGAGGAACATCTTCATCAGCTTTTTTCTTTCTTAGCTCCTTTCCCTTCTTGACCTTATATTTTTAGGATACGCATTTTTTTAGAGGTCTTGCAATGCTTATTTACTTGCTTTTCTGCTTCCAAATATAAACAGTTACACCCCAAAAGTCCATTCATTCCCTATGGAACACATTTGGAAAGTGGTGAACAAAAAATAAAATATTGCAGGCAACAAACTTAGACAGACATAGCAATACAGCTCGACTCAAAATAAGTTGTGGTGCATTTTGTCTTGTAGATTTAGAATAGGGTAAGGATGATGTACATCGAGTTAACCCCTTATTTTCACCTACTTAGCCCTTATGTTCAAATCACACCCAAATTAAGATATAAATGAGGTGACTGGAACAGGATAGTCAGTGACTGGAACAGGATAGTCAGTTCTGCTTACTTATAAGCTGAAGAACCCACAAAGCTAGAAAACAGCAGTGAAACGCAGGAAAAAAAAATGTGTTTCTGTCAGATAGCAGAGAGGGCTGATGACAAAGAGAAACAGATTCACGCATATACTAGCACATAGCCCAGATAAACATCTTGTTGCCCCTTTACTCAGGTGTAATCAGATATTGTGAGGTCTTGCAAGATATCCGAAGCGTTCTTGTCATGAACTGGATGCTCATAAAATCCCGCTGAAGACTTTTGTATTAGAAGAATGTGAAAATGATCTTAACAACAGTAACTCTGCTTCCTGCCACCAGCCAGCCCTCCAGAGCAGGATGGCTTTTTGCTGTACTCGTTCCTTTTGGGATACACTTTAAATACACTTTCTCTCAGACAAAAGCATTTCTGATACTGAATCTAATCTTCACCTCTTAGAAATACAGACTATTCCTGACAGTACCACTGTTTACTCTCCTAAACCATTCTACACAATTGTGAGGCATTGGAGAAATCTGAAGATCACTTTTAGCAGATCTATAAACACCTGTAATAAATTTACAAATAGCTGCCTAAGCGGTTCTCTTTCAGTCTAGCTGGATGAACAGTCTTTTAAATTACCCTAAACACACACCTTCCAACTTTTTTTTTTTAAACATATATTTTTCTTCAAATCTTGCATATTTCATCAGTTCTTTTCCTGGCATTTTGTTATCTCCAGCCTCACAGGCATTTTGGTTTTCTTGCCACTGTTCACATTTTTTCCCTAATTTTTCTCTGTGTTTCAACAATTTTCCTGTTTGGGAATCTCTTTCCCCTTTTCTAGGTTACAAGGCCTTGGGTTTTGGTTGGAGAAGTCTCACTTTGTTCCCCATCGGCACCAAAAGGTTTTTATCTCCCAATAATTTCTGTCCAAGAATGAAAAAAAACATGGCTTGGAAATACCTGAAAAGAATGCACTTTTATTTATAAAGCACAGTGCCAAATACCCTTACTGAATGATGATTTTTCATTTTACACTCCTTACAGCAATTTTCACTTCACATCAGGGTGATAACATTCATGCACCTTGATCTGAGAATATTTTACAAAGTTTCTTCCTATCAAGTGCTTAAAATAAAAACTGTTACATCACATCTCTTACTTCTCTGTCCAATAGATTTTGGATGTCAATACAGAAGGGATGTCTTCCCTTCTGTCTCCCTCCGTTACAAATCACCAAAAGGTGAATTTCATGGGTCCCACTCTAAATCTTAATTTTTGAGATATTCACCAATAAGAATGAAGGTATTTCATATTAGAAGTGGGACAGTAATGCTACATAGAAATTATTCAGAAAATGCAGAATATACATATTTTTAATGTTTACTATTGACTTCAATAAGGCAGTTAAAGCAAAATTGTTATTTTCATTACAGCTGCTTTGCACCATTAGTGATGGACAGCAAGACTGTCGAGCAGGACTAAGCACATAATAGCTAAAAGTTGAAGTTAAACCACAAAACTGCCCAAAAGTCTATCTGTAATGCCAGACTGACTGAAAGAATCTCACTATAAAAAAAGTAGTCACTAAAATTTTCACATCTGAAACCATAAAGTCCTAGAGCTGAAAGATTTATTGGAACCTCCATCTCATTCTCCAAGATCTTTGTAAGGTTCCTCCATGCTTCAGTTAATACGTTTGTACTGAAACTCCTGCAAATGTCCCCAAACTCAGCTTCAACCACTGCGGGCAGATTGGCCTACAGGAAAGCACAGGCAGTGCACAGTGCTGCTCAAGAAAGCAGTAAGCACCCAGGCATCTAACAGGGCAAAGGTCCACATTGCTTCATGGCACTACCCAAATGTCAGAAAGCAAATGAGGTTACACAAGTCAATAAGCTGTCCCATAGCTATGTGTGCAATGAAGACACAAGTTACTTTCAAGGCCTCTGCTAAGTATTCCACTGTAATGAGCACAGAAATACCAAAGCTGAACTGCGCGGTAATATTTGTTCACCTCTTGCTTGCTTCTGCCCCCACTTCGTTTGGCATCAGTGCCCCCACAGAAGCAGGTCAAGGTCCCGAACCCATTCCTTGCTCAATACTCTAAGAGAGTCACAGCCACTGTGGAGCTGGCCAAGATACTACAGCTACTGATCTGAGAAAGACTCTGCAGGACTGGAGTCTTTCCACTCCAAAATAAACAGCCCAAGGAAAGCCATAAATCAGTTTCACATCACCTAATACTTACTCTCTGTACTTTGGTGACATCTGATGGCTAAAAACGTAATAGATGTTTCTTCAATTTCAAAGATTAGCCATCCAAGTTTCCCTTTTCCACTTAGTAGAGACGCAAAAAAAGTCAAAAGAAATGCCTCTATAACTATATATAACTATATATAACTATAGCAATACTATATATTTTCAGAAAAAAGGTCATTATAATTGAACAGCTGAGAGCACTAGTGTTAATTTACCTCAGTCCACTTCCCACCCATTATGCATATCAATTAGTAAGCAAGCAAAACCTATACACCCTGCATGGTTTACAAATCTGTCCATTTCCAACAGAAAGGTCTTTAAAAATAAATTGGCCCAATTCAGAATTGTATTTTAGAACCCTATGTCATCACTAGCTTCAGAACAAGCTTTCCTGTTGAAGAATTTATGTTTGACCTGGAAGGGATCTAACCCTGGGAGCAACCCTGAAAGTTTCAGTAGTATTAACATGCCCGAAGATATGCACATGCTTAGGCATGCCTGCAAACAGCAGCCCTCTCTCATAAACTAGTTCCATTATTAGTACAGCTTTGTTTCTAACTGTAGTCAAAACCTTCATAAAAGGCACTTACTCCAACTAATGAAGTGTCCGAATAATTCGGTGTCTCACAGAAACTGCTCCTTATTTTACAGGGGGAGTACAGATAATACTTGCAAAAAATTTTTTGAACAAAATTCTGTTGGAAGTGTTAAAATGGAGATAAAATGTGGGTAGCTTTCAGAATTTAAATAACGCTTGAACTAATTTTGTTCAATCCTAAATTTTTAATAAAAAGATCCCATGTATTTTTACATGAAGCCTTCTCCATTTCTAGCTCAGTTTATCACGCAATATTAACATGAGAATAAACCAAGTGCCTTTTAACACTCTGAAGCTATTATTTTCATTAATAGAATCAATTTCTTAATTAAGTGTGGCGGTGCGCTCTCCCCTTTTCCCCCCCCAGCTCCTGCTCAAGCCATGGCCATCAGTGGGAGTTGTTATGAATTGCACTTGAACTGTGGGAGATGGCTGGCAACATAACCAAAACACTGTCTGGAGTGGGAACCTAGGTGTCTTGTTCCCATGCGAATATGACTATAGGTCCATTATCTTACTCCATAAATAGCGGACAGCCCAAGAGCCCTTTGAGCAATCCTGCACGGCAGCGGGCTGCATGACAGGACCTCCCCTTGAGTGGGGACGCTCGCTTAAGGTTCTTCTCCTCGAGGTTGAGAGATTCCTTGCCGCAACAGATTCTTGGTAAGTGACTAATAGCATGCTAAACTTTGAAATCTTAGCTAAGTGATATAAGGATTGATTGCGCATATATAATTCTTTAGACATAAACCGTTGACCAGGTCTGGGACTAGGATTGGATCCAGCCGCACCTAGACTCCTGAGACAGAGTTTAGAAAGCAAGGGGGTCCTTTCTGAACCTTGTGACTCAACGGGAGGGTCTCCCTGAGAGCTTGTCTGACCCTGGCCTCTATGCAGTAAATAATCAAGTGTACCCTGGCATCGAATCTCGTAAAATACTGTCACATTCACTACTAACTTTGTTAAATCACTGTTTTATGTTAATAAACATTTCACTACTCTCTTACAAGTGAAGTTATTCACTCCGCCCGCGACATTAAGTCATGGGAATTTCAAGATGCAATGTGCTTCCTCACACTTAGCTACCGGTTCCCATTTTTTTCTTACAACAACATTCCATAGACAATGTTGAAAGAAGGAGGAGCTGCCAAGCCATAATATCTGTCATAAAATGAGAGATTGTCATCTACCTTCCTGCTGCCTTGTCCAAATCACTACGCATCAGTGCACACATTTTCATTTCAAAAATTGCCACTGGTATTGAAGAAACTTCAAAGAGTCATAGACACTGCAAGAAGGTTTAAACTAATATGGAGAATCACAAATTGATATGGATTGGCCGGACTGGCCATGGATTTTGCACAATTATCCAGTTAAAATTGTTTTTTATGTTCCAGAAAATACTACTTTTATATCACTATAAGTCTTCAGTTAAATCTCATTTTCTCCGTGGCCAAGAAATGTGGGCCTTTAATCATCATACTGTAGCTTCAGCAATGGGTCATGAGTGAAATCAGATTATTTGTTTCAGTTCAACAACCATGGAATGAGACTTTGCAGAGCACGCTACAAGAAAATGAGAAATATGTTATTCCTTATTTGCAAAGGAAGAAAGCGAAGGTTTATTGTGATGGGCAAACACTGGGAGAGAGATAGAGTTTTTGTTAATGTATGTCAGTGCTGATATGGCTTACAGATATCAGCAGAAGTTAAATAATCAACAGCAATGCTCCGCTCTGCAGAATAAAAGAAATGCCAGCAGTACATGTTTGAAAAACATGAGCCTCTGGTAATTTCTAAAGTCAACCATGGCCCAAATCAATGAACTGAAAAAGTGTGTGGGAAGGAATGATCCATCACAATCACACTCTTTTGTAAAAGTTTCACTTCCATGAAGATTGCAAAATAAAAAGACTTCAAGTGTGAGCATATACATGTACATCTGTATATATTTTTATACATATATACAACATCTCTTGGCTTTCTTACTCCTAATTCTGAATGTTTCATCTTGTATTTGCTACTTCCTCCTACGTCTCATGAAAACATGACACACTAATTCATCACCCTTTCTCAATATCCACCACCATCCCTGAAGTAACACAATGAAACTCAAAGAGGTCCCCCACCAGCTTGAGCACCAACCCCCTTCGACAGCTCTGCTGCCACACACAAGTGGCTCGTCCATGTTAGAAAGGCTGGTACAGAATGATCTACATAAACCCTCCATTTAGCTTATTTTACTGCTTGAATGCTGGTCTCCAGTCAAACTGAAGCCTCTGATTGCTTTCACGCAGATAATTAGGACAGCTAAAAGAACGCAAGTCTCACCTACATTTTAAGCTGAATGTAAGAACTCAACATGAAAAGACTCCACATCTCCTTTTGGTGGACTCTTCAAAACCTGAACACACTGTCTGAAAGAGAGATCTTCTACTTCTCAGTAAACACAGCTAAGGGAATGCAGCTGTCATCTACAAAAACTAGTTCTACTATTAGAATACTTGTCTGAAGGAAAAAAAAAAAACAACAAACAAAAAAAAACACCAAAAAAACCACCACACACACCACACCACACTCTTTTGCATTTGTAAGTGCTGCTCATGGAAATCACCTCTGCTAATACAAAACAAAAATGATAAAAACATTCCAACACAGGAAAGCCAAAAATAATAACAAAAAGGTGAAGAATACCTTTAACTCACCACAATGCAGCTACCTATTACCATGGCAAAATTCAGCTTTGGAGGAGGTGAGATTTCTTGACAACTGGTGACTACAGACCATGGAACAGAATTCCCATTAGCCAAGGAACCACTCAGATTTCAAATCCGAAATCTTACCGCTAGACAACTGATATTGTTTGGGGTTATTAAGTGACATGTAGTATATTTTCTACTGGTGTGATGGCTTCCACACTGAACAGGTTATGTTTAAAGAACTGTCAATTAGAAAAATTAAACATTTCATTTAATCTGTGTTCTTAATAGAAATAATTCTTGTTTTCTTCTTAAAAGCAGATTGAATTTACAATCTGCTACTACATAGGTATTTCAGTTGTTCTACAACAACCTCACTCAGGGGGCTGAGTAGTAGCATCCCCTCAGCTGGGCACTGGTGTTACCGAAGTCAGGCTGAGTACATGCTGGTTATGTGACAATTAACCAAAATTTGGTTAACTTCACATCAGTAACCCCAAGATTTTGTAGAAATTCTTCACAACAGATGCAAGCTTTTCAGGTTTTGTGAAAGTTTCTATTTATGCTATATTTTGTGCTGTGATTCTGCAAGATGTTTCCAAACTAAGCCACTTTAAATTGGGAGAATGTACAGAAGACACTGATACAGAATAATTTGCTGATTCAGGACCATGTGTTTGCACTTCATGTAAAGCTACTTTTTCATCCAATTTGATAAAAAGTTCCCAGCATGATACTAGGTTGTTGCACTGCTAAAGAGGAGGCCTTCTGTGGGAGACAGAAAACCAAAGCTCTGACCACTGCGCTCATTTAAATAAATAAATATGTACATACACATATATATACACACACACAAGTTCAGGTTTTTGTTTCGGTTTTTTTGGCCAAAAAACAAAACTAAAACCGAAATATAATAAGCTAAGGACTGATGGATCAATCCCCCCAAAACACAAACACAATGTTTTTGAACTATTTTTCTGCATTCCTCATCCTGAACTATGGGTTAGGTGAACAGCAGCAGTGTCTCACCCCATAAGAGAGAGCAGAAATTCCTTAACCTACCTGACTGGGAAACTGCAAGGTTCGTATTTGTAAAGACTTTTAAAATACTTGGGTGGAAATCCGGATTGGGGCATGTTTGGTATTAATCGTTCTTGCAAAACTCATGAACCTTGAAAATGTCCATGAACGTTTCAAGCTAAAATACAGAGTGAGCTTCCAAGACTAATTTGTGTTGGCAATGTTCAAGACAGAATTACAAACAGATGTTCTAGGTCTGTCTGAAAAACTACGGGATTTGGGGATAAAAGTCTTCTGAACGATTAATGATGTTGCCAAAATAAATAAATATGCAGTCGTCTGCTAAAACTAAATATATATAAACACATAACTCCAAACCAAAGTACATATCCTATGAAAATACCAAACAAATTAACATAAACTACGCAGTGCCAAGACAGTTGTTTTAGGACACTAAAAGAACATGCTACAACACTCTTTTAGAGTGAATCAATGGTACCACCACATATCAAAAAAAAAAAAAAAAAAAAAGATGGGGGGGAGAACCAGAGACTTGGACTCCAAAATAATTAAGAATGAATGACTTCAAAATCAGACCCTTAGCTAAGGATAAAAACAGAGAACAGATTACCAATTTAGTAACACTTTTACACGGCCTTAGAAGGTGCTTTTATTTTCACAGGGACATTGACTTTGAAAAGTAAGATTTTTTTTAAAAAACTAAAGTAAGAGGAAGTGCAAATATTTTAGAATGCTGGCAAGAAAAAATAAATCCTAAATGCAGCACATCATTACATTTAATTTGTGAAGTATTAAAATAACATATTAAGTGTACCCTAAACTAATTGCAAACAGACAAATTGGCAGGATAAGGCATCCTACCATCCTATAGTGTTTATAATGCTTAACTGGAATTCTTATAAAGACATAAACCAAAAAGCAGCTTAAGTCAATTTTGCAGTGGAATTGTGTATTTTTAAAGAGGAGTTACTCATTCTTGGATCTCTTTTACTCTTACAATTTGCTCATTCTGCGTAATTACTAAGAAATACTTTCACAGCTATGACTTGAAGAAACCAATTAAGTTCCCAAATACTTATTTGATTCAGAGTTAAAACTGTTCAAGCACGTTTTCCACGATGACAAAAATTCTGTTTATGAAAGCATACTTAGGATGTATACATCCAAAACATTTACACGTTAGCATCTTCTAGTGGAAAACACGTTTGTTGGATGAGCAGACAGCTGCAGGTAAAAATACTAGATAAAGGCAACTAAGTAAATGAAAGGAAGAAACCCACAGGTTTCTGGGAATGAGAACCAGTGTTTTCTGTAGTGATGAATTCTGAGTTCAGAAGACAAAACTTCCATAGTAGAGTACCACCACCTTGCTCAGCGATGGCCTTCTCTTGTACCACTGAAGTCCTTGACAAAGTTTTCACTAACTACACTAGTGCAGGATGAAGACAGTAGTAGAAAAACAAGTTGCACAATTGAGTCTGTTTCCTCCAGCAAGGGCTGCTCTCCCCTGACCAGTGCAAGAATCCATTAGCATTGACACCAAAATCATCATCTCTAGGCTTCAGGTCAGACCAGAGTAGATCAACTGTGCACTAATGCACTGCAAAAAACACTGCCTGATGTTGTTAGCTGGGGCAAACAAGGGGCATTTATGAGCTGCAGCCCCTTGTGCTATGACCCAACTGAAACCTGCAATCAACCCAACAAGTTTAATGCTTCAGGCAGCTGCGGTAGTCTCCAGACAGTCATTCTGCAGCACAGACACACATTCAGACCTACATTTTGTAACAAAAACAACCCAAAACCTTAATTTGGGAAAAAAACTCTTCCAGAAAAGCTTCAGCACTAATGGAATGCTGTTTTAGTGATCACTATTCATAAATTAACCATCTACACAATGATAGCCAGGAAGTAGTCCATCCTCCAAACTTAAGACTCACAAATGTGTTTGTCAATAACTACTAATGCTACAAGCATGTCTTTGATTCAGGGACTGGGAAAACAAAGGAAAAGAGAAAAAGCAGGTATAGATTAGACCAGCCTAAGAAAGGGAGCTTTCTGAAGATTTTCAATTCAAATTAAGAAACAAATTTTGTGGGGACCATTCTTGGGACTCCTTGTAACTCCAAGGAGAAAGCAGCACATAGCTGTGGGAAGATGCCTACACCACAACTCAGCATAGGAGATCTCGGAACCATAAAACCAGTTAGATTGTGCAAAACCTCTGGAAGTCACCTCATCCCACTTCCTGCCCAGAGCAGGCCTGACTTCAGAGGGTGGTAAGGTGTAACACAATCAAATGTTCTGTTTAAATGTGTTACTGAAAATGCTACAATCATCAGCTCCGCTGGTTGTGCTGTACATTTATATATCCATTCTTCTGTAATGAGTCCAAACAATTTATTTGTACCGGTGAACAGCTACCAACATGAGTTGGGTCACCAATTCCTTTTGGTGACATCCAGGAGCCACTGACACTCAAATTGCCATCACTGTGATCCAGCAGCAAGTATAGAGAATCAAGGGTGAGTATAGAGGAACAGAGCAGGTCAAGACTTGTGAGAGCTACTAGAAGAGGTCATTATTTAGCATCAATAAGCATGGGTCATATACATCACCTGAAAATCCAGTTCTTTTAAACTATCTGAAGACTCAATAAAGGAACACTGTATCAAGTATACACCACACTTTTTCATTCTATGGTGTCTTTACACACAACAAAAGAAAGAAATCTTTTGCTAAAAAAAACAAAGAAAAAAACAAAAACCAAGCAAAAAATTAACACAACAAAAAAAAAAACCCAAATCAACACAGAAGCACAAGAAAAAAAGCCCTTAATATATCCACACATTCAAGAACTGTATTGTCAGGAACAGATAGAAGAAGAGGTAGCTAACAGCTCATTATAAAAAAAAACAACCTAATCAATTACCATTTTAAAAAAATAATCATTCAGTATCTATATATAGCAGAGATTATGTAGTTTTTTGTTATAAAGCCAGGAAGCTTACTACATTTAGAACACAAACTCAAAATGCTTGCAACAACCCACCGGGTATAAACCTTAATAAATGTTAACAATGGATCCATTACCTAGCATTCAATAACTACACAAATACTGTTAAAAAAAAAAAAGGCAGTTCTTCATTTGCTGAAATGATTTAGCAAGTCCATCTGAAAGAGGACGGGATATCCACATAACTTTTTGAGTTTGTGACAGAGATTCCTCTATCCATCATACCAAAAGGAAAGGAAAGATTAAACAAAGTTAATAGATACAGAATATCCATGATTGACTTCTGTATTTCACTACACATACAATATCCAGTGATCACTGAGCTGTTGGAAAGTTTGTATGAATCAATGCTTTCATCCTGTTCAACCAAACTATGAAGGCAAATTATAATTATACAAATCCTCACTACAGTACATAATGCTAAGACAGTATCTGTTTACAATAACAAGCAGAGGGCAAGCGTATCCTTAACTATAGAGGCTCAAATATCAGTGACAGCTTAAATACAAGATGCAACCTCAAAACCTACATTCTCACATTAAAAGTTGTATTTTCCAATACAATATTTGCAATTATGCAAGACAGCATTCTGCCCAAATACTCCTCCTCCTCTCACGTTGAGAGGAGGGGAAATTCTTTATTTTCTCCCCTGCAGCTGATTGCTTGTAGGTTTGATTCTTCTAGAGGTCAGGGTTTCCACACACCGAGCAAACGAACCTCTAAACAAACAGGTATAAATGAATTTCACTCATTTCATTGTTTTGAGTTCTGTGCAACTGGTTATTTTACACAAACCTGGAAGAGGCATTAGATCAGTGTCATGAATTCTTGAAAAATTTTAAGTACTGCGGCATTGGTGTCAATTCTGAACTCACAGTAACAGTAGGAGTTTAACTTTTATTTGTTTGGACAGCAACGAAACAGAGAAGGAAACAAGAAACAAGGTAGAAATGCCAAGCAAACTGCAAGGAACGAGGTAAAGCTGACAGGAAAACCATGCAACCTTTGAACATCCAAGCTCAGAAGAACCCAGGGGCAGTGATTTAAGGGAAGAGCCACAGCAGTTGGATGTGCCCATCCTGGCAGCACACCAGCACTCACAGAGAAAGGAACCTGTCCGGCCTTGGAGCAACAGCACTGGCAGCCCTCTGCCTTTCCACCACTCTTTAGCCTGCAAATACCAGAAGAAATGCACCAGCAGCACACATGGACACACGCACCCTGCTCACTGAGGCCATGTTGCCTGTCCCATTTCCACAGAAGCAATTCAGTGCCCCCCAGATTTCTCTTGCAACCATTACTGCCACAAAATCCCTTTATGTGCCTGAGGCTACAATGAGCTCCAACACCAACAGTATCACCAAGCCCTGCCAGTGGCACGGGCATTACACAGGAGGCAGCTAGACTAAATTTCATGCTACACAGGGAATCACTTTAGAGTAAGACAAATATAGCTATCCTGTGAAGATTTGAAACTTAATAGAAGATGAACTCTAGAATAAACACTTGTAAGTCACTCACAGATAGTCTTTTTAGGCATTTTATCTCGTCTCATTTGTATGTTATCCCATGATGTACTTTAATAAAATTTGGCAAGAAAATCTTCCAGCAAAATAACAGTTGAGCTGTATTTGCATGCCCGCAGGAGTCACACAAAGACCAATGCTCTCACTAATGTATACAAATGACTGCCTGAAGGTTGCACAGATGCTCCACCGTGCATCCACAGTGATGATGTGGTCATTTTGAAAAGCCCTTTCCCAATCTGTTACAGAATACCTTTTTCTAGTTTCCTGACCTGGGGAATAAGCTTCACCATCAAATGGCTTACTGGTAATTGCCTCATGTTCAATCTGTTATGAATAAAATGCATGATACTTCTGCCTCACTTGGAGGAACAGTTGCACATAAAGCAGTTGGAGAACTGACAGTAGCATTTAGGTAGATGATAAACACAGCAATTTAATACACTTTAGAGCTTGCACTTCATTTCTTCTACACAAGTCATGTGGCTCTTAACAGCTGATAAATTTTCCCCTCCAACATGGCTCCAACCATACTGCCTGTGAGCACTAATTATGAAGTAATCAATGTTAGCCCATACTGTTTGCTAAATGGTTTACAAAGAATGAATAATAAAAGCCTACTACAAATGGAAACAGATTACCTTATTATCATAGATTCTGGGTCTGTGTTCAACCATTTGCTATCAAAGATAGGAAGAATTAATCCACAGTAAAGTGTCTCTGCTCTCTTTGGTCAAATAGAAGCGAGAACTGGACACTTACTGCTTATGCATACAGGGTTGAATGCAAGAGTTGTCAAAGATAACCTTGATCTAACAGCCAGATGACTAATAATCATAAACAGTATAAAGACAATTTAAAATTTAAGATCACAGGGATACAGGATTGTTTCACATATCACTGCAATTTCCACATTATTCCATTTGCATACAGTGATTTACCATAACCCACGAGCCAAAAGTATCCCCTATAACACCACAGGGAAGCAGAAATACCAGTACCCGCTATGCACTTTAACAGGGTTTGCCTGAGTTACCAATACCAATAACCCCTTGTCCTATGCCCTCAGCTCTTAGAAGCCTGGATCTCACCTGTCTGTGCTTCAAGAGCCACAAACATAAGGCCAGGAAGATTTTTAAGCCTCTTTAAACTAGATGAACTTGTTTCAAAGAAAAACAAGAAAGATTATGCCATGGATTTCACACATTTGTTATACTGCACATCGTCATTCGATTTTTCAGATACTCTGCCACTCTTTATCTTAAAACTAGTGGGGGAAAGAAAAAAAAAAAATACAGTCTCTTCAAACAGCCCTGGTAGATACAATGAGACCTTTACTGCTTCCTACACTGCTCATTTCAATGCTGTGTTCATTACTACATCTGGCGATACCATTTAAGTAGCACTGGGTATCAAAAAGCTTTAAAGGAGGTGCCATGAAACAGACAGGCTCAGAGATGTCCCACAGCAAGTCAGAGCAAAGGAGACAGATGTTAAGGGGCACCAGCTTGCACAGTGGTCACAGCTCAAAGCTACCAGCATCTCTGTAACAAAGGGGACAGGCACGCAGAAAGGAAAGAGGGCAGGAGTACCATCCTGGCACAGCAAAATATCGACAGCCCTGTTGTGTCCACTCAATGAACAAGCAGAAACTGATCTCAGGCAAAAGCACTGAACTCCACCAGTGCAGTTTTGAAAGGGTGGCTGGCTTTTTGTTTTGCCCAGAATTATGACAACTTTCCCATCTGCCTGTGCACTCTCATATAACCCAGTGTTTGCAGGCAAGGTCCTCCGCAGGGGCAGGACTCAGAAGCACTGCTCTCAGGTGGGAGAAGGATGGTTCAGCTGCTTTAACTACGAAACAGGTTTTCCTGACAGTCTGCTTTTATTCTGCAGAGGTTTGTTTTCACTTTGATCATCTTTGATATTTCTTTTTTCCTTTTAGTTGCCTTCAAATGTATGGGTAGATTTGGATTCCACAGAAACTGATGATGAGTCAACAACTGCAGGTGATAAAGCCCAAATTTTTGGAAAAAAAAAGTTGATAACATTACTATCTTGTAGAGGATAGGAATGATTTGCAACTAAACTGAGCATTGAATGCAACTAAATTAAGTATGCAGCTGCTATATAAAAACTGCCTCCGAATAATTACATTCGTTCTCCAAAAAGAAGAGAAAAGACTGTTTGAACATATAGCCGGATGTGGAAGTGACTGAAGTTACTTTGTGTCACTGACTATATTTTTCAATATTCAATATTTTAATGTATATGCATACCAGAATCTCTCAAATATTTACCATCCAACCATTCTTGGCCAGAAATACTTTATATATGTAAAAGCTATAAAAATGATTTAAATGGCAATCTGATAAAGTTTACATTTAAAATGGTGCAAATTTCTAGTTTTCCTGCCTATTTACCCATGTAAACATGAGACAGACAAGATAACATTGGCTCAAAACACAAACGCTGAATGAGGTAAGACACATTATCATCACGATTGTAAATTCAGAGTGAATGGGTTCAACGGGAGTTGTACTGTATGCAATAAAAGGTATGTGCTATATTCCCTTTTTGCTATAAGGATTGTTACAACAGTAATATTCTAGTCAGGAAAGTATCATCATTTGTAAATAATATTTGCAGGCATAAATAGCTAAGGCAAATAGCCCCAAAATAAATTGGCAATTATTTTTAAGTCTTAAGAAATTTTCAAGCAGTATTACTTAATGCTGTGCCTGCTGATTACAAACCAATTTATTTTTTTTTTCTTCTGTTTACCAAAAATGGGTCAGTCATTGGGTAATTTTTGTTCAAAAAGAAACTCATCCACACAGACATGAATATGCATGTTCTGTTCTTTCTCAGAAATTTTTCCTCCTTTTTCTAGGGGCCATGTGGCAGCAGCCCAGCCCACTGATTAAAACAAAGATTTAAAATGGCATTTGACCAACACATAAATTTTGGGTTTTTTATAAAACAGTGATAATATTAAGAAAAAACACATTGATTATGAACTACACCCTACAAAGCAAAAGTAAGGTTTCTGATAATTGATACCTAACTAGCTTTTTGGAAGAATTACCTGTGAACTTAAAATCACCTTGAAGCTTATAAACGTCTTGTAAGATTGTTTGTACTATCAAATCTATCTAATAAGGGCAAAGGGCATGGTGACCACTGTCAAATTAATTGTTCAATCAAGAATCAGTAAGTAAAAGGCATTAGCTCTGTTACACTCCATTGCATACAGTTACATCTTTGATAACCACCCCGTGGGAGTTTATGGATCCTACATGACCCCTGTCGAAACTCAATTGACTTCTTCCCTGCAAATCCTATTAGAATTGGTCCCTGCACCACTGCCCACAATAATCAAGAGCAGAGAGCTTGATTTATGTATAAGCATTTTGGTTTAGTCTAACTCAATAGAATATAAAATAGATGAGGTTATGAGATGGCTGTTTAAAAAAAAAAAAGTCAACTGCATCCCATTCTGTACCACAAACTAGAAAAAAAGTTTCAAATCTCTACTTTAAAAAAAACTGGAAATGCTTCAGGAAGCAGGAGGAGGAGGAAGTAAAAAGAGTTTTGTCAAAATGCCTGTCAGAAGGTATCAGAATAAAAAAAAACCAAACCAACAACATAAACAATTAATAGACTGTGAAAACGTAAGAAAATGTAATTGTCCAAATGTTCTGAGGTTTACCTGCAGCAAGAAGCATTACTTTTACAGAATTTAAAAGTTCCTAATAGGGGCAAAACTGATTAATTTATTGAGAAAGCATATGCTATTTACTAGCAAATTTAATGATCTGTGTTAACCCTTTTTCAAAGGCTTTGAAACCCCAAACAAAGAGCCCGTATTTCTTTCTTCATTTTCTTAAAGTTATTGACATTCCTCAGCTATAAATATTTAGCACTGTTCAACTATTCAGCTCAGCTCATAATTTTAAGACATTGAAACTGACCAACAACCTAAAAATCTTCATAACATAAGACATCTTATAACATAAAACACTGGTACAACAAATGCACTAATTGAACTTTAGGCATTTCTTTTCCATTATTATCATTTTACTCCTGAATTTCTACAGTTTAGATCCTCCTGCAAAGAAGGATCCAAGTAGCTTTGTGTGTAGAAAGTACTGTCATAATTATGAAAGTTCGAATAAAATCTGCTGCAAATCATTATCAAATTATGAGCAGTACATGCTTACAGAAAAGAAGATAAATTTAATTAGCCAAATATCATACTTGTGATACATGGGACAATGAAAGCAAGAAACACATCAGCCATCAATTTTTTCATGGAAATAAGAGAATGACTGAAAGTAATGTATCACCATACTAAAAGTTCAGGAGGCTACAATGAAGCCTAAAGAAGTCAGGATGGGCCCATTCTCAGGGATGTTTATGGAAAACAGAAAAGCAATATAAAATAAAGTACAAGAGATAAGCGGACTACATCACAAACATAAAAACATTTAACCTTTGATAGTTTAAATGTACTTTGGAAACTATTTGAAGCCATGCAAAGATATTCATATTTCAAAGACTAAGATCACAGAATGGTAGGGATTGGAAGGCACCTTCGGAGATCATCTAGTTCAACCTCCCTGCTAGAGCAGGTTCACCTAGAGCAGGTTGCACAGGAACGCGTCCAGGCGGGTTTTGAGTATCTCCAGAGAAGGAGAGTCCACAACCTCTCTGGGCAGCCTGTTCCAGTGCTCTGTCGCCCTTAATGTAAAGAAGTTTTTCCTCAAGTTCAGATGGAACTTCCTGTGTTCCAGTTTGTGCCCATTGCCCCTTATCCTGTCGCTAGGCACCACTGAAAAGAGCCTGGCCCCATTCTCTTGACACCCACTCTTTAGACATTTATAAGCGTTGATAAGATCTCAGTCTTCTCTTCTCCAGGCTAAACAGACCCAGGTCTCTCAGCCTTCTCTCGTAAGAGAGGCGCTCCAGTCCCTTGATCATCTTCATAGCCCTCCACTGGACTTTATCCTTGTCTTTCTTGAACTGGGGAGCCCAGAACTAGACACAGTACTCCAGATGTGGCCCTCCCCAGGACAGAATAGAGAGGGAGGATGACGACCCTCAACCTGCTGGCCACCCCAGGCTACCATTTGCCTTATTGGCTACCAGGGCACGTTGCTGGCTCGTGGTCAACTTATTGTCCACCAGGACTCCTATTTCCTCCTCTATAGAGATGATTTCCAGCAGGTCAACCCCTAAACTGTACTGGTGCGTGGTGTTATTCCTCCATGGCGTAGGTCCAGGTGCAAGATCCTACACTTGCCCTTGTTGAACATCATTAGGTTCCTCTCTGCTGAACACTCTAGCCTGTCCAGGTCTTGCTGAATGGCAGCACAGCCTTCTGGTATGTCAGCCACTCCCCCCAGTTTTGTACCATCATCAAACTTGCTGAGGGTAGATTCTGTCCCCTCATCCAGTCATTGACAAATATGTTGAACAAGACTTGACCCAGTACTGACCCTGGGGAACACTGAAAACTACAGGCCTCCAACTAGACTCTGCACCACTGATCACGACCCTCTGAGCTCTGCCATTCAGCCAGTTCTCAATCCACCTCAATGTCCACTCATCTAACCCACACATCCTAAGCTTACCTATGAGGATGTTATGGGACAGTGTCAAAAGCAGTGCTGAAGTTGAGGTAGACAACATCCACTGCCCTCCCCTCACCTACCCAGGCAGTCATCCATCATAGGAGGCTATCAGATTGGTCAAGCATGGTTTCCCCTTGGTGAATCCATGCTGACCACTCCCAATAACCTTCTTTTCCTCCACATGCTTAGAGGTGACATCCAGAATGAGCTGTTCCATCACTTTTCCAGGGATGGAGGTGAGGCTGACTGGCCTGTAGTTTCCCGGGTCCTCCTTCCTGCTCGTTTTTGAAGACTGGAGTTACACTAGCTTTCCTCCAGTCCTGAAGCATCTCTCCTGTTCTACAGGACCTTTCAAAGATGATGGAGAGTGCCTTCGCAATAACATCTGCAAGCTCCCTCAGCACTTGTGGATGCATGCCATCAGGGCCCATGGATTTGTCAGTGTCGAGTTTGCCTAAATGATCTCTAGCCTGATCTTCCTCATACAAGGGAAAGTCTTCCTTTCTCCAGACTTTTTCCTCTTACCTCCAGGGTCTGGGATTCCTTGGAGCTGGCCTTAGCAGGCTGGACTGGGCTCAGGGCTAGACTGGAGCATTCAGTAACTCCATCTTCTCTGTATCCCCTATTACCAGGGCACCCACCTCATTCAGCAGTGGGCCCACATTTTCCCTAGTCTACCTTTTGCTACTGATGTACTTGAAGCAGCTCTTCTTGTTGTCCTTGATGTGTCTTGCCAGATTTAAAGATAACTTAAACACTTGAACTAAATACCAACATAGAAGCTCTGGAGGAGTTCAGCAGCCAATGTAGAACCTGAAGGGAACACATTGAAAAGTCCCAGTCACAGGAACAATGTACCTGCAATGCACACGTTAGAAAACTTGCAAATACAACTGAACTGACATTAAGAGCAGAGCCTTGCATAGACTGAGTTCACTATCATGACAACAGAAACCCTCTGATGATTTGTTCTAAACAGATAAATCCTTCCAGTACATGCATTAGCTACATCACAATTGTAACCAGACAGCAACCAATCTCCCCGAGATTATAGAAAAATCCACACAGTTCATTAACCATGTAATTATCTTTACTGTCATCATCCCAACCACTAAAAATCAGGATGCATCCCTAAACCAGGCTGCTTCACTGTAGCTTAAGGAATCCAAAAACTCATCACTCTCCAAATCAAATAGATCTAAAACTTGGATTAAAACAGCAAAAGTCAGATTCAGATAAACACAAATTGGTCATCAGAAAGCCACATATTAACATAAAGTTTTTCTTTAAGAAGAAATCTTAGAGCTTTGTAGCCAACATTTGCGGTACCTATATGAACCTAAGTATACCCATCTGAAGAATTCAACATTTAGCCTCCTCTCAGTGATGCATGGGTGCTTAACTGCAAAAAAAGATCTTGGAAGATCTGACCAGATCAGCTAGTCACCATTCTTTGGCTACTTACACAGAAACTGGTCTTTTTGAAATACTGTCTTAGAAAACAAACTTATCTTCCCTTGCACTCTCTCACTATAAGCAATCTGTAGAGGCATTCGAATCTCACCCATCCAAGCTACATCCACCATCCATCACATCAAAGCTACAGCACACATGGTCAATCAGACTGTTGGCAAGCACGCCATGCCACCCCATGCAAAGTAAAGCACAGGCATGCTTCCAGGCAAATTTCTCCACCTAGTGCTTCATCTCAGCAATTTCAAATTGCGCATCGTAACAGCTCTGCGGGACACAGAGGGGCTTAGCACACCCTGAGCCTGGCAGAATATGCTATCACATGATATCACTGTATTTCCTTATGTAAACTTAATTAACAAAGCAGACGTTTTTGTTCCTAAATGCAAGCCACATTCTAAGAAAAATACCTAGGAAAAAAAAAGTCTTTCAAAATCTAAATAAAAATATAAAGGCCTTAATCTAAGGGAGTATTTATGAAAGTCCCTGCACTGGCATGAATTTCAATCCATGTAAGGTACAGTTACTGAGACCAACTGGGAGTAAGATTAGAACAGGAAAACAAGAAAAAACTCACATGTTTTGACATCTTCAGATTTACTTAACTATCATGGATAGATCATTCTTAAAAAATACCTGCAACAGACTTCTGCCATACATGGAAAATATACAAAAATAAAACAACTGGGATTTTTAATCTGCCTTGCAGAGAATATTTATGTGGGCTTATTAATTGCACTTCTAAAATACACTGCTACCAAGCCTGTGGCAGACAAGATATTTAATATATATGCGAAATGTACTACTTTAATAAAAATAATAAACAAAATACATCTTCTAAAAATAACATAAAACCACACGGCAGAAAAACTACCTAGTGTCTACATATGACCATCATTACAATCTTTTAAAATATATAGAAATATTTTAGACTGCCTATGAATCTTGCAATTATATCCATTTATTTGATACAGCTTACACAATGATGGTAGCAGTTGTGGGATGCCTAGAAAGAGTCTGACAAAATTTCTCAATTTTAGTCACTACTGTATTTTAAATACTCTAAAAAGTGATTACAAGTTTAAACCTGCCTTTGAAGGGAAAAATCTTGCTTCAGTAGAAGAACTTTAGATATTTCACATCAATTATAGAGTCAATCATTATGTTCTCACAAAGATAGTTTTCTTAATGAAAGAAATTAAAGGAATACTCAATCTGAATAAATTTATTGACCAGGACTAAATACATTACCCAGGATTAGTGCACTTAACTTGAAACAGAATTATGTTTTTTTCCTACTATTATAAGTACACTCTTGAAAATGTCTCCATTTGTAATAACAGATGGCTCTTCATCAGAAATCACAGACAAACAGTCTCAAGTCTGTTTTTTAACGTAGAACTATATTTGAAATAACAGTTGCATAGCAAAAAAAAAATTCTAATCTTTGCATAGCTAAGTTTGCTTTTGCAAACTAAAGCCATCCTTTCTAAACCAAAAAATACTCATGGGACTCCAAACCTCATCAGCCATCACTAAGTGGTATCAAGGCCACAGATACCCAACCCAGTGATTAGCAGCATGTGCTAATACTATAGAGTCTGCATCTTTGTATGAATACCCAACAAACAGCTTGGCAGCTGAGTGACAAAAACCCCACAACTTAACAATTAGAAATGAACCTACTAACAGCACCAAGAGATTAATTGTGACTTTAAAAGAAGTGTTATTCTTAGCATAGTACGCAATTTCGGTCAGTCTACGCTACTTGAAATTTGAGCTTTATTCTACCAAAAGTACTTCACCCTTTGTCTTTTGCTCCTCCTAGATCAGTTGCACACCTTAGGCAGTAATGTAAGACTAATGTGCCTTAAGTTTATTTCTACCAGTTATCTTCAGTTTCCAAAACATCCTCAATTTTGAGCAAGCTTGAAAATGCGCACCTATATTTGCATGCATTTAAAAGTTATTGCTTATGCTCAGAAGCAGACTTCTAACATAAATACCTAACTCGAATTTATAAGCTAACGAAGTTTGAAACCTAATCTTGATCTTTTATTGTATTTGTTACATAAACACAATACAAAAGAGTAATTGGAAACCATAGTCTAGATACTTGTCACTATTCTGCACCCTACAGAATCTCTCAAGAGCCCCGCAGAGTGCTGTACTGCAGGAACCTGGTCAACAGGGCAGCCCCATCGCTGAACCCTTACGAAAACAATACCCTGAAGTTTCTCATGAGGGAGCCTACCTAATCATAACAGGAACACAAGAAAGAAAGAGTTCACTCCTTACATGGTTTTGAAGAAATCAAAATTGTCTATGGGACAGTGCCCATAGCTCAGACCAGTGAAATCACTGCATGTGGTGGACTATGAATACAGATGACGCAGCTATAAACACGTCTGCGAGGGCTCCCCATAATCTTTGAGTAAATTTGCATGTATTCTCATTGATTTGGATTGTCCTATAGGAGAGGACAACCATCGCATCGTCTTGGATAATAATTCTACTAGGTTTAAAATAAGACACATACAAACTAACACAAAAATTCATACTAAAAAATACCATAAAAATAGGATCCATACAACATCAGATACAGCTAGGGAAGTTGTAAAACACAAATGAACAAACAGACTTAGAACAATTTGAATATCATGAAGCCCAGATTCCACATCTAACGGAAGTAAACTCCGAGGTTTATCCCCTAATTAAGAAGAAACAAAGCAGTATTTGCTCTGTCTCTTGTTTAGTATTAGCTACACATACCTTTTCTGGATAAAAGGGGAAAGCTCTGGACCTTTAAACCACGCTGCACCTGATGCAAACAGGCAATAGAACAAGCAGAACAAAGCCATCAATCGCACCTTGCCTTTGGGCCACCATCTGTTGCTGGGCTGCAAAGCTGCAGCCATGATGCATATGCTCGTTCTTTAGCTCTAGTTAATTACAGCCCAATCCACAAAAAAGGTCTCCTTAGATCTTCCTGCAACCATTTCCTTTCTGTCATTTATGCATTAAACTACTGCAATGCTTTTTTTCCCCAGTGTTATTCTTGAAGGCCAGCTGAAACTTCCTGTTATTTCAGGATACTGCAGCTGGGCTGCTGAGGGGAACAGGTTGATATGCACAGTGTACCTTCACTTCATCGACTGCCCTGGTTCCCAAATGTTTCTGGATGCAATTACAGGCAACCAGGAATCAGTGCAGTGAGCCAAGACAGATGTAGTGTTGACGCTGTTCTTCTGAAAGACAGGCGGCAGAATTAGCCTTACCGTCAGTCACCCAATCCTGAAATAACACAGTGGAATGGCACATGGCTGAAGTATACGCTGCAGTCCTGCAACCGATAATTAAGATATAGTGGGTGGCAAGGGGAGGCTTGTGCATCTTTAAGGCACACCCTTAAAGGACACAGGAAACAGAAGGATGCATAGTATAGCAGGAGGTCAGTAATGTATTCTGCCTTTTTAGTGGTGGGGGTTTTTGTGGTTTGTTTTTGGTTGGGTTTTGTTTTTTTTTCTCTCTCCAAACAGAGTATGATCTGGGGTGCCACTAGGCAGCATGTTAGAGGGAACATTCTGACAGCTCCACTTGGGGTAGCATCCCATTGCTTACTAAAATCGGTCCATTCTCTTGGTAAGGAGAGGACAGGCTCACTCGCCCTCTGGGGAGACAAACAATGACAGCAGTACCCATCATATGGTGCCCGCCCTTCACTTTCAGTTCTTGAGCTCACCCTTCTGCAGACCCTACCCCACAAGCAAAAGTTACCTTAAGAAGCCAGGCACATTGCCTTTTGAAAACATTTCATTTTGTTCACAAAAAAGATTGCTTCTGCATTATTTTAACCTAGTTTCTCCTACACTTACAGAATGCAACTAATAACACCTGAGCAATACTCTCCCCCTTATAACTTACAAGTTAGCACCACACATCCCTCACCAGAATTGTTTTTTGTCTTTTTTTTCTTTTCAGCAGAATGGGATCTGTCTTCTTACCACAGAACAGCTGAAGAATATGCGATGTCAAGTTGTTTCTCATTTCATGACGCAAATTAGTCTGAGGAAAATGTCACTGAAGGATTAAAAATAGTCCTGAATTGCAACACTAAAGCTAAATAAAAGCTTTGTCCTTCTCTATGGTATACTAGATGAATTTTTTTTTTTTTAATCTGGTATGTATGACAACAGTGAAAAAAGAACATCTTTTAACTAGAAATGATACTGAATTGACTCTGCCTGAAGTTAAGACTGAACTCTTGTAAAGTTCAACTCCCTTAAAATCTATACACGTATAAAAGATACTTGTCATCAGAAAGAAAAAACAGGTGGCAAAGTTGTTTTTATCAAATGGATCTTTTCATCCTGCAAGTGTGTCACATGATCAGGTAATTGTTCCACTGTACTCTGTATGCTTTAAATTAATTCTGAGCCACCAAAACCATTTCATGGAAAATTTTATGATTGCAGAAATGATCACAGAGACAAATGATGTAAAACATACTCAGTTATTCATAGCAACTGCAACTGATATATATAGATCTTGTGCACAGCCTGTTACAATTGAACGAGCAAGACTGCAATATCACCTTATATTTTCTTAATAAAATGCACAATTTAGATTTTTTTTTCAGGTCATAGATACACTTGTTATTCAGTCCATACAGTAACAGCATGTGTAAATTTTATATTCTATATCATATATTCAAAATTGAGGTTGTTTTTTTTTTTTTTAAAGCAGAATCTGCACAGCTTTTTCAGAGCCTGACTTAACAGTCATCTTTTCGGTTCTTCAGTCATTTTGTTTCTCATTAACAATTTAATTTCTTGGCTGGCAGAGTAATCATCAAATGCATCGAGCATCAATAGCCAGACCAAGCAAATAGTTATTTCTTAGACATGTACAGAGCTTTAGATTATAGCTAGTGCCCACAGAAGTTGTTTTAAACACTTCAACACTACAAATAGAAGACTGGTTCCTGATTTAAGATGTCTAAAATTGAGCATCTTCTAGCCACATAGCAGCCCATATTCACTGATCACATTCTGCCAGACAGTTCCCAATAAAATAGATGTATAATTTGAAGATAACTTTGCATTTCAATGTGGAATATGCTTTGTCTGCCAGAAGGATAACCATGAGCACTGAGAGTATGTTTAAATCTGGGGAGAACCTCCAGATTAAAGCTAGCGACTGTCTGAACACAAGGAACCAATCCCAGTTTACACAATCAGCATGATTGGACTCCCTACTCATCTTTCTGTTTTGAAATTTCTGTTCCTTCCCCAGTTGGGTTGGGTTTTTTGAGTTATCCTGCAGAGCTAACCTCCAGACAGATGTCAGCCATCCAGTGTCATAGGATGGGACCAATCATGAGGAAGGAACAAAGAGATTTAAATACAACTGCATGAACAGTAACAAAGATAATTTATCAAAATCTTCACTTGCTATTAGAAAAAAAAAAAGGAGGGGGGAGGGGAGGCATCTGAAGATATAAATAGATGATCTCTTCCATTACTGAAAACCTTTCAGCATTTGACATTTAATATACAAACATTCAGAGAAACAAGCTAATGTCTTTTGGTACCAAAAGTGATCCACATCTTGTATCACAAAATGCTATACAGAAGAGGTCACAAAAGCAGGAAAAAAACCCCATAAGTAGACCTTCCTTGTATACACGCTGTACATAAATCAGCCTTTAAAATTAAAGCTTGATTTTCTAAGCATCAAAATCCAAATCCAGAGTCCAAGTTTTAAGCAGAAGTAACTTTACCAAATGAGAAATGTTTCAGGTATTCTGCAAGTAAGAGAGGAAGAATTTACAAGGGAAAGGCAAAAACTTTAAGGGGTTAAATAAAAATGAAATACCAAAATATATGGAGACCTAGTGGATTTATTTTGCTTGTGCCAGGCATGTGAAACACACATTTCACCAGTGCTCTAACAGGTGTTCTGAGTTCTCATGTACTCTTAGAGTATAATTTTCTAATTCACCACAGCATCTTGTGGAAGTGAAATAGCAAAAGTAAGCATTCATTTCCTGAAACTTGAGTTCAAATCCTGATTAGGTCACAAATGAAATGAAACAGCTCAATCCTACAAGATGATGCATCTCTGCACCTTGTATCCAATGTCTATTCACTTCAACAAGAGTGAACACACCTACACACCGCCTGAGGTCAGACCTTGTGTTCACAGGGAAAGAAAACTACAAACTTAACACTTGCTGAAAAATCTGTTTGCGACTGCAAGAACAGCTCCAAAATAGAGTACAACTTCAAATTTCAGACTAGCAGAGGCATGTGGAAGGCATCAATCAGAATGACCATTGTAGAGCACCAGCTCAACAAAACTAAAGTATCATCAAGCTGTAGTTAATTTCATTTTGGTGGTTTTTCCACTTGTTTTTCTTGCTGCGGGCCATTTTGCAAGTGGGTAGACAGATTTCATTTGTTATTTTGCCTTTTTTAATAAAAAAAGAAACTAACAAACAAAAAAAACCACCCAACTTATCTATCTATATACACACAGAGAGAAATTCAACAGCCATCAATAAAGATGTTGTCATCAAAGTCTTCGGTCCTACAGCTCTAAGTAACAGATCAGTCACCAGCACAACTGAAGAAAAAAATCCACAGAATTATTGAAATAAATACTTCTTATCTAGAGAAACCATAATTAAGATAAGAAATTAATATATTTGCAGTTAGGAAAACATTAGGCTTTAGATCAAGAGCAGCATTACAATAACTGTAACAGCTTTTCCTTAAACTCTCATAGTGCCTTAAGATCTGTTGGCTAATGGGACAGCATACATATATATGCTTGGCACAATATACTAAGCATATCCAATATGTAGTAACAACACACTGACATTTGTGGAATGCTTTTCTCTTCCCAAACACAGTCCATTTGCAGTCTGCATTTCTGATGCAATTAAAAATACTCAAATAGTTCAAAACAACAAATGCAAGTACCATACGTAAATATTCAGTGTTCTCCACACAAAGGGTGTGCTCCATATCACTAATTCCTACAGATTAGATTAATGCACACTTCTAAACGACAAGTTCAGCAAAATTAAACCTGGTGGCTTCCATGTGAGCTCAGCAGAAAAGGGAGACCTTCGTAAGAGAGTGTTTTTGATCAATTTCCCATTCATATCCTTGAGAGTTAGTTTCTAATTCGTTATGCATGCTTACAACATGTTGTTACATCCTACCTAAATACTGTTTCTCTGTCTGGCATTGATCTTTTCAATAAGCATCCTTTCAGTGAAACTGAGCGTGCAATTAGAAAACCTGAGCACATGACTAAGCCTTTTAGAACCATTAACTTTTTCAATGTTTAGTACTTAAAGTGACTTCGGGGGAAAAGACAAATGCATCTAAAAATTGTTGCTTATGAAAAGATAAGCAAACAGAATAGTGTTTTTGTCTGATACAGAAAAATATTTTTTTCCTGGATAATTCTTGTGTTAGACTAATTGTAGAAATAAACCAAAGTTATTATAAGTCAGGCTTTCTCCAGACATATTGACCTAAAAAAAAAAAAGAAAAAAAATAAAATCACACTAACTAAGCATTGCTTATATAAGCAGTGATGCCTTTTATTAAGGCTTTTTTTTTAAAAAAAAAAACACTTCAACTTCATTTCCAGTTATAAAACCAAATTTTCCCCATTCTTTGCATTTTTCTTATTTTAGTCATGTTAAGTTTTTGTTGACTATATTCCCAGGTTAAACAAAAACCAAAAAACCTCTCCTCATATAAAAAGCATTTAAGTGTTGGAAAACAATCATACAAAAAAAGCCAATCTTGAAATAAAAGCATGACTCCTACCCTCACACCAGCATATTAATCAGCAGACATTACCATACTTCATGTGGCAAAATGTCTTTTTTGCTTCCACTAATCTAATGTAGTTCCAGATGAGCGTATTGGGAAGCAGTACACAAAAGAATGGGGTTTTATCACAATCCTGTTCATTTACTTCCTCTTCAAACTGCATTGATCTTCTTGGATGTTTGTTCCCTGGGCTGCTGCTACCCATGATCACCAGGAACAGCTTTTCCTCAATATAGCACCATATCCTGCAAAAGTTCTTCATCTTATTGGGAAACAGCTTTGTTTACATGACAAACCAGGACACATCAGTCCCTCTCTACGGAAACTCTTCAGCCCTGGAGTGCCCCGAAAAACCAAGCCCCAGCAGCTGTTGCAGGGTACAAGTGTTGAAAGGAAACCACAGCTCTGGCTCAGGGCCAGGCTCTCCTCGTAGCATGTAATCCATAAACAAAGCATGGAGCTCTTGACATCCTCACAGACTGCCCAGAAATACCGACCTTCGCACCACCTAAATACTCTTTGGGTGTTTAAAGCTAAGCACTAGAGCAGCAGCTACACTGGCATCCCCCTACCCCGCAGCATAATTAAGAAGCTCACACTCTTTCAGCACGAGGAGGAGCAACATTTGCTTTAAAGTCTACAGATGAAATAGGCAAGGGAATTAAACTGCGTTAATTGGAAAACACTGCTCCTCATGGACAGTGATGTAGGAACTACAATCACATCAACACACAATGTTTACGTGTATTGTAGGCATAAAATGAGAGTCAACTTTCTGTCAGTGAGGCTATGTCAACACACAGTTATGCCAAACAGATGAAAAGCTTTACTTGAAGCAAGAAAAAAATAGGCCAAATGTTGTAAGTATTTTTCCAGTAACTGCTATGACATTTTTTAAATAGAACAAAATAGAATTTTTATGTGAAGGATTCCTCCAAAAGCCTGACATTGAAGCCATTACCTTATAAAGCTTTGAGGTAAATCTCATTAAGTAACAAATTGATTTGATGGCATACCACCACCATATTACCTTGTAGTACACAGTGTCAGCAATAACCTTACTGCTATAATAACTTGTTTCCCCAAACACATACCATATTTATTTGTTAAATATATCCTCATTAACTGCAAAATAGTTGTTATAAAAAAAAAATTAATGTGTTTTTTTTAAATTAATTTAATCTAAAGTTGGTTGGGAAATGACTCCTCAAAAATAAGAGCTAAATTATGTAGAGACTGTTAAAACATAATTTTCTATTTATTTCAGCTACAAGATAAGTTTAAGAGAATATACCGTTCTTCCAATTAAAATTAATCCAGTATTATTGCATATGAAGCATATATATGCATAAAACCAAGACACACATGAACACAAAAAATGCACTTTTGGAAAAATAATAATTATTCTAGAAGCCATACAAGTTCAAAAAAATTAAAACCTTTTTCTCTCTTTATTATAAGTTCTGATAGGAGGTAACTGCAGGAGTCCACAGAGATTTTGTTCCTGATTGTGAACTCGCATCCCCAGCAGCAGTAAACAAGACATACACATGTCAAGGACAGACTTTACTGCATAGGTACAAGCCTGGCAAAAACTAGAGGTCATTTATTTGCACCAGTCGTAATGAATACTAAGGACTCATCGCAAGATAAAGACAAAACACCTGCTCTACTAAAAGCTACTAAAAGTTTGTGGCAAAATTGGAAGCATTTCAAAGCTGAGAGGTTTCTAACCTCACCTGCTCTTAGAATGGGGTGGGATGGCAGGGAAGGAGGAGGTTTCTGTTGCAGAGACCTGGGGGAAAGCATGGTCTGGGATGACATTACTAAACCTACAACCATCGATTAAAACATTGTCTTAAGGCAAAAATTCTACACAATGAGCTTATGCATGCATTATGGTTTGTAGCTAAGTTATTATCTGCAATAAACTGATAACCATTCATTAACTTCTGAGCATAAGACACAACTGGCAAGCTATTTCATGCCTCAAAGAATTTACAGCAAAAGGGAGAGAGGTAAATGCACAATGCAGGTGACTTTGTATCTGGAAAATAAAATGAATATTTAAAAATGCTGTTACCTTCCAGCAGTAAAATGGATTGACATTCAGATGTCGCAACAAATGCGGTTTTAAAAACTGATACTGAATCCTTATGTACCATTTAGCAGAAAAGCAAGCATAATCTTTCAATTAATAACAAACAACTATTAGTAAAGTACTTTTTAGTAGAAATGAATTTTATAATTAAAGCCTATATGAACATATGAGAATAAGTACCAAACACATGCTTCACAAGCAGGCCTAACTACGAGGGTCATAAAATAGCATGTGTACAGTTACAGCTTATAAGACTCCATGGGGGGAGGTTAAAAAGAAGATATGAAAATTAAAAATTAATAAGTCTACAGTACAGTTGTTCTGAACAGACATATTCCCAAAGTCACAACTCCCAGGCAATCTCTAAGGACAAGGAATTTGGCTCCATAATTATTTCTGAAGCACTTGGGAGTTCTGTAAATTATTTCATCTGCCTCAAAGCACATTCATAAGGGAAGGAATGCTGCAGGAGAAGTGACCAGAGCCCTACACCAGCTCCCCCCAACAGAAAGCCAAACATCACTGTATTCTGTGCACACGAAACACTGACATTGCTGAGAGCTACCTCTGCCTCAAAGGCAGAACGTGTCCTTTAATAATGCAGTTCCTCCTGAGACTCAGTAACAAGAGGCTAAAACCAGCTTTGGAACAGGATATTCAGAATTGTGGGCAACGTCCACATTCATTGGTGCAGGCCATGATATCCACACGCTCTTCCACCACCAGGCAGTAACCACCCTTATACCACCATGGAAACAACCGCAGGCTCTCCAGCTCCATGTCTACCATTGGTGCTTCCAGCCCACAGCTCTCACAGCCAAATACATTGACACAAATTTCTACCGCCAAGCCCAAATCCAGTTTGCTTCCACACCGGTTTGCATAGAAGTTCTTAGAGATCTTTTCCATTAAGAAATTCTGCTCATTTAAAATGCCTTTATCCTCTCCTTAAGATGCTTGTCAACTTCAGGAAATTCAAGTCTTGTACAGAAATTATGAATCTCTTCTAGACCCGTATTTTCCACTTCCCCTTCATTCTTTTAAATGTTCCCATGAGTCACACAGAGGGGCCACAGCTTTGTAACTTTCCAGAGAAAATAAGGACTGTAGGTTTCACCTTTCAAAATCTCTCAGAATTTTATACATACATGCAAAAAACAGAAAGCATGTTTCATAACCCTTCATACCACACATCGTTGTTACTTTACCTTCCAACTGCTAAATTCTCTCTTTGATTTGGTGATTTATATCACAGTATCATCGACAGCAGATGAGTACTTTAAAAAACTGATATATTCTTCCTTTGTGATCAGTTTTCCCCAGAAATATTTAATATCCCTTCTGCTTAGAGCAGCCCTCTTGGTTATATCTGCTGAGCCCATCTCAGGTAAACAATTTTTCACACTGACATTTTCTTTAGTCTGTTTTAATTCAGATTCCACTGGCCCCTTTTCTGTTCTTCTATGGTATCAGTTAAGCTGACTTTTTTCCCCCCACACATACACTTTTTCCTTGGGCTAAGGACAAGCAAGTTTCACAGCTTTTGAAGCTAGAAGGAACCATCATATGACCTAGCACCATAATATTCTGATATGGCAAATTTCACGGGCCACAAAGTTTCACACAGCAAAGCTTTCAACTCTGGCAGAATTAAGACATACTTTAGCAGTTTTAAAAAGTCATGTTAATTATAAATATACATATAAACCTTATGGTATTGGACTTCTCCCTAGTGGCACTATTAAATTTATAGCAGATATGCCTTCTGCTGCCTGTAATCACTTTTTAAGTCCAAGTGGGCTAAGGTCAAAATATTGCCCTGAAGGTTATATACAAATATATAATTAAAGTATTTTCTATTTTACATGCTATCAACAACTTCTAAGTATATGGGTGAATGCAATAAACTTCAAATCTCCCTTAAATAGGTAAGCAATCAAAGACCCTATTCAGCTTCACAGATGAAGCCAGTGACAAAACAAGGGCTCTAATCCTCCAATTATGTATCTGAACTACAAGGTCACCCTTCATCTGCTGTGTTCCTCATACATGCATTAAAGTATACCCACCAGCTGAGAATATCTTCAGTTCCAGACACGAGTAAGACAAATTAAAAAAGAGGTGAGTGCTGCCTGGCTTTGTTTTGCTTGACCCCCTATCCCAAATTGTGTTCCGAAGACTGTCTATAAAGGCTTAATCTTATGGCAGAAAGGGAGGAAACTGACAACTAACCCTTACAAGTGAGAAATCTTGTAACAGCCTCTTCAGATAAAAATATAAAAGTGACACGTATTACTCCAAAGGGAATTTCTATAAAGGCAGTGAACAGGTAAAGAAGGGTAAGCCTTTCCTGAAACACTGAATAAATCAAACACCATAAAAATAAAACTATTTAAGTCTTAATAAATCTGGTAGCTTCCTAATCAATGAGTTCAATACGTATGTCAGAACAGACACACACACCCCCCATCTCCCACACATTTATTTATTTTTAATCCTAAATGCTATAAGGGGCATTAACTCAGCACAAATTAATCCAGCCCATGTTATGTTTTATTTTTTTTTTATATATATATATATATACACGCAACAGGATTCTCCAGTCTGCACGCTTTTCAGTAGAAAGGAGAGTCCAGTAAAACAATCCCACCCCAAATTTCTACAAAGTCTTTAGAGGGGGTCTAATTGTTTTGTATACAATGCTCAGCATGTCCACGCTCTTAATGGAGTTTCATTTAAAAAAATCTAATTTAAGTAGTTTTGTCTTATCAGAACCACAATAAGGCACTAACCACATAAAATAGTGTAACTCAATCAAAATGACTGCCAAAGTGGCAAAGGGTATTAAGTGGCAGCAAAATCCACATATGAGCAACATACAGGCTGGCTGCATGTCTAATAAAATAGTAGGTATCTGTTAGAAGTGGCAAGATTAACTTAGTTAACAACACAGTTACTGAAACAACTTTATAACTTTGCTTTTATAACTTCCTTGCCTATATAACTCTCTTGCTATTATTATGCCTGACCTGTCACTCTTCTAAGTGTCAACCCATCTACTGTCTCAGCCACAGAAAGGGACATTTTTAGAGTAAGAGATACTATTCTGTGCATATTCTGGAGAATAAAACCAAAACTACAGTCTTTACAAAATAATTCTGTAACAGATTTTATTTAAGATAAAATACATTTCATTGCTATATCTGTTTTACACCTGATGTAATATATATCTTGTGTGGATTACTGCATAGCCTCTTTTTTTTCCTGAGGCAAAATCTTCAGATAAATCTATCATCGCACATTCAGTTTCATACAGTATTTTAAGAAATTATTTACACAGCTATTCCATCTGTTGTACAGCAATATCAACTCATAAGATGATTTTATGGTTTTACTAGACAAGTGGATAAAATTTGTAAATAGCCAAGTAGCCCATCTCACTTGCTAAAACAACACAGATGCTTAAGAACCTAAATCTCTGAAATGGTTTGCTGTGCCACTTCAATTTTTCTTTTTAATCTTTCAGTCTGCTTTTGCTTCTTCAGAAATCTGGACTATGATACCTTCAATAGCTAGAGGACTTGGAGTCAATGCACCACAGAAATCAAAGTCAGCAACACAAAGTACAGACCCATATCAATACTCACACAATGCTTACAATATCTGGACCCAGAGTTTGATCAAAAAATTTTTCAATTTTTTTCAGAGGAAATTAAACTGCAGTGCAGTAGCCTGGCACAAACTTTTCTCATCCCATGCAATATTCGATAAAGATTCCTAGCACAATGATCTGCAAAGTGGTACTTGAATTTATTCCTGACACACGGTCAAGTTGCATAGAAATGGAGGAGGTAAAATTCGTGAGATATACTTTTATACACAGCAAGTATTCCTCAGTACACCACTTATCTCAGAAGGAGCTGAAAGCTCTATTTTTGTGATGGAAAACAGCAGCCAGGCCACAGCAAGAAAAAGAGGTGCTACAGTTTTCTTATCAGGGAGAAGTACTTAAAAAAAAAAACAAAACTAAACCAAGATGCCACTCCAGTTTGAACCTTTACATTAAAGCAAGCTGTTTTCAAGCTTTTCTTGACAAATAAATAAAAACAAGTTTCTGGCCTTTGAGAAGCATGAAATACACTGAACAAAGATTTTATATAGGAAATATACATAGTTTATTTCATGCTCAACATCTCCTGAGACAAACCTTTCCTCTGAGGGCAATGCTTCACCAAACGTCTTGTCTCAATTTCTCTCTCCCTATTCTATCATGATCCTTCCCACAACCAAGAATGCCACCACCACAGAAATCACCTTTTCAGGTCACTAGTGCACACACTCCTAGCAGCTGAATAAGCCATTTGAATTAAATTGTATGAACAAGCCACATTCATTTGAATTGTAAGAAAGGGCTTATCATTAGTAAGAGTGTTTTTACTCCCTCTTCTTTCTCAATTATGATCTTTTGTTCCTTTTCTGCACTTCTACATAACAACCACTCCTAATCCTACCATCCTAAGAAGTCCTTCTCAACACACTTGCTGGCTTTTTTTTCCTTTGAATGCTGAAACCCTATTACGCCGGCAGTCCACAAACCCTACACGAATGCACAGGCAAGGCCTCAGTGAAGCCAAAAGTTGCATTTCCTACCTATTGACTGCGAGACCGGGTATTTTGATACTCAGAAGCCAAGAAGATAGTTTAGTTTAAAAAAAATATTCAGTCTTTAATTTCACTGAAGCTTGAGCAATCAAGCTAATAGTAGAACAAGCCCTGAGCTGAAAGCAGGTGGTAGCTAAGATGATAAACAGGAAAGCTAAATATTGCATGAACTAGATTGCAGCTTGAGTTAGAATACGAATTACTCACTGGTGTTCAACCAATTGTGCTGCTTGGCACCAACCCTACAGCCATTGGGATGCCCTTGGGAATCATTCAAAACTTTACCTTGGCCTCTAAATAAAATCTCCCATTCAGCCGCAGAGGCCCACTGTGGGAATTACGATTGCAGGAATTAAGCACAGATCCTGAAGTACGTAAAATCAGTGACAAAAAATAAAGTCAGAAAAGTCAAGACATTCCTATGTAACCAAGACATCAACCAAAAAGAAAATATTTTCTTTGTGGTAAGAAACAACCGAAGACGTCTGCAGTGTTTCTTCTACTAAACTAATGGTAGGAAATGCTTCTGGGGAAGTAAAGCATGGCAGAAACATGACTAGGTAAAGGAATGAAGATAGGGCCTGATTTCCCAGGACAGTTCAGGCTACAAGGCGGTAAAAGCCCTCCTCCACACCAGCAAGCCAGTCAGTCCTGCACTCCCGAAATCCCTGCTTCTCCTGAAGACACCCGTAAGAGATTGGAAATTCCCCTCACTGCCCTTTTTAAGGTTTCATGTTTAGCTACAGCAGACTAAAGGCTAGCTACTACCAGAAGGCACAGCCCTGACTGTCTGACCCTGACCCATCCCTTCAACAGCCATTTCAGCTCCTCTCTCCCCCCGGCAATAATTTGATTGAAGGGCACTAAAATATTTTTATGTTTTGGTAAAGTATGTTTTCATCCAGTTTATCTCTCTGCACCAGTATATCAGAGATCAGATAAGCAGCAAAGCTGCCAAATGAGAAGCAGAAGGAGCACGCAGGAAGGAGAGCAAGGACTCAGGGGAGCGGTAAGAATACCTGGCTTTTCAGCAGCTCCTAGCTGGCACATCAGGTAGGTTGTCATGTGCATACGTACCCCACTTCAAAACATGAATAGTGATGTGGAGACCCATGCCAAAAATTCTATAAGCCTCAGCTATATCACGTTGAATAATTCAAACCAGCTGTTGCAACTGGTTCTGAAGACGACTGTAGATTCTTCGAGGGATAAGAGCATCATCCCATACACCATACCGACAAAAGCACATAGTGGCTTTCGAGTATAGCCACAATGGAAGCAACCACTAACAATTAATAAATTCCAATGCCTATGGACAAGATATCATTAATAGTTCTTAAAGAATTTAAACAATAAATTCCCTAATGCAATGTAAAACTTTCAGCAACTGACACAAAATTAAAAACTTTCTCAGGAGATATCTGAAACTAATTGTGTCATTACATATTACCTTAGCTAGAAGTTACCCATATTTTAATCACTTATGTTTTCCCTCATAGCACTAATTTTAATTTTGTACTTGCACAATTACAATTCACCCTAAGAAAATGAATACTAAAGATAATCCAATTCACAAACTTATTTTCATGGCTTTACCACAAGCAAAGAATACTCATGCAGAACATATTAATATTTTAAAACATTCATATTATGGACTGCACTATGCAGAAAAGAAATATAGTATTACGAATGGATTGCAGATACACAGTAAAGCCTAAATTCAGAAGAATTTACAAGATGACTACAACTTAAGTTGTCAGTCACTCCTTGACAAGACAACAATTTTGATATAATACCTTTCAAATTACAGAGCAGCATAAGCATGGAAATTGTATACACAAAATCACAACATGGTAAGACCTTTAGGGACTTTTAAAGCATAGCTAAACTTAAATTTTCATTTTCCATAAGTGACAGACACAGCAATGAACAGTTGATCTGGGAGAATTTGTTTTTACAATGCCTCTCCCTTTTCTATTTCCGCTGTTATTAACAGGGGCAAAGCCAGGTTGGAAGCAGAAGGCATTAACAGCAGCCTTGAGACTGCAAGGCAGGGGAGGAAGGCAAGAAGGAGATGGGCAAGGACCCACACCTTGCTTAAAGCAAGCCCAGAGCATACAAAGTGGTAAGGAGGCATGGAGCAAGGACCAAAGTACTGTGCAATGGAAAGGAGAGGGTTTACAGCAAACGGAACCTGAATTACATTCCCAAAACAAACCTCCAAGAGAAAGAAGCAGTTGGTCAAGGAAAACACCTACCAAAGGATATTCCCAACAGGAATACAGGAAACTCCTGACCACCCTAAAGGGTGCTGCAAGGGAGGGAAACCAAATCAATGGGCAGGCCAGGACAACTTAGTATGAATGATATCCTGAATGTAGAGCTTCCCCCTTCCCCACCTTCAACTTGACTCTGAGCAGAAGGAAAGGGAGATGGGAGTCTGTAAGTGTAATTTCTGCTACAGGCTTTATTCCTCCAGACAAGAAAGTTCAGAGCCTTCTCTGGAGGAAATACTGCAGGAAAGCACAGTCAATAGTCTACTCTCTTCACTCACGCTTGCAGAGGATTTTCCTGGCAGCATGGGATGCAGGCTGGAAGCCACTTCTCCTACGGCTCCAGCTGGCATGAGGACAGAAAAAAACCCATTTCTATCCTGCTCTTTGTAAGGTTGCTTCAACCTTCACTATCATGGTAAAATAAGGTGGGGGAGGGAGAGTTTCTTAGGAAAATGCTACTTTTTTTAGACTATTAGTCATTCAGTGACAGATAGAAACATTTCTGGTGGTGTGCGATTTCTCAGGTCCTGGGAAACATTCTCACACATCTACAGGGAACCTGAAATTCTGATACTTTGTACAGCGCATGTCTCACATAAAATTTTGTTTCACATCCTTTGCCCTTCACACAAAATCGGATATATAACAAGAGATGAGAGCCCTGCAATTGCACTCCTAACTGATTAGTCAGAAATGCTACATGAAGTTATTGCATGTAACTCCCAGGATTATCCTACCTTGGAAGTACAAAAACATACCTGCTCCTAATAGTCACACTGTTTCCGCACTGTGATTGCCACTAATAAGATATAATTTATTTGTATTCTTCTACTTCATGCAAGGTTATGCGTCTTGAAAACTACTGGAAATCTATCTGGGATTTTGACTGTCACTGAAGGGACCTGAAACACACATCTCGCATCTTAAAAGTGTTATTGCAAACAAACTCATGGCACCAAGTCGTGGTGACCAACTTTAGTTCATTTATGTAATTAAGTCTAAGAATTATTTTTTTTATATATAAGTTCAAGAACTGTTATTCCAGTCTATTAACAATCACGTAAATACAATAGTCTACAAAAGAAAAGCTTTTTATATAAGCAACCTATAAAATGGGAATATTGCTTTATATCTAAAAAATATAACTTAACGATCTTCATTTGATAAGAATTGATGGAAAGTTAACAATCAAAGAATGTATCATCAAATATTAGTTTTCCACATTTCAATATTCCTGTCAAACAAAATACAGGTATACCAAGAACACCTAGAGCAACAAAACAGTATGTTTTCAAGAAGCGAGCATGGTTTTAAAGCTATCTCTATACTAACCAGCAACAGAAGTATTTTTCGGAGGTAAATGAGGAGATAGTGTAGATTTTATAGCCTCATGCATTACTGGAAGTCTCAAATATGCTAAACTTCTATCCACATAAAGGAAAAGCATCCCTCAGCTCACGCCTCCTAATCACCCATCAGAGCTGGAAGCACCAGCTCAGGTGCTGTGCTAATGGAGACACTCCCTTTGGCACTTAAGGAAGCATCTTAGGCTTGTTAGTGAATGGCAGCACCTTCATGGAGAAATCACCACTGCTTCAGAGCCGAAATAACAAGCCTCTCTCCACCTCCCAATTGCAGGGTTAAGCGCTAGTTGTCCTCAGGCAGAGCTGTGCTAGTCCAACCCAGGTCACAGCGATATGAAGGATCACACAACCGCAACCATCACCCTTGTCACTCTCTGAATCAAACCCTGCTTCTCTCTACTTAAAATATGCCACACCATGGTTATAATTTAATGGTATTTTTGTACCTTCAGGATGCCATTAACCTGAGCACTCCATACTTTAACAATGGTATGCCAACGTTCATAATGTTGATAATATAATGTAATATTGTTGATGATAGTAATAAAGCAGCAGCTAATTTAAGAGTCTGTTGGTGCTGAAGACGCACTACTGAATGCACAGCCCTGAATGTAAAGGTGCGTCCATTTGGCTATTTTTAAGACAGGTCAAGTAGAGCAAGAAGCATACATTTGCTGGCCTGTGTTTAGCACTTTGTAATTGACTAACTATTTACCAAATTCTTGGTTATATTTCCTCTACTGCAGTAGCATCTGCTGCCATGGCTAGCTTACCAACAGTCCTAACTTAGATGTTTTTCCTCTCTCTAGATACGTTTACAAAAGTTGCAGTCATACAAAAACACATTCATACTTCCTCTTATTACATTACCAGGGACTGAACCTCTGAACTTACCCAAACATGAAACACTTATGTCTTATTTCATAGTCTATATATAACTTGTACATTGCCTATTCTCAAATATTCACTTTTCTTAAGTGTCTCTTTCCTTTAAAGGCATAAATGGTATAGCATTTGGAAAAATGCTAATGTTACCTCTTTTTCCTACTTTCTCTGAGACACGGATTCTAGAAAATTTGTTTGCTCATTCCCAAGTGTCAGCCAGGACCCATCACAGAAATGTTCTGTAAAAAGCAAACAAACACCAAAGGCATCATTGACTTTCACCCTTGTTTTGACTCCCATTCTATAACAGACTGAGTATATTTTCTATTCAAAATCTGAAACTCAGACCAAGCAGTGCCACCACTACAACATACCTTGCAGGAAACTCAATCAGCAGGGATTAATAGCCAACAGAACATCAAATACACAGAGGAAGAGAACTGTCAAGGACCAAGATGCCACTTCTGCCACTCATCAGACAAAGAACATCTTTAAAAGACATGGGAAGATTTAATAAGCTGAGCAAACTGAGCAACACCACCAGATAAAATGGGCAGCCTGATAAATCAGCATGTGCAAGCAAGTTTTGCAATGTTAAATTGTCCTACATTAAAAGTCAGTACTGATTTAGGATTACTTTATTAAATTGAGAAGTAACTGGCTATATCCAGATTTTAACAGAACTTGTAATCTGATCTGCTACATAAAAGGAAATTCTAATAAACTATATTTTTTTTTAAAAAAGTAGTACTAAAAATAGAACCAATTAAGGGCAGAAAAAGAGGTCAATTAAGTCTTTTCCTATAAGCTTAAAATTTTGTGTAGAAAGTTAAGAATATCAGTATTTGCTGATCTATTCTGATATCTATAATCTCATGTAACATTAACAGCATAACCCTAAACGTATAAGCAACTCAAGTATTCCAGCATTTGCAGTGCTTTGCTTTTTTAAGGAAATAAAAAAAATTCACTTGTTACACCCACTTGACTTTACTAACTGCAACCCTGGCTTCTGACCCTAGCAAGACAATAGAGACTGAAATCAGTAGTAAGATCATTAATCACCTGTACAAATAAAATCTACAAGGAAAGAGCAAGCACAGCTCCCATGAGAGGACAGCCTCCTTTTCTAACTTGCCAGAGTTCTGTGAGGGTGACAACACACATATGACTAATGGGCACCCCCTGAACATAACATTATTGTGGAAAGGCTAAATTAAGCTAAATTGCCAGGGACTTGAAGAAAGGTCTTTTTCTAGACTGATAGCCAGGCAAAGGATAGAGAAGAAGAAAAAATAAGGTAGAATAGTCACTTTCCATAACAGAAAAAGGTGATGGAACCCTCTGGGGATCACTGGCAACTAGCTTTATTCACCATCTTTATCAACGTCCACCACAACGGAAAATACAACGAAATCCTGTAAGTCTGTAAATGAAACAGCTTGCTTTACCCCCTTAGTCCTGCTACATAAACCTGTACTGAGCTGTACTGCCACTGACCCCGCATTAAATAGGTATTAAAGCACGGAAGAAGCCATACAGAAAGTCTTTGGTTAATAAGAGAGGAAGAATCTTTTCTGTTGCTTTCCCCAGTAAGTTGTTGGAAGAAGATTCTGGCCACACAAATCTTGTCAGATTTCCATATAAGCACAAACAGACCGACCCTAACAGTATAGTTACTCTTTCACAAAGAGGGTAGCATCATGCAACACAACATCACGCATTATCTCAAGATACTGGTTCCATACAAATACACAGGTAACAAACACTTTTCTTCTTTATATTTCCAAACAAATCTTTACTATGTATCCTACTTCAGGACAGTATTTTCTTTAATTGCTAATGGAATATAATTCCAAACAGCTATGCTAGCAAATTAAATCAGCTCTAGCAGAATATTGTAGCCCAGCCTTCTATAAAAAACAGCACAGAATAACAGAATCATTTAGGTTGGAAAGTACCTTTAAAACATGAACCTATTCATTAGAAAATACAGGATTATTTCCGCAGTAAGAAGCAATCACAAAAGGGGAGACAGTTACCAAAATCTGCCATCTGGTCTATGTACAACATAGACCCAGTAACACTGACCAAAAATTTTAATTTCACTATACAAATAGTACCAACAGCCCAATAAGGTAAGGAAGGGATGTTAGTCTTTCTACCGGTAGATGCAGCGTATATATATAATATAGATAGATATATAAACACTTCAGTATTTTACATCCACAATAGTATTCACTTTAATTGAGATAAGACTAAGCAGAACTACTGCACTAGCCAAGCTTTCCTCTCTGAATCAGAGCAGCAAACTCTGCCCCCAAGAGCCATCCTTACCCTTGGGTAAGTCAGACCTTCACTGTAAAGACTCAGCCAAGGTGACAGTCAGCACTATAACAAGTCTATGACCCCAAATCCTGGCGAGACCATGCTGCCTCTCAGCAGGCAGTCCAGAAATAAAATATTCTGCACATCATTACCCATCTTCTGGCTCACCCAGCACTTCTCACACAGCCAAAAGCTGCATCCAACAACATTTACTACTAGAAGCTGGGAGATGAAAGTAAGTATAAAGCCTCAAACACTAATTTTATATATAATAAGATTGCTAAAATTATAGATCAATTTTAAACATAAGACTTTTTTTTTTTTCCTGTGTGTGTACCTGTACTGCCACCTAAAGATCAGAGTGAAAAACAGTAACAGTAGTAGACAACGCAACTTTTATCTGTGGTCCTAGAAATGAATGAGTGGGGGTTTTTTTTGTTTTCTCATACCTGGCTTTGAACAAAGATCACAGTGCATGTTAAATGAAAACCAGATTCGTAGAACACTTCGATACTACATCCCACTCCACCATTTTTCTAATTTCCATTTAAAAAAAAGACCTATATATGAATATATGTATCGCTCACTAATTCACTGATTTTACAAAGTCTGTTGAATAAGGAGCCGTTGCCTTTAATTATATTAATAAAAAGAAAGTTAGCTAGCAGTCTTGATCTATAAACTCTGTCTAGCCGCAGTACATCTTGCAATGGAAGCTAGACTGGTGGAAAATTATTTTTAACTGCCTTATTTAACTTTTATTTAACTTTTTTAATTGAACTGATACCACTATTTAGCAAAAAGACAGATTTTCAACAATGCATAATCTTTCATATCACTATTTCTCCCAAAAAACCTTGCCCTGGTTACACTTCTATATCCAAACACTTCAGATACATTTTCATTCCACCTGTTGTTGCACTCAACCTGTCTTCTGAAGCCTGCAGCCTCTTACACCTTGAGGTTGAAAAGCTACAGGCAGTCACCACCCCAAAAGACTCTCATGTCACGAGTCAGACTTCACAGATATATTAGGTAAAAATCTTTTTTTGGTTTTGTTTGTTTAATATGCTGAGGTTAGATGCAAGTGTGACCGGGAACAGACTGTCAAACTTTTCACTGAGAAAATGAGGATCGCATTATCATTTTTTTTAAAGAGAAGCTGAGATGCTCTGTAAGGATGTGAAGCAAACCACTGGGAATGTTTCAATAAACAAAGTATCAAATACTTTCAAAGCGAAAGAAAAATGGGAGAAGCTAGCATTATTGAATTGTCTCTCTTCAAGTCTTGGTAATTACGCACGGGTTTAGATCACCTACCAGTATGTTTCAAGTACAGACCCCCTACAAACAGGTCTAACACAATCTACCTTGCTGGAAAATTGCAGAAGGGTAGAAAACAGTTGGTTTTGTTTGTGTTTGGTTTGGGGTTTTTTTGTAAACAAACACAGAAAGCTACTGTGGGTTTGTCAGTTTTTACTTGTAAGGCCTTGAGGGAAGGAGGCAGGAATTTACTGACCGCATGCCTCAAAGCCCGTGCTCCTTACACAGGGTAAACTTGCGACAGGGAACTCGGCCCACACGGACGGTTTCCCGGCGGGGCTACGGCGGCTGAGAACTTCGCCCCCACCACAACAGGTATTTTCGGGCGGCCCGGGGCAGCCACACCGTGCTCACCGCGGCCCGGTACCCCCGCCACCGGCCGGGTCAGGCCTTCACCCCCAGAACCGACAGATCCCCCCGGCAAAAGAGAACGGCCCCATCAGAAAAGCCTTAAAAAAGAGCGGGAGGCAGCGGGGAAGCCGCGCAGCTCAGCCCCGGCAGCAACTACTCGCACACAGCCGCCATGACCCCACACAGCCAGGCCTCTCGGAGCGAGGGAGACCGACTCCCCGCCCCTCCTCAGCGGAAGGGGCGGCACTGGCCGGGACGGCGGAAGAGGCGGCTGCGACGTTCTCCCTCCCTCCTTCCCTGCCAGCGGTACCTGCGCAGGCAGTGCTCGCACACGCCGCCCAGCTGCTCCTTGCTGACGACGTAGGCGAAGGGCTGGCCACGGTAAAGCAGCTCGCCGGGTCGCAGCCGCCGGCGGGAGCGGAGGCCGCTGCCCCTGCCCGGGCTGAGGAACCGCTCCAGCGCCTCCGGCTCCATCCTACCCCCCTCACGCGCCGCCACAGAAAGAGCGCGGGCCCGCCCCGCCCGCCACGTGACGCGGCGCGGCTGCCGCCATCTTAAGTGAGGGCCGGGGCCGCCCCCCCCGCGGCAGGCAGGAGGCGGTGTCCTCCTGAGGGGCTGGGGAGACGCGTTCATTGCACCTTTTTCCTGGCCGAGACCAGATCCTTCGCCTGTACTGAGAGGGCAGGGGGTAGACCGTCCGCTGAAGAGGGGCTTAATAATACGTTTCCATTAATGCATCACCCTGCAGCGCCAAACGAAGTGGTTATCAACGTTTCTGTGGCCAATTAAAAATAGGGAGTAGGCTGGAGTTTTTCCAGTTGCTTTGTGGGGTGGTTGGTTTGTTTTGAAAGGGAGCAAGGCACTGAGAAAATGTCCAATCATAAATCCTGTTAACGATGAGACCAGGGACCCTTCTGACAGACGCGATGGGCACCTGCCACAGTCTGGCCGTGGAAGAAACCTGAAGCCATAGAAGTTTCAGTTGCCACCGTCACGTCTTCATTTCTCTACCAACCCAGCCTCAGCACTCACACAGAGGCTGAAAAAAACCACATCCAAAACCAAAAGTGGCATGAGGACACGCGGAGGTTGCATACCCACGGCTTTGTATCTAATGAAGCGAAGGTCCCCAGGCCCTCGGCTGCGCAGAGGTGGGTGGCCCTCCTCAGCCCCAGCCCTGGGCTGTGTCTTCCAAGGGGCTGCAGAAAACCAGAAAGCCCCTCCAGCTGGGCGGCTGGTGGCACAAACACAGCAAGTCCACTGCATCCTTCAGTATACCCTAAAGGGAAAAAGCATACGCAGTTTGTACTGGCACCCAAGGGTTCGTCAGCAACTTTTCTTCATTGATGCAACATCGCAACCAGCACAGAGAAGTCAGATCTCAGGCAGGGACTTCATCATATGTAAACCCATTTGTTGCAGAAGATGATATATCTTTCAGTTCATTATCTTGATCAAAATATTAAACAGTTTTGTTCACAGTAGATGCAATAATGATTCTGTCAAAAAAACATCCTCAAACAGGACATTTTACTCATGAACTAGCATCTGGACATATTTTTAGATCTCATTGTGCTCTGAATTCAAAGAAGTAAGTCTGGGCCTGGAGCTGTGTGGCACCAAAGCTGTGGCAGTGTGTATCACTGGGAATGCACCCCGTACACCAGCTGCTTTTTGCCAGAGCCGTCAGTTGTAGGCACCAGATAAATGACAGAGGAAAATCAAAACATTTGCATGATTAACTAAAAGCACTACTCTGAAATGGTGATGCTCAAAGTCCGTGAGATGATGGCTGCTTTCTGTATGGGTCTATGTAGCTTTCATTCATTTATGAGATTAAGCATGTGACGCAGGCTAAATGTGCTGAACTGCAGATAGAGTTGGTCTGGTTTTCCTTATTATGCCTATAGAGGGAGTTAGGGCTTGTGTTTTGAAAAGGCGTGTTGAGTTGACCTGTCCAGGAACAGTGAGAGAGGGACCTAACAGTTCTGCAGAACAGCTTTTTGTTTCTAAAACATACTCAGTTTTGTTCTCAGTAATGATTATTTCAGTCTGCAACTGTTTTCATCCAAGTTGCAACAGGGTAATCAGAAATGGCAATATGCATGTCCAAACTGCTGCTATTGGGAAGAACCAAGGTACATCAAGCCTCAGGATTCCCACAGAAAAATAAATTTTGACATTCACTTAAATGCTGCAGTGATGTAATTCATTACCAAAAAACCTGACAGCAATCTAGCTGTCAGTTAAATAATTACGCATATTACTATGCTTTAGTTCTAGCAAAATTTTTAAAAGCGTTCAATTACAGTGATACTGTGAGATTCTCAAAAATTATCCTTAACAGTTATTAAAATATTAAACGACTATCTCTGTATTTGGCTTGTATGCTTTACTCCTTCACCTATTTAATCTTCTGCGTTTCCCTGCCTGTGCTGTTCTATTGAGTTTCTAAGCAGGCGTTGTTCAAAACCTGTAACATAAGCAAACCCAGAAATAACAGCAGTTAATGTCTATCTCTTGGGTGGATGAACTTAAGAGATGAGTGGTCAAACAATATACATCCTACCCATGAACTGCAAAAAGGGCACTCAAGGGAAGAGCTTTTGAATATACAACACCAGATGTAGCTTTCATTATTTTCTCAGTTTTCCAAGTCAGGTTTTCTCACTCCCATGTCCCGTAACGTAACAAAATCTCACAAAGTACAAAAATGTGTCTGAGGGAACAACAGCCTTCTTTCACACACCACACACAAAAATTCACAACCTGAGAGATCCCAGCTACTCTAGCAAAACGCCAAGTATGAATGCCTGGAGAAAGGGGCTTACACCAGCTTGGACATAAGTTGTAGCGAAATAAGCTACAGAAGCCCAAGAATAACTTTTGGATGACATTGCATTTCGATCGATAAGACAACATAATTGATGTAATAGAGGCTTTTCTAGTATAGATAAGCTTCTAAACACAGCATAAACATTTTCATTGATGCAGTGTTGGATATTTTCACAGAATCACAGAGTGGTTCAGGTTGGAAGGGACCTTAAAGATCATGTAGTTCCAACCCCCCTGCCCTGGGCAGGGACACCTCCCACTAGGCCAGGCTGCTCAAAGCCCCATCCAGCCTGGCCTTGAACACTTCCAGGGAAGGGGCATCTACAGCTTCCCTGGGCAACCTGTTCCAGTGTCTCACCACCCTGACAGTAAAGAATTTCTGCCTGATATCCAATTTAAATCTCCCCTCTTTCAGTTGGAGGCTGTTACCCTGTGTCCTATCATAACACTCCCTGATAAAGAGTCCCTCCCCACCTTTCCTGTAGGCACCCTTCAGGTACTGGAAGGCTGCTATAAGGTCTCCCCAGAGCCTTCTCTTCTGCAGGCTAACAACCCCAATTTTCTCAGCCTGTCCTCATAGGAGAGGTGCTCCAGCCCTCTGATCATCTTCGTGGCCCTCCACTGGACCCATTCCAACAGGTTGATGTCCTTTTTTGACATCTGTAAGAAGAACATGGAAAGCTGATTCTGGACATCTACAGTTTAGATGGTCTGCCTTTGAGGTCTGCCTTGGAGGGCCATTCAACACAGTCTTTGAGCAATGGCGATCAACTGAATGCCCAGTTCAGATGTTTTTGAAAACAGTCTGAATTTTCTGAAAAGCATAATGATGTTATGGCTATATACTCCAATAAGTGGTCGTTTAGCCCTTGACTATATTTAGTTGAATTAATCCCTGTTATTAGTATGGGGTTTTTATATGACCAAGTCATCCACTGACCTAGACAGGTCAGACTTCCGACCAGCTATTCAAAATGCATGACACATTCTGGACAGAAGCACCTGTCAAAGCACGTAATGGAGGCACTTTTGTGGGAAGTGTCACTTAATTGTGGCTGAATTAGTCATACTTCCTTACTGCTGGTAGATGAGACACCGTAGTGGAAAGTTTAGCTCTTCTGTCTCGAGACAGCATGTTTTACAATATGAATTCCCAGAAAGAACTGCAGTGATGAAACAATCCAAAGAGCTAAACAAATTCTGCTCTGTAGTCATAAACGTGCAATGCTCATTCCAACAAACACAGCAAAAACCTGCTTTTTTCTGTGAGCAAAACATGGCTCAAACCACAAAATATTAAATTTTGAATTAATACAAAATCTGTGTCACTAGCAGCATAGAATAGCTATCAAATAATTAGCTGAAAGCTTGTAAGCACAGATCTTTTTAAGAACACAAAGGAATCTCTTGTCGAGGTCTCTTCACTTTTAATGTTGGTGTGCTAGTTAAGAATTGATTCTAGAATGTAAAATTAAAACACCAAAACCAATCCTCACTGCAGAAGCATTTTAAGCACAAATTTTTAATAAATTTCACAGTCATATAGATTTTTCATATTGATATTTTACTACAAACTTTACAAAAACTTTCTACTTTTGAGTCTTCCCTGCCTCAAACACATTAATTTCCTTTAGATGGCAGAAACAAGCTTCTGAAGTTCGTCAGCATAATTTCTTAGCTGAAAGACAGGAGCTCTAAGTGTACTTTATATGGGAAAAAAATCCCAAGGCATAATTACACAAAAAATTATAATCTCACATTTTTACAGTGGCATGAGTCAAACAGTTCTTAAAATTGTTTTCTCTTGCAAACAATTTCTGGCAGAAAGTATTGAATTTTATTAGCAAAGGCTTCCAAAAACCTGCACACACAGCATGACATGCCTTTGTTTCCTGCTTTTCTTAAAATCAGATTTTTCTAATTTAAGCAGTAATGCTACTCATGGACAACTACTCCTATGTCAGTTTGCAGATTGAGCGCAGATCTGCATAAAATCAAACTAAATCATTGCCAAGTAAAACTGGCTGAAGGCTTCTCATACCTTCAGAATGTGATTCTGTGGCAAAGAAATAAAAGTCTTTGCATATGTCTACTACAGTCTGCATCTGAAAGCAGGGGAACAGCTAGTGGTGGTATCAGATCACCATATTTGCCATCACTATAGAAATAACACCCCAGAAGCAACGAGACCAAGACAAAATTAATCCTGTAGAAAAACATTAAGAGCAGCCATCCTGAGGAAAAAAGCACCCAAAAAACCCCAAACCCAACTCCTTAAGACACATTCAAATGTATGAATCATACCAAACTCTGCACAAATAAAGTTTTAGGTAAACAGGTCATGTTGTAGGTCTATTTGGTGTCTTATCACTAGGACCAACTACATCAAGTGTTAAAGTCTTGCTTACATTATGAGTAATTGACTGTTCCATTTGGTGTATCTTAACTACCCCTAATTTCCCTTGGGCTTCGGATGCTTGCTGCGTGTTGTGTTCTATCAGCTGGGGACAGCCCGTGTGTCTGTTTTCAGCAGTGACATGTTAAACAGCATACACGAGGAAAGACGCAACAGCTATTGAGCAAGGACACAATGCGAGTGAACAAACATCTCCCACTGACTAGTTGCCCTTTTTGGAAAAGTTACTTGTTATTTCCATTTTCTTAATGTTTACAGAAGAAAGGTACGGCTTTGCTAATTAAAGGCTTGCAAAGCTTAGATTGGAGTTTTCAATCTACAGCCCCACAGATTGCGTTTAGCCTGCCAGAACAATTAATTCAACGTGTTTCTCAGGAAGCCTCAGGTTCTTCCTATCACGCTCACACATCTTAAACTACACCGCACAATATGTTTCTTAAGTTTTATATTGATATTTCTATGAACACTATTGTTATTACCTGCAAGGCTAAGCTGTAATTATTAAAATGTCCCATGCTGAACATTCCTAGTAGCCGGTATGTACACATTCCACCTTAACAACCCCTTATCCCATCATCTACTGTGTAAATTAGTACAAGGTCACAAACCCTTCTTCTGGATCAAAAGCAAACTACTAACTATAGAATCCAATTCGATTGATCTAATTCCAAGGGCAAAATTTCTCATTAACTGGGCATCATAAGGACCAAGTTTCTCTCTGTTTGCATTTGTTTGCTATGATTTCAATACAGTTAAGTAGTAAAATTTAGGCAATTGCCATCGCAGTCATGTAATTTTCTTCTACAGGCAAATGGATAGCACAAATGACAAGGGCCATTAGAAAAGACTTAGCACCTCTGAAGTTACAATCAATATACAAACTACGATATATTGGCATTTAATACGGCACGCCCAAAGCCATGTTCTTGGCAACTCCTCTAAGAAACAGTATTTGAAGAGTGGAAGCAATCCTTCACAGTTCTACTTGAGAGATTATCACGTGTAGTTCATGTTTTAGAAGTTCATGAATTAAATCTGTCTTGGGGGGAACAAAAATAATAAAATAAACCCCCGCAGAGTCTGGAAATAATTGAAAGGAACGTGCTATACTGTGGACTTCCTATTAAGTACACTGCATGTATGTTGTCACCTTCAACTCATCCAAGATCACAAATTCAAAGAGAGGAAAACATAGGAATAAATAAATCTGCCCAAAAGCTTGCAGCTAATTAATGTAATTTTAAAATTCTATTACTTTATACCTTATATATAAAAAGTGTTGTAACAAAAAACTGTGTAAAACCCAACTGAATTCTGCTATATTTTCAAGTGATGGTGCTAATTTTAAAATACTTTTTATTGTTTACTGTATCTGGCACAGTAACTTGCAAATTAATGCACTTTCAGAAATGGGAAATTGTATCCCACCATGATAGAAAAGTAGTTCCTGTAAACCTTTTAGTCTCAAAGTTAGCATGAAGATCTTCTATTCCGAAAACATTTTAAATCTAACATTTTAAATTTTGAGTGAATTTGCAGTTTTATTTTCTCTTTGAATAGTATTTTGGAGGGCAATTAAAATGTAAATATTAACTTATATTTATATACTGTTCTCCTAGTTGCAAGTTTTGTCTTTGCATTTACATGAATCAAAAATAACTGAAGAGATGGTGGCTCAATTTTCCATCAACATATCAAGGCATATGGCAGAGGCAGATATGCAATGGAAAGGAACACAAGTAGTACAGCCTTGGTTAAAAAAATCGTAACAAAAATGCCTAAGAAGTCTTTATATACAATTTAAAATTTCAGTGAAAGTTTGCATTCAGCGTTATCCTACAGAAGCTGTAAACCTACAACAGTAGGAAGTACCAAGTGGACAAAGCATCAATGAATCCGTGGACCTACTTCAGTTTCACTCACCTTTATTCATACACGTGCACCAGTAATTTTCACTTTTTTCCATCTCTTCCATCAATACCAAACCGACTTTTATAATGACAGCCATTGTTTTTTTCATTTCACATTTGTGATCAGGCCTAAACATATTGGTTAGACTTAATGGCAGAGTTCTGGTTAGCCCTAAATCTCCTCATTTCGAGTCCTCAGTTATGCAATATTCCTTCCACTTACAAACTGCTGCTTTTATCTTGTGAGTCTCTGCATTGGCTCAGTAAATGCTGTTTTCCAAGAGCATCAAAAAAAAAAAAATCACAGCAAATAATTTTCTTTTTTACCATTTCATGTTTGAAATGTTACCAGCAACACAGTTAAAGAAGTTTATATAGCCAGTGGTGGTCTTACATTTTATGCATTGAATACTTCTCCTGGTATGTTGATAGAAGACATCTTGCTGCAACAAGAGCAAGGTATTTTGATTTGGGGAGGTGGGGGGGAGGAAAAAAAATCAAGCCAAGAGACACTGCATTGTTTTAAACCAGTAGATAAGACAGTTACCATCTATTGAGGCTGAAAATAGGTGGATTTGCTTCTGTTAATACAAGTTTGCCATTCGTGGTCAATTTATAATGTAAGTTATCTGAAATAGTAAGAGATGTAAACAGAAACAAAGCTTCAAATCTTCAAGACTTACACCAGAACAGCAGTAACACATTCTTGAGACAGATTGCAAATTAAACATCAGCCTTTCCAGTGGTTTCATAATAACAGCATTACAAAGGCTTATCAGCAGCTTAAAGAGAGCACCACAGCCCAGGCAGCAGAGTGAACTGAGGCTGCCTGAAGTCAATTTTCCTTCTGCAGCAGGAATAGCAGGAAGAAGACAGAGATGAACGCTTCTCACATCTATCACACTATGCTTAAGAACTACAATTCTGTGTTTGTGTTGTTTTGGTCTCTGCTGTTTTCCAAAGCCTGAAAATAGTTCAGCCTTTACCAAAAGGGCACTTCATTAACTCGTACTCTGCTAAAAAAGCATCTTTTTGGCCACAGCTCTTCCCAGAGTAGACAGTATAGAACACAGAGCCAGTACAGCCTGCCAGCACTATCAGACAAAACCAGAACAGTTATATGGTAGAACAGGAAGAGAAACTAGGAACAGGTTGCATTATCGAGGACTACGGCTCAAAAAATTTTAATAGCATATGGTTTTAAAGTAAGGTTTTATGTACATGTAAGACATATTAAACAAATACATATTGACAAAGGTTGCAGGTAAGATTTTTTTTCCCCCCCAAAAATGTTTATACAGCACTGAATGTTCTGGTGGTATTTTTTTTTTTTTTACTTAAAATAAGATAAAGCCTATATGCATATAGGTGTTATATATGCGTATTGTAAACCAGAACAGGCTGCCCAGTGTTCTTTTCAAAATTGCAAAAGAAAGAATTGTTACAACTTTTTACTCCAGAGATATAATCTTTAGTTAAAAAAAACCCAAACTCTCAGCTGATGTTTTATCACGCTGTCATTACCTTGTCTTCTGTTAGCCCACCACCATTGATTTATTGATATTATGTTTACTTTAGACAGCAAGATTCTTAGATCAGGAGACAATGTAACAGATTCAGAGGTTGTAAAGACCTGTGTGTTTTAGGAATCTGTGAAAGGGCATTCAAATCTCTGAGCACCAAAATACAAACCACAAATAATGATATTTGGTCTGATACTTTTTAAATGTTGTAAATATACAGCAGTTTAACAAAAAGTTCCATTTAAGTGGTACATCCAAAAGCAGCAGGTCACTAATATGCTCCTGGAAAAGATGCAAAGTTTGTCCATTCTAGATAGGATTGTGATCAACTAACTGTGAATCCGTTACTTTCATCCTGTGTAGAAGGGATCTTGTAACTTGCTAAATTTATTTTCCTGTTTGGACAGGAAATCATCTAGCTAACAATATCTCCGATTTTATTTAAATCATTTCTTATCAAAGTAATCTTCCAGAAGCAAAGGTGATCTTCCAAAAGACAGCAGCTTTAGATTTATAAGTTTATGTGCCTTATACTTTCCAAGACGTCATCATGGAACCAGGTTTCAGTAAACATACTAGAGTTTTGCAAAGCCTCAAAAAGACGCCTATAGTCTTCTGGGTATAAGTTACGTGCTTCAGCATTTCTTGGAATTTCTAGTTCTCTCAATAATTTGCCACCATTGTCCAAGCTCCACGAACTGAAACAAATGAACAAATAAAATTATAACGGAGCATTTCTTTCTGTGAAAAAATGAAGAGCAAGAAACAATATCTGGAAGTCCATTTCACTCTTTCTCAGCTTCTAGAAGTTAACATCTCCCTACCACACAAGTTATTTTCAATCCATACTGCAAACAGGAAGAAACCTCTGCCAATAAGAAATATAAATACCAAATAAAGCCCCCAGCAGACACAGACAATACCATAGCACATAAGCCTCCTCATTAGAGGGCGCCTGTCCTCCACCCCTCCTCTGCCCCAACTGCCTAAGTCAGTAACAGGCATTACAGCATAAAAAGGGGTTATTCTTCAATGCCTGGGAAATTAAAGCCAAGATCACCTTCAAGAAGGTGATGCAGTATAGCATGAGTTAGTGTTTCTTACACCTCCCAGGTATTTTCTTCTATATATAAACAGATGTATCTGCTGTCTCCCCATCTACATCATTGCAATGAAAACTAGATCTTTTATACATGTGCATATACATTAACTATTTCCCAGACAAGAAAATGGTGTATAAATACACAGAAGATGCACATTAGAAGCCTTCAAAGTTAGCTCTGCTTCCTGGCTGAAGGATCGAGTGGAGGTTAGGTATACCACTGAGCTTTAAGAAAGAAATCCATTAAGGCTCTTTGCACTTGTCTTTGCTAAATGAGTTACTGGAATTTACTAGCTTTTTTTCCCCATCCCCCCCACCCCCTGCTTTCAGGAAATTAACTTCCATAAACAGCTACCAGCAAATGAGAAATACATTAATTATTTTCATTAACAAGTTGAAGTCAATGCTTTCCAGACTGCAAACGCTTCCCGTTTATGGAAAACGGAAATCTACTGACCATAAAGCAAAATTAATAGCTCCAATGTAATACCAAAAAGAATAATTAAAGGGAGTTGCATAATTGGTAAATAAGTTGAAAGCCTAATTTTTTAATTAGATAACAGAAAGCCATTTGAGGACATCCCACTCCACCTTCAATAACCTTCAGCTGTTTTCATTAGCATTACTTTGATGTCTGTTATAAACTGAAACTCTTTTTCAGCTTTTAATTTCTATACCTGCAAAACTCTTGGTGACTTTATCATTATGTCTCTAAAGTGAGTGAAAACTTCTTGCAGATACATGACCTCACCACCCCTGGAGGTACAATTATTGCACATCTACATTCAAAATACTTGTCTATCTTCCTGTCAAACCTTAAGTTTTTATAATCTGTTAATACAGGCCAGGAACAGTCCCTAAAATATTGTATTGTGGTTTGCAAAAGTGAAATCTTCTATTCTACGTGCAGATAATTAATTAAAAAAAAAGCTGTATTTCAGCTGCAAATAAATACTGCTTTGAGAACATATTTTAATATTTTCCTATATATCTCTGAAGAAAAAACATAAAAACTGTAATTATTTCTTACTTACTTTAATCTATCAGTAAGTCTAGACTTGGGTTTAGCAAGACACTGTTTCACCATGAAAACAAAAGTAGCTGAATTTGTGGGCTTCAAGCCTCCTGTAAATAGATTTTGTTGAGGAGTTAGTCGTACCAAACATAAATGGTCGTTTGGCAGCCACTGCAAGAAAAACAAAACAAGTCACTGAAAAGTCTTTTTTTAAGACAGTGTCCATCTTTAGCTAAGCATAAGCATTTCATCTGTGCCACCAGTAACATTTCTTAAAGAGTTTTAGAAGTCTTAACAAGATGATTTCATTGGAAGCTTCAAAATCTTGTTCCAGAATGAAGATGCTTTACTTCCCCCGCCCCCCAAACAGTAAAGGAAATAGGAAACAAAACAGACATACTATCACTTCAGTTTTATTTTTTAAGACTGAACTTTCTTAGTTGAAATAGATGATACAGGCTTGATGTGAGTTTTCAAGAGATTATGTGGCCTATAATATTCCTATACTATACAAGGTATCACATCAGATCACTTCAACTACCTGCCTTTTGTATATAAAGATGGAATTATCTGAGTATAACACGAAGACAATATTGCAACTTGAGGATTTTATGAAATTGGGAGGCAGCAGAGTCTTTAACTGAAATAAATGTACTTCTGTATTGGCAGCAATGGGTATATCATCCAATAGATCTCACATTTGTACTTCACCCAGGGCTGTCACAATACATCTTACGTAATCCACCTGATATGCCTCTCTACATGGCTTTACAGCGACACGCCTAAGTGTGTAAGGCACACCCAGTCACTTATGTTCACTCATAATCACTTATATTGCACAGTAGCATTTCAAACAACACACAATATACTACCATAGCAGTTTTCGGGGGGGGGGTAAAATCAAATATTAAGTAAATATGCTTTTATATTACTGGTATTAGATAGAAATATTCTTATACAAAGGAACATCATCACTTCTCTAGAAGAGAAAGTGTAAAGAACTTCACACAGGATATTTTTCCATTTCTCACTTGCACTTTTCAGCAATTAACTAGCACACGGAATCTAAACTGGACATGTGAATAACCATTTTAATCAAAAACAGCAGTGCTGATTGTGCTATTAATTGTGGTAACAGTTGTTTTGTTCAAGCAGCTAGACGTGACCCTGTCAAGTAACTTCATTTGAAAAAGACTTCGCTTGTCCACATCCCTTTATGCTGTTTATTCACTATATTTTTCCCATCATAGATGATAAAGATACTAGTTTATTTCAATTTGTAAGCTAATAGCAATTCTTCACCCCACTTCTGATGCACCTACATGCTACCCCTAAGTTTTAATTAGAAGAACACTTCTTAAAAAAATACATGTGTAAATGCTGTTATAAAGTTATTTTAACCTTCAATTAGAAGTGGTTTAGCTGCATCTCCAAAAGAAGTGCACACAACAATCTTACCGTGCTTTTTGGTACCGCCAGTCCCCCATTTTTCAAATTAGTTACAAATGATGACCAAGGTTCCTATTGGAGGGAGAAAATATATTACAGAATTAAAGTGCTTTGTTTAGAATAGCATAGAATAGACCATTTCAGGTGGAAGGGACCTACAATGATCATCTAGTCCAACTTCTGACCAATTCAGGGCTGACCAAGTTAATGTTATTAAGGGCATTGTTCAAATGCCTCTTAAACACTGACAGGTTTGGGGCATCAACCAACTCTCCAGGGATCTTGTTCCAGTGTTTGACCACTCTCTCAGTAAAGAAATGCTTCCTAATGTCCAGTCTAAAACCCCCCCGGTGCAGCTTTGAACCATTTCCACGCATCCTATCACTGGACACCAGGGAGAAGAGATCAGCACCTCCCTCTCCGATTCCCCTCCTCAGGAAGCTGTAGAGAGCAATGAGGTTGCCTCTCAATCTCCTTTTCTCCAAACTAGACAAGCCCAAAGTCCTTAGCCGCTCCTCATAGGACATTCCTTCCAGCCCTTTCACCAGCTTTGTTGTCCTCCTCTGGATGCATTCGAGGACCTTAACAACCTTCTTAAACTCTGGGCCCAGAACTGCACACAATACTCAAGGTGAGGCCACATCAACGCTGAAAACAGCGGGATAATCACCCCTCCTGAACAGCTGGTTATACTGTGTTTGATGTACCCCAGGTTGGGGTTTGCCCTCTTGGCTGCCAGGGCCCACTGCTGACTCATATTGAGCCTGCTGTCAACCTGCACCCCCAGATCCCTTTCTGCAGGGCTGCTCTCCAGCCACTCCTCTACCAATTTGTACTCGTGCCCCGCATTACTCTGTCCTAGGTGCAGCATCCAGCATTTCAACTTGTTTAATTTCATCCCATTAATCATTGCCCAATTGTCCAACCTGTCTAGGTCCCTCTGCAAGGCTATGTCTAGGTCCCTCTGCAAGGCTATGTCTAGGTCCCTCTGCAAGGCTATGTCTAGGTCCCTCTGCAAGGCTAGGTGCAGCATCCAGCATTTCAACTTGTTTCATTTCAATCCTATTAATAATTGCCCAATGCTCCAATCTATCTAGATCCCTCTGCAAGGCATCTTGTCCCTCAAACAAGTCAACAGCACCTCCCAGTTTGGTATCATCAGCAAACTTGCTAAGGGAGCATTCCACTTCTGCATCCAGATCATTGATACAGATACATTGATATTGAACAGAACTGGCCCTAGAATTGAACCCTGAGGAACACTACTGGTGACCGGTTGCTAGGCAGATGTAGCCCCATTCACTACAACCCTTTGAGCTCTGCCCTTCAGCCCGTTCTTCACCCGGTGCACCATGAAGCTGCTCATCCCACAGTTGGACAACTTGTCCAGAAGGATGCTGTGAGGGACAGTTTCAAAAGCCTTACTAAAATCCAGAAAAATTACATACACTGCCTTCTCTTCATCCACTAGGCGGGTGGCCCTATCATAGGACATCAAATCAGTTAAACATGACTTTCGCTTTGTGATCCCATGTTGACCATGCCTGATGACTGCGTTATTCTTCAAATGCCTTTCAGTAGTACCCAGTATAATCTTCTCCATAATTTTTCCAGGAACTGAGGTTAGATGAACAGGTCTGTAGTTTTCTGGGTCTTCCCTCACACCCTTTTTGTAGATTGGAATAACACTGGCTCGCTTCCAGCCAGCAGGGACCTCCCCAGATTCTCAAGACCTTTGGTAGACTATCGACAGGTGTCCTGCCATAATATCCACTACCTCCTTCATTACTCTGGAATGAATCCATCATGCTCCATGGACTTGTGAGCATTCAGCTGATACATCTGGTCCCTTACAATTTCAGTATCCACAAATGAAAAGTCGCTGTTCCCACAGTAGTGGTCCTCTGACTTGGGGGACCAGGCAGCCCAAGGTCCATCAGTATTATTAAAGACTGAGGCAAAAAACACACTGAATGCCTCCACTCTTTCTTCATCACTATTAGTAAGTTGACCATCTTCAACAACTATCATCTTATTCTTCAACTCCTTAATATTTACCCTAATATATACCTTGTGGTATAAGGTATTTAGAAGACAATAGATAGTGAAACTTTAAATTTTAGATTAGCAAAATATTTAAACTTTGAAGGTAGGTTCCTAGAAAGACACAGCACAAAGAAAGATAAATCTAAAAAGCATAAAGTACGTGAAAACTGACGGCCATGTGCTTATGTGGAGCTGGGGGAACAACATAAAACTTTTTAAAACTAAACCATTGCATGTTTGACAAGGTAAGATAGTTTTTGACTAACAGGAGAAGTAGACCTGCTTGCAACATAAAGACCCCAAGACCCCAAAAATTTTTCCACAAACACAGCTCAGGAAGTCGAAAGCATACACGATGGCCAAATGCAGAGGACATACAGAGCAGGCTATGACAGATTGGAATAGCAGTCTTCTAGTCTCACACAACCTCTAGCAAGATGGAGAAGACTTATCTGTTGTGCAAACATCTCTTTCTTATCTACTAGCCTCTGAGAATAAATGTTTTTGAGTACAGTGTCTTGTAATAAAAATACTGACATCATAGTTAATAATGATGCTGCTTAATTGAAAGTGTTTTACACAACACATGACTGTTTCAGGTTTTTACATCCAAAAGTTCTCAATAGTTCTCCAACTAATTTAAACGCCAAATTAGCTTCCAATTAGTTTACGACAGTAAAACACTATAAATCCTGTTCTAAAAACATGGCCATAGCATTAGACTATGTCAGCTAGTACAAAAAACTTACCATGTGCAGTAGCTGAATTTCACATCCTACTTGCCAAAGTACAGTAAGTGCTTGGTAAGCCCTCGTTTCCCCAGGCTTTGCTGTTAATACCTAAAAAAATAGCAAAGAAAGAGCATTTTTGTTGCAAAAACTAAGACTGCTTCTTTATCTAAGCAAAATCCTTATATATATATAACAAGTGGTAAGAAATTCATAGTTAAGTCTAAAATTCCAAGGTAAAGTTAAATTAGACCTCAAATACATACTTTGTGCTATTTTAGTATATCTTGTCAGAACACATGATTAGAAGACATTATGGCAGTCTAAGTATTTCTTCACAGCAGTTATTTGAATAACTGAACTGTGTAGGAATTTCCGGCATATACTTTCTGGTCCCTTTTAAGGCAGAGAAGTTTCACACAGAAGAGAAACAGGGATCATATTTTGTATAAAAAGCAGAGTTATCAGCTCACACTGATAATATTCCCAGTAAGACATACAAGCAGAGTAAGCCAAACATCAGGTGACCTCACTGAACATTAAACTGCTTGCACGGTCATCATCCTGATCAATATTACAGCTCTTAGGGCAACAAAAAAACAGAGAAACTCTTGTGGTTATTCTCAAACAGGGCAAAGAAAGAAGTAAATTGTAGCAGGAAGATTTAATTTCCCATAATAGATTTAGAGAGCCTCATCATATGACAGACAAAAAAAAAAGGAGGTTCCAGTTGCTTTTATTTAGGTACACAACTCTCATTTAACAGGGTTCACAATAAAACCAGAAAACTTAATAAAAAACACAGTGACTGAATTAAATTAACAGGCTGCCCCCAACTTCCTCAAAAATCTGGCCATTAAAAACATACCATTTAAGTGGATATTTCAGTGGTGTCCAACCTGTCATTTTGCAAAAGAATATACTTAAGACTTCTAAGACTTCTAATTTTTTTCAGTAAGGTGTTAGACACAACACAGGCTGTGTAAGCACAACTGGAAGTCTTTGCTTACTTCAGGTAATTAAAGGTTTGTGGCTCTGTATGAACCTCATAGTTTCACAGAAAGAAAAGGTACTCCTGAACCATTAAGTACAGTTCTAGAGGTTTGGGACGGCATAAATTAGGAACTCGAAACCCAGAAAGCTGCTCTGCACCTTAGTGTACAGACTCTTAATAAAAGGTGTGTAAATCATTCATATTTTGACTCAGTTTTTTTCAGTACTGCATACAAGAGTGGCTCAAGAGGACAAGTGCATCTCACTTAGCACGGTACTTAGTAACTCTGAATCCTCTTCACGAGGCATTTTGAATTCAGTCTTCATTGACTATTACCTGCAACTAGTAAACAATTTTGTTGCAAAAGCACATTACAGAATTTAAGCACCTCACAAGTTAAAATGGAAAACAGCCAGTCTGCTGCTGCATATCCTTCTCAAGGACCACCCTCCACATTTGTAATATTTGTGGCTATGCGACAACAGAATGTTTCTTGACAGTGCTATTACTGCATAAAGAGAACAAGCAGGAAACAGACAAGACTTAAAATTTCTGGCAGAAAAAGAAATTCACTAGCAAAAACATTAACTGTACAATATAAATGCTTTTGTGTTCTGTGAAGCACTACTTATAGTTTACTACCTGTAAAATCTCTTACACATACCTTGTACTCTTTTTCACTTATAAAGATGTTGAGTTCTACTCTTCCATATCTGTATATGGAACTGCATTCATACAGAGCAAAAAGAAGCCTCCAAAGTGTGTTTCTTTCCTTTTTTTGTGGTAAGATTCCAAAAATTTTCACAGGTACATCTGTTTCAATAGTGTGTAAAAGCATCTTTAAAATTTTGCAATATGTACATTAATGCTAACGTCTAAACTACAAACAATTAAGAAAGTCTGTCAACTTATGTTGTTCAAGAATGAACGTAATACAAGCTTTAGTCAAAGCTAAGCATTAGACTAATCCTTTCATAGAAACAAGCAAATAGCTGAGACTACATATTGCCGCAAGGGTTTTTTGAAGCTATCAAGAACCTAAATAAAGCTGAAATATAGGAAATAATGTCCATGAGTCCAGTATATATATTAATAGCAAGCAAATCCCAAAGATTTTTCCAAACTGCCTATACACCCTCCAAACGTAATTGTAACATGTGTGATCATATACATATACCTGCCCTCCAAGGAACTGCTGCTACACCCATGGTTTCAAAAAGTTTGTCAGAATACATAGCAGGTGGTTTCAGCGTTCCAGTCACCAAAGGATCCAGTCTGAAGAAGTCACCGTAAATTACCTTTAATTGTCCATCCAGGCTATTCTCTAGGGACTGAATAAAATTAATTTCAGTTTCAGAAGTCTGGATGCAGTAACCTGTCTTGCAAAACACCCAACCCAAACAAAAAAAAATATGTTCAAGCGCTACCTAAAATTGTTACCCAGTCAACAAGAGTCAAATCTCAGATCTGCTTCTTACAGCTGATAAAAAGAATTTTTCCCTTCATTGTGCAGGGCATTTTGACATTTCTGTGCTGCTCAAGTGGAGCTTTAAAACACGTTCTTTTAATGTTTTGCAAAAAAAGCTACACTCAACTAAGAAAACCACTGCAATTAGTGATTTACAATTGGAATTCATCATATGTGCAGAGAGAATGCCATTTATACACATTTTAGGTCAGGTGAGGATCTTTAGTTCCAAACCTGTACTTTACAGCACTGTAACACAATCCTTCTTAGTGTAACTTCTGCAGCTCTGTGTCTGACCATCTTTGAATCCACATGAAGCCAAGGTGAACAGGAGAGGACAACGCATGTAAGTGTCTTAATATTAGCAGTCACTTGCAGGACAATAGGTTAAATAATACCATGAGATAATCAGAATAACCAAGACTACTTTTACAGATCTCTGAAAGCTACACACAGATGTGTTGCTTAAATATACAGAACTACAATGACTCTGAGTAGTATTAGCCTCAAATTTATGCATGGAAATATTCATAGGAAGACTATGAGCTATTCCTGCATACACAAAATGTCAAATCAATTGATTACAAAATAGTCTGTTGCTGAACATGCAATGTAAAACTAAACAATACTTACTATTATTAAGTATTATTTCACCTGTTACAAGTAACAATCACTGGCTAATTCCTTTTTGATCCAACAGTTATTACACAATCATGAGTTAATTCCTTATTTTTCCTTTAATTTTTAGAAATGTGCTACCAAATCAAAAGTATACCTGTAAGTTTGGAAGAAAAGCTGAGTTACTTTCTAGAGCTACCACTCTAACACCTGCATTGAGCAGAGTTCGGGTCAAGATTCCAGGACCTGGAGGAGGAAAATAAATTATTTTTTTTTTAAAGTGCATTTTTTCTAAGTGATTTCTTTTAATGATTTTCCCAACACAAAATTCGGGACATACCACCTTCAACAGGAGCTAACTTATGTTTGTTTAAACACACTTCAAAACAAGAGTTAGAAAAATGATTTACAGACAGCCTGTCTGAGATTGCACAGTGAATAACACTAGACACAGCATTACAATTAGATACTGAGGAACGGTAGATATAATGTTTCAAATATTTCTACTACTTTTTCTTCTGCCAACAGAAATATACTTCAAAACCTTACCCATATTATCTCTACAGGTAAAACACCCTCTGTAGAAATGTAAAAAAACCCATTAAGTAACTGCAGAGAGCTATGTAAAGGCCTTCAGTCTTAGGCATGCTTTTATTGACAGAGATAAAGTTTGCCTACAAAACCAAAAATATTGCCTGGACAGAAACTTTTCTCTCTTCTTACTCTATAGCAAAGTTTTAACACCAGTGAAGACACAAGTCTCCAGACTTGAGCATTCCTCCCAAAGCTCTGTATGAATGGGCCGAGCCCCCTGCCGCCCGCCCCCGGCATACCGCAATGCCGCGACACCCGGACGGCCCTACCGGTCGCCAGCGCCAGCCCCGAGAGGACACCGCACGGATCACAGATCACAGATCCCGCCCCAGCGGGCCCGGGCAGCGCCGTCAAGCAACAGAGCCGCCACCCCCGCCCGAAACCCCGGGAGAGGCAGGAGGGACCCGTCTCCTTCCCTCGGCACCAACACCTCTCCGCGGCCCCGGGAGAGTAAGGCCGGGGGCCCGTTATCGCCGGTGGCGAGGGCGGCAGCTCACACTGACCCCGCAAGGTCACCGGAGCACGCCGAGCAGCGCCGCGTCCCGGCGGCCCCAGGGACGGCGAAGCCCCCGGAGGGACCCACCGCCGGAGGGCAGCGGGAAGGTGGTCGGAGGACGGGAGAAGCCCCGGGGCGGCTTACCGGGCGCGCACTCGAGCAGGACGGGCTGGGGGCCGGGGCGGGTTCCGTCCTGCAGGCAGCGCTGCACGGTACGGGCCAGCTGCGGGCAGACGATGAAGCGGCGGAGCGGCACGCCAGTCCGCTGCACCCGCTGCGCTTGCTGCACCAGTCGTTCCGTCTCAGCCGCCTCCGGCACCCACAGGCCCGGGCTCGGCCACTGCCCGGCCGCCCGCCTCGCCGTCACCCAGCAGGGCGGCAGCCCGCATAGCAGCGGCCGCAGCCCCGCAGCCAGGGCCGCCGCCAGGAAGCGGCGGCAGCAATCCGCAGCGCCTGGCGGGGCCCAGCCCGCAAGCATCACTACTACGCCGCCGCCGCCGCCACCGGCCCCACGCTAGCGAGCACCGGGCGCGCGATCGCCGCGGCAACCGGAAGCGTCACTTCCGCCTCTCCCCGGCCTCTCTAGCGCGCTTCCGCTCTATCGTCGGAGGTCTCTCGTCCCGCCGTCCTCTCTATGGTGCCAGTCCTCTACCACTGGGAGCCTGCGGCAGCGCGGCGGGACCCTTCCCCTCACCTCCACGCCATGCCGGCTGGCGGGGCCCGGCCGCCCGAGCCGCAGCGGAGCTGAGGTGAAGTAAGCCGAGCTGGCAGGGGCTCATCCGCAGGAGGAAGAGGGGGGATGTTTCCCCCGGTGCCGCGCACCTCCGCCGCCTTCCGCTCGCCCCGGCCTCAACGGAGGGGCTGCGGGGGAGGGTGAGGGCCGCCGGGCGGGCGGCGGGAAGGTGCAAGGCGAGGCGGCGGAGACGGCACCTTCCCGCCGCCCGCTCGCCGGCGGCGGCGCTTCGCTGTGAGGCGGGCGGGTTGGCGAGCGCGCGCGGGCGGCGGTTGAACGGCCGCGGCGGCGAGGGGAGGCCGGTACCGGGCGGGCTGAGCTCGCTGCCCGCCTCAGCCGGGGACGGCAGGTGCCGGGGCTGGCAGGTGCCGGGGCTCTGCGGCTCCTTCATCCGGAGCGGTGCCCCTGGAGCAAACCGAGGAGGGGGAAGGGGATGAGCCCGTGTGGTGGCGGTGTGCGGTTCGGGAGCGGCGGGGACAGGGTGTTGAGGGGAGCAGGCGGGGGGGGGTTCGGGCGGCGAGAAAGGCGCTGGTGGGCGCCGGTGGAGCGATGTCTGCTCAGTGTTGGTGGAAGTCCCAGGAGCTACGTATTTAGTTTGAGGTTTGCCCGGGTGTTTGACGGGAGGCTTTGATCTCCGCGTCTGCAGCTAAACAGTCACTTCGGGACTCGGTTCTTTGTATCGCCCCGCCGCCCTCGGCAGGTGCAGGATCCTGCTCCGGCAGATCTGCGACATCAGTCCTGGTGTCGCCTCCTCTCTGCCCGATACCGTCTGGCAATTACGTTTTAGGTAAAACCAGTAATTCAATAGCAGCGATGTTGTCCTTCCAACAATTTCCCTAATGCCTTAACAAGAAATAAGTTTAGGACCGTCTTCAAAACGTATTTAAGTGCCGCGAAACGGGTTCATCCTTCAGGGATACTGTGCTAAAACCTGTCGGTGGCAGGTGAGTGGCCGCGGTGTGATGGAGCTCTGGGGAAGGGGAGAAAATCCTCCCAAACGTGTTTCCCCGCTCCCTGCCTAGTTTGTGCAGAAGACAAAAGTGATCTGGCCATCACAGAGTAGACTGGTCTGCAAATTAATCGCTAGACGATGTGTTTTTGTGCAAACTGCTTAATTTCTTACATCTTGTTTCTCCTTAAAGTGAGAAATTAACATGTGCCTACTTACTAAACAAAGTCATTTTGAGTGACGTATCTCTATTAAGCAGAACCTGGGACAGAAAATTGTGGGTTTGCTATTTTCTGTTTGGTGGATCTGCATGTGGCATAAAGAAGGGCTGGGCTGAATTTAGGAAAGATTGCAGATGCCTGTCGAATGCAGCAGTTCTACATATCTGCAATTTATTTTTAAATACTCTACTCTTACACTGAGCACTGTAATAGTCTTCTGTGTGCCTTAAGGGAAATGGACAGACTGTTCAGCTGGATGATGGGATAGACCTCAATCCATTTTTAAACTGGACTTAATGTTTTTAATAGCTTTTTTTCCCCTCTTACTAATTAGTCTGATAATTCAGTAATTCATAGGACTTTTAGAACATCGAGCAGAACTTGGTTTTCTTAGAGCAAGTGTTTAGTAGTGTCCTAATTCAGCATTCCTTATCAAAGTTTGTTGATAGCTATGTCCACAGAAAGGTTAGGTATAGCTACTATATTACCATGTTGTATTCCATATATTTTAAGGTTACTTAAAGAATTTTGGAATTTTTTGTTGCTGGTCAGAGCACTCAGGAGTGCTAGGGTCATCTTTGAATGGGTTGTTGAGAGTAATTGAGATTATTCAGAGGAGTGTTTGCTAAGTAAAGACAAAATACCTTGACATGCTTCATACACTAGGAAGGATACACTTTTTCTTCATATTTTTGTTTACTTTAGCTTAGCGCTTGCCTGCATTGAACCATAGATGTCTATAGGATAAATTTATGATTGTTTTTTCCCCCCTAGAACTGACTGATACATACTGAATCTTGCATGCATAAATGACTACCTCTTTCTGACCTGGTCATTATCCTTGAGGAACTGTCGAAGCATTAGGAAAATGGTAAGTTTTGTACATTTTTGTTAAGAACTTAGGATGCAGAAAGTTGTTTAATACATTAAAGTGTATCCCAATGGCATTTGAACAGTATTTTTAAGTTAATGGCTGAATGTGGCATATATTTTCTAGTTTAATCCAGCTATTGTCACATGCAAACATTTGAATTTGCAGTCTTACCTCATAGAGTCTTATGTCTTTGTGATTTAAGTGCATTGTTGGGTGCTCTGAAATTATTGTTTCCTCCTAATTATTGTTTTTCAAAATAAGTCGGAGAGGGAATCAAAAGGGTTACCTGTTTAATTGGATTCCAGCCTGTGCTTGAACCAAAAGAGCTCATTAGTTGTATGGGTCAAAAAGATCACTAAAGAGATATTTTTCTTCCTGATGGTTCTAAATGTCTTTTGCATTTGCTTTTATTTGGCTTAATTTAAAATTATTTTTATAAGTTAAAGCATTAGTCTTTTAGTATTGGGGTTTTTATTTATTATTTGTTTATTAATTTAGTATTATTTGTATTAACTACTTAGCCTTAGTAAATATTGACAAGCATTTCTAAGTAAGGGGGAAAACTGGAGTAGTACATACATTTTGAGCTCAGTTTTTCAAACTCTCTTGCCCATACTTCATTTTAAGTACAAATTCAGTAGGATTCCCATGTTGCACAAAAAAATCCAAGATTTGCAGGATCATAATTTTTCTTGCCCTGGTAGTGATACTTATCATTAGAGTCTCCTATTTGGCTCAGAATACAGATTAAGTTTATTAGTATATAATTGTTTCAGAAACTCCATATCTTTCTATTTTATTCACCGTATCCCATTTTATCATTGTAAAATTTAATCTTAAGATTTAATATTATTTTTTTTAATTATGCATAGGTTGATAGGCTTACCTGTTATGCAGTTACCATTTTCACTTATTTTACTCGGCATACTTCACAAATCTTGTCGTAATATTTTGGATGGTGACCAAGGACAGTAGGAGTGGTAAGAGATTTCTTCAAAAGTGCTGTAAGCGCTGTGCACTCCGGAAAGTAGTCTCTAGGAAAAATTATTTTTTAAAAATTAATTAGCGAGTAGCCTCATTCTTTTGTCCTACTCCCTTGGCATCACTGTCCCCCGCTCCAAGTCCATACATGCACAAAGGAAACATAACAAGAACTGAAGTAGCATTGAATCCTATGCCACAATCTGGTTTGAGATCCAGTAAATTTGCAACCTGTGGGTTGTATTGGACATCTCCCTTCTAAGTGAAAATCGGTCTTTATAATGAGGTCAGCAGTTTTGTATTTAGAGCCACTATGCTCTGTAAACCTTAACTTACTGTTTTTCTATGTAAAATCTGTTGACAAGAAAAAATGGCTTGATACTTGAATTTGAGGGGTTGGGTGTAGGTTTTTTGCTGTTTGGCCAAGCTATTAGTTGTAAGGGAAATAAGAATCCAAGGTTCCTTGGAAGCCTGCCTGCTCCATGTGACAGCGTAGCTTCCCGCCTAGGGCTGAAAAGGTCCATTAAAAGTGAGCTAGATCAATTGTGCAGATCACTAGAGAGTGAGTGCTCAGCTACCAATTAAGTGAAACTATCAAGTTAGTTCTCCTTTGAGATCATTTCTGAGTACTAGGTGTATGGTCACATATGTTAATATAAGCTTATTTGAAAAAAAAATTATGTTAAACCACTCCTCCTTTGCTATTTTTGTGTTGTAATAACATGCTGTTTAATAGGAAGACATTCTCACACCAGGTGCAGATTGACTTTGCAGCCTTACAAATGCAGCAGCAAAGTTTACAACTGACAAAAGAGACATTCAGCACAAAAATAAACATTTTTAAGTGAGCTGATGCCTTGAATTCTGTCCCTACTGATGCTAATAATAGTGTCCACATCTTATTTTCCCTTATTAACACTAAGCAGCAATATTTTTGACATTTTCAGTGGTGAGGCAAAGGGTTCTGTAGCATGAAGACTGTTGCATAAGCTGTGTATTGTATGGCATTTTGGCAGGGGTACAAACTTTCTCACTCTGTGCTATATCTGTTCTGTGTATACAAAGAAACTCAGTCCCTAGGGCTATCAATCTGGCGTCTTTCATCAGCACTAAATTTACTGCAAATATTTTTTGTGTGCATACAAAAAGTGCTATTAAACCTTTGCGGACAGGAGTAAAAACATTCATGTAGGTGCATCTTCTGCTTACCTCTCTTAGAATTCCTCCTCATTGAATTTTGATGAGCACATTCTGCTGACTCTCAAATTCACTCAGCCCATGTTTTTGTGTATATCTTGTCATAAGTATTTTGAATACTTTGGCAATGTTATCTTGCTTAAGAGCTTTTTTACTCTTTTTTAAAATTATTTATCTACTTACTGTTTCACTGTGATGTCTTTGAAAATGTGTTGCTAACTTATAAGGAAAAGCGTAGAGGAGAAATGATGGCAGTGTCAAATATTTCTGTAAAGACATTTTGGTGTGTTGTATTGCTAGCGTTTTAGGAACAGGGTTCCTTAGGAGCGTGAGGTGTTTTCTACTGTTGTTCAGTACACTGGTCCATCTGTCCAAACTGAATTTCTAACATGTGGCCTTATAATGTGAACTTTAACATCGCTTTTCTCCGTCCATGGAATTTATTTAATTTTCTTTCTTTATTTTGTTTGGAAAAATAATATTACACTGCAGGGCTAATAGAGATTAGCTCAAAATAGTTTTGGGATTTAAAAAAAACCAAACACCCAAACTAATCCTAGTATTTGTTTTATCTTTGTAATATGAGCATGATAGGAAGATTTTCAGGTTCGTTTGAGGAATACACCATTGAAATAATATGGAAGTTTGTAGTGCTCATTTTGGAGGTTCTTTCCCAGTGGTTAAAACTTGGAATTTTGTGTGCTTTTAGCCTCAAAGTAAGGGCATGATGATCTTACCGCTTCAGACCAACATTTCAGATGGACCTGCATCACGGTTCAGGTTTTGTTCATTTTGTTGTTATAGTGTTACGGCTGACTAGTGGCAAAATAAACAATTCGGGGCACATCTCTCCTGAAACTTAGAAGTTTTTGAGTTGTTCAGTAATATTTTGGTATCTTCCTTTGTTCATGTCTTTATAAAATAAAGTGACATTCACAGTGCAGAGCTTACACATTTGATACCGGGAAGATTTTATGACAGCTGGCATATAAAATTACCCTTTATCCAATGTTATTTTGGTAGCTGCTTATTTTCTTATCTGATTTTCTCTCTTACTCATGGAAAACTATTGAAGTCTACTACGTTAGCACTGAAATATGACATCATTAGTACAAAGAGAACTAGTAAGCTTTCGATGTCTTAATAGGCTGTAAATCTCATCCTGTTTTGGTATCATTTAAACTACATTGGTTTGGGTTTTAAGTGAAATTAGTTTTTACTCTCTTACAGTACTGATGCTAAGTTTTATTAATGTTAGTGATATTTGGGATTTTCTAATGGAAATATGCTTTTTTTAATGGAAACTACTACTTAAAGTGACCTTGATAATAAGAGTTTTCTGAAAAACTGATCTAAAACAAATTAGATCTCTGTTTATAGACTCAGGTATTACAAACATTCTAATTCTAATAGAAAAACAGATAACTGTGCTTCAGAAAACCTCTCTAAGATCTATTAATCAAAAGTATGTGTAAATTATTAGCGACAGCTCATACAGCCAGCATCTATTTACACAGTTAGAGCTGAAATGAATTACCTTAATAACTTCCTGTTGGAAAGGGGAGAGTTGAAACAGCACTCAAGGCTAAATTCACCACTGGGTTTAAGTGATCACAGCTTCATTAACTTCAATAAGTTTACACCAGTGATTAATTTTGGGGGGATCGTGATTTGTTCAACATAGGCCTCTTTTGGTTTATATGTAATTTAGTTCTCATTCATGCATTTAAGGGCAAAAAAAACTTAACCAAAATCAAGTTTTTATACCTCTTTACAGTGGTAAAGGGTATATGGTCCCCTTTACCAAAACATCTGCTTCACAGCTTTTTTTAATGTATTCATCTTTGTTAAATCCCTGTGAAATAAAGCAGTATTTTGTTGTTAAGAAATGTGTTAAAAGTGGGGTAACAGTTTGACCAACTTCATGGAGGAGGTTCAGAGTAAAGGAAGCATTTGATCTCAGTCATTTGTATCTGTCACTGAATAATGTAGAAGATAGACCATCCCTCCCTTCTGAAGTGTAGAACCAACTGATGCAACATTTTGGTAGAGCTGGTAGGTATTCTAATTTTCTAATGATGACAATTATTGAAGCTGTACAATTAGCTCTGTTCCTAATGAACCTTCTGGTTAGAGCTGCAGGTTTGATAACAACAGGACCACAAGTATGTAATACTTGCGGACAAGAATTGTTTTGAAAATTTTATGGACAGATTTCCATTCTGTTTGTGGTTGCTTCTGGGCTTAATATGATTTAGGATCTAACAGAATATTTTGACCATGCTATTTTTCTTTGTATTGATAGGGGCTATAAAACTTCCTCATCCCTCAGGTGTAAATTATGAAATTCAATCTCACTATGAAGTTCAACTGCCAGAAAGTCTTGAACACTCTTCAGTTTCTTCAGATGGGCAATTTTTAGATAATTGCCTCGTTCTTCTTGCATCTCCATTTCAAGGGACTGTATTCTGTCACTTCCGCCTTTTCATATATGTTTTAAGTTGTTACCTGAGACTGTGAGGGATTTTACATCATTGTGAGGTTTTTTAGCTACCTCTTATGAGGTGGTAGGATGTATCAGCTTTCTCGTGTCCTGGTAAAGTAAAGATTTGGATAAGAGTGAGCTGAGCTGATTAGTTCTCATCAAAATAGTCTGTACTGATTTGCAGGACCTTTTTTTCTTTTTTTTTTCCTCCCTCCCTTCCCTGTAATAAAAAAAAATACTGATCCTAGAAAAGATGCCTAAATTTGTCTTTGCTTTTAATTTTTGTTACACTTGGTAATCAAACTTGTGCACATGTTCTGAAGTGTAACAACAATCTCTGGGAGTCCTTCAATTAGAATGAAAATATAAAAATCAAAAAAGGCAAATTACTTCTCCTCATAAGACTTAAAAGGAGATTCATGCATCCCAAGGTAGGACCAGTTACTCGTATGTTATTCCTGACCAATGTTTGTCTAGACTCATATAAAAGTGCTGCAGTGATGGGAGTTCTCCATCCTCCTGCCTTTCTACTGCCTTTCTTACCCCTACCTGAGATACATTCTGGTGTTTTGCTGCAGACAAGAACAAAAAATGAACACATCCAATGGTAAGGTCTCCTTTTGTTCCTAGCCTATTCAGTGACATTTATCCTAGTGAAGCTTGAGACCCAAAACTTCTTGGGCACTTGAGGACTGATTATCGTGTATTTTGAATCCTGAAAAAGAGCTTGTTTGTGTGAAATATTGTTGTATGTTCTAATAAAAGATACTATTTGTTCCGAGACAAACCTCTTGTACTTGGCTGCTGACTGAAACATGTTTTTGTAGCAATGTTAAATATGGAAGAGTAGATTATGCCTGGCAGTATATATTTATCATTGTTTATTAAAGCTGTGAATAAGCAGTATGACTAGGAAGCTTAGAAGTTGAAAATAGCATGTGGAATTTCCTCTCAAAACCTCACTATTCCTGCTGTTTATAGATGTAAAGATCATTGTGTCTTAAAACGGCACTGCCACTTGAGAAATGTCACTTCAATGTCAGAAAGTGCTAAACCACCAAAGTGTTCACGCTCAGACATTTTTCTAAATTCAGTGAAATTAAATAAACCACTCCTGTGTTTGAATGCTTCTTGGAGGACAACAACTTAACATATTTGAAGAGATACACCTCCTAAACCACCTGTCTGACACAGAAGCAGAAAACGTGTATAAAGGTATTTTTACCCCTAATACATTATTTCAAAGCCGAACATAGGGTAAAATGAACAGTCAGGATGATGTTAATGAGATTCTCTCATAGCGAGGCTATCCAGTAATGGGATTGTATGTAAGACTATCTTGTGAAATGATAAACTACTAGTGAGTCCTTGCTATAAGACACTACAACAGCACAGTAATTTTTTTCTGCGGAGGTGTCGGGTTGGATAATGGGGGTATATGTATAAATATTCTTATTTCGCTTACTTTAGAAACAGCAGCATTCCAACCATTAAATGTTGCACAATGTAGAGCAGAATTCTGCTAGCTGGAAGTGGTCTGGCTTTGTGAGACCATCATAGCTAAATGAATTGCCTACCTTCTTTATCTGCTGTCTCTTTCCTTCTGCAGCAAACTGTGTGATAGTTAAATATGTCTTCTGCAACTAGTACTTTTCTCTGGGTTTTGTTTTTTTTTTTCTCTGCTGTGGTGAGGCAAGGGCACTCTGAAGAAATCTGTTGATAATATTCCAGGTTTCTTTACGTGTATCTTGACTTCAACATTAGCAGAAGCAGCAAACAGTTGTAGAGAAATTGCACTTGCAGTTTCCCAAAAGGACATATGGGCTTTTTGTTTATTAGCTCCCGTAACAGCATAGTAGGCATTGTCCGTTTCTTGCAAGGCAATGAACTCATAATGGTATGTTGTATGTAGTTTTAGATAGTGCCATGTAGCTACTCTGTCATCTAGAGTTTCCTCTCCATTGCTGCATCTTCATTTTGTTAGCGTTCCTGAAGATCAACGTTCTTCCTTGTATGCAGAAATCAGTGTGCAATAATAAGAATTTGCAGTACATGTTTTGATTGTATATGACCGTGATAGTTTTTACTTTGGCTTGTGTTAATTTGTAGAGGATGATTTATCACTATGAAATGAGATACTAACATTTAAATGCAATCTTGTAACGTGTCTTTACACCATCTTTACACCAGCTATCAGAAAGATCAACAGATTTTTTCTTTTTAAGAAATATATGGGTTAGGCTTAGTCATTCTTTAAATTTTAGTGTTTCTACAATTTCGCTTTTTTGCAGTTGTGGTAGAAGCATCAACTCTGTAAAGATAATGGTTTTAAAAAAATCCAGTTTCCTTTTCACAGAATCAGTGTGAATTTTTTTTTCTCTAGGACTTGTGAAGCTGCACGTATTTAAAATTAAAAAAAAAAGAGGCAAAAACCTTGCAACAACTAAGAAAATTAAATTCCCTTAATCCTAGGTACTATCTATTTTTTACCTGTCATTAAACCTGAGACGTGCTTAATTTCTTCTTTAAAAGATGGGGATTCCGCAACATCTGTAGAGAGCCTGTTTGGTTGTTTATGTGGCAACCTTTTCTAGGCTGAATAACTGTTACTGCATGTAGAGAGGGAGAGACAGCACTAAAAGAGATTCTCTTATTTGTGTACATCTTTTTTGTGTGTATGTGGTGCACAAAACAAAAATACTTGGCTGTAATTGATTAGCGCCTGGTAGGACATAATGAATTCTCTTGTGCCTGTAACATTTGCTGTGTTATATCTCAGGAGAAAAAAAACCACTCGGACTCACGGTCAGTTTTCTGTTTGGTATCTCTTTATGAGATGCTTTTCATCAGAACAGAGTGACTGGTTAATCCCTATTTCATATAGATGTGTTTAGTTTATTCTAAAAGATACAATATGTTTTGTTTGTCTTAGTGAATTTCATGTGATTCCTTTTGGAGCACTTACTGCTACAATTAATTTTGAATTAAATCCTAAAAAATACTTACGACTACTTCTAACTGCAGATTTTATATAGCTATTGTGTGTTATCATCGAAGTTAATGAAAAGATTGAGTAGAAGCAACACTGGGAACCAAGCTGAAATGCCCATTCAATTTGAATAGAACAATACAGGTGATAATGGGGAAACTAACTTCCAAAGAATTAAGACTTAAATTTCCCTAATTAACATAGAATAATTAAGTGGCATGAAAATGAGAGAGGGAAGATAGTGTCTTTGGCAGAGGAGCTATATGAAGGCAGTCAAATGGAATAAATAAATGATTTGCCATGAGTTTTTTGAATGTTAGAACCTTTTTAGCCTTTTGCCGGCAGATACGGTGTTATGATCTTGGTCTGTTCTGTAAGATACTTCTGAGATCAGTAAATGAAATACTGTGCTATATATTCAATAAGCATTCACAAAACCCACCAGCTTACCAGGATAGAGGAGCTGTGTTAGTATAAGGGTTTGCGGGAGGGTTGTGTTGTTTGTTTGTGGGTTTAGTTTGGCGTTTTTTTAATGCTCTTCAAATTTCAGCTCTGCCAGGTCAGGAAAGATCCCAGTTCTTCCCTTTTTTTCAGAATACAATCCAAACAACTGTATTTAAGGTTATGTTTCCTTAGTAACGATAGATGGAAGAAAGGCTCTGTACATACACAAAAAAGAGCAACTAAAAAGTTGTTGAAATTATATAAAATTATATGAAGTACATGAAAGAGAACACTGAAGAGCATGGGCTTTTAAAAATTGAAATTGATTTAAAATAGAAGTGAGTACCATGATATTTCTGTAATATACATAGGTTGTCCTAAAGCAAACAAACATACAACTAATTTCTTCAATACAGACTTGTCTTTTAGCCACTTGGCAAGTATTTTCCATCTTATTTTTGATTTGTGCTATAATCACCATGATTATATACGTCAACTGCATGAATCTGTGTGGCAAGTGGAACTGAAGCACTTTCATTCATTGGCACCTTTTAACAGAGGTTCTACTCAGTGTTAGCTTTTATTTCAATTTTGGGCAACCAGTGAAGGAAGGAAGGAAGGAAAGATGTGCCTTGGAAGAAACAAACATTTTCTCTTAGTATGTTTGTGTGTACAGTTCATTTCAGTGGCAAAACAGTATATGCAGTAACTGCGTCTTAATGGTCTGTTACATATAGTTCAAATTTTAATTCTGTTTTTGTTTATAAATAAGTGTTCTACTTGTGTTTTAAAACAGAGCTAAAATTCATTCTCACAGGATTTAGCTTCACTTTGGTACCTGCCTGGTGCTTGATAAAGCCAAAATGAACAGCATATAGCAACATTGAAAACCAGGAAGGAAAAGAAGTTTCATCTCGGGGGGGGGGGGGGGGGGCGGCACAGGGAGGAGGGGATCCTTTTAAAAGATGAAGGACGAGACTGTTCTAAACTCTTTGAGCTAGGTCTTTCTGGATTTTCATTCTCTGAAGAGTCATAAAGGTTGTAGAAAGAAATAGTTTTTTCAGGTCTACTTTTATTTGTAGAAATACTGAGTTTCAATCAATAAACAAGAAACGTTGATCCGTGCTAGCTGCAGAAGCTCTCCAGCCTCTCAGCTAGAGAGCAACTATCGTTTTAGCCACATGTTAAGAGGAAATGAGTTAATATTTTCTATCAAAATGTTAGCTTCCTCTATAGAAAATGTCACTAGTCAAAAGCTTCTTTTCCTCATTTTGCACAATCTAATAGGAAACACCTTGTTCAAATGCATCCAAGATTCTGTTTCCCTGTGACAGCTGTTGAAAGGATAAACTGTTGTCTACTGATAGAAGCAAGTGAGTGGTGGTAGGACATCCTGATTTTTAATTATTGCTGTTAAAACTAATTCCTTGTTGGGTTTGGGCAATTTACTTCAACCTCTATTTCATATGCTAGGAAGAGTAAGAAGTGAACCTTTCAAATTTAAAATGTGTTTGGGATTATTATTTTTTTTTTTACTGATTTAGAACACTTATCATCAATAAATCATCATAACTATAGTGTGGCTGTCTGTAAATAGTGTCTTCCAGTTCTGATTCTTGCTGGTCTTATTAAGGTCTGTCCTCCCTTTAACCTTTCATTTTTTGTTTAACTCGCTTTGAGAGAAAAGGGCTTGATTAAGGAGCATCCTTCTAATGAACAGATGCATTCTCCAGTTACCTCCTCTAGAGTTCCCTTCTTTGTCTTTCTGGTGCTCAAGCAAAGCCAATTCTCTAATTTGGTTGCCAAAGAAAAGTATGACTTATGTCTCTAGTGTACAATTCATTATTCTTCTAGAATATAATAGAGATTTCAGTTGGAAGGAACCTATAATGATCATCTGCTAAGGACATTGTCCAAATGCCCCTTAAACGCTGTTAGGCTTGGGGCATTGACCACCTCTCGGGGAAGCCTGTTCCAGTGTTTGACCACCCTCTCAGTAAATAAATGTTTCCTAATATTCAGTCTAAACCTCCCCTGGTGCAGCTTATATATTATAGGAATGACAGTGGTTTTTGTTAGACTGGTATGGCTGGAAATAGAGAACAAATTCATGAGGTTGGAAGCAGAGATGGAGTTGTCCTAGTTGGTGATGACTTTTGCTTTTGTGTTGCCCAGCTCATGGAGGCTTGTCACCTTCTGCATGCTTCCCTGGAACTCCTAAAACAGTCTTCTTGACAATACTGGCACACAGTCCTTGTAACCGCCCCTGGCAAACGCCTTTCCGATTCCTAATCTTTGCAGAGCATGTGCCGATTGAAGTATTATCTGAGGGTAGGTGCAGTTGCCCAGGTCTTGCCACTCCTGTAAAACCAGTAGAACAGTATTTGATGGAGGAACCCAGGAATACTTGAGTGGAGGAGAAGTAAGCTTATACTAAGAAGGGGTAGACTACTACAGGTAACATTATTGTGCTTCCTGGCAACTGTTAGCTCAGCAAAATTTATGTTGTTTTAAGAATAGTCTTTAGAAATAAGCTCTTCAGGAATGCTAACAAAAAATATTTTGAGACAGGTGTAGAGGGCAGTCACAGAGGACCAGAATAATTGAAAGTCGTGAAAAAAGAGGAGTGGACAATTAAGAAGAGTTAATAAGGCTTTACTGGCTGTGCACCCTAACAGTTAGCATAGATGGTCAGCAGCAATTGTGGTAGCTGGTATGCATACGAGCACAGGATAGTTTCTATGCTGTCCTCTTCACCTCTGCACCCTTTTTGTTCCCTCCTAATCCCACAAATAGAAAAAGAAATTGAAAAAAATTTCAGAGTTTCCATAGATCAACTCTGCATATACATTTGACTTCAGAACATACTGTCTGAGTGAGTCCTTGGTAAAAGGAACATATGATTTATACCTGTTTTTCCCCCTCAGAACTAGCAAATTTGATTTTTAATATGAACATTTTAGTAAAGAATATTTTAAACCTTGTACAAAAAGCAGATACAGGAGGAGTTTTCTCTTCGTGATATGGCCTGCGTCTAATTAACGATCCCACCATTCACAGTCATAGAATCATATGATGGTTAATGTTGGAAGGAACCTCTGGAGATTGTCTAGTCCCCCTCTACCCCTCCCCCCTGCTCAAAGCAAGGTCAGCTAAAATGTGTTGCTCAGGTCCATGACGAGATGGATTTTGAATACCTCCAAAGATGGCAGCTCCACAACCTTTTCTCAGCAGCCCTGTTCCAGTGTTCAGTTCGGGCAATCTGTCACAGTGTTCAATCATCCTTACACGTAAAGCTTCTTTTATGTTTCAGCAGAGTTTCTTGTATTCAGTTTGTGACTGTAGCCTCTTATTCTTTCACTGGATGCCGCTGAGAAGAGTCCGACTCCATCATCTTTATTTGCTCTTATCACATTTATGTATGTTGATTTGACCCGCTCTGAGCCTTCCACGTGCTGAACAATCACAACTCTCTCAGCCTTACCTCCTCAGTCACTTTCGTGGCTCTGTGCTGGACCTGGACCAGTAAGACCATATCTATCTTGGACTGGGGAACCCAGAACTGGATCCAGGTGTATCTTGTCCGTGAGTAGAAAGGAAGGATCACCTCCCTTGACCTGTTCTTCCTAATGCAGCCCAAGAAGCTGCAAGGGTGCATTGATGGCTCATGGTCAGTGATTGTCCACCAGGACCCCCAAGTCCATTTCTGCAGGGCTGCTTTCCAGCTGGGTGGTCCCCGATGTGTATTGGTGCATGGGGTCATTCCTTCCCAGGTGCAAGACTTTGCATTTCTCCTTGTTGAACTGTGTGAAGTTCTTGTCAGCCCATTTCTGCAACCTGTTGAGGTCCCAGCGAATGGCAGCACAACCATCCGGTGTATCATCCGCAAACTTGCTGAGGATTGTCTCTGTCCATCACCCATATCATTCATGAAGAGGTTAAACAGTACTGACCTCACTGTCAACCCCTGGATGCATATCACTAGTGACTGGCCTCCAGCTGGACTTCATTTGGCTGATCACAATGCTCTGGGTCCAGCTGTTCAGCCAGTTTTCAGTCTGCCTCAGTGTCTGTTCATCTAGCCTGTACTTCGTATGCTTGTCTGTGAGGATGTTATCGGAGACAGTGTCGAAAGCCTTACCAAATTGAAGGTAAACAGCATCCATTGTTCTCCCCTCCTCTGCTGAGCCAGTCACCTCTTTGTAGAAGCCTATCAAGTTGGTTAAGCACGATTTACCCATCATAAATCCACACTGACTACTCTTGATGACCACCTTGTCCTTCGTATGTTCAAAAATGGTTTCTAGGATTACTTGCTATATCACCTTCCAGGGATTGAGGTGAGGCTGAGCAGCCTGTAGCTCCCTGAATCCTCCTTCTTGTCCTTCTCTAAGATAGCACTGATATTTTTCTTTTTTCCAGTCCTTTTACTAACTACAAAGCTTGTGGAGAAATAATTTTGGGAAAATCTTTTTAGTAATCTTTAACAGAAATATGTTTCTGTGTATGAAGGAAAATCTACGTATTCTCTAAGGCATTTTTTTCCATTTTTCTGCAAATTGAATTCTTCTAGCAAGTAAAATGAAACATTATCTTGCATATTTAGCAAGTGTGTGTTTCAGTTATTTCAGTTGTATATACCAGAACATAAGACTGAAGAAAGCCTGGTGAAGACAGGTTTCCTAAAATGCCTTTTTATTTAAAGGAAAGGATAGGAAGTGGCTGTAGGAGGCTTGTCTAAGCTCTTCTATAATACAAGAGTGCTTGCTGATTTTTGGCTTTGCTATTTAAAATATACGAGCTAGATCTAATGCGATGTAGATAATGGAGCTGTATTTCATTTGTATAGTTGCTAAGTTAAACCAGCAGTATCACCATGCTTCTAAAAGCTGAAGATAGCAACTGATACAGTAACAGTCCTGTATAAGTACCCTTTTTTTTTCTTGTGAATATGCATCTAATTGCAGCATTGATTAGAGTTGCATGTTCACAAAAAGGGAAAATTGACCCCTGCTGAGAGTAGGTGGTGGATTAGGATTTTTTTATTAACAAACCATCTGCTTCTGTGTATACTGAAGACGTGTTGAATGTTTTCTTGAAAATAAAGTGACAATCTGAGTCAATAAACAGGTTCTACTTGCATCTAATTCCTGTAACAGAGTTAATCTATCTGCATATTTGATGTGATACCATCACTGACAGAATTAAAAGTTGTTCTGCTTTTATTCCTCCCTGGCTTATTTTTATTTCAGGCAAACTATGATCTTATGTGACAAGAATGCTTTTGTTTTAGCCATGGATTTAAAGGGGGCAGGTGGGGGTGGTTTCTGTTTATCTTTTTATTTTTCTCGTTACCTCAGCTGTAACACTGTGAACACTGCTGTAAAGATCAGCTATGCTATTGGCCAGGTAACTGGAACTGATTATAATTGGATAAAAATACAAGTTTATAGACAGCTTTTGAATGTAGATATGCCTTGCTTTAAGACTTACACTGGGGCAATGGATTAATGTTTGAAAGAATTTCCCTGTACTTTTAAACTGTATCACTAGGCTAATATGATTCTTTATTGGCGGGCATTAAGTACGAGGTTATTTATCCATTATAATATACATATTATAAATGCTGCTTCTGGTTTTATATTTTAGGTCTAAAAATATTTGGAGGGAGAATAAGTGTTTCAACAAGTAACGCTCTAATGGATGACAGAGAATTTCCACCAAATGATCTACAACTAGACTCAAAGGACAGTTTTCCTGCTGACTATAGGGTGGAGAGTTTGGTATCTCATTTGGTTTCTTCAGCTGATGAAAATGAAAATCAACTTGACAATGATGGGAATGAGGTTCTGACCAGTAGTAACATTACTATGGGACGACAGAATAAAGGTGAGCAGGACAGCATCAATAATAATGAGAATATGGACAGTGGAGACTGTACCCCAAGCTGTAAGGAAGGTGAGATTGAGAGGAGATCTGTAAATGTCCATATGGACCCCCATCTGGAGGAAAAGCCTATTACAGAAAAGCATCCAGGTGGAAAAAGAAGTCCAAGAAGCAAAAGAAGCTCCACTAAAAAATCTAAAGGTAAGTTATAAAAAAATATTTTTGCTCTGCATACTTAAAATAATAACACCATCGTTCTAATCCATGAACTAATAAGAGAGATATATTTTTGTTGTCATACTAATTATTTTAAAAATTTCAGTAAAGTTTGGGAATTTTTGGGTTGGTTTTTTTTTGGGGGTGGGGGGTGTCCCGAACTGTTAATTGTCCTAAATCAGATTCAATTCTAGATGTTTTCACTTTCTGTATTTCAGTGTTAGCTATGTAGCAAATTGAACATACCAAGGAAGCACAAGTAGAAGGAGACTTTCAGTGTGGAAATTGGGCTGACATCCAAATCAGAATAGCCAGAAATTCAGGCAATATGATTTTGTTCATTTGAATGTTGTGCTCTAGTGCAAGAATGATCCAGTGTCAAGATTTATAGTCTTGGTATGATACCAAATAGCTTGATCTTGGCCTGCTGTCATCAAAATTTACTTATGTTCTTCAGTGCTTTTAATAGATAGTCCTAGGATATGCATTTGAGTAATGAGGTATTCAGCAAATATGGTTCTACTTTTCCTTTAGATCTTTTGCATATGACTTGGATAAGGAAAATGTAAATGTTTATTACGTGTTCTTATTTGAGATGCTTCTTCTCTTTTTGAATGAGTAGGGTTTGTCTGCATCAACACAATGTGTTATTATATTAGGTTTTTGCCATAAATCATAAAGCTTATGTGTCATAGTGCTGCAAATATATTAATTAAAATCAGTATATCTTTGAAAGTTGCTTGAAACAACTGAATCATGCCTGCTTTTTTTTTTTTTCCCTCCCCATTTATTTTTTTTTTTGGTCTAAAGACTGAGAACATGGGAAACTTGGCTACTTAAAATAGATAGTTTTAAAATACAGTTTTCATGCTATGTGGCAAGTCTTTTATGGCCTAATCTGAAAACTGATGACGATCTTAAAGGATTAAAAAATAGGTAAAGAAAGGAAAGGAAGAAAGCCTTGCGTTCCGTATCTTGTATTTAAAGGCAAAATCTAGAAGAGAAAATTTATATCTTCTAGTATAGATAAGAGGATCCTGAAATCTTTCATTACAGGAAGAATGAGTTCTTATTAAATGATGCAGAAAGTCATTAAGTATATATTTCAACTGTAGATTTGATGTCTAAAAATAGAAGAAAATACTTAATTAAAACAAGAGATTGGCAGAAGTAATTGAGAACCAGTCCTCTGTATGATGGGAATAACAAAAAGCAAGTTGATGAAATGCAATACAGACATGTGGACAGAAGTATCTGAAGCATGATGAGAGGAAGAAAAGGAGAAATTCTCCCAAACAGTGGAAGTTAAACTCCGCCTGTATTCTCTCTCCATTAGTTTGTATTCTTGTTGATAAATGCAATCAGCTGATTGAGAAGTACCACAAAACGAGCTGTGCACAGTAGATGGCAATTTTAAGGCAAAAAGCAGAAAGCTGAAATATAGAAAATTTCATGGAAAAATGAGGAGATGTAAAAAACCACAGCAGAGAATTTCCTGCTTGCAAAACTCATTTAAGAGTTTTGTTGAATTCCTATGAACAAACTCTTACTACTTATTAATAAAGAGTATTGACTGTTATAGAAAGATCAAAATATAAAATTACATTGTATCTTGCGTTGCTTACCGGTGATTTACGTTTACCTTTTTAGATGTTATCATATGATGGTTCTCCTGTTTTCACACAATGCAGTGATTGTGTCACAATTTCTTGATGTTGTAAATGTCTTTATTTTAGTGAGAATCTTCCTTTTAATTTTTAACACCAGCTATTTTAAACAATTCCTGAGTACCCCTCTACATAAAAGAATCATACAAGCTTTCTTGTCTTTGTACCAACTCAGAGATAAACGAGAGAATAATCAAACCAGAGTGGAAGATCCCTGAGTGGGTGACAGCAGAGTGTCACAAAAGCAAGCCGGAATCACAAACTAAATACTTGCATAGCATGTATTATGGTGATATTTTTTAATTTTATTTTTAACTATTGAGGAATCATGGACGAGTTGCTTTGACTCGTAGCTAAAGAAGGGATTTATGTATCTTCTCTTTCCCTCTAAGCAAACCTGTTAGGGTCACTGTTAAATGTTGCCATTCTGGAAAAGATTATATTTGACTTAAAAAGCATGGGTCATATTCCTTCTCTTGCTAGTGATTAAAGCAATGAACCTGGAGTATGGAAAACTGCATTTTACTTAGTTTCATTTATTCAGGACTTGCTCAGCAGAAGATTGGTGATCATTAGAGAAGCCCATCTTCCACTCTGGACATGTTTTTACTTTAGAAGCAAGAGCGAGTACTCGCACTTGCAATGCAGTTGAAACCCTCTAAATATTTCCTTATAAAGCATAAACAGTTATAAGTATTTGATTACTATGTTCATTTATATGCTTGCAATGCGTTGGAACTAGAATTATCTTAGCTCCTACAGTCAGTTGACTGAGATGCAAAATTAAGAATCACCATATTTGGTTGAACATTCCCCTAGTGCAGTATCCTTCCCCTGAGAGGGGCCAATAGAGGATGGGTAGGTAAGAGTGTAAGGACAGGGCAAAGGGGTAGTGATCTCTTTGTGTCTTCTCCTTGTCATCGGCAATTTTCCATTCAGGACTTCCCCAAGTAGGAGTTGGTAGGCTGCAGTAGCTTACAGTGAATTTGTCACCTGACTTGCAGTTGTTTTTTGAGTCCATTTTGGTGTCCTGGAGTCAGTAGTTCCAAGATTTCACCTATGCATTGTTTGAAGAAGCACCTCCTTTTAATACATCTATAGCAGCATCAAGAGAGGTAAATTGACAAGTCTATAGCTTCCAGATCCCAAATGTCTCTCACATTCTTTTTGTATACTAATAATAGTTTTGAATAGATTATGATTCTGTCCCCTTAAGGAGGACACTGATGATCAAAGAAGTGATAGAAAATTAAATTGACAAATTTAAACTTTGGTGATTATTCACACTTGGATTCCTTGTAATGAATCATACTAACTTTAGTGCAGTAGAGATAGTGATTCATGAAGTATCATCTGCTTCAATGTATTTTTGTAAATATGGACTTCAAATTATTCCTGTTCTCTGAAAATAATTTCATCTTGTTTGAAAAGATAGTCCTGGCATAACTAGTGACTTAATATTGTAAAATCACACTGTGTCATTCTTGTTTGCAGGTAGCATGGTAACTTGCACTTAATCATTTTTCCCCAAGTTAAATTTTGCAACATACACTTTTCCTGTAAATTATTCAACTTATTTCTTGAAACAGCATGAAGGTGGGGAAAGAAAGCATACGGGTTGGGATGAAACTGGTGTTGCAGCAAATTAAATATATGAATATAAATTGGTCAAATTATGTGAGAAGTCAAGCAATGTTATTTAGTGTTCTGTGCCTCACTAAAAAAGATTTTGAGCTTGCTTAGTTAGTTATATCTTTACTGCCAACACTTCTGTCTTAAAATCTCTTCTCTTAGAAATGAAATATTTTTTTAAAAAATTGCTAGTCTTTTTTTTGTCTTTTTGTTTCCCTTTTTCACTAGTTCTTGAATAAATCAGTCTGAACCAGCTTTCTGGTATTGAGTTCCAAAGAATGTTTAAAAAAGAGATTACCATATGTTTTCTGTACTAGAAACTTCTGTTACTGATGACTTAAGCTAATGCTACAGAATGTGAAAATTAAAATTCAATTAAAAAACACAGGACAATATCCATAATTTTATTTTGATAGCTTTATTTGATAGCAAATGGCTCATACTTGCACCTCTGACTCGTTCTCAGGCAGGTGGCAAGAGCTTCTTAATTTCATATACTTGCAGTACTGACAAAACAAAAAAAGGTAAGACTTATTGAGAAATGCCTTTGTCATTTTTGTTCACAAGGTCTGTCAAAATTTGAACTTTTTGCAAACTTGGGGCTGCTTCTGTGAACTCCTAGGGAAATTTTGAGAAAGTTTGCTTCTCCCTGTGTCTTAGGAACCATTGGCATACCCAGCTGGGCATGGAAAGATGTCAGTTGAAACCTCTGTGAGTCTGGCAGAGCAGAAACCTGAACCCAGCTCTCTGCCATGTTCTTAGTGAATGCTCTGGCCATTGGAGAGTTGATATCTTCTGTGGTTTTTCACGGTTTTTTTCATAGAGGCTTTGATTCCATTCTAGTATGGAACAATGTGTTTTTTAAAGAACAATGCTTTGCAAAGGGAAAAAACTTAATCCTTGCTTCTTAAAATATCAGAAATATATGTAAGATACCAGTCTTTAGTAAAAAAAAAAAAAAAATCTGCTTTGAACAGTAATATTGATTGATTCCAGGAAAAAGCAGTGTTGTGTGCCCTCTTCAATAACATGGAGAAAAAAAAAATAGTGATCTTATTTCATCATAAAGATGTTATAGGCTAGCATTACTAAGTGTTACTACCTCAAGAAAAGTTCCTGGTAAATAGTGCTGCTGAGTCACAAATGCTGTCTTGTGTTTAAAATAGAACAAGGTAGAATTAACCTGAATGGATGTAAGGCATTGCTTCGGAATCAGGGGAGTAATTTGAGGGCAGAATTTGATGCCAAGTGAGTGACAGCTTAACTATATGTAGGAATAATATGCGTTTTGTAAACTATGTATTAGCAACAATACCAGAATAACACTACAAAAAAGGTTTTTCATGATAGTTGCTATTGAGCATGTTTCAGTCAGTGTTCATGTTTTGATATGACAGGTGATTATTAACTACTTAATAATGTGCGGTTTGAAGTGACCTTTTTTTTTTCTGAGAGAAAAGGTTTGCCAGAACGTGTGGACCCTCTTTTCTAGTTCCGTGGTCATGTGCTGAACAGTAAGCTATATTTTTAAAGGCAGCCTTAATTCCATCTCTAAAAGTACTTCCTGGTTTGAGTCTTACATGCAGATATGTCTCTTTTTGCTTTTGGCCCACGGCAAGCCCAAATAAATACTGGAAAAGCAGAGACACACATTAATATTGAAAAAAATGTTAACACCTGTGTTTTGTCTGGCAATAAACCCTGTGAAAATAGCAACCCACAGAGATTATTAGTACTCCTGACCTGGATAGTTTACTTAATAAAGAGTTTAAAATAACCAAAAATAGAACAGTGGACCCTTCAGTGGAGAAGCTAATGCCTTTCTTAAGCCCTAAATCTTAAACCTGAATCATCACTACAGGCTTTCAGTTGCAATGAGCACAAGGGGGTCTGAAATATGCTGAGTGCCCAAGCTGTAGAAACAGAGTCAAAGTGTGATGGTTGCTTGAAACAGAGCCCCCACCTGTTCTGCTTTTAAATGATAACATGATTTTCAGAAAATGGCTGTAGTTGGGGAAGAATGACACACTCATCGTAACTTGAGTTTATAGAAGTTTATTGTGCATGTTTCAGTGGCCAAATTCTCTGAATTGTTTTTAAAAAATTATGTGATTATTTTTTTAAAAGTTCAGACCTGTGTCTTTTTTAACACCTTCGTCAGCGACATGGACAGTGGCATAGAGTGCACCCTCAGCAAGCTTGCTGACAACACCAAGCTGTGTGGGGCGGCTGACACGCTGGAGGGAAGGGATGCCATCCAGAGGGACCTTGACAGGCTGGAGAGGTGGGCCTATGCCAACCTCATGAAGTTCAACAAGACCAAGTGCAAGGTCCTCCATCTGGGTTGGGGCAATCCCAAGCACCGATACAGGCTGGGCAGTGACTGGCTTGAGAGCAGCCCTGAAGAAAAGGACCTGGGGGTGCTGGTAGACGAGAGGCTCAACATGAGCCATCAGCGTGCACTCGCAGCCCAGAAAGCAAATCGTATCCTGGGCTGCATCAGGAGAAGCGTGGCCAGGAGGTCGAGGGAGGTGATTCTGCCCCTCTACTCCGCTCTGGTGAGACCCCACCTGGAGTACTGCGTCCAGTTCTGGAGCCCCTACTACAAGAGAGATATGGACGTGCTGGAACGTGTCCCAAGAAGGGCCACAAGGATGATCAGAGGGCTGGAGCACCTCTCCTATGAGGACAGACTGAGAGAGTTGGGGTTGTTCAGTCTGGAGAAAAGAAGGCTCCGAGGAGACCTTATAATGGCCTACCAGTATCTTAAGGGGGCCTACAAGAAAGCTGGTGAGGGACTTTTTAGGATGTCGGGTAATGGTAGGACTAGAGGGAATGGATCAAAACTAGAGATGGGTCAATTCAGATTGGACGTTAAGAAGCAGTTCTTCACCATGAGGGTGGTGAGACACTGGAACAGGTTGCCCAGAGAGGTGGTGGAAGCCCCATCCCTCGAAGTGTTTAAGGCCAGGCTGGATGGGGCTTTGAGCAACCTGATCTAGTGGGAGGTGTCCCTGCCCATGGCAGGGGGGTTGGAACTAGGTGATGTTTAAGGTCCCTTACAACCCTAACAATTCTATGATTCTATGATAAATGTATCAAATTCAGTGTTATTTTATGGGGAAAAAAAAAAAAGTTTGTGAATTGGTGGAATAAACTGTAGTTTTCTGGTTACTCCTAAGATTGTGTGTTATAGGAAGCCATCATTTATTGCTTTTATTCACTGATCTTTGTGAGAAACTTGTCCAGTCCGTATATGGGTAATTGATTTCTCCCACTATTACTGCCTACTCTACACTTCTTCCCTAATCTCATTTAACATTTCCTGATAACGATCATATTCATGATCAGCAATAGACAACAAATATAGCATTTTTCACAATAAAATGTGGCGTTTGCACCCAGAAAGTTTTTTTGTAATATTTTTATACTGTTTTTTTAACTTCTGTAAAATTGGAGACAGGCAACAGTGGACTGCCAGAGAATGTACCATGGAGAACCTAGTTTTCTGCACAGCAAGAAGTTCTGGAGGCTAAATTCAGCTTACGCATCCTTGTGTCATTGTTACCAAGGTAGTGGTACTGTCGCCACTACTGGCTCATTCCCTGGATTTTCAAATAAACTATACAACTATCTAGGGGACTCTTCACTCAGCAGGATATTTCCCTTGGACATCTGGACCCCCACAGTAGAATCCCCCACTGTCTTCATTTGCTTCTTTCTATCCTTTAGGATCCTGTTGTCACTGTGAGGAGCTTCTGTGTTATCATCTGAACAACAGGTCAAATTGTCTATCCTTCCTTCTTTCCTTCCGGGGACTTCTCCCTATACAAGCTCCTTGGCAGGAGTGAGGAGACCAACGGAGAGCCTCATTCACACTCTCCTTGCATACCTTCTTTTTGCCCCTTTTTGAGCAAAACTGTATTGCAAACAGCCCTGCTTTCTGCCTCTGCTGTATTACAGTTCAGTCTTGACATACAATTTTATCCACTTGGATCCAAGTATTGATTTTTTTTTTTAGCTAAAAGTGTAACATCAGTCACAACACTCTTTATTCGGGTCATCCTGGTCTCTTATTAATAACTCAGTAGAACAGTTTAGGCTAGATGGGGTTTTTTTGCCCCAAATAAAGTCAGACCCCAGTTAGAAGTGTACAGAAATACCTGATTTATGTTACTGTGTTTTTTCAGGTTGGTGAGCTGACACTGAGACAGACCTATCACAACGAATTTTGTGAAGACCAACATTTTATTTACTTGCAGGGATGTTATTTAAGATACTAGGGTTTTATTTGTACCTTTTGTATTGAAATTTCCTAAAAAAGCAACTTAACATATTTTTTGAATCCTAACCTGAATATTTGTTCTTTTTAAGGTGTTCCTCCAGTGGGAACCACAGCAATCAAGGAGGAAAATACTCTTATTACAGATACAGATTCTGTGCATGCTGAAGGTGCTGTTGAAACAAATGAAAACTTTCACCAAAAAGAACAAACCCAAACATTGCAGTCCCTTTTCTCATTGCTCCGTGAAGAGGTTGAGCAGATGGATTCAAAGATACTGCCCCTGTGTCTCCATCAGGTACGTCCTATGATTCTGAGGTGTTGTACACAATTTTGCTTTTATTTGAAGCCTTTTTTCAATAGGAAAAAATGCATTAATTCAATATATGCCAATATTCATATCTGGACAGGGTATTTTTATGTATAACAGATGGTCAAGGCAAATATCTCCTCTAAGGTTTTCTAATGTATGTTAAATTATAAATTGCCTTGAAAGTACATTCTGCAGTTGAAGGAAACTCTTAAGGATGGGTTTTCTAATTTTCCAAATGATAGAATTCTAGTTTGGCAGGAAGATTTAGGAAAATCACTCCTCAACATACTGTAAGTATTATTTGTAAGACACTGGTATAGATATAAGACAGCTGATGTCTAAATAACATTTTAAATCTAGAATTATTTTTACTGTTCCAGACTCCTTTCTAGCATCAATGCATGAATGCTAAGATTCAAAGTTTCTTAGTGTATACTTCTTTATAGCACAGTTGCCACACCTGCAAGACCAAAGGAAATACTATATGATTTGAAAAACATCTTTACTAACTGGCCAGTATGTTTTTCTTTCTGGAGATTATGATGCAAGATGAATATGTTGATAGGATAAGCTAATAAACTAACTATAAACTAATTTATAGTTTAGTTGTGTTAGACTAACAGTGGACTAGAAGTCTTTTTGTTTGTCTATAGTGTCTAATATATGCTATATATATATAGATAACTATGCAGTGTCTGATTTGACCTAGTTGCATTATCTTTATTGTGGAAAATTGGATGACTGTGATATTTTAGATTTCTAAACTCTGATGACACTCCTGCATTGTTATTCTCTTTGCTATAAATCAGTGATTATATTTGAGAAAGAGGCTTCTCTTTGGTATTGCAAATTATAGATAATTTGCATTTGACGTAGAATTTTAATTATATTTTTTAATCTGTGTTTAAGTGAAGATATTTCACATCGTTCCTTATTCTATTTGAAACTTAGCGATAGGGTTAACCATTTGTACTTTTAGCTATACCAGAGTTGGTGGTCATTTGTGAGTCAGTACAAAAATCTGTTTTGCAAAACGACACAGTTAGGGCAAAAACTTCAAAACATTTTACAAACATAAGGAGTGTCATCAAACATGACGGAGGTGAAATCTGTTTGCTGTATTTTAGCTGAGGAAGCCAAACCCTAAGGGTAACAACCTTTTGAAAGTCATACAGGAACTATGACAAAACTGAGAACAGAATCTGCATTTGTAGGTTCAAACATGTAGTCAAACACCATCTCTTTTTTTCCGAAGAAATATCAAGCGATTTGTAATGGAGTGTTTGAAAGAAACCTAACAGAATTTACAAGGATAATAACACACTTTTTAATCTGGGGAAAAAATAAGGGATTTTAAAGATAGCATTCATGTTTTCATGTAAAGTGATTCTATTAAGAATTTTATTTTCCTTTTCCAGTGACTTAAACTGTCATCTTCAGCCTTTTTTTCAGATTGCTGATATAGCCTGCCAGTAACTTTCTTTTATGCTAAGTCTAGCAAATACTCTTCTATCACATTCTCTTTTTTATTCTGTATGAAAAAAATCCATGTAAAATAAAGATCCGTGGGAGATCTTCTGGAGTATTAGCAATCTGTCTTTTTAGCAGGAAGCCTGTATTAAATATTTAAAGGCTGTGGGATATTAGGGGCTGTTCTAAGGATTAACTTTTAATTAAAATATGATGTTAATTTTTTCCTGTCTTGAATGGGATTCATGTGATTTGTTTAGCACTTGTTACAGAATCTGAGAAGTACTTTTATATAAAACAAAGATATGGAGCTTTGGCAGCTCCAGAAATCCTTAGGAGACTACTGCAGATAGCAGACAAAATGTACAAATAAAGGACCTTAGAAGTCACTTACCAATTCTCTTTTGGAGATACTGGGCTCAGAATGGTCTAGTGGTTAGTAATAAGGCTGAGAGCCAGGAATACACAACTTGTAATGTGTACTCTTCTGTCAAGTTGCTGTCTTTTTTGAGCAATCATCTTTAGACTCTTACAAAAGTGACCACTTGTTAAGCCTTTCAAATTATGAGTGCCTAAATTGATATGCCCCAAAGATTTTCTGACTAAATGTTTGTGTGCTCCCACAGAAGGCATTGGAGGTGTCTCAACCTGAATGTTCAGGCGTCAGGGTACCTGCGATTACTGGACACATTTTGCAAGCGTGGCCTTTGCCACACCATACGTGACAAATAGGAAAACTGCCGACATTCACTGCCCCTGTAGATCAGTTAGCTAGTGCTTATAAAGGTCGCTGATACTGTGGAGTTCTGTGGAACAAAATATTTTTACTTCTGAGGTTTATATTTTTTGTACCTTATTCCATTTACAAGCAAAGCCATCAGTATTCCTTAGCTTTCTAGGAAAGCCTGCCCAGTTTTCTAGCAAGCACAAATAAGTTTTTGTTGTTGCAAATCTCAAAGATTATTTGTCAACAGGAAGGAATTAGGATAAAAATGTTTTGGTTACCACATTAGCTTTTCTATACAGTGTTACGTCTTTTTCTTTACAGGTATCAGCTCTGTTTTTTCTGTAATACTCTCCAGCACCAAATCAGGGTCAAAGTGAAATTCTGATTAGAAACATGCTCGTTTTCTGACTGTGTTTGGATACTTGCTTTCTCTGAGCTGGTTGCATGGGCTCTAGCACAATGGTGTCTTTGCCCTTTTAGTCCAATAAATAATCCTTTGTGCCAGTTCTGTTGTGGGAGAAGAAAACAACCCAAAACTGGTACCTTTACTTGCTTAACAGAAAACGTGTTTTTTCTAACTGGCATCTCCGCTTTTCTTCTGGAAGCTCTGCTGCTTCCCTTTTTGTAATTTTGGCTTTGAAATAGCTAGTTGAAAGTAAAAGCATCACTAGGAAGAGGATAGTAAATCTATTTCAGTAGTCTGCAATTAAAACATGTAGCTTGGAGAGAGAGACCTTATAGCAGCCTTCCAGCACCTGAAGGGGGCCTACAGGAGAGACGGGGAGGGACTCTTTATCAGGGAGTGTAGCAACAGGACAAGGGGTAACAGTTTTAAACTGAAAGAGGGGAGATTTAGATTAGATATTAGGAAGAAATTCTTTACTGTCAGGGTGGTGAGGCACTGGAACAGGTTGCCCAGGGAAGCTGTGGATGCCCCTTCCCTGGAAGTGTTCAAGGCCAGGCTGGATGGGGCTTTGAGCAGCCTGGCCTAGTGGGAGGTGTCCCTGCCCAGGGCAGGGGGGTTGGAACTACATGATCTTTAAGGTCCCTTCCAACCCAAACCATTCTGTGATATATCAATAACTCGGTATAGGACAACTTAATTTTCTTTTATGTTTGCATGCCCGTGTTCTTGTTTTATACACAGCTTCTCAATGTATAAACCCTTGGTGAGCATATATTTACTGTTCCTTTTTGCAGTGATCTGTTAAAGATAGGTGTTATAAAATTACCCAGCCAGGGTGAAGTTTTTTCTTAAGATGGTGCAGCTAGACATCCTGAATGCTTAGGCATAGAGATCACTTGTTCAATTCTTAGCCATTGGCTGAAACGGCAGCTGTTAGAGCAGGATTTAGTGTCAGCTTATGCATTTTATTAATCTATAAGTGCTGGAGACTGACTTAGGTATTTTATATGTAGTCTGTCTTATGTTTGAGTTTTCCTGGTCCTCAGTAACTGCTTTGGAATTGTTTGTGTTCTCTATATTAAACATCCTTAGCACTTTGAGCTCTAAATGAAACAGGGAAAGTTTGCTTATTTCTTGTGTCAATTTCCTGGTATTTCCTTGTTTTGACTCACCTGCATTAACTCAATATCCATCTAAGAGAGTGAGTCTTGAAGAACTGTGATTTTTAGCAGGTTTTTTCAATGATTGTCTTTGGCAGAGCTGTCTCGTTACAAATCCAGTTTTAATTGTTCTGTTATAGAAATATCAACGTAAGGAGGAAGAGCCTCAGATTTGTTCCATGTCATAAAAACTACATTGCAGGTCAAAGAACTGCCATTTGGTTTAACTCCATGACTTGTTCTGTTGTTGAAGAGCTTCAGATATCAAGATGTTAGGCTTAGTGAACTGACACATGAGGCAATGGATCTTTAAGTCATTTTAACACAGAAGAGCAGCTTCAGGAAAGGACGTGGCAGAAGGCTACTGCAATGGTATTGTCTGGCTTCTGTGGGTAGACTAGGAGTAATACAGAAAAAAAATAAGAACTTGAGTCCTTTTATGTTTATCTCATTAATTTCAAATATTCATATGGTAAATATTTCAAAGTCTATGTATTTGAAATATTTATTGTAATTATTTATCGTAAATATTTATCATAAATAGGAAATAGGAAGGTTGTTGGCATGTCTCTGATGCTGCAATAGGTGATATTTTTAGTGTCTTTTATCTTTTCTCATCAGTCAGGAACCCTCTGTTTCTCCATTTTATCACATTGCACTGTAATGCTAGGAGAGCTCAGCAATGATCTTAATTTGGTCAAACATAAGGAAGCAATCATCAGTAACAGAATTCAAACTCTTCAACTCATACCAGTAAACACGGTAATTCTGTTCTAGGTCATTTTAAAACTTTCCAATGTGATCATTAAAAAAAGTTTCTGAAATAAATGTTTGTTGTTGTAACAAGATAAAACCCAACTAACATTTGAGCAAATCCATTTGTGAGAGAGGACTTTGTATTTCTTCGTTGTTTGATGCTCTTTTTAACCATCTTTCCTACAATAAGAATACTTGTATTTAGTCTGAACATTCATATTTTACTCAAACTAAATATGAACCTGCAAAACAAATGTTTAAAACCATCGTTAAAAGTTCATATTATATTCTTAACGTTCTCGTGAAAATTATAGAATCCTAATTTATTTATTTTTAACTTTTGCAGATAGCTGAGACCTATTTTCAAGAGGAGGAATGTATCCTTTTACTTGGAGAAATTTTCATGCGATATTAAAATAATCTGGCATGATGAAACATAAAAGACTGTTGACTCCCAGGCTTGGGTCAGAGTTAGAAACAAGCAAACAGCCGCAATTTATCCATGAGTGAATATACAATACATTAGCAAGTCCTTCTTAATCAAATAGCTGGAATGTGAGTTAAGTAATAAATCCACTTCTAAAAGCTGTACTGATATGATCATTTGTAGTTGTGCACAAGCAAGGAAGTAAGAAAATATTTTCAAAGAACTTCTGTTTTTATAGGGTAAGTTCTGTTCTAAGCATTAGTAACTGGGAATATGTCCAATCTAGATAGGATATGTATTCTATTATATAAAATAGGGCACTTTTATAGTAAGAATAAAATTATCACAACAGTTGATTAGAATATGTACTACAAGTTTCTAGATTAGAATAAAAATACCAAACACCCTGAGCTAAGGGAAATCAGCAACCTGCAAACAATAACAACACATTCTTTGGCGAATGCTAATTAGTCAAAATTGTATCAAGGTAGTTTAGAAACTCTCATAGGAAACTATGGGTAATTGCTTCTGGGAACAGCTAGTTCAGTGGTCCAAGTTATTTTGATTTGTTCCTAGATAATACAAATAAGTTTGGTCAAAAAGTTACAATAGTTGAACTGCTGCTAATTACTCTGATAAATTTCAGTAATTGTGGGAGAGAATAATCATACTAAACCTTAAAGTGAAATTATATTTTTAGAAAAGGTGGACTGGGTTTTCTTCTGTTTGCTCTTAAAGGAAAATGATCAGACTATAAAAAGAAGAGGCAAGAGTGGTAAGCCCTTGAGGTATATGTGATTCACTAAGGTGCATCATAAATTACAAAACCTGAGTGTACAGATTATTTCTTTATTATGTAATTTGTTACAAACAAAATACAGCAAATAGGCAATTATAATGGTTAAATAACAAAGCATAAGAAACCTGGAAACCTAGCCAAATTATATTTCTCTGGTTTTGTACTACAGACCAATAATTGTTGCAATATTATAAAAGCAATGTATAAAATAAAATACCCTTTGCTGTCTTAGAAGACTGTACTTCTGTCTTGCTTATCCTAATTCAAACCTTCCATCAGAAGGTCCAAAATATGCAGCACAAATTAAAGGCATACAAAAATTCTGTAGTAAATTACATGGCTCTGCAGGGGGAAATACAGTAAATTTAAAATGCATTCAGCAGTATTATAGAAAGACAGTTGTTTCTCTTTCATAGAAGTTGTTTTAATCGAAGGACACTGTATTTAAAGCTGATCAAAGGAAATATTTTTAATGCAATGTACACCTGATGTGTGGAATTCAACACCACTATATAATACATATTTATGAAGGATATCTCCTCTGTACTTGCAACCATCAGTTTCCTGAGCTTAATAAAGAACTTACTGGATCATGTTGCACTGTATTAATTATCCATGACAGACATTTTAATTCATCCACTGTAGAAGTTCATATTAACAATAATTCAGGGTTTGTTGCCGTGATCCTCTAAGGCTATCTTTCTGATCTCTAATTCTGTTTCTAATAACAGATTTCTTGAAGGCAGGGAATATTCTTTCCATTAATATTGTTCATAAGCCATGCTATGTATATGTTGCATGAGGCTAACAAGAATAACAAGTACTGGTTGTTTTTGTAATTACTCCAGTATTTTAATTAGCATGAATAATGGAAAATATTTTTTTTATATTATTAAGAACCTCATTCGTTGTACTTCTAACCTCATTATACTGTAGAATTAAACTTCAAATAGCTGGCAAAGCATGGCTTTAAACAGAACAAGTGACAACTTGAGCTTAATGGAACTAGAATTATCCTGACTATTACAAAATATTTAACTATCAGTATACCTTTGTGAATATATTGCTAACTCTAAGGTGAAAGAGTTTTTCAGATAGAAGAGAAGTAACCAGAATCTTCAGAAAGAAGACAAAAAGTGAACTCAGCTGTCCAACAGCATTTTATACGATGGTTGAAAAGGGGGAGGGAATTTCTTTGAAGTTTGAATTGGGGAAATTTTAAATATACTGTCTCCAGCTGGTCAGTAGAAAGGAGCCATATTTTCAGTTAGTTATGGTGATTGACATATAATTGTATTTCTTGAGAGATACATACTGATATTTGTATAATTGTTTTGCTATTCATTTCCCAGAGATTTCATTTTCTTGTAAGAGCTGTCAGCATAATAACATTTTGCTCATTTCTTTTCTAGAAGAACTTTTGTTGAACTTAAGGCACGTGGGAAGAGATGACTGCTGAAGAGAATAGGGTTTTCATTTTTGGAACTTTTCTCAACTTATTTTACTTCTTTCTTGCTGTTTTTGTGTCTGCTATTACTTTCTTCCTTGCACAGAAATCTGGATGCTAGCCATTAATCGTTTTAATTCCGTTATGTCAAATTTCAGGTACATAATAACTGCCCTATCAAATGTGGTGCCAAGTATAAATAAATCATAACGTGTCCGTATATGTGTGAATTTTTCTTTAACCTTCCGTTCAGATGAGAAAGCAATGAAGTTCATTCAGCTTGAACGACTGTATCATGAGCAGCTGCTTGCAAATCTTTCTTCCATACAGGAGCAGTGGGGTGAGTACAGGCTAAACTAGTATGGTAGAAGAAAGAGTTAATTTGGTTTGTGTTTCTACATAATACAGTGTACAGTTTTCCAGCTTAAAAATGTTACATTGCAAAAGCAGCATACATATCAGAATTTCTCTGAGCTTGCCACAAGAAAAGTATTCCTGTTTTGGATTTTTTTCTCACATGTTTCATTAAACAGGTGCAAATAGTTTGTCATTCTTTAATTCTATTAATTGAGACTTTGATTGATCCACAGTTGTTTTGAGCTTATCTTTTGTTTAGGGTTGGTAAATCTGATGTGATGAAAATAAAGTGTGTTGTGAAGAAATACAGTGCTTTTTTGCATAGTATGAAACAAGTTTAATTAGTTTCACATACATGTTTTGCGATTAGCAAATACTACTTTTTTAATACTTTGGGTAAAAATTATTTTGATTTAATTTAGAAAGAAAATGGAAAACGGCAGTCCCTAGTCCAGTTACAACACTGAGGAATTCAGCTAAAGAACTGAGTGGTGAAGAGTTGGAAAAGCTTACTAGAGTTTGTTCTTCGCATCAACAGTAAGTATAAGAATATAGTATTACTTTTCCAGTACTAATATGTTAGCACAGCTGTTGCCTACTTGCCAGTATAGGTGTTTTAAAATAGTCAGTCTCAAAATAAAAGTTGCACACCTTTGACTTCAGTGAATTTGGTTATAAACTGGTGATTCTTTTTGATGTGTAACTAAAATGCTGCTGTGTTTTAAAGTGGTTGGAGGAATATATATGGACTAGATCTGAACTGTTCTCAGCAAATCATTAGTTTGCCAGAAATTGAGTTTTGAGTTAATTTGTAAGAATGTTCAGCAGAAGAAAAAACTGAGTAGTGTTAATTTAGGAAGAGAGTGACTGTAGAACTGGTGATGGTGATTGTGTCTATACCTATTGTTTTTGAATGCAATTGCCCAACATCTCAGACTTCAGCACTTGCATCTACCCTATAGGATTTTATTCCCCAAATTTTCCACAATTTAGGATAATTCCCTAATGCTTTAAGTCATTCTTGTTATCTTCTGTTGATTTCATATGGGTTGCATAAACATTATGAAGCAGCGATTCTGTAGCTCCCTAGTGTGGCAGCATTCTAAAAAGTTGTGAAATCTTAGTTCATACCTGCTTTGCCTAATGCGGCAGCATCCCAAATCAGTATATCACAGTATCACAGACTTTGGGATAGTGCCTAGGGTGCTCTTCTGGGCAGTAACACATATGGCATTGTAACCATCAGGAAGGAGAAAATCTGTTATTTCATGGGCGAATGTTCTACCTACTAGTCATTGAGTTTAAGGGACAGATGGAAAAAAATCTACCAGCTGCCAATGAAAAATGATGAGCCAACAATAATAAGGAAACTTAACCACATTCAAAGGCTGTGAAAAGACCAACCTGTGACAGGGGAGATGCTCTCAATCAGATGGGGAGAGAGCACTTTTTCAAATACTTTTGGATTGGCTTACTCAGTCTAGATGTAACAAAACCCAAAATGTTCCTGTTGTTCGTAGAGAATATGATTTGGCTTCCACATTTTTTTCTTCTGGGTGACCGTACAGAAGTTTGAAAACACCCAGGCTGACTGCCAGAATCCAGGCAGGAATTGTTTATTTGTAATCTGACTGCATGTGGGAGGGAGCCCCTGGACAGCGTACTCCTGCATTTCCACAGGAGGACGAAGCAGCTCCAGCACCGTAACTGCATTTTAACACCCACAACCTGCTGCTACTGAGCGATTTCACCCTGAGTGCGTGCAGGGTTCCTCAGCCTATGTTTCATTGCACATGACCCTGCAAGCCCACAGAAAGATTAAGATTCAAGTCTATTACATTTTATATGCTGCAACTAGCAGCACCTCCTGATTGTCACCTCGATTGTCACCTTGTTGAGAATAGCTCTGCTTTCTCCTAATTCTTTTGTGCAGCCTTACTTTTAAATACAAAATTTCAGTTATTAACATCATTTCCAGTTCTGAGAAGCCCTGCAATTTGATAAAAATTCAGGCTTTTGTTCATTTGCCATGGTTAGTTCTCTGTATTTGATATTATTACTCTTCCACCCTCTCTAGGCTAAAGCCTATTTGCTTTTATTGTTTCATATATTTTTTCCTAAGCTTTAATCTCAATTTATTTTGTAATTAAAATTATACTTTTAACTTTTAATGAATAACATGTATGAGTAATGTAACTCAGAAAATGCAAGCATTTTGCTTTTGTAATTGATAGTAATGTCCCTTTTTCTGATACTCAAGGGCTATAGCTACATATTGGACACGTTTGTTCTTTAAAGATAGTTTTGAGTGTCCTTTATTTGAAGTTTAAATGGCAAAATTTAAAAGTCAATGCGACTTTTAAAAGTTTTTATTAGAGTATGAACGTCAGTACTGTTCACTCTTGTCTCTCCTACTTTTTTTTTTTCCAGTAGCTTTAAACAAAATGCTCAGCATTTTCTCTTCATTGCTGTGCAAAAGGCTGCAAGACAGATTGTGCATGATAAAACACATGGTGCATGAATCTCTATACAGTTTGCAAAGTCCACACTGACTGTTAGCAGGCCTGACTCACCTGGGAATCCCCGTGGAATCAGTAGGAGCTGCTGTATCTTACAGAACCCAGAAAATGTGTCCCAGTGTGAACAGTCTGTGGAGAGGGAAATACCTTTGTGGGTTTTCTCCCATTCCTCAATCTCTGTTATAGCAATCAGTGTTTTTAATACTCGTAGATACCGAGTCCTTACATGATTTTTAAAGTTAGTAGAGTTCCTTCTGAGCATAAAGTTCTACAGGAACTCAATACATTGCAGTAACTTTTCTTATGACTGCTTTCTCAATTAGGTGGAGCAATGTTTGTGCTAATTGGTCTTCTGATGATCTTCACATATGGTGCAGATCTGTGCTTGAAAGTATGCTTAGCATGCTCACACTGTTTCAATGTAAGAAAAGTTTTGTGCCAATATTAAAGCAGAGCAAAGGCTTGTAAGATTTCTATGACGTTTGTTACAAAGCATGTTGCTACTAAGTTCTTTAATTTGTTCTTTTGTTCTTTATTGCTGCAGGCCACAGGCATTCAGAAATAAGGTAAGCAGCCGTTTATTTGAATTCCACTTTGTCAAAGATTGCTAATAAATATATTTTTAATATTATTAGATTTAATCTTTCCAATTTAGTATAGAAACTGTTTGAAGTTTGGATGTCTCAAAAAGTCACAGTGTTCCTGTTTAATTCCAAAAATTACAGGAAATAATATCATATTTTACAGCTAGTAGCTGCAGAAAATACATGGGAAAGCGGTTGTTTGCTTCAGTTAATGGAATCAAAAAATTTAAAGGAAAGTGAAACTTCTGCTTTTAAATCAGGTATGTATGTGTGTGTGTATGTACATGTGCATACATTTTTTTTACATATTATTCTGTAATGACATAGTCCTATAAATACTTGAAGCTATTTAATTTGAAGATACAGCGTTTGTTGGATTCCCACAGATTCATCCATTTGTGTAAGCCTTTATTTTTTTCACAAAACATACTATGCAAGACATACTATGCAATTTTAATTAGTCATTGATACTCAGAATTGTAATTAAAGTAATTCTAGCCTCCACCAAAAATGTCTTTTAAATGTGTGTGCATTTATAGCAGCCTGCATAAGCTACAAAATTTTGTAAATCTAGAGATAAGATACATAATTTGTATGTATAAAATATAAGGTAATCTGATGACAAATATTCGGCGTTGTGGCAATTCAGTATAGTTAACAGTATTAGTAACTATTTTAAATTACATGCGATGTACTGATTTAAAGACATATTTTCATGTAACAGCACAGAAAATTAGAAAGCTTTTGGGGGGTCTTGAAAAGAAAAACATACTTCAGTTAATTTTTTTCAGTATACGCTTTTATGGTAGCTTCATATTCCTCCTCTTGCCTTGGGGCAGTGGCTGTTTTGTTTGAGTAATTTGTTAGAATCATTGAGTTCTTATGAAACATTTGCAAATTAATGAATTGTTAAAATTGAGACAGAGGGGGAAAGAGCATTGGTTTAGGCTGTGCTTTATCTCTCCTCTCAAAAGAGCAAAAAGTTTCTTTTTTTGCCATGTTACAGTTGCCAAAATTGGCCTAAACTTGAGTACCTTTTCTCAGAATTTCTCATAAGATGAGGGTTGGCTTAAGCAACCTCAGGTCCCTTTCAACCTAAACTATCCTACAAGTGTGTATCAGCCAGGATGTTCAGGAGAATCAGGAATTAACGAAGAGGTAGAGTCACAGTTCTCTACATGTGTGGATCCTCCTCATCTTCACCCTCTTTTACTGTAAGCCCTGTACTGCCTTTTCTCTGTTCTTGTAACCTAACTAAATATAAAACATTAAAAACAGGAAACATGTTCTACGGCTCAGAAGGCACATCAGAAAAACCCAATGCTTTTTATTTTTGGATGGTTGGAAATTCCCATGGAAAAAAATTAGGCGCTTACAATTTTTCCACTGTTTTTATTCCAAGTGGGAACAAAAGCTTTCTGGAGAGCAGAACGTCTGAACATTTGAAACTTCTGAATTAAGGAGCATTTTGTGTCAATGGTAAAATACTGTAGTACAACATCTAGACATATTAAACTTACTGTGGAAGTAATTAATGGTGTAAATGGATGGGGGTTTGTGCCTTTCTTTTAATGTAACTCTTCTCAAAATGTCATCAAAATCTTTGGGTTCCTGTGAAGTGTTTGTGGATTCCTTAATCTATGTCATCCAATAGAAAGCATTTCTACTGAGGAGTTTCCAGCAGTACTGAATACTTTTTCAATACAAAAATATGAATATTCCAAGCCTAACTCAAGTTTAAATGCTTAAGATTTGCATATTATGCTTTTCATAAGATTACCGTATTCTTGAGGAAGCACCCTGACAGATCTCTTGGTCTGTTAAGGCAGCGCGTGATCAATTAGCCACTGCTGCCCCTCACTGAGTCAATGCGTGAGCAGCAAGCACGTGGCTGAATGTTTTTGCTGCAGTTAGAACGTCTTGGGTAGGGAAGGCATCAGTATGAACTAATACAGAAAGTGGACAAAGATGATCCATAACTCCGAACTTGTACGCATAGCTCAGTGCTGTGCAAAAACTATTCAAGCTGTGGCTGAGTGATTCAGCTCAGGACTAAAAGCAGTGTGGCCTTTTGGGGCGGCTTCTTGATTTTGCCTGAACCCCAGCAGAATCCTATGCTATAATTACCACACAGTTTCTAATATCTTAACTGACCCGTTCAGCATTAGCCTAAATGCATAGGCCTTTTCATTGAAAACTTAGAATGCCTGTCTTCTGCTTTTTTTTCCTCTACATGAAAAATGAGAACTAAATGTGTAAACTTTTTCTTCTTCTGTTAGAAATTTATCTGCCAATCTGTAGGGAGAACAATTTAATTCACTTAGCTGCTGGTAGTAGAAGTCTGACTTACAGTAAGACAGGAAAAGGAAATTCTCAAGTGTCCTTCATGTGAATTTATATGCCCAAAATAAGAATTTATCTAGCAATTATCAATAAGAAGAAGTATTAGCTTATATATAGAGAGATATATCTTACATTGTAGAGATGGTTGCGCTGTACTATGGTAGCATTTTTGAAGTAAAATCACACTTCCTTACTAATCTAAAGCAAAAATTACTCCATTGACTTATTGCAGGTATTTGGGAACACAGTTTGAGCTTCTATAGGCAGTTGATCCTAAGAATTCATGATTCCTCTCTCCTGGGGATACAGTGACCAAGAAACAGCTTTGTAAGAAGTTTGGCTAGCCAAGATTCCTGGGAGAGTCACTGTTAGTTTTTTGCCTTTCTGAGCAAGGGTTGTGAATGGTCTGTTCTGTTACATTTTGCTTTCTCTCAGATTTTCTCTTTGAGTCTACCAACAGAGAGAAGTGGGCCCTTAAAGCTATGTGTGTATATTAAAAGATGAGATTTGATACATCCTATAGCCATTAATTTCTTCAGTTTCTGACTGAAAGCCGTAATAGCCTTAGTGTTAACCAAAGGTAATCAAATTCATGTTTCATGAAACCTTTTCTAATGAAATGATGAATTTAATAAAACCTTTAGCATAAGTTTGCAATGTGTACGTATAGACCTGTTTCCAAGGTGGGGAGAAACTGTTTATACCCTCTTTTCTTCTAGGTCATAGGGATTTGTTTTTAAATGGGAAGAGGGACAAAGGTGGAGAAGTGTGAATTCTCCACTGGTAGAATGCCATAGGTCAGTACTCTCTCTGCTAGACTGTCTTGGATTAACAGGATAAAAAAGTGGTGGCTACAGGTTTCTGTGATGAACAAAGCAAGCGTCAGTTTTAAAGTAACTCTGTTTGGGGGAAAAAACATTTCTTAACATACCATAAGTGATTCCATTGCTAGAAAAGTTTCAGTAGACACTTTTTTATATCTCTGACAGTCAGATAAAAATAACTGACGCATTGGTGGGTATGTCTTCATTTAACTTAGTAGGAAAAAGCATCTTTTATAATTTTCTAATAAGTGTTCAGGTGTTTCTCTTAACTTGCCTTGAGTCTATTGTGGGCATGGGTTGTCTAAAGCAGGTGTTTTGAATAGATGTAAAGAAAATATTGAAAGCTGCTGAAAATTTGATGTGGAATGTAACGATGATCACTACATTTCAGTTCCTGTACATCTGTAGTTAGATAACAATGCTGCCATCATTTATTACTTTCTTAGGATCAGAGCTCTGAGCTCAAGGGCCACCTTTCATGGTGAAGAATTTGATTTAATTTCCAATTCCATTTAATCTTTGTTGCAATTGGGACTACCAACAAGGATGCCTGCTGTAATGTGGATGTATCCACTAGGAGATATTGACAGATGGTAACCAAATCTTGTACCAATAATCCAGGCTGTGTTTGAACTCATGACCTATATGTGAAGTGCTCAGTATCCTGTTACAAATCCCTTGAGCTATCTACTCATCTGTGTCTAATTTTCAAAAAGTCCCTGTCTCATACCCATTTCTTCTTTCCGTGTTTTACAGAAGTTAGGTTCCCCGTACCCTTTCTATCTGTTAATGTTGCTCTGATTTTTTTTTTCTGCATTTTGGTATGGTTCGATATTCTCTCTTTCGATTTCCAAGCCTGTCTTTTCTATGCTACCTTGTATTTCATTACCCTTTAAAATGGGGATAGAATTTAATAAAATTGTTCAATACAATGAATTAATGCAGACATTTCTTTAAAGACTAACGAATGTGATCCTGTTTCATGTAATAAGTTCAGGAAATTGCTCAGATTTTAAGTGAGGTATTAACAGGTAAGAGATCTTAAGTCGTTCTTGTAAGAACATAAGCAGTTAATAAGGGCATTGTTTGATCTCTTCATTAATCTATTCATAAGACCTTTCTGCTTTTTACTATGACAAAAAATGCAAATAAGTGTTTTCTAGAGGTATTAATTTGTTGTTTGAGGTTATTACTATTACTGTAACAGTAGACCTACTATAACATAGTCTTAACTTAGTTTTTATTAAAGTATGGACAAGACAGTTTCTGTCACAGCTAGCATGGTTTGGTATTCTAATTCTAAACGTCCCCTTTCCCTCTTCATAAGCCTAAAAGGGGAGATTTGGCTTTTAATTTCTCATAATGGCTCACATCTAATAATTTTATTCACAACTTGAGCTAACCATATACTCCTGCATCAGCAGATCAGGCCAATAGTAGGTGAATTCACAAGCTATGTAGAATTCCCCTTGTTTATCTCTGAAATTTCAGATAAGAAAAATCAGGTTTGATTTGTATTGTAAATGTGAATACAGAAATAAGCTGCATTCAGTTGCATTTTTTAATATGTATACTAACTTACTTGTCCAAAAAGCAACATCTTTTTATGCAGTTTGTTATGTAAAATATTGTAATTGGATATTTAACTTAGCATTAACCAAAGAAGCTAGTTACTCACTTAAAAGAATTGAAATTAAAATGTATTAAATTAGTATGTTTGTAGTTGCTTTAAAAGAAATGCAGATATCTCCCTGTGTTATAGATACACTAGCATCAAAATATAGTTTTCGGTAATTAAGTGCATTTCTCTGAAATCCAGGCCTCCATGAGATGCGCTCATATAAAATATGCTTTAGAAGAAACGTGTCTGTTCAGAAAGATACTTACATATATATTGTACTTGAAGTATGGGAATAACTCTTTTCAGGAGGGCACTAAAGCATGTGCTATGTGTGCAAGCACTTTGCTGAATCAGGAGTCGGCTTTTCAGACTACTAACAAAACTTCTATTCTGAGGGGAGCATAAAATACCTGCCCTTTATGGGAGCACATTTTAAAGCATTAAGTTACATGTTATCAAATCACAGTATACTCTTTCTCCCCTGGGCTGGTGCTTTGAATCATTTACAAACACTGGGACTGTTTTTCCTGTTGCACTTAGGTACTGAAACTTGTCCTGGCACCGAACCAAAGAAAGAAGATAAACAGCTGAACACTAGTTCTCCAGGCAAAAACAAAACTGAGACACAGACAGAGGCAGCAAGCCTTTGGGTAGCTGCAGGAAAGGACCACATGGAGGAGCAGCACTGCAGTGCTGAATCAACATTGGAGCCACACACCCAGTCCACAGGGACAGTGGGCAGGCCTTCTTCGGGCTGTTTATCATCTGGGGATGCCGGTAAAGATAACAGTTTGCAGCTGAGAGAAAGACAGCTCTCTAAGGATGCAGAAAAAATAGAATGCGCAGCTGAGGAGCCTGGAGTGAAGCTCCCTCTTGAGCCAATGGTAGATGCTTTGGTTTTAACACATGCTGATTATATGCCTACTGATTTGGTTCCTACCGATAAAGATGTGCAAGCTGAGAGAAATCTGCTTAGATCAAAACATGCTGCTGACTCTTCAGAAGTTGCTAGTGGCCAGCCTGGAAAGAATGATTTAAAGCAGCAACAAAAGCAGCCTGATGATGATGATGATGAAAAATCTTCATGGGACAGAACTGCATCAAATGTATGCTCTGGGTGCAATAAAGTGTCTGAACGTGAGAGTACTGCCCATTCACGAGTATGCAAGGAAATACAGAGAACAGCAGGACGTGAGGAGAAGGTAAATAATGAAGAGCAAGAAGATTTATTTCTCAGATTTTTAAATGGTAATATAATAGACACTGAAGAATCATTTGCAAACTTAGCAAACCAGGAGGACTTTGACACAGTTCCAGACATTTCACCTGAACGAGCATCTTACAACTCGCTGGAAGCTTTGTCACTAGATGACAGCTTTTCTTCTCTTGATGAACTTGCAAGAAGGATAGAGATTGCTGAGGTAAATACTGTGAATCCTATAAAATTTTCGTGTTTATCGCAATTAAAATATTTTAGATATTGCCAACTTCAAAATGTGTTAAATGTTACTTCATATATCACTTTTTTTAATTTGAAAAGAAATCCATACTTATTTAATTGTTCTGAGTTAATTCAGAAGAAAGTTTCTTTTTGCCTGTTTGCTCTGCCTCCTTGACCAGCAGTGCTCTGTGTTTCTAAAAATTAGATTGATTTTTACATATGAGAGTGAACACCTTTTTTTTTTTTTTTTTTTTTTTTTTTTTTGATTCTAACGGAGACTGTTAGGAGATGGGCTGTCAATTCCTATTAAGTCACTGTTTCACATCAGAGATCTATATAATGCCTATGATGTAACACGTGGTTCATTTCTATTCATAGAATAAAATTTGCTTTTCTGTTCTATTCCATATAGGTGAGAACTACATATGTAATAAACTCTGTATATGAATGTATGGGCTTCTAATTTTGCCAAGTTTAGGCGTTTTTGTTGTTCGGCCATACCTAAGAAAGAACTTCTAAGCCTGAACCCGCCTTTCTGAAGCCCTGCTGATAGGCCGTAACAAGGATGAGTGCATTATGAGCTAAATTACTCTTCTGAAAATACAGAAGATGTATTGCTTTGGGACTTTTTTGGAGAATGTATGATAACATCTTTGCTTTATTTGTGTTCTGGTTTTGGTACATTTGCAACCATGAGACCTTAAAAGCTTTTTCTTTAAATGAAAAAACGAGATTATTGTGAAATGATGTGATTCCACATGCTGGAGGGGGAAGACTTGTAAAAAAGTATCTTCTTAGTTCATCTCTATTTTTAATGCATTTAACAATACAACATCCCTTGGCAATAAACTACCAGTGGCTCTTTATGGATCAGAAGCTTAATGCACAAAGACTGAGAACCCATGATCACTCAGGGACAGCAGCCAAGCAGGGAACTGAATACTGGGGATCCCTGCTGATGTTATTACATGTTTGGCAAAAATCTCCAGAGCTGGAAACAGAGCATTTTGGTTTTTCTCCCCTCCTAAACAGTTTCTTATCTCCTTTACAAGATCGTTTATCCTGACCTGTCCCTAAAACACCTTGTCTTTCTGTGGGGTGTCAGGAATCATACCACATACCAGGACTGAGGGCCCTGTGCACGAAGCAGTACACGAGCTCTTGACAACACGCAGATGTGGAAACCCACATACATGTAATCAAATTTATGCACTAAATCCATTGGCTTGTGTTTACTTAGAGGATGGTTTTGAAAAAGAGCATTTTGTTGACAGTCTGTGCTAAGCCCATATACATGTATAACAGAAGAGTAAGTTAAATATCATCCCTCAGGATTAGATTTCTTTTGAGCCCACAGAAAGTTCAGCATTTTAAGCTACAGGAGAGAACTGTTTCTGTTTCGTGTAGAAAAATCCTAAATTAGTCCTATAGCAACTATTTTTAAATTGCTGCCTTTGTGCCATTTACATTTTAGAGGATGGGATAGGAAGCAACATATTGATACTGTTAGAAAAATCATGCTTGTATTGATTGGCCCAGTGACCAATGATGCTGCTTTACATGAAATCTAGTTTAATTTCTAGTTTGCTGTCCTAATGCTAGGACTACCAGTATGCTGATGGCAGAGTTGAGTCTCTGGAGAGGAAAAAGTACCTTAAGTCTTTCCACAGTACTTTTTCTGGACATATAAGGCATGATGTTGACTTGCAGGGATGGGAGTCTTTTTGAATTGTTCCTTGCAAGAGGCCTGAGTTGTGTGTCATGCAGGGGATGTAAATCAGGGAGAAGAGAAGAAAGATTACTCTGGATACCGATTAGAATTTTTAATGTGCAGCATCTGGGGCTATTTTGCAATACCTGAAATTTCTAGGTGCAGCAGGGTGAATTAAGGACAGCACAGCAGCTTGTATTGTTTCATTATACGCTTATATTTTGTTTTTCCAGTTAATCTTACCACCTGTCATTACCCTGGGGGTTGCTTTTCAGAAGTGATGAGCACCTACAACTTCCCTGGAAGACACTAGGAATTGAGAGAGTTTGGCACCGCTGAGAAAGCAGCACTGTTAACTTGCTTTCACTGATTTTGTTTTAGTGCTAAAATAAGTTTCCACTGATGTTTTGACAAGCCGACTGATCTTTGCACCCAGCCATAACATTGCTTCCTTTCTTGTCCTTCTGAAGCCTTTGAAGTTTCATTGTTCAGGCTGTGGCCATCTAATAACATGACAGTGTTTTCATACAGTAGTTGTGAAAAGAATACCTAGAAAATGCATTGGTAGCCATATGAATGAAATGAAATTAATTACATGAAATGTACCAGTGTGACAGTAAAAAAAAACATAAATCAATTTGACTGCAATAAAACTTGTGGCAATTTTGGAAATTGTCACTCCGTGACAAGTAGAGAATGGAAGGCAGAAGTAAAGATTACTTTGAAATAACCTAGGTACAAAAATCATATGGTAGGACAAAATTTCATTAATATTCTTCAAAGGAGGTGTAATATTTATTGAAAATGGGGAAAGGTAAGTACTTGTGTGTGTATTTACAGTTAGAAAGTTTTGTTTGACCCCATGTTGAGATCAAAGAATCATCTCATGTTAGTTCTCTAATTTAATCCTTTATGTCACTTGCTTTTAGTCTACCATTTACAATAACTAATTATAAGACTGAATATCCACTAAATTCTGACTGGCTTTAAAAAATTGCAAAACTAAAATAGTACTTTACATATTGTACAGTGCCTTGTACTGGGTATTTCTTCACCTGTACAAACCATGCACGACAACATGCAAATGATGGAAAATCACTGTCATTTTACAGAAACTAGATTCATACAGCTAACAAAGAGCTTTCAAGCACAGTCATCAGTTGGCAACAACAGATATCAGAAGTGTATAACCTCTTCCTAGATCTCTTTGCTATTATTTCTGTGAGAATGACATGACACACCAGCAGCCAAACAAACTATAACCTCAATGATGTAAGTTGCATTTTGCCATATGAAATAAAAGCTTATAACATAAGCTTTTTATCCAAGTGATGATTAGGAAAATGAGTAAAATCTTAATGTTTTTCCTTACTCAAAAATTATCATTTGAAATGTCTTTCAGAAATCAAAGATAGTGAGGCTCTCTACCACAACATAAGATAGCAGCTTTTGATGGCACTGTTTGTCCACCAAGACTTTAAAAGTACTGAGTGTGTACTGACTAGCAGCTGATTTGATTGCAGAAGTGAATAGTACACTTATCTGTACTAGGTCTGGAGACAGTGCCTTGTTGAGGTCCCCTGTATGGCTTGGGTCCTGTAGTTTTGAGTTTGCAAGAATTATGCTTCTGTATGAAATGCTTACACGGTATCGGAGCTATTTATTGCTGTGTAAAGGAGCCCTGGTACTTGCATGGCAAGTGTATCAGCAGAAAAATGGTTGGAGTCTGATGCTGTGGTATGAATACTGAATCTGCTAAGTTAGCTCCTTTTCAAAGTCAAATTATTCATGTATCTAATGTATTTTATCAGCAAAGGGGTTTGTCTGCTGTTTATAGCTTAATCCAGGGCAGTCTTGCTGTACAGTCAGTTTGCCATACAGTTAACGGATTACTACTTTAAAATATCTGGTATTGCTAGAAATAAAACTCTAGGCCTTTGCCAAGTAACTGAATAAGGAATACAGCCCACAGAAGAAAACATAAACAAAACTCCTCTCTGAGTAGTTCTCTGCATTCAGACCAAAATACTTCATACAGGGAACTTTTCTTCCTAGATCCCCTAGATCCCCAAACCTCTGGTTTTGGTGTTTTTATTTACTTCTGTATGCCACGAATGATTCCAATACTCAAGTTTAATCTGTTTTCTCTAAGAGCTTGAAGTACAGGACCTTATTTTCATAGTTTTGTCTGTTTATAAATATATATATACATCATATTTGCCAAAAATATGTGTAATGTAAGAAGTTTTTTTTAAACACTAGCAAATGCTGTTTTAAACAGAGGAGAGACAGGTAGTTTAACTAGAGCTTATTTTTTCTTATTTTGCAGCCAGGATATTAAACTTTATCCAAAAAAGTTTAAAACCTTTCTGTGAAACAGTATCATTTTGTATTATTTCCTTTATGACTGCTGGTCAAAATGCCACCACGTACAAGCATGCCATTTTCAGTTCCTGTACAGTAATTATAAAAGCTCTGGCCAAAAGGTTTTGTGAAGGCCGGCAGAGCTGAGTGAGTAAACTCAGTTACACAGATGTTCCAAGAGCATCTTGTATTAATTATCTAACTTAGAATTAAGAAAATGTTAGATGCTTCAATAGGGTCCTTTATGTAGCTTTTTTACGTAACACAGAGCCGTTTGCAAGCCTACATTTTTCCTTCTGTGGTTCAAGTCAAGCAGCGGCTTGTGGTCAACTGTATTAACCACAGTTCCCTCATTAACTTCCAACTTAAATAATGTATTCTGCCTTTTAAAATTCCTCCTGCCTTCTAAAGACTGGGATGGAAAACTTCAAGTCTTGCATGGCAGCTAAGTCCCTCTTCTTGGATGTTTAATTAATGGGAGATGGATCTAATACAATCAGTTTGTATATTGCTTTGAAACTTTGCTAAATGAAAGGTATGGTAGAAAAATACATTTACAGTTGTTTTAATTGAATGAAATGTTATTTCTAGCAAGACAGACCCTATTCTTACATGACAAACTTACAGTAATGACATTTTTATGACTGAAAATAAGAAAAATAAAATGTGGTGGTGTTTGCATTACGTATTTTGGAGCTGCAGTTGAGAATATGGTAGAAAAGAAGGTGTAAATATCGCTTTATGCAGAATTCCATATATTTGTATTTGCATTTTAACAATAAAGTGTGTCCTGATTAGGAGGCATAGCTTTGTAGGACCTTTGCAGAACAAAACAAAAAACTTAATTAATGTGACTCATGAAATTCAAAGGCAGATGAAATATTCTATGTATGAATTACATAGCACATAAAGGAGACATTCTTAAAAACGGTGGTCTATGGCTTTTGTCAGGACAGGGGAATAACACTAGCCACACTGATTTTATTGCAAAATCAAAAGCCTGTGGTCCCCCTTTTTAAGCAAAAGATGTTCCGAGTAGAGAAACCTGTGCTCTGTCAACTAGATCTTTATGCATTTAGAAGTAAATCCTGGAACATAGCCGTATCGGCTGACAGGGAAAGTGAACCACATTGTAGCAAGACTTTCCTTCTCAAGCCTTTTACATAACTGTAATCACTGAAACACAGATTTCCACGTAATCCTGTCAAAGATAGCCCTCTGGTTTTAAGCTTGGAGAAGACAGAGCTTGTGACACAGTCATTCAAAAACTACCAAGAGCCAACAGATGAAATTATGTGTCTCACTTTGAAATGACTCCTTGCAGAATGGACCACCACATAGCAATCTTAGGGCAGACTGGTGCAAATGCCCTGCCGTCCCTGGGTGACATTCCTGCCAAGTGTAGTCCGAGCCACTTGCCAACACGTGTGCCAGGCAACAGCTAGCCTGCCGCGTGGGTGGTGCGGGAGGAGCCATTGATCCTCTTTATGAAAGCAACGCCGTACACAGAAGCTTAAAATAATCTACTTTTTTAAAGGACATAATTTCATCTCTGCCCTCCCAAATAAATAAGTCAAATTAATGCACTCCTACACAATCTCCCTTCCTTGTCACAACAAGGAAGCATAAGTGTTGATTTTCTGGCTGGCGTGATAAATTTTCATGGCAGTTCTGCAAGGCTAATTTAACATTACCAGTAGAAGCTTCACCCCAGTGCACTTGTCTGTTGTGATGAGACGCTTGGCGGGCTATTATTTCTGGCTCATTTGTGCCAAATAGTAGTCCTCCATACATTGACTTAAACAATTTCTTTCCACCACCTCCACACTTTCATTACTTTGTAAGTACTTCATTGCATTGTTTCATTAAATAATCCATTCAAGTTCTTGAGCAGATAATCAAAAGGGAAAGTGAATATTCAAAGGCGAAGTGTGTCAGAGATCAATTTCCATAGAATCACAGAATGGTTAGAGTTGGAAGGGACCTTAAAGATCATCTAGTTCCAACCCCCCTGCCCTGGGCAGGGACACCTGCTAGTCCAGGTTACTCACATCCCCATCCAGTCTGGCCTTGAACACTTCCAGGGATGGGACATCCACTTCTCTGCGCAACCTGTTCCAGTGTCTCACCACCCTCACAGTAAAGAATTTCTGCCTGATATCTAATCTAAATCTTCCCTCTTTCAGTTTGAAACCGTTACCCCTCGTCCTATCGCTACACTCGCTGATAAAGAGTCCCTCCCCATCCTTCCTGTAGGCCCCCTTTAGGTACTGGAAGACTGCTACAAGATCTCCCCAGAGCCTTCTCTTCTGCAGGCTGAAGAACCCCAACTCTCTCAGCCTGTCTTCATAGGAGAGGTGCTCCAGCCCTCTGATCATCTTCTTGGCCCGCCTCTGGACTTGCTCCAACAGCCAGCCCCATGTCCTTCTTATGTTGGGAACCCCAGAGCTGGACGCAGTACTCCAGGTGGGGTCTCACCAGAGTGGAGTAGATGGGCAGAATCACCTCCCTTGACCTGCTGGCCACGCTTCTTTTGATATGGCCCAGGATGCGGTTGGCTTTCTGGGCTGCGAGTGCACATTGTCGGCTCATGTTGAGCTTCTCATCCACCAGTAGCCCCAAGTCCTTCTCCTCAGGGCTGCTCTCAAGCCATTCTCTGCCCAGCCTGTATTTGTGCCTGGGGTTGCCATGACCCAGGTGCAGGACCTTGCACTTGGCCTTTTTGAACTTCATGAGGTTCGCACGGGCCCACCTTTCAAGCCTGTCAAGGTCCCTCTGGATGGCATCCCTTCCCTCCAGTGTGTTGACCGCTCCACTCAGCTTGGTGTCATCGGCAATGTTGCTGAGGCTGCACTCAATCCCACTGTCCATGTCACTGACAAAGATGTTAAACAGCACTGGTCCCAGTACCTACCCCTGAGGAACTCCACTCGACACTGCCCACCACTTGGACATCAATGTGTTGACTGCAACTCTTTGAGTGTGACCATCCCGCCAATTCCTCCACTAAGTGGTCCATCTGTCAAATCTGTGTCTCCCCAATTTAGAGACAGGGATGCCATGCGGGACAGTGCCAAATGCTTTGCACAAGTCCAGGTAGATGATGTCAGTTGCTCTTCCCTTATCCACCAACACTGTAACCCTGTTGTAGAAGGCCAACAAATTTGTCAGGCATGATTTGCCCTTAATAAAGCCATCTTGGCTGTCACAAATCACCTCCTTATTTTCCATGTGCCTTAGTATAGTTTCAGGAGGATCTGCTCCATGATCTCACAGGTCACAGAGGTGAGACTGACTGGCCTATAGTTCCTCGGGTCTTCCTTTTTTCCCTTTTTAAAAACAGTTATGTTTCCTCTTTTCCAGTCAGCGGGACCTTTACCGGACTGCCACAACTTCTCAAATATGATGGATAGTGGCATAGCAACCTCATCCACCAGTTCCCTCAGGACCCTTGGATGTATCTCATCAGGTCCCATAGACTTAGGCGCCTTTATGTTCTTTAGATGGTCTTGAGCCTGGTCTTCTCCTACAGTGGGCAGTTCCTCATTCTTCCAGTCCCTGCCTTTGCTTTCTGTGACTTGGGCGGTGCGGCTAGACCCGTTGCCGGTGAAGACTGAGGCGAAAAAGTCGTTGAGTACCTCAGCCTTGTCCACGTCCTGGGTGCCCAAGTCTCACGTTTCTTTCCTGAGTTGGACCACATTTTCCCTAGTGTTCCTTTTGTCACTGCCACACCTATAGAATTTTTTCTTGTTGCCCTTGATGTCCCCGGCCAAAATTAATTCTTTCTGGGCTTTAGCTTTCCTAACCTGCGTGCTCACACAATTTCTCTGTATTCCTCCCAGGCTGGCTGTCCTTGCTTCCACCCTCTGTAGGCTTCTTTTTTTCCAATTGAGATTGTCCAGGAGCTCCTGTTCATCCATGCAGGCATCCTGGTGTTTTTGGCTGACTTCCTCTTTGCTCCGGGGCTTTATCCCATGGTCCTCTGCCCAGCAGATCCCTGAAGAGGCCAAAGTCTGCTCTCCTGAAGGCCAGGGCAGTGAGCTTACTGTGAGCCCTCCTCACCGCCCTGAGGTTCTTGAACTCCACCATAGTCATGGCAGCCAAGGCATTTTATCCTCTCAGTTACGGTTTTGGGAAAAATTGTTAGACTGCAGGCATATACCTACAGTGACCAACTCTGTGAGTTGTTCAGGGCAACATTATTTGTCTAGTTGAGGGCTATAAAATACTGCCAGACTAGAGACCTGCAAATGTAATTGTGACATTTACCAGTTAAAATGTTGCAAACGCCAAATGCTGTAGTGGGTACGGTGCCTCTTGCATTGTGCTCTGGGTTTCACTGTGTTCAGTGCGCCATCACTCTGGCTGCAGCGTGCACCGATGCATTATATAAGCTGGTAGCATGAAGCAAGTTGAGGGGCCTAAGTTATGAAGTTACTTATTTTCTGTTTTTCTACACCCTTGTAATTGCAATGCAAATGAGTTTTTATGCATGGTCTTCTAACTTTATTAGATTATGGGGGGAGTTAAGCAGTTGTCTGCAACTACAGTCTTATCTGGAAAGCTGCGTTTTTTCCACCTCGATTTTTTGTGAAAATTATAGGCCTTTGGGATCGTCTCTTACATATTGTAAATGTGATATATTTTCTTATCTGTAGCACAAATGTATACAGACTACCTTTCAATTTAACAAATGTTATTGCTGATCTATAGAATAAGTTTTTAAAAGTGCTACTCAGATTTATGAAGAGGAGACCAAGATTTTTTATCAGGTAAAGATGATCTCAAGATAAAAAAGGGCATGTCTAAATATGCTTCCTGTTTTAATTTCTGTTTAGCACATTGGGAACTGCTTGCTTAGGAAGGCATTTTTCACCTGATACTGCCCCTACTTTAATTTCTCTAATAACTAGGAAATTACAGACTGCTCAGGCTGGTGTAATATCCTACTATGGCTTAGCATATACTCTTGCAGATAAGCCAAATGATGTAGCAAAGAAAAGAGAAGTTACTTGTTTATTGACTTGTTGACTGTATCTGTGTTTGTGCAAGCTGTTTGGGTGACCAGCCTGTAGGGAAGGATTTTTGAACTGCCGCTGTATTCAGAGAGCTTATTAGAATGTGGAACTGGAATCCATCCAGAGTATTGAAGCTTTCTTTCCCTCTGGTGTTCTCTCTTTTTGGTTTTGTGGCCCCACTGTAGCTTGCTGTCCACCCTGGGGAACCAATTGCAATGCTGGAAAATTAATCTCACAATAAGTATTTGATAGCGTCTGCAGGATTATTTCTTTGGAGAGGCAGCGGCAGTGTGTCATTGACTTCTTATTGCCCTGTGGTGATGGTCATTTTGACATGAGCCCTCTTCACCACTGCCTCAACCCATGTGATATTATAACGTGAGCTTACAAAGGAACTGTTGCAGTGAATACAAAATATGATCCAAACAGTAAATGCATGTGTATTTAACTTGGATAGCAGTGAAGGGCCAGTGGTGTCAGCAGACAGCAGAATGATACTGCAGCTGTCCTGCATGTTAAGGAATTGATGTATTCAAGGAGGTTTCACAAGTGCTGCAATGTTTAAGAAAAGTAGAGTGCAAACCATTTTTTAACCGTTTAGCTCATTTCCTCCTTAAAGTCCTCGTTAAATAGATCTCATGCTTGGATTTCTCACAACTCTTGTGCCGCTCATTGTCTTTCCTGATAGATTGCCCCGGCAGAAGGATTGGTGTCTATACTAAAGAAGAGAGATGACAGGGAAGGAAAAACAATTGCTCAAGTCCAGCAAAGGCAAACAAAGAGAAGAGTGCGATTCCAAGAAATGGAAGACACATTGGATCAAGGTAATTTAAAGCTGTTAATTCATGGGTTGCAGTCTTGGGGTGCAAAGTGGGCATTCACTCTACATACTGTCTTGGCTTTTTAAAGCTTAAATAGTAAGTGAAGGTGACTGATCAAAGATGATTTTATACCATGCTTGGGTTACAAGGCTACGGATTTGTTTTACAGGGATTTAGTGATTCAAAAGGAAAGTTGTTGTTATTATTTTAAATCTGATTTCAAACACCAAAGGAGTGCTTGAATGTTTCTCCTTTTTTCTTCTTTACCCCTTTTTCTTCTCCCTGATGTAGAGTGAAGTGAGTTCAGAAATTTTCTTAGAGCCTGTTGAATCTGACAGAAGATGCAGATGTTGTTCATGCATACAAGTTACCAAGGCCAAGCGAGGTTGTGAGGATGTAGCAGCACCTCTGCAACCTCTTTATTGCCCCTACTCTGGAATAAACAGTCATGCAAAGAGTTACCACAGAATAATTGAGATGGAAAATAACCCTTCACATTAGCCTACCCTGAAGGTTTTGTCTCTGTGCTTACAGTCAAAATGTGAGAATAAACACAAACAGTTCATGGTAGCGCAGTCAGTGTCAGTACAAATGAAGCAAGAATGTTTCCATTTGGTTTAGTTTCAACGCTTTAGTTTCAACTATTTCCATGAAGGCAGCCTTTGGCTGTGCGACATTTTCATAGTTAAGTGTATTTTGCTTCAGTGTGGAATGACTCCACAAGTGGTATCAGCAAGGACAGGTACACAGGTTGCAGAAACGAAGCTATATAATTATTTAGGTTTCTGAAAAGGCTGGGTAGAGAAACATACAGTTCCTGGTATGTGTTATGGTCAGTTAGACACAGTGAGCATTGTTAAGTGTGTTTACCTCCTGACCCATTCATGGTAAAAACCTGTCTCAGATTTTCTCACATGCGTTCCTATTGCTTTGTATATAGTCCTTTTTTACCTTTTCTGCTCTTATATTTACAGATGAAGTAGCTGGTGGCTCCTGTATTTTGCTGATCCTGCTGTGCATAGCAACTGTTTTCCTTAGCATTGGAGGAACTGCATTGTACTGCACCTTTGGTGACGTGGAATCCCCTGTGTGTACTGATTTTGCAGCCAACATGGATTTCTATTATACCCAGATATTGCAGCGTATGGAAGAACTTAAACACTGGATAGCCTTCTCATAGTTGAAATGAGCAGAGACAGCACATTGAGAGCTCACCAATGGTTACTGGAGAGGGCAGAAAAAAATTGTGATTTCAAGTTCTCTAACGCTTGCCACCTGCAGGTGATGTGTATTTGATGATGTACTTACACTTTTACTTAGAAATCAAGAAAATTATACTTTAGCAATCAGGTGGCAAAATGTTCACATCTTAAGCTGTAGCAGTGTGGTATGGGAGAATAAAAAGTTATTCTCTTAACCCTTTTGACAGTAGGCAAGTAGCTTTTCGACAATTTGAGCAAGTGAGGAAGAAAGAAAATGAACTGTCTTCTACGTGCTCTCCCATTGCCACACATTGTGTAAGCAATCTCTGGAAGCTTAGTAAAAGGACAGCTTTAATTTACAGCTGTTTGTGCAAAAGTGTTGCCTCCAGCTATCATGCAATAAGTCTGTGTTTTATGGAAACATTATTTTTCTTCTAAGTCTTACTATTTTTCTCCGTTTTAATTCTCCTGGTGAGCTGTGTAATTATTTGGGTGGAGTGAGAAGAGTGCGGCAGCATTCACGGAGCTCTCATTTGGTGATTAACAGGCTGACCCTGTATCTCATAGCTTATGGTGAATACCACGAGTGGGATAAATCTGCTGGCAGATTTCACTAAATTTCCTGGAACTTGCTCCCAGTATTGTGGGGGCTGTTAAAAAAGAAATCACTTGTCTCACTAAACACAGAAACAAAAGATGTTTAGTAAATTATTCATGTTAAATAGTAAAGTGGCTTTGGCCAATTTTAAAGCACCTGGTAGCAGGTGTGGGGCTAACTGGGTTCTCTGTCCAGCCCTGTCACTGACTTGCAGTAATCACTTTGTGCCTCAGTTTCTCCTCCATAAACGAGGAATAATGATCCTTGCCTTTGTCTGTGAATATTTATTACAATTAGGGCTCATGTCTGATTCATCCCAGATGAGCGCACAGGATCACTGAGCTGTGTGGCTGCAGCCTCTCTCAGTGAGTGAATGCTTATGTAAAGTGGGACTGATCCAGCGGAAGAGATTCAGAGGCTCACTGCAGATCCGCGGCATGTTAGTAGTCCAGGGCGCTCGTTCCAGCAGATAAAGCACATTTGCATCTATTTGCCCTGCGGTTCCGAGACCTGTATTGTAAAATCTGTTCTTTTTCTATCAGCTATACAAACAAATTTAAATCAGTACAAAGAGTCATTTTAAATGGCTATTTCTGTCACTTGGTGCTCAGCCCTCCCTGTGTGGGATGTGAGAGAAACACTGACATGACTGTGAAGGTGAGAATTAAATACACAGGCCTTTGGCCCACACTCTGGTCAAACTGTGGGAAATGTGGGAGCTGTTCTTGCACGGGGCGTAATGGCCGAGCCCTGCTGACGGTGTTAGTGTGAAACAATTCCTTTACACTCAGGAAACTGCATTTTTGAGGGGTCCACTTCACTCCACTCTGTGATTTCCTGCTTACTACCGTTGTATGACGCAGTGTGTTCAGGTTTAGAATATTATTTTGTAAAATACTATGAAATGAAATCTTCAAGATACTGCTCAGAATTATAACATTAAATGATCATGCTTTCTGGCATTTGCAAGCAAATTGTCCCTCTAGTGAGCTTGATTGTTCCTAACGCACTGTTATACTTAACGGGTTCTTGAAGTGAAAGTTAAAATCACATTTTTTTCTAGAATAAACTGCATGTATGATTTCTCTTTTTGTTTTCACTGTGGAGGCTTAGTTTATTTATACCTTAGGGAGCCTCATGTGCAGCTTTATATTCAACTAGAAAATTGCCCAAATTAATGAAAACTTTTGCTTTCAGAATGAAACTTGAGAACGGTAGTTTGGTATATTTTTTGTTTGTTGTCCTCAAGAGTATTATAATGCTGGGCTAATCTAAAGGAGAAAGGGAAAGACACTTTTGTATTTTAAAGTGTTACTGGCTGGTTCAGTTTATTATTTCAAGTCTGGGTTTGTTTATTTATTTAGTTTTTCTTTTAAAGAGAATCTTAATTTTCTTTTTTGGTAATTTGCTCACAGAGTAATTATAAAGCATGCATTCAGTTGAAATATGTATTTATAGTGACTATGTGGTTAGAATATATTTTGGGTTTCTGTAACTTTGCATTGAGTGTTTCAGGATATTAAGTTTATTCCTAAAGAGACAACTGTTGATTTCAGCTTAAAAAAGTCTTTTTAAGTTTTTGTGCACTTCATCACCAAAAAGATCGAGAGGTATATATAGAACTATTTATTCAAAAGTATATCAGATATGGAGGTCAAAGATCCTCTACTTCTAGGTTCATTTAATTAAAACTATTTTTAAATAATTATTTTATTTAAAACTGTAAAGCTATTTAAAGTCAAAGCATTTTTTAATAAGCAGTTCGGTTTAAAATCAGTGGTCCGCATCCTGGTACGTCCACTTTGTGCTATATTCCCAGTACAAAGACTCAGTAGTATCAGCAGAACTGCTTACAAGAAGATCCTGAAGAGGTTGGGCAGCACTCTGCCAACACGTACCTGATGAAAACTGAGCAACCAGGCGTTGTGTGTAACTCCACTACCTTACACTGGTGGTGTAACTTGGAGCATCTCTCCAGCCTTCCCAGCCTATGCCAAGGTACCACACCTGCAAAGTCTCTCAGGATTTGAAGGAGCAGAAGGGGCACGTATGCACAGGCTGCCCGGCTCCTGATCTGAGCTGTTTGCTCTTCAGTTGCAACCGAGTGGTTGAATCTGGATCTAATTTCTGTTGGCATTCCTTTATAAAAAGATGATGGTACTAATCCTTGCTTCGTGTGACAGTTCTGTTAGTGCAAATAGTTTGCGTGGTCTGTAGTACGTTATCAAACTTGCAGCTACCAACATAACACAACGTGCTTTGCGTTGAACTCCAAAGGGTGTGCAGGTGGGCCTGATGTTGGCCTTCCTATATGCTTTGTTCTCTTTAGATTGCTGGTGACATTGCTTCCACCTGGGTGACCTGAGGAGTTACGATCTTACGGTCAGGTAAATCCAAGCTAAAAGAAACAGTTGGTTTCAACAGTTGTTCCTCTTGCCTGAGGTAAAATAATACTGAGCAACAACTGAGACTGTTAGAAGTAGGAAGAAAACGGAGGAAAAAAAGCTTTCCCCCTGCCTGGATTTGTGCATTTTAAAGCCCTTTTTTTATAAGTTTTTATTTATTCTGTTTCGTTCCCTGCCACTGTCTTTATGGCTGTTCTGCTTGGCAGTAGAGGAAACATTATGCCAGCATAAAATCATTTGTAGTTGGTAGGAAAATTCAGGGAATGGTTCAGTACTTGACAGTAGCTCAAAGTAATTTCTTAAAATATGACTGGATTTCAGGCTGATAGTGTGCCTTCAAAGAAGTCGTGGCCACTTAATTACCTGCAGCACTCTACTAGAAACCCCCACCTTCCAGTTTATTCTTTGAGCATAATTATTTTGAAGAGATTCTCGCGATAGAGCAAAACCAACAAGACTTTTGATGTGGATTCAGCATACGCTGCCAAAAAGAGCTTTCTGATGACATAATTAACACCCTCACGCCAAATAGCATAGACTAGACCAAGAAAAGCACTGTGCTGTAGCGTAGCCACACTATACTACAGGCTTGTTTTCAAACCAGAGTCGGTAAGGAAGCAGATATTCCACAGCCCAGATATGCCAGCAGAAGTTTGTAATCTAGGTACAGCCCATGTTTTAAAAGTTTTCTAGTATCTTGCACAGCCCTGGTGACAAGCAGTAGGAAGTAGTCTAACAAAAAGAGAAACTCTTGTTTAGGATTTTCGTGAGTAAAGGGCAAGCTTGAACTATCAAATAAGCAGAGTAGATTGGAAGTCCAGATTCTTGTGTGACTGGGTACTGTTCCACTCAATAACCTAAAGGGATGTTGCCCTCCTAAGAAAACATGTTTGCCTACTTTGTACTGTAATGTAAAACCAAGATCATCTGAAAGGACTAATAACTATTTGTAACAAATCTAACTGAAGCTTCCTTTAGCGAAAGGAGTAAATAATTGTGTTTGAAATCGTCACCCAAGCTTGTAATTTAAATACTGTAGCAAAAAAAAAAAATAAAAACTGTCCCAAAGAAAATACATGAACCTTTCTGGGTACTGTGATTTCTAAACGTATAAAAAGACTGAGAAGATTTTCTGTGAAATTCAAGTAAACGAGCAGTACCTCCAATAAGAATTGCATTGTCAAACCCAAACCAGAATGGAGAATGAGGTAAAATGCATAAGGTTTGGTTTGGTTTTTGGTGTAATGTGGTCTTCCTGGGTGGGGTTGGTTTGTCTTTGCTTTAATAACTAAACGAAAACCCAGCTTCCTCACGGAGCCTGGCTCCTCTAGACAGGTAGGTTTAAAGTACCAAAACGTTGCCTTACTGCATCATTCTGAAAACAAATTGACAGGCAGTAAGTTTCAGAATTCCTAGTAACTGGGTGGGTGACCTGGATAGAGGTCACAGGCCAGTCTGGTCTTTGAATTCAGTTAAACAAACAAATAAAAAACCCCAAACAATTCCAACTCAACCCAAGCCAGCAGCCTCTGATTTGAGCAGGAGCATGCCAACACTGCGTTTTGCAACATCCCCCCACTCCCTTGGCAATTCCCCCAAAAGCCACGGAATGAGGTCAAGCTGAATTTTAGACTGCTAAAAAAGTAGTGAAATCCTAAGCGAAAATGAGGCAGTTTTATACATTTAGTTTTGGTTTTGTTATCTTTTGTGTTGTTTTCAAGTTGTCCTTCACAGTCAGAGAAGGTGAGAACTACAATGAAAAAGGAGAAAGAAAAAGAAGAGATTGAAACTTGTGAGATAACGTCTAACAGCACCAAAATAAATCATAACATAGTATCTGTTAACCTGGATGTGTGGCCTAAGAGTGGTCTCTATGTGTAGAAGTAAAGTGCTGTTGTAAGCAGTTCTTCTGTAAAGACTGACATCTGGTTTCAGGAAGACAAGCATCTGATCTTCCACTTCTGAGTCTTGATCTGACTCCTAACCAGAAGCATTGCTAATCTTGAGAAACCTGGATGGGCTTCTAAAACTGGCCAGTAAACTCTTTTGTCCAAAAGACAGGCTTTGCCTTAGGCTTTGGCACGTAGACACAGCTGGGCTGATCAGTACGACCACAGAGCGAGTTCACTGAATCTGTCAGCCACTGCTTTCATTCCTTGGTTCTCCTCAACAACCTTCTTGTGAATAGTTTTCTGTCCCTGCTGCTGCAGTCTCTGTCCATGTCTTCATCACAATAAGTCCCCTCTTAACTCTTCTGTCTCCCTCCCCCTTTACCATTGCTTTCCCACTATAAAGTAGCATGTGTTCTATCTTTCATAGGATCATAAGGTAATTGAGTTAGGAAGGGACCTTAGAAAGTCTCTAGTCCAACCTTCTGCTCAAGGCAGGATCAACTGAGATCAAACCCAATTGCTCAGGGCTTTATCCAGTTGAGTCTTGAAACCCTCCAAGGATGGAGATTGCACAACTCCCTGGGCAGATTCCACTGCTTGGCTGTTCTCGGGGTGAAAAAGTTCTTCTTTATACCCAGTCTGAACCTCTGTTTCAGTCTGTTGTCTCTCGTCCTTCTGATGTGTGCTGCTGTGAAGAGCTTCTTAGTAACCTCCTCATAGTTACTGGAAAGCTGCTACTAGGTCCCTCAAAGCCATCTCTTCTCCAGGCTAAACACTGGCAGTGTCCTTCTGATCCTTCTCACTTTCTTCTCCACAGCATCTTCCTTCCTGATAGGGATCCAAAATTCTCCTATTAGAACAGGGATCCTGTATGCTTCTCCCTTTCCTCTTCCACCTTAAACTCTCAAATTCAATATCGAGATTTTAAAATCAGTAATGAGGCCATGGGCAAAACTGAAAGAGCAATGACAACTACTATTACATTAAAAAGTATTGATGACTCTCACTGATCCGTTAGTGTGTAGCAGTGATTTTAAAACCTATGCTGATTCTTGTACTACTCTTAAACAGCTGGTGTTTGAAGGATCATGCTGACTCCATGTGCCTTAGTGAAGTAATCTAAATATTTTTCTCTAAAATAGCTACCCAAGGAAGCTTGAAACATTTAATTTACAGTTAACTTATAGTCCTTTTTTAAAAAATTAATTTTATAGACATGGCTTTTTTGAGGGTCCTTTATATTGTTTGTGATTTCTATTACTTCGAATTAAACATCATGGTAATTCTTTGGCATAACATGAGTCTAGGGTTTACTGCATTCACTAATGTCCAAAAATTACAGTCATCTTTTGAAGAAAATGATGATAGGCAGTAGCTGTGTGCTGTTTTACGGAGTTGCTCTGCAACAGTTAAGATGTTACAGAATTGCTATCAGTTAATTTCAAGCAAAGGTCTGATTCTGCAGCTGGGTTCATCCTGAGCTTGTTTTTAAAGGCAAACAGGCTAAAATAAAAAATGTAGAGAAAGCACACCCAAAATTTCAAAGGCGCGTCTAATACCAGACCGAAGTCCTCCGTTAATCTAAAATTGTTGAGCTGCCCTTTCTTGAAAACAAGTTTGAATCCAGCTTCACACAACAATAGATCTGTCAGCTCTCTCCTTTTGCTTTTTGCCAAGAAACTGTCTGGCAAAGTGTCGTCTTTTAGCCAAGATGGGCCCCTGATGTAGGACTCATTTGTTAGGCTGTTGGGGAAGTTTCCAGTAACACTTCTGTCAAATGACAGTTAACGATTGTGTCCCATTTCATTGCCTGGCATTGAAAATGAGTTTAAGCCCCACTATTGTGCTTTCATAGAGTGATCAACTTAAAAGCTGTTACCAAAAACAGCTTTCAGAGTGAGAGCTATAGGTTTTTTTCAGAAAGTGCCATGTGCCGAGTACTGCAATGAGAAAATTTTACTGGCTTCCCAGTTTTGCCAAAACATGACCAGATCCCACAAGTGCTGTGTGTAATGCACAGAAGCAGTGTCAGTGCAGCCTTTCTGATAGCGCAGCGCTTCAGCTGGTCGGTATTTGTTCTGTCTCCTAAACTGGCAGCCTTGCATGAGAAGGTGATGGTGCATCCGAAATGGCAGTGAAAGCATACGTGCACTACAAGTTAAGCAACACAAGGACGTTGTTACTTCCACGTAAACCTTACACCTAAAAATGTACATTTTTTAAAATTCATTTAGGAACCATTCGTTATTTTTCCTTGACATCTTTTTTATTAGAGAGAGACAGCACTAAGCTAATTCTTCCGCTTCTTCTCCAGGAACTGGAACTGATGCATTTTGCCAGAGATAACATGAATCTTGTCACTCGTATGTGATGCTGAGAATCCTCGTGCTTGTATAGCTTAATACTTCTGGCTTTTCTGCCAGAATTGGTAGTCTCTGAGGCTATGAAAGTAGCAAGAATATTTTCACATTACTTTTCCTTAGACAGCTGAATTCAGTGCACTGTAGAAAGGACTCACAGAAATGAAGAGACTGAAAAGTTTGAATCACTAAGGATCTATACAGTCAATTTCTGTGAGATAAAATGTCAGCATATACCACCATAGAAACTAGCAACGTTGCTCCAAAAAGGCCCACCATAATTGACAGGCGAGAGTATATTTGAAAAGAGTTACAAAGAAAAAAATTATATACTGAGGTTTCTCAGTGACTAAAGGTCTGAGGCTTTATGTACAAGTTAGTAAATGAAATAAGGGGAAGCAACTTCTCAAGGTTGTACAAGGGGAAAGACTGAGTACATTATAGGCAAAAGGACTGCAGAAAGAATGTAATAAAGACCTTTGATCAAAGATGATAAATTTTTATTGGTAAAGGATGAAAAATATTTCTGATAATGATACCTATCGGTGATGGGTGTTTTTTTCCAATCAGATTTTATAGAAACAGGAAAAAAAATGCACAATACTTTAATGACATCAGGGAGGAGAGGGACTAATGGTTAAAATATTGGTGAATTCTTTGTAGGACACCTTAGAAGTAATTTAAGTGGTTTGCACAAGGTCACGTAGCAGGAAGAAGCAAAGCAGGACCAGAGCTTATAAATCCTATCGTCTGATCTTCTGTCTGGTCCCAGTTCAGACTAAGACAATGCATATTAGGGGAGATAAATGAGTATCCTTTTGTTCACATTATCTTTGACTTCACACAGCTTTGAAGACTTTCTTTAAAGATATTTTTATGTTCTCATAAATTTTGTGGTGATCTTACGGAATAAAATTGATTCGAAAGATGAATTTCCTTTTTAGTATGCAGCACTAAGAACAAATGCCATTTTAGCATATTTTTAGTACTTGATATCATCATACCCATGGTAGCTGGTTGCTATTTACATGTATTAAAGCAAACGGTATCAGCAGACCACAAGGGAACACACAGTATAATCCTATCATCAGAAAATGAGGCTCAATCTGCCTGTAGTTACTTTGTGTTTCGCCATCTAACCCTTACTACTACCAGGAAAGTAACAACGCTCAGCAGAGCAAGCCCTATTGGGAATCCTACTTAAAAAATCAAGCCACCATCTCGCAGCTCTGCTGGGCTTCACACAATACCTATCGCCGTGCCAAGAGTGAGGAAACAAAACGATGTGGAAAGAAGTAGCAGTCACCAGATTCTGCCTCCCAGCAGAAATGAAGTTCTTGTGAGGCGCAGAAATGTTTTGACCATAAAGTGGATGTTGTCGTCACTGTCTGCAAATGTGAAAGATGAAAATAATTCCAAATGTTCTTGGCGCCCCTCAAAATGCCCTTAATAACCTTTCTTTCCTTTCAATTTTTGTATTATTGAAAGCTTTCCCTTGGTTGAAGGCAAAGAAGAAAATTAAGCAATGGTAATTTATTTTTTTTTAATTTGGCATGTACTGTCATTTATATTTTTCTATAAATAGGGCATTGCTTTTCTGCGTCAATTCACTGCTGGATAATAGCCCATGGTTTACCTACAAAGGCAAAATAGATGGCTATTAGCAATAAGTGACTCATGTATTATAAAACAGCCCCATTAAAAAGAACCATCTCTATCGACTCACACAGTAAGACAATGAAACAATATTTTCAGCGAACGGGCTGAATTTTGCAATGCGGAGCCCACCCACGCTGCCAGCTCAGTCTGGCACTTTGTTCGTCTTTGTACTGGGCCCTTTCACAGCTGCTATTTCCCAGTACAGAGCAGCCAGGGAAGCAAGTATTCTTCCCTTTGCTCCTTTGACCACTGAGATGACCAGGTCTCTCAAAACCAAACAGAACAGCCATGAATTGCCTACAAAGACATCTACAGTTTCAGTCATGAAACTCCAAAACAGCCTGGCTTTTCATGCACTCCCTGCAGCTAGAGCTGAGGTAGGCAGCAGGTGCCTGTAAGGAGTCCATATCCGTGCAAGCCTGGAGGAGATGCTCTTTGCCACATAATTCCCTCTGTAGGAGAGCAGCAGCCATGACTGCGAGTCAAACGTTCTGCTAGCAGGAGACCAAGCAGTGTCCTTCAGGACTGAGCCTGAGAGTGTATTGCCTACAGTCCAGCACAGAAGGGACCGCACGGTACGTCCGGTCGTCTTTTCAGAGGTATTTCAAAGTAATTGCTATCCTGAGCACGCCCAAAAAAGTTTCAAGAATCTAAACCTGCTGATCTTCCTTAAGTAGAAATATGCGGTATGAGGGACTGAAGGCTTTAGGATCCCACCACAAAGGCATCACGGAAACCACAAAAATACTTGCAGAAAGTTTTGAATGGAAGCAGTGCTGCTGAGTGCCTCAGGATTTCAAGGTCATTCAAATATGAACAAGAAGGGCAGACTTCAAACAGTTTCTTAAGGAAAAAAAGGCTAATCTCTGTGGCACTTACCATCACAGAGCACTTAGCATCACAATCATGAATTCAAATATGGTTTAACAGGTTACACTAGGACACAGACAGAGCACTTTTAAAATTATTTTTTTTCTGGCTATTGTTCTGAACTGCATTGTAAAATAGCAGACCACTTCCTTTTCAGTTCTGTCCTTACATTCTTTTCTATTTTATTCTTCTCAAATCTTCATTCCTGGCTCTGAATGACATCCCTTTTAACCAATTGGCTCTGTATTTTTTTTTTATATGGCCAGAAAAAAAAACCAGCTGTGGCCAAAAAAGGCTGTGCTGTGACATGGTTTGAAGTATTTGGGAGAGAGAGTTGATTAAGTGGTAAGAAAACAAAACTGGAACTTGGGAGGGTTTGATTTAAGTGCCTGCTCTCCCACAAATCTCCAACGTGGTCTTAAGCACATCGCTTAATCCTCCTGCATTTCAGTACCCCACCTATGTAATGGGGACAGTTCTCCTTTGATGCTCCCTGTGGTGATGTAGCAAGACCCATTCTAACGTTCCTTATAATGGGGCCATGGTGATCTCAGAAGTAAAACATTTCAAGCAGTATCAGCAACGCGCTACTCACACTTTGTCTGAAATGGCTACTCTGCATTGTCACAAGTAATTGCAACAAACACTACAGCTGAAAAAGAAGTGAAGAAAACCTTTCTTGTTTTTCACTCTCTTTTTTGAGATTTCTATGAATATGGTAGCTGTTTCAGAGGAGCTGTAGGAAAGAAATATTAAAAAATAGGACGATACACTTTAGTGTTCCTGCCAGGTTTTGTGCTGTGCCATCGGGTGAAGAAATTGCATCTGGTTTTGGGTTTTGTGAGGTTTTTTAGCATCGTAATGACTATACTGTGAGATTTTACAGCTCTTTTAAGCTACCTGTAGAGCTATAAACTGCTTTTGCATCTTAGCATTTCCCTATGGGAACGAGGGGTAAAACCAGTTGCTTGATGGATTTCAGTATCTGGTATCTGCAGTATATAAGCTCCTTAGTCCTTCCCACTTTATACTACCTGCAGTGGAGTAGAGCTTTCAATGGTCTTAATATCACCTGGGGCAGGGGCAGGAACAGGCTGTGGAAAATACAACCAGGTTGTTTTCTAAAGTGTTCATACTAGAAGCTTTGAGAGAGAATCGGAAAGTCTGTCCCCCATACTATTAGCATTTATAGCAATTAAGCTTTTTGCTACTGTGTGACTCAGTGCAGCGACAGGATTAGTGGGGATTTAGTGATTTAGATATATTTAGTGATTTAGATTCTCAGGTTCACTGAGAAATTGCCCATCATAAGCTATTCACTGGAAATCTTGCAAACAATGTGGGGAAGCTGACAGAAAGGAAAAAAATGAGCCAAATTAAGGTACAGCTTCTGGTCCAAACACAACCCAGAAATCCCCTAGTGCGGCCACCTCCAGAAGCACCCTTCTGTCATAGGTATTAGCTGTGGAAACTGCCCTGAACTGCAGAAAGATTCAGGCATCTTGCCTGCTGGTTCTGTGTTTTTTTCCTTTTTATGAGTTAATTCCTTGTGGGTCTTTGTGCGGAACGTAGAGGTTATAGCTTTTGCCCATTTGCTTCCAAACACGTACCCAGGTGGTGGCAGAGAAGAGTGATGCCATCATAATCTCTTACTGAAATAGAAAAAGAATATGGTCACAGCAGGTAGGACCCATTTTTCAGTGCTATCATTACATTTCTGTGCATCCATTTTTTGGACCCACTCATGTCCTGTTCTTTTCAGTTGTACTAAAGACAGAGAAGCCACCATTTCATGCTGCCTATCTTTATGTCACATAGGAAAACCAGAAATGGACATTAGACAAATACTCCTATCAGCTCCTATTAAAGTTCATTTTTAGATCTTCATGAGCTGTGATACTTAGCACATCTCACTGAGGTACTGCTTTTCAGCACGTGTCATGATTTACAGCGCACATGTGAGGAAATGGTAGAAAAACCCTTTAGTAGGGGGAGGGGAAGGGTAGGTCATGTAATTAGATGAAAATAGGTCATATGACTGGGATTTTCCATGTGATGAAATACTCGTTGCTGCCAATTTATTCAAACTGGGGAGGGAGAGAGGAGGAAGGGATGTAACTGTATTGTCCTTTCTTCAGGCTATTTCTTGTTTCTCATTGTCTCTTGACCTCAAATATCTCATTCTACAAAGTCACAGACTCCTGCTGCTGCTGCTTCTGTTACTGTGAGAAGCATTGCTTTTTTAAAGTAAATTACTGATAGACTAGGTTTGAAATGTCACCAGGACTGCATATTATCATTGAGAGAAGTTATTTGCGTCCTTTTCAGTTTTTCTCCTTAGGAAGAATAATTTTATTTAGGTGTACTGCACATTTCCAGTGTAACTACATTTGAATTTCAAAATCATCTTCAAACCAACAAATGGCCCATGCATGCTATCTGTACTTGGCCCAACTTGCACTAGTTTAATGTGCATTGTAGAGCAGCCTTCTCTCAAATTATGCAAACTTGTTGGCAGAGATCAAGTTTTCTATCTTTTTAAGGCAATACCTCAATATTTGCAAGAAAGCCTTCAAACACTGTAGTTAAATTAGTGCTAATCCGTCACTTCAAGTGAATAGTTTCATAAGCAGAACCTGATGTGGAGGAGGCATTTTAACTAAAACCTGAACCCACTTATTGAGTAAGAAAGGCAAAAAGAATACTGAATAGCTTCCCAGTGATTGGATGAACAGGAGACCTTGGAGACAACAGGGTACGTTAATGTAATTAAAGATAACATCATACGATGGGTACCAAAAGCCCAAATCACAAAGTGCAAGCAGCCTTATTTCTGGGATTTGAGGCGTTGACTTTACAATCTTAATAAATTGTGATTTTCAGAGAAGTAGCAACAGAGCTGCATTGCTTTAAAATATGCAGCTCCATCAAAATCACAACACTTTGAGTATTAGGCTGTTTTCTTCCAAAACAAAATCATAGCAAAATGGAGAAAAGCTTTTCGATAGTCTTACAACATCATGTCTAGCTAGAGCTAAGCCAGATTTTTATACTCTCACAACTGTTCTTGCACAGAAATTCTTGTATGGATTTGTTATTGGTCTTCTAATCTTGGAGGTACGCATTTTATTACTATTATAATTAGTGTTTAAAGCACATGATCTGTCACACTACTTGGCAGTACACAGGTCCTGATACCATGAGGCTTCTGTATACGCTTCACTTCTCTACATCTCCGTAAACCAGAGCCACCAAGCACACAGGCAGACCTTGCTCCCCTTCTTCCACCTCCCAGGTACATTGTACTTGCCCCCAGGGAATACCAGTGTAAGAGCCGCCCTGCTCCCCAAGCCCTGCACTGACCCATACTTTGACAGGACATGGCTGGGGCGTGAGGGTGCTTAATTTCCCTCCCACCACTGCAGTGCAGCCCTCTAGAGGTATTTCATTTCCAGTAGATTTGACACCCACCTAAAACTAGTAAAATGCTTTGAGACACTCTTGACTTTCACAAAAAAGTACTAAAAAAGCAAAAAAGGTCCTGCTGTTATGATTTGACACCGACATGCATTAATTTCAAGCTATGTATCTCCCATTTTTTCAATAAAAGACATACTGAAAGAATTCCATAACTGGCTGCTATAACTTTCCTGTTTCTGTATATTACTATCCTGGTGTAAATTTTATCTCTTTGATTCTTATAACACTGCATTCAGAAACTGGAAAGCAGCACGACACTGCCTAATTCCTTTTCATGACACTGACATCCTCATATTACTGGTTTTTCCCTTTGAGGTGGGTTAGCAAGAGATGCTGGAAATCAATTTTAATAGCAGTTTTTAATTTTCCTGCAATTCATATTATTCGTGCTGGCTGGGTAATTTAATTTGTTGTTGACCTAGTTCCAGTTAGGAAAGATTAGACTATTCATTATCACAGAAACTTTATCCTTTGGCCCTTAAAAGAATTAGACTTTTGAAATTGTATGCTATAGATTATTAATAAATGTTACAATATTTTGCTTATTGAGTTTCTCATTTCATATGAAAACATTTTGTTTGTACACAGCCTTGATGATGATTCTTTTTTAATCGTAAGGTGTAACTACCACCAGGAAGGGTGACGCTAAAATTTTGCCGTGAACTAGTATTTGATCAGCACGGCACATGACGTTGTTGTCACAGATACCATGACTTCATTGCATGTATGTTTCCCTCCAGCAATATTGAAGCAGAAGCATCCACTGTAATTAGAGGTTTGCAGCCTATGATGTTGTGTAATTGGTTCTGCTACACTGCGCAGAATGAGTGTCCCTTTTAAAAAGTGGAAGAAGACAGAAAAACAGGTTATATCTGAGCGACTCTTGCTACCTCTCTGCCTGTCCTGCCATCCCCTCTAGGTGACTGATGCTTGCTTGCTTGCTTGCTCTCCCTTTGGCAGTCCTGAGAGGAGCAACCAAGTTCTCTCAAAGCTTCTTGGCAATTTGTCTGACTTCAGGTTTTGGGGAGGAGCAGGATGCAACTGACCTTGGACAAAAGGTTGCAGCTGTATGACTTTGTTGGTTCCACCTATAATGGGAATTTGCCCCGGTTCCATCAATGCTTGACTAATTTCCTGCACAGCTGAGCCAGCATAAACCTCTGGTGTAGGTATGGAAAACAAGATTGTTACTAGTTATAAATTCTAGTGGACTTAAGGTAAGTTCAGCTTTTTTTGACTACGCTTGAGATTTGTATGCAGGTCTAAGGTATTGCTGCTTAGCCAGAAATTTTGTGGAATCTTGGAAAAAATTCCCAAAATGCCTCCGGGAGGTTTCTAGGGTGGCGAGATCCGCAGAGCAACATTCCTGGAGCTGCTCGGTGATTAGTGATGAAGTCTGTAACAACATGTTCACTCTAAAGGCTTCTGCTGTTTTCCCTTCTAAGCATGTATTTAGAAACAGTCCACAGAGACCTTTGTCCTATCCATACCCATCAGAGTCCTCGGCCATTCTGTTTGGCTGACACAGGGAACTATGTGAATGTAGGAGAAAGGCAGCTGTATTTAATAGTGAAGCTAGCTCAGCCTGGGAGAAAGCAAAAGGGCCCCGGGGAATGGGAGGGAATAAAACTGAAAACATTGCAGCTATGGCTTTTGGATTTGAATGAGAGAGAAACTCCTCGTGAGCCTTATTTGTAAGGGTCGTTTAGGGATATCCTTTTTGCAGTCCAGAATCCTTATCTGCTGCTAAGCGATTACACAATGTTAGTTGAGATTTCAGACATTTTATGCAATCAATTGCTCTAGGAGACTGATAATCAGAGCTGAAGGCCTCCTGTGTGGGTTGTATTTCCAACTCTTCATTTTTTATTCCAGGTCCAACAGTATTCTTGTAGTCTTGACTAATGGGTGTATATTCTTAGTAGATTCTGAATTTTTTAATATAAAAAATTCTGTCCCCTCTGGCCGTGAAGAACTGTATATTTTAAGAAGCTTGAAAAATCAGAAACTAGAAGTTAAATATAAAAAGCCTTATCTTCACTAGATTTGTTTGATTGTTTTTACTACCTATTAATTGTATTTGAGTATTTCAGGGTCAGTATTTATTGTCCATTACAGTGTACACAGATATTACCTGTTTATAACTATAAATTAGTGTTAAGATATTGAAAAGATTAAGAGGTTATTAAGATGTCTTGCATCAAACCGTAACCACAAAGTCTTTGGGAGATCCTCAAGGTGTTATCTGAGGAAGATAAATGCCACGCACATAGGAAGACCTTTTTAGTTATTTGCAAGCAAAAATTTGTGCTTCCAATTTTTGAGATGCTTGTGCGGAAACCAAATGAATTCTTGGTAATATGTTGCCACGTCGAACTGAGGAGATGTCCTCTCCCTCCTTGTCCATCAGTAAAATGCGGGTAACTGTGTGAGGGCGTATGGTCCACATTCTGCCTGCAAATGTGGCACTTTCAGGTGCACCAGAGAGAATGCAAACAGGAAGCAAATCAGAAGAGGACACAAGTGGAGAATGAAAAAAGAGGGAATGAGCTCTGGGCACAGCTCAATGTCTTCTAGTAACTGGAGGAAGACAGAGGGAAAAGCTAGACATGATCTTCTTTAAGCAAGAGGCCAGATATAACAGTGTCTTCTCATTGCGTTTAGTCTAGTTGTGTGTACATGTCCAGTCTTATTTTTGGCAGAAATTCTTATTTTCACTTTCATTCTATCCCTCTTCTCTGCTGTCCCTTCAAGAGAGAGAAAATGGGGCATGTGTGGGGGCTGATGATGTGAGACCAGAGAGTACTGAGAATTCCTACAAAAAGAAAGTTAACCATAGTCTCTGAGAACCCCGACAAGGAGTAAAACACTAACACTTGGTTTTAAGCAGACACCTCAAAACCAAACAAGCATCCAGATTTTTATTTCAAAACAAATGTTGACCTCTGTGCGGCAAGCACTTTCCAGAGTGCTGCTTCAAAAACAGAACCTTTCACACAATTTGCCCAAAAATTGCCCAAAAATTGCCCAAAAATCCAAAGTCCTTGGATTTTTCCTATTCCGTCCTTACTTACATCCAAAGAAATAACAACAGCTCTGCAGCCCTGACCCTAAAGACGGAAAGCTATTCTAAATAGGAGAGGGCACATACGTGCGGTCCACACGCCAACGCCAGTGGAATACATAAAGGGTAAATCGCCGAAAACCAGCAGCGGCACAAGCGAGTGGTGCCGCCTGCCGGCTTTGCGGCAGCTGGGCTCTGTGCTGGGCACCCGAGACCCTGTCCCCCGGCATCACCACCATGGGAGCGAGAAGAGGTGTCTGGTATTCAGTGATGCAGCTGCAGCTGAAACTAAACTGCTTGAAGTAACGATATTCTTTGTTTCTGTCTGCGTGTGTTACAAACCGGTCACATAAAAATACAGGAAAGGATTGAAGTGTTAATGAGAGGAAAATAAGTCCACATCGCATGGCTGTAATAGCTGATAACAGCACAAGTCTGTTCCTCGGGTCTAAACGATGCTGAGTGATTTCTCTGCTCCAGCTGATTTCGGTGCACAATCATGTGATTGTCAATTTACCTCATTAATGCTCAGGAGTAAATTTCAGGTTATTTGTAATGTTCTCTGAACCAGACACGCAGGTTTAGCATCTGTTTTTAACTGGTAATTCTGATGAGCATCTATGGCCTGGTTTTAGGTGACTTATGTGCTTAAATCCTAATGAGCAAAAATGTCCTAGTTTCAGTTTCAGCTTCACCTGCTGGATCTTGTTACTTATTCCTATAAAGAAGATTGGTCATTTTTCATAAAAAGTCAAATTCCAGTATAAAGTATAAAAAAATTAAAGGGCAAGAAGGACAACCAGAGCTCTTAATATTTACCATGAGTATGGAACCATTATAAGACATAAGAGAAATGAGAAATAACCTTTCTTCTGCAGGAACAAGTATTGCTGTTAGGTATATAATGAAGTGTAATGGCACTTTGTCTCCAGGGCCATGAAAGAGCCTTTGGTGGTGCTACATCAGCACTTACATCACTTACTTTGTTTTAGTGATGTGTCATTTTTTAACAGGGCCCTGGCACGCTGCCATTAACTTGGTTTTATGCCTCTCTTGTGTTTTCTTAGCCACAGGCCAGACAGTTTCAGTATTATACGTTTCCTCCGATATGGAATCTGACCACGGTGCTCCAAATTACTTGTAAGGTACTTTTCATTCCACATTTTGTATTTCTTGCTAGGTATTGCAGTGCATTCAGCATCGGTCACTTCATCTAAACAACAGACCTAGAAACTTTTGCACATTGTAACCAGCATATAGAGCTGGTGACTGAGCACAGATAATGGGCCTATTATTCTCCTTGGAAGTCTCAATTACTGCTGGATTTGTAGGATAGGATAGAGCAACTGCTTTGAAAAATTCCATTCAAATGCTTAGTGCGTGATCAAATGGTGAACTGGGCTGGGACATGGAGAGAGAGTGCAGTGGTTTCTACTATCAGAGCCTTTGGGTGCTTCTTCTCCTTCTGAGATCTTTCGTGAAAACAAGTGAGCGAACCCCCCGTTGGTGAGCCTATGATGACCCTGATGTGGTGGGCAGGGAAATATTGCTGCTCAGTACTGTTAAATGCAAGAGCTCCAGTTCTTCATTCTCTTCCTCATTTAGGTAAATTAACTTCCTTTACAGCTTTCACTCATCCTTGGCTGATGGAATAACAACATCTCACCCTGCCCTGATTAACTTTATGGCTGCTGTTACGCCCACGCCTAAATGGGTACCTAGATTTGAGAACTCTGGAAATGAAGTCCAGGCAAAGAAGTGTGAGGACGGGAACTGTAAGGGAAATACTTCTCTGCTGTACCCAGAAGGGGGTAGGACTGTAAAAGGTTGTTAGAGGCATATGTCTAGGAGACAGGGGTATTTTTGGTGGCACAGGAATATTGAAAAAGGATTAATACATATGAACAGAAGTTAATTTGTGGTTGTGGCTGAACGATGCAATAAAATGCAGTCCCATGAGCATTGCAGAAATGGTAACAAGCCAGAGAACAGCGGTAGCAGGAAACAGTAATTCTGATGTTCACAGGTTGCTGTAGCAGTAGTGCCTAGACAAGAGGTTACAACCAAAACAAAAGGTCCTGTATGCTACAGAGACAGGTGAAGTAAATTCACAACAAAGCACCAGCAGAGCTGGAGGACACACTTATGCTGACCACGAGATAGATGAGTCTTGTTTTAATAAAAGTATTCCTTTTTTTCTCCCATTGTGGGGAAAACCATAGGTAGATGTGTGTGCCTGTATGAAGGAGCTGGGGCAACACTTCATAGTATCTGCAGCTTAAGTTCACTGCATACAAAAAGATCCCTTCCATTCCTCATTCCAGGAGGAAATAATTAAACTGGCAGGCAGATAAATGCCATCAGGATGAACATCCATGTCTCAAGACGCCATGTTCCATGAGAATTTTTTTATGTCTATTTTAGTTTTAAAAAATTTGACTTTTAAAATTGAACAATTTTAAACATTTTTTAAAGTTTGCAAAGGGGATGTTATTGGAGGAGAAGCCCAAATCCTGACACTTAATTGATTTGTACAGTCTCCTTTTTAGGCTTACAGTGGCCATGTTTTAGAGTTCATATGTCATGTAGAAAATTGAGCAGTCTGACTTTTTAAAAAAGTTAGTGATTCACTCATTTGCTTATTCCATAAGATAGCAAGCGAACTGTTCTATATGCCAGCCTTATTTCTGACAGTTGTTTTGCATTCATGATGGCAAAAGCCCTCGACCACACTCCCTTCTGTGTTTTAGAAAATATTGATGTTACCTGCAGTAGGAAGTTATACAAGCCTGCTGCTTTTGTTTTGCAAGTGCTTTAGAAACAGTCTAAATTCAGTTTGTCTCTACCACCGTTAAAACTGCCTTTATTCTTTTTTACTTTTCTGGAAACTTCTGAAAAGAACTTAGCTTTGTGAAGCAGAACTGTTCACTTCGTGAACTGTTACAGGGCAGGTACAAAGATCCTTTGCGTGTTTATTTGTTTTAAAAGTATTTGGATTTGAATTTAGCTATTCAATCAATAAGTATATGGTAGCTCGTAGTGATCTTTGAGCATATAAACCCAACACAACTCGCTAGAGGGAGCTCAGACACAGTCTATGACCCTAGAATGGCGCTACTATACCTCACCCTCTTACTCGCCTTGTGTTTTGTCGGTAAATCTCTCTCGTTCATTAATTTACAGTTTCTGGGTGGGAGACTACATAGCCTGCATGATGAAAAGTGTGCCAAGCTTTCAATTGCAGATAATTTGCAAATCAATACTGAACTGGGGCAGAGAGGTCTCAAACTTTAATTTGTTCGTCAGTATTGGTAGATACTACCAGCATACATTTCTCCAGACTATAAAAATGGGTCAGAAGAGGTTTGTTTCCCCTCCTCTCTGCCTCTTCCCTCCTAGTGCATTCCTTCCCCTTCATTAGATCCTCAGATCCATGTACTGACATCCTTCTGCTGCACATCCTGCTCCTACAAACTGGTATACCTACCTCAGACGCTCTACTTCCCTCTCTGAGTATCACACCTCGCTCAGACACACCTTTCGCCTCTGCCCATCTACTGTGTACTCTGGACCTAACCCACTCGCCTACCCAAGGCACATTAGATTTCACCAATAGCCCCTCATTCTTTCCCCTCATCTTTCCTTGCTCCACCATCCTGAGTTGCGAGTTCAGGTTCAGGCACCACCTGGGTTGCTGCTGGAGGCATTCTGAGAGGAGCAGCTGAATGCAGTATGTACAGCAGTGGGGTTCTGTTGGCTGTCGGCAACTGCTGTTGTGAAAGTGTTTATCTAATGATCAGGAAGTGATTAATGAGTAAAGACCTTTATAAATGTGCTTCCCTTGTGTTCAGGTAGTTATCTGCCATCAGGCAGTCCTCCCCAAATCATGCACTCGCTGTTCACGTGGAGGTATTTGTTCTTGTTTGGACAAGAGTCAGCACACCGCCAATTTGGAATCCACTATTGATGCCACACAAGCTGATTTTTCCTTCAAAAAACACTTGTAAAAAAGTTTGTGTGCCACACCTTGAGACCCTTTTTGCTGGAGAACACTAAAATACTAGTATGAGTTAGAAAAATCACACAAGCCACCTAGGACAGTCTTAGGCACTCTGCTGAAGAGGAGGTTCTACAGGAAGAGGTCAAAGAACAGATTGGGGCTTTTTGCCCTTATCACCCTGCACATGTTCAGTGACACTGTGACAATGGTTAATACGATCAACTCACTATTTCATATGAGTCAAGCAAGCTTTGGTAGGTGACAAATAAGACGGTGTTACTAAAGTAAAGCCTTAAATAACTGATTCTCAGTCCAAGTTAGACACTTTGACGCTATCCCAGAAAATCAGAAAAGTGGGAGAGAATTGTCTCTGTGTTGGTAAGTGAGGCTCTGTGCTGACACAAACTGCAGGGCTCTCTAGACAGGCCTTGCAAAGAGTCACCTGGGGTGTTGGAGGTACATTGAAGAACATGGCAAAACGTGCTACACTGCAGATATTCCCCATGTTGTAGGACCATTTGGTTCTTTAGTATTTCTCAAAGTCCAGTTACTGGCCCTGCATGCTGCTGAGCAGGCCAGCTCTATAAAATTAGGGGAATTTGCTGTCTCTGCATAACGTTCTGTGTTTTTGTTCTTTCCATCCTCACAGTAAATGCTACATGTGCTGACTGCTCAGCTCTAAACTCAGTCCTGAGGCAAGACAGTGGTCTGAAAGCTAAACTTCTGCTTTCTACAGAATGAAGAAAAGGATATAGTTGATGATTCTTGTGGCAATTCTCAGAAAACCTCCTTGATGAGATGTATTTGTGAGCAGCAGATTTTGGAACTTGTGCCCCATTCCAGCATTTCAGACACTAGAGATCTGTTAGGATCTTTTCTATAAGGAAGATGGAAGACATCTTGCCTTTGTCCATATTGCAAACAGATCTAAATTAAATTGCAGGTATCCTGTGAGAAGCTCAGTTAGGGGCTACTGAATAGTAGCCGCATGGGAGATATAGAAGCAGCAGCTTTGAAGAGTTCCTTCTCACCCATATTTCAGCATAGGAATACCTCTGCAGGGTGTGGTGGCTGAGAACACAGGACATTTGTCATCCTGCTCTCACCCCCAAAACTCTGCAGCAATTGTCCTGCACAAAATATCCACACAGCAAGAGCAGCTGCACCAAACTAAATGGTGTGCTTTCTTCTCCCACTTTCTTTCACCTGAGCAAGAGGGAGAAAAGCTCCACCGCTGCAACATTTCTTCTCCCCTTATCAGGAATTCCCTTCCTTCAGTCTCTGACAGTTCATGAGGATGTACCATTAGTAAGAGAGGGTGGCTTCAAGGGAAGTTATGATGGCGCGAAGGTCTAAAAACTGCTACAGGGTTAGAAGGAATAGCTATGTGCTCTGCTTGCAGAATGGGGGGTGGGGGAGTGTTGCGCTGAGCTGCTATGGTTTGTGGGCTTAAGATAAGAGTTCTGTGAAGGACCATCCTTCCTAACCTTTACTGTAAAGGAAGCATGTGTAGTGGACAGGTAGCTTCACACAGGTGCTGTTCAAGATAGTAATGTGAAAAAGAAAAGTCTTTGGAGGTCAAAAGATGGAATATATTATCAACTCAAAGACAACTACAAGGGTTTTGAGAACAGTGATAGCTGTGTAGTTCAGCTGTGATTTATATATGTGATTAAAAATGAGTGGTCGTGGGTTTGCCCATGTGTAAAACTGGACAATCTGAGAGTCCTTTTCTTGTTAGTATAAAACCTGAAAGAAGAAAAGTACTTGTCGACACTTTGCATGAAAACCGACAGAGCATTCAAATGCACTGAACAGAGACATCTGTGTGTGGGGCCAGGCCTTGGCGGGTCCCAAGAAATTCTATAGGCAACTAAAGTCAGTAGAGTACAGAGAATAACATCAAGGAACTGTATGGTTTTGCCTGAAAGCAGTTTTGGCTAATTAGAGCATATAGATATTTTCCCTTTATAATGACCTTGCTTAAATAAGATGCAAGGAATATTTTAAGAATTATTAGACTCTGTTGTTATATTCACAATGTAATAGAGGGAAAGGTGGCTAGAGAATTTTACAATTCAGTCTAATACTGAAGACTGCAAACAGTAAAGAACAGGCAATCTATCTAGCCATCTGCTTGCTCTTCCTGCATCATATGGCTTCCCCATAGTTAACTTCTGGTGCTTTGTCCCACCTACTTGCACACTCAGTTTCACATGTCCCGTCCACTGGCACTCATCAAATCACTGGTCTCATTCTCCTATCGACACCTCCCTTGCTGTGAGGAATGGGTTGTGCTGGTCAAGTCACTCTGTCAGCCACGTTTGCTCAGGTGTGCACCTTTTTTTCTATTCCAAGTCCTTCACCCTCCGTCCCTAGAAGTTACATCCTCAGATAGTTGCAATGCATTATCATGCATAAGACAGCAGTGTGCCCAGGTGGCCAAGGCAGCCACCAGCATCCTGGCTTGTATCAGAAATAGTGTGGCCAGCAGGACTAGGAACGTGATCGTCCCCCTGTACTCTCCACTGGTGAGGCCCCACCTTGAGTACTGTGTCCAGTTTTGGACCCCTCCCTGGCAGAAAGACACTGAGGTGTTGGAGCGTGTCCAAAGAGCAACAAAGCTGGTGAGGGGTCTGGAGCACAAGCCTTATGAGGAACGGCTGAGGGAACTGGGGTTGTTCAGTCTGCGGAAAAGGAGGCTGAGGGGAGACGTTCTTGTTCTCTACAACTACCTGAACGGAGGCCGGAGTGAGGTGGGGGTCAGTTTCTTCTCCCAAATAGCAAGCAATAGGACAAGAGGAAACGGCCTCAAGTCGCACCAGGGGAAGTTTAGATTGGATGTTAGGAAAAATTTCTTCACAGAAAGGGTTATCAAACATTGGAACTGGCTGCCCAGGGAAATGGTTGAGTCATCATCCCTGGAGGTATTTAAAAGACGGGTAGGCATGGGGCTTCAAGACATGGTTTAGTGGTGGACTTGGCAGGGTTAGGTTTATGGTTGGACTAGATGATCTTAAGGGTCTTTTCCAACCTAAATGATTCTATGATTTTAATTTTTTAAAAAAAAAGTTTAGGTGATATTTTAAAATAAAATAAATTAAATAAAGCATTACTGAAGTACCACATGTGGCAAGCAACTCTCTGTTGGATTCTCTGCAGTTTGTAATTTCAAGTTCCTCTTTTTTTGTCACAGTCTAAGGGTTTGGTTTATTACAAAATCTTAAGTTCTGTAAGGGGTGGCTTTTTGGAGTCTATTGCCTTTTTTTAATAAAGTAATATTCTGCATAAATTAAGGATAAGATACACCATGGCACTAAGAACTGTGGGCTTTGTTCCCAAAATATTTGTTCTCACAGCCTTACAGTACTGAGTAACTGTAGCAGGTAGATAGATGCCTGCCTTTTTCTTTTAATCCCTTATATACTCACCCACATAATTCTTCATACCCTGCAGCGAATTATCCATGCATTGTTAATCAACCTTATTTCCCAACACCGAGGCCTACTCTTATGCTCTATTTTTCTTGTGTTCTGTAGTAACTTTTGCAATGATGCAAGCCAGTGATTTTACTTCATCCATTGGCGTACAAGACAATTACCATGTTGTGTTTAAAAAAAAAGCCTTCATACAGCATTGTGCAATTGACATCACATTTCACTCTTTCTGCTACCTTATTATTATTTTAATTAAAAAGTAGTCATGGAACATCTGCATTTCCACCCTGATAAACAGTAAGTACCCTAAATTTATAAATGAGTGTAAAAAACTTCACTACAAAGACTGGTGTCCAAGAAACACATAAATATTGATAGGAAGGATTTTATCAAAACACCTACTGTACGAAATGAAGGGACGTACAAGTGCTCTTATAAATGCTTATACAGATTCCTCAAATCCTGCCAGAGGCTCCAGGTGCAACAGAAGCTAGCGAAGGCAGGCATGTCCTTTTTTATTTAAGGAATTTGAAAAGATACAGCTTGTGTGTGCGTGTGCGCGCGCACGTGTGCTTGTGTGCTTCTCTGTCCCAAAGAAATTGGCAGGGACCTCTTGTAATTGAAGTTATTTTAGCATGAGGCAGTCTGGCTAAATGAGGCTTTAAATGAAGTACTGAAATCTTTAAGTATCTGTATGCAGATACTCATGGAAAAAAATAAGCACCTTCAAATCTGAAAACCAAGATTTTAAAAGAAACAGCAATATCTTTTTTTGTGAGCTTCTAAAGCTGATTCAGGTGGGAACCTCCTTTGCAGAACTGCACTTGGCAGCAGATCTGGCATTTTCCTGTCTTCCTATTGGACGAGGAAAAATTGTAAATCACCCTACTGCTTTCCCACAGCATAATTTTTGCAATCCTGCGTTGGCGACACTAACTAGGGAGACAGGTTAACCTTTGCCTTTAGTGAAGACTGCTGTAAGCCTTCTATTTAAAATCAGAGCCTTAACATTGCCTTGATTGCTATTTTGAAACCTACCTGTCTGCTTGTTAGTTTCACAGGCAGGAATGTAAACTGGCTTAGAGACTGCTTTTTGTTCTTTTTTAACACAGTGAGCTGGAGTGAAACTGGAGATGTCTGCAAAAAGAACAACCACAGGTCTCTCAAGAAGAAATGTGTTGGAGCTACCATAATGATATTTTATTTAAGAAAGAAAGAAAAAAAAACACAACAAAAACCCCAGGTTTGCCTCATGTTTTGATGCCCCTCTATTTGGTTTTCAGGTGTCCCTCTGAAGCTCTGAAAGCTTGATTTCTTGCTTGTGTAAGCTGCATTTTACATTAATTTTCTTTCTCTAGCAGGTGTGTTTTAAAGAAATATAGCTGACATTGAAAAAGTAGATAAAATCTTGAGAGCTGTGGATTGATAAACAGGGTAAATCTGCCCAATTTGGTGTAAAGTTTCAGTCACTGAGAGCAGACAGGGTTCTCAGCACTGCAAACAAGCTTGTGCTTGCTAAGCCACTGCCTAACAACACCATGCAGGTCTTACCAAATACATATGGCCCGAGGAAGTTTGTGCAGTCCCAGTTCTTTACAAATGGTTGAGTCAGAGTCATAGGTTTATAAATTGCCTTGTTTTCTGGGAGTGACAGGGGATTGGATGTGAAAAGGGGATATTATGGAAGAGGACGCAGGAGAGGCAAGCTTCTGGAGAAAAGGGATGAAGAAAGCAGGCTGAGGATCCCAGCCAGCCCTGCAAGCTATGTCAGAATCTCTTCTGCAATTTGCAGGCTCCTTAGAGCTTTCTATCAATGAACAATTTTAAATGTTAATGCAAAGTCTAAAGAAATAATGATTTTTGTTAACTTCAAATTAGGGGAAAAATATCTATTGCTTATTGTTGCAATGTTTTTTCAAAGCTTTGTCAAAGGAGAAGGGAGAATGGAAGAACAAAGACAGCGGCCTCGAAAAAAACCTAGACTTTACATTGAGAATTGGTGGCAGAAGAGAAAAACTGAGTGTAAGAGGAAAGCAGCTTAGAGGACTTCAACAGTTATTATGAGCACAGCTGGAAATTATCCCAGTGTGTAGGAAGGACAGGAAGGTAGTAAGAGACCAGCTTGACTAATGAGATGCTCAGTGACCTCAAACACAAGAAACTGGTTTTGCAGGGTTGCTCTGTAAATCAGATCAAGAAAATGATCTAGATTAAAAAAAGAGCACAAAAAATGTCTTTGTCCTTCCCTCCCCCACTCTTTGTTTTTTGTAACACTGAGTTGTTTCACTGATACAGCAGATAATGTAGGCCTACAAACAACAGCATCAGCACTACTCGAGGAGTTGATGCTGATGCTTAGAGGTGAGGATCTCCTGCTGCCTCAGAGATGAGATGTTTAGAATGTATTCAGAAAGGACACGGATCTCCAGTACAAATCTGAGGTGGGAAAAGTCTGGCTAGGCAGCAGTGATTTGAAAAAGCCTCTGAGTTGAACAGATTGTGCGCTGCAGGTGAATCAACAATGTGACACTTGCAAAAAAAAAAAAAAAAGACAACTGTTTAGGGCATGTAGAAACAGGGGTAAATTCTGGCACATCACATAACCTTCTCAATTGATTCAGCACTGACAATGTGAATGTGGAGCCTAGTAGTGGACACGAGATTTCAAGAAAAATGGCAACTAGCTGGAGAGAGTTCAGAGGAGGACAGGAAAAACGTATGTGTAAAGTGGTCTGTGAGGAAAGATCAAAAAAAATTAGTGTTTTTAAATCTAGGGAAGACTGAGGAGATGCATGGAATTTTCCAGTTTAGCAGCATCTTTTTTATATACTCATCAGGGATTAAATCTTTTAACAGTGTCCTCTAGAAACAGCAGAAATAGTATGAGGCTGAAACTACAGGACGTGGAGGTCTAGCTTCTTGTCTCCAGTCATATGTATAACAAAGTGCAGGAGGAGATTCCCTGGGGAAGAGTATGAGTGTCTATGACTAGAGGTTTTAAAACAGGTTAGACAGGCATCTGTCAGGAATGGTTTAGATATGGCAGATGCTTCCTGGGAGCAAAGGCCAGCGAGCAGGATTTACGAGGTTCCTTCCCGTGTGAATTGCTGTGAGCCTCTGGAATCCAGGAGAGAAGCCTGGCCATGAAAAACACAGAAAACATGACCGTACCTCACCACGCTGCGCAGTCATGAATGGTCCTTACCATCGTGGCTGTGCAGAATCACTGCTTCTCCCCACCACTACTAGAACTTCCAATTTTGCGTTGTTCTGTTTTTGTTGTTGAGTGAAACATATTTGCTGTAGTTGGGGGGGAAACGGAGTATTTCATTTTAGTTCTGGTAATTACGGTTTTCTTTTTGGTTAGTAACAGTCCTCAGTTCATCTGTATTACCTATACGGAAATGCTCATGGCAATAGCTCATAGTAATGAGTTGTGCTTATCAGGAGAGATGATGTCTGCCGTGGGACCAATAATGATGGCATCTCTCTACAAATGTTGCTTAAACTGCTGGGCTCCAAAACCTCCTGTCTGTAATACTTTTCTTTGCTCACGGTATGTTAAAAATCACCTGAAAGATAGCACTTCTCTCTCCTTCCCAGCTGCTGGAACGAGAGCAAGGGGTGTTCCGGGCTCCCTAGTTCTTTTCTTTGAGGGTGGCAGAGCACTGGAACAGGCTGCCCAGAGAGGTGGTGGAGTCTCCAACTCTGGAGACATTCAAAACCCGCCTGGACGCGTTCCTGTGTAACCTGCTCTAGATGACCCTGCTCTGGCGGGGGGGTTGGACTAGATGATCTCCAGAGGTCCCTTCCAACCCCTACCATTCTCTGGTTCTGTGTTTCTCCCAGGCAGAGGCCGAGGGCTGAGCCGCGCCGCCGCTGAGGGGACGCGGCAGCGGCTGGGGGCCCGATTTGGGAGCGGGGCCGGACTGTGCCACCGCCGGGGCCCGGCAGGCCCAAAGCACCGCGCGCTACTCGGTACCACGAACCCCACAACCGCCGCAACGGCTGTAACGACAGCACCGCGGGCGGTCCTCGCGCACCGACACCGCCGGCGGAGGGCGGGGCCTGGGCGGGGCCGAGTGGTATCGGGCGCTGCCTGGCACTGACCGGCAGTGCGGCGGCTTCTCTCCCAATGGCGGCCGGCGGCGGTGAGGCCGGGCGGCCCTACGACCTGGTGGTGTTCGGGGCTTCGGGCTTCACCGGCCAGTTCGTGGTGGAGGAGGTGGCGCGGGCGGAGGCCGGCGGGGAGCTGCGCGGCGGCCTGCGCTGGGCCGTGGCCGGGCGGAGCCGGGAGAAGCTGCGGGCGGTGCTGGAGCGGGCGGCCGAGAGGCTGGGTACGGGCCGCGGCCGGGGGGCGTGCGGCGCAGCGCCCTGGTGCGGGGCCCGCTCGGCCCCCGTGCCGCGGCCCCGTCCGGTGGCAGCCGCCGGCGGGCGGGCGTGAGGGGCCGGGGCGGGCCGAGGGTCGAAGCGGGGGGCGGCGGCTCGTCCCGGGGAGGGAAGGGAGCGGCGGTCGGTGACGGCGGTCTCCGGTGCGCAGGGAAGGCGGCGCTCGGGGCGGAGGTCGGCCTGCTGCTCTGCGATGTGGGCGACGCGGCCTCGCTGGCCGCCATGGCGAGGCAGACCCGGCTGGTGCTCAACTGCGTGGGCCCGGTGAGTGCGAGGGCGCGGGCGGTGCTCCCGCGGCCTCCAGGGGGCGCGGCTGCCGGTTTGCGTGCGGCCGGGCTGCCCGCTCGGCGGGCGGGAGGGCTGCCGCTGGGCTGCGGGGTGTCAGGAGCCGCCCGGCTGGAACGCGGCGGCTCTCTTTTGGAAGAGAACCGCAAGTGCTGGCGTGTGCTATAATCGCCTGAGGGTTTTCCTCGCTCCCGTTTCTGCAGGTGTAGTTCACGAAGAGTTCTCGCTGAAATACAGCAGTGTTTGGTTTAAGTCTTTCCCAGGCAGTACAAGAAACTGCTTGAAAAGTGGGGAGGAGGTTTGGGGTGGAGTGCTGGGATGGAAAACAGAGCTGGAAAGAAGCCTGTCGGCTTGCTGGTTTAAGTTCTTGGCCCCTTTAAAATTATCAGCTGCAATATTTCCAGCAGATTGAGAGGGGATCAAAGTACGAGAGCTGCAAGTGAGGTCTTTGAAATTCAGAGTATTTAAGTAGGGAATATGCTGATAAAACGAGTGCAAAAAGCGTAACTTGAGATTGGATTTATGAAATTGGCCTTGGTGATGAGACAAATACGGTGGAGTAATCTGTGCAGCAAACTCAATTATGAACATGAAGTTTATCACGCTGTTCCTTCTCCCCACCCTGCCCCCCAAGAAACTACATGTGCTGTAACTCTTCTGCCCCTCTTGGCAAAATCAATAGCCACCAAGCGTTTACTTGTAGATGCATACGTTAGGTAAAGCACGCTGTGTGAGTTGTGGTGTGGGGCTTTTATTTTGTTATGTGTCATGTTCTTTCCTTACTACAGTATAGATTCTTTGGAGAGCCTGTGGTAGAAGCTTGTGTTGAAAATGGTGCAAGCTGCATTGACATCAGTGGAGAACCCCAGGTATGTGGCAGTAGAAAAATGCTACCTTATATCAAGGATCTGTTAAAGGAGTATCTGTTTAGTATGTTCTGTGTTTCTGCTAACGTTTTTGAAGGTGAAGGCAATTTCTGCCTCCTGATCTACAACTTCAAGGTGCATTAATTCATTTAAAGTACAGTAGTGTGTATTAGTTGTATACTTTTCTTACTTTTAGACGAGAGCCTCTCAGGTTTTCTCTGGAAATCCCAAACTTTTGAATTCTGCTTCAAGTCTCGGTTGTGATTCTACGGAAGAATTCTGTGTAAATTGCATTTCTTTGCACTGCTGTGACGCTTTCATACCATAAAGCAGGAGTACTATGTATCTGTCTTAAACGTACTTGTCAGAGGCTTGAAGCATGCTGGGTGCTGTGATACAACAGTAAAGTGCTGATGGCTAACCTCGGGTATGGCCAAATTTGGAATTCTGCTTTAAATATTTGTTCTGACTGTGTTTTAGTTTCTGGAAGGAATGTACCTGAAATACAATGAAAAAGCTGCGGAAAAGGGAGTATATGTCATTGGAAGCTGTGGCTTTGACTCGATACCAGCGGATATGGGAGTACTGTACACCAGAGACAAGTTGAAAGGTGACTGAAATAAGCGTGACCTTATGCTGAAAAAGAAATGCAACTGATGCTTTCATCTGGTTTCCTAAAGCAGCAGTGTTTATGTGGACACTCTTTCAGTCTCTCTTTTTGCCTGCCTTTACCAGCTGACTGGTTTCAACCCACTCTGGTAGATAAAAAATTTAGAAGTAAATCTTACTCCCATTAGATTGGAGAAAATTCATCATTAGGTAGAGGAGGGATTAAAGGAAAGTTTGCTCACTGAGAGAACAGAAGCTTCAGTTGCCAGCAGCGGGCTGTTCAGCCAGCACATGGATGTTGGCAGGCAAGCCTCAGCACACTGTCTCTTGTGCAGTGAGAATCTTATAGGGAAGAGACAGTGGGGACAGGAAGGCTGAGGGAAAGGGACTGCAAATTAGTGGGTCGTCAGATTTCATAAGTTTTGTTTTTCTACCACAAGCACTGGGAAGCTGTTGTTTGAGTGTATGAGACAGTGCCATACAGTGCCTTTTTCTTTAAAAGCAGCTAGAGAGTAACTGGAAGAGGATACATATATTTGAGAAAAGATGTGAGATGATTTAATTCTATGCAAATAGTACTTGGTCCTTAATCTCAAACGAGGATACTTTGTTCGTTAGGCTTGACTTTCAGTTGGAAGGGCTGATAAGAGTATCCAAATGTTTTGCTTTCATGGACTATTAAAACTGCTATTAAGTGGGATTTTTTTACATTGGAGTGTATCATCAACTTCAAGAAAACTCAAACTGGATCTGACTGGAGGGAGAGAGGGGGCATGGAAATGAGTTTCTGGTTATTCGTGGGGTTATAATTTGATTCCTGATACTTCTTTTGAATAAAGATGTCTTTTATCTGTTCCTGTTTTGAGTTTATGGTATTATCTACGCAGTTGCTTGCCCACACAAGTACAGTTTTACAATGTCAGAAGGAATTGAGCAAAGTAAAACAGCAGAATTTAGAGGAGTTGTTTTGTTTTGCTGTTCATCACAACTGAGCATTCTTTGCAAAACATGAGCTATGCTAAAATGAAATGTTTTAGAATATCTTGGGTGTTTCAGGTTTTTTGTAGGTTTGTGGGTTTTGTTTGGGTTTGGGGTTCTTGTTTGGGTTTTTTTTTGTGGTTAAAGTCTACCAAAATCTGTAAGTCCCTCTCAGTTTTCACAGCCTATGTAATCTTTTCTTTTGAAACTGGGAGGAAAACTCAATATGGCTCTGAATATTTTCCTTTTTTTTTTTTTCTTTGATCATTTACATCATCTCGTTAACTAGATAAGATGAATGAAAAACTGAATGACTAAAGATTAGTGACTCTTACTGAAGTACTTCACATAAAAAAAATTGATACTTGCTAACTAAAATAGCTATGGAACTTAATCTTAGTTTATTTTACTTTGAGCTGAAGATGTGACTCTGCCTTTACAACTAATTTTGTCAATGGCCTGCTTCTGGAGTCTACCAGAGTGTACTCTGGCTTTGTGAACTAATGACTGCATATGGCAAGTAATGCTTTCTCTTCCCTTAAAGGTACCTTAACTGGTGTTGAAAGTTTCCTGATGGTGAAATCTGGGCCTGAGGTTAGTTCATTTATACCTTCTTGGAACTCGGAGGTATTTGTGATAACATCGCTGTAGCCCATTCGAATAACTGTTGTTAACTTAATTCAGACCAAGGAACAAGCTGGCAGTTTGTTTATGATGAGCCTAAGAACTTTAGGAGCTAATAAAAGTATCCCAAGCAAACACCCTTTTGTAAGGTTCATTTGCATGGGGTGTCTACCTAGCATTTGTTGCGTTAAACCAAGTAGTTCTTCAAACAGCTTTTGCAGAGATGTGGGAAGGATTCATACACAAGTAAGCTATAACAGATACACAGTGTGTTGCCAGTAATCCTAGTGAATTACTGTTGGCTGTTTGGGGTTTTTGTTTTGTTTTGTGGGTGTGTGTCTGTATGTGTGTGTTTCAATATACTTTAATGCATGTAATCATAGTACATATATGTAATATTGTGTAATATATGTAATAATTCTAAGGTCATTATTAAAATAATGCAATAATGACCCAAACCAAGCCGATGTTGGTGCCCAACAATCAAACATCCTGTCCTGAGCACCCATCTTGACAGATGGAGCCCAAGTCACCGTGTATTCTTAATGAACACGTGGAGGAAGCTTGTGGAATGGGAGAGTAAAATCTCTCTGTTAAAGAACATGGGATAGTAGTTCATGAGAATGTATAAATCTGTATGTTGGGTATAAAGATGGTTTAAGTACGTAGTAGAAGTTGGAAGTGTTGGTAAGAAGGGATTTCGGTAATGAAAATTAAATACGATGGCATGATTAGTAGATGCGTGTGTGTGTGTATATATATATACATGTATGTATGTATTAAATATGCAGGACCAGAGTATGATGCAAATAGTATGGAATAGGGAGTGGAGATTGTATTGAGTTTGGCTGAGATGGAATTCATTTTCCCCATAGCAGCCCTCATAGTGCTGTGCTTTGGATTGGGCGCTAGGAAGGTGTTGATAACACACCGGTGTTTTGGCTACACACAGCACCCAGGCTCGCTCTCCAACATCACCCCCCTCACCAGTAGGCTGGGAGTGGGCACGATCCTGTGCGGGGATATAGCCAGGTCAACTGACCTGAACTGACCAAAGGGATGTTCCATACCCTATGCCATCTGCTCAGCTATAAAAGCTGAGGAGGGGGAGGATTCCTTATTACGACATTTGCCTTCTGGAGCAACTGCTATGTGTACTGAAGCCCCACTTCCCAGGAAGCGGCTCAACATCACCTGCTGATGGGAAGTAGAGAATAAAATCTTTTGGTTTGCTTTGCTTCCGCATGCAGCCTTTGCTTTTGCTTTATTAATCTGCCTTGACCCAAAAGGGTTTTTTCCCAACTTATTTTCTCCGCTCTCTGTCCTGCTGAGAAGGGGAGTGATAGAGCCGCTTGGTGAGCACCTGGCGTTCAGCCACGGTCAACCCACCACACTTCACTATACTTTAATGCATGTAACCGTAATACATACACGTAATAATGTTTAATACATGTAATAATTCTAAGGCCATTATTAAAATAATACATGAAATCTTGAGATACTGAATTAATTACTGTTTCATGGTATGTCACCAGGGTGCTTGTATACATGATGGGACCTGGAAGTCAGCTGTTTATGGCCTCGCAGATCAAGACAACCTGAGGAAGCTTCGAAAAAAGATAGGATACAGCCCTGTTCCAGTAGTTGGTGCAAAACTTAAAAGAAGGTATAAAAAGCATAAGATGTGAAATGTGCTGTCTTCTGACAGTTCCAGTATTGATTATAAAGATTGTTAATATACTTTAAATACTAAAAAGATGCATTTAGGACTTCAGTATCATAAAAATACGTAGATGCTCGTTTAGTAGAATTGAAGGTAAGTTCAGGTTTACTGATTTGTTCCTTCTTTAATGAAAAACAGAATATGTCCTAGCATTTACTGGGTCTCAAAGTTAACTTGTTCTAAGAGATTTTTAGTGATGTGGCAAACTTCTGAGTTTTGTTTCAAAAGTGATCAGTAGAAGGGAAAAAAGAAATGTGAAGCGAATATTGTTTTTATTATCAAGTTCATTCTTGCTAGAGCGCATAAAACTTTGAGGCGAGGAAGGATGAATTTGGAATGGGTTGCTTTCAGCGAAAAGAGATAACGTCATAAAAATGCTTGAGAAAAAGCCAGTATTGGTAGGGCTGTTATGATCAGTCTTTTCAGTTTGCATAAACGTTTGAATGTTTTTTTTTTCTGACTTTTTTTTTTCCTATTTGCAGAGGACTTGTGTTTTACAATCAGGAATTCAAGCAATACTCCATTCCATTCATGGGATCTGATGTTTCTGTTGTGAAACGGTCTCAGCGTTACTTGCACAGAGAGTTGCAGGAAACACCTGTAAGCTACTGTTAGTTGGTGTACTATGTCTTTATTACCATTTTCAACGCAACTTTCCTTTATGTAATAACTGTTCTTAGTGCATACCTGGGTTTCTGTAATTTGGTAAATAGTAATGAACTGTGGTGTGCTTTTGCTTCTGTAAAGAAGGGGGCTTGTTCTGTTGATCACCTTTGGAAGCTGCTTGACCTGATGTGGTCCAGGTTCTTCTGGGTTTCATGCTACTTGATACTTTACCTGATGAGATTGCTTATTGCTGTTGGCATAATAGTTACGAGAATCTCTCATAGGGTTCTCATGCTGTCTGGTTTCTGGGTATGTAGTTGTGGGGAACGGAAGCCTGGAGTCACAGAAATATTTGAAAGGTGGGCTTCATGATTTTCGGGAATGATAAATACTTTAAAGTCTGATCCTGTGCAGATGCTTTTTTTGTTGTATTAGCAGAGCTTCTAAAAGCATCTTAATTGTAGTCTGTGTAACAATAGTCATCTCAGTATCATGTGGTAAACGTTCTGATACAAATGAGCAGCATACGAATTCTTTATCTGGAGAATTCTTGAATTCTTTGACACTTCGGGTGTCTGGTGTGCAGAGTAAAGGCAATGTGAAGTGGTGGTGGTGGAAAAGATGTTTTTGTTTTCTGTGGTTTCCTGAGGGGACACCAGCACCAACAATCTGTATAGCAGCTGGGCAGAATCACAGGCATCAGTTAAGAGAGAAAGGCAAGACAGCACTCCAAAAAATACGCTTGGAAACTACTAATGAGAAAGGCTTGCCATTGCTATTCCAGAATTCTAAAGTAAGGCCTCTATTTCTCCTTAAGTAAAGCACAAAGAGGAGGAAAGAAGATATTGGGAGAGAAGTCTGAAATCAGATACCAAAACACATCTTTCTTTAAAGTTTTCCACTCTTGTTTACCATGCTCACCCCCTTGCCATTCTGTAGTTAAATTGTCTTCTCATAATGAATTATGAAGCATTATTCAAAAAGTCATTTAGAACTAAGACAGTTGTTTAAGGCACTACTTAAACAGCTGTCTATTGTATCAAACAATTGTATCCTAGTTCTAGGGTAGATTTATTTTTACAAATGAATTGATGCAAAAATTTCGATGTGAGTTCTGTCACTGAAAACATGTTTTTGCCTCAGGTGCAGTATGGCGCTTACGTGAACATAGGTGGTCTTGGCTCTGTTATCAAGCTGATGTTTGCTGGCATTTTATTTCTTCTTCTTGTGAAGTTTAGCTTTGGAAGAAAACTTCTGATAAAAGTAAGTGTTCAAAACACAAAAGAATTAAGTGTTTGGAGATTATTTTTTTTCCCCTCTGGTTTATCACTGGTTGTTTTTGTTTTTTTTTTTTTTTTTTTTTTGTCCCCCCCCATTATGTAGTACCCGGAATTTTTCTCTGCTGGACGCTTCACAAAGAAAGGACCAACCCAGAAACAGGTAACTGACTGTTTACCATCACAATTATGGAAAAAAAATTGTTACAGTGATGGCAGAATAGTAGTCCAGAGTCAACTGCTTAGTCTGAAAGAAATAACTTCTAAATGCACATTGTGTGTGGGGCTGTTCAGATAGCTTTGAATATTTGAATAATCATGCCTTCTGTTATTAGACACGGAAGTATGTGGAACTCATATGAGGAGAAAATGGATTGTGTTGCTGGGTCTGATGTATTTACATGGATGGCTGACAGCACTCAGTCTGTCAAGGTGATAACAGAGGGAGACTGAGTAGCAAAAACCCAGGACTGAAAGCAGCCAGAGCATAAATGGACTTTAGAGCAGTAACAATTCTAACAAATTGGAAGTGATTAAAAATGTAGATGAAATTCTACCTTTTGAGCAATAACTCAAAAGAACTACTCTTATGTTTAGATGGATCTTGGTATTTGGCATAATAGATACTTAGATTTACTCTTTATGCTTACCTGATGTGAGTTACTGTTTTGGTGACCACACTTGCCTTGTCCACTACAGATGGATGGAACCTCTTTTACAATGACTTTTTTTGGTGAGGGTTACAGTGAGGGGCAAGATCCCCAGAACGGCAAACCAAATGTAAAGATCTGCACTGAAGTGAAAGGACCAGGTATGTACGTTAGTAGCAGCTCGCTGCTTTTGCCTCCTGTTCCCTACGCTAAAAGTGGTTTATGGTTCCGCTGCTATTACTTTCACCCTCAAGGAACACTTGCAACAGGGACAAAGTCAACAGCCTTTACAGAATATTAGCTCGGATGCTAGTATTCACTGTGACCTCTTTTTTTGAAATAGCCAATTCATTTGCATTCTTGTCATTCTCTTTCCTTCTGACTTCCCATATTGATTTTCATTTTTGCAGAGTACAGCAGTTAAAGGGCGAGTGCTTTAAGGATAGTTTTCATTTGTTACAGCCTGGACCTGTTTATTTCTTCTCCTCTGTGAGTGAACTTAAATAGATCAAACTTAACCCTGGCAGGTTATCATTTCTAGCTGAAACATACTTGTCTTCAGATAGTTCCTTTGAGGGGAAGATGACACCTGAAGTAGAGTTTGGAGACAGCAAGAATGTATATTCAGAAAGGAGTTAATGAAGCATACCTTCTTTAAATGACTAGATGTGGCTAAATGCAGCAGTCTCACTCCAAAAGTCTGAATTACATTCTACATTTCAACACGCTGTATGTTGTTTGGTTTTTTGCTCAGAGCCTGGCTACGTTGCTACACCAATTGCAATGGTTCAAGCAGGTGTATCTCTCCTGGAAGATGCAGCTTGTCTGCCTAAAAGGTAAGTGCCTTCCCATGCAGAACAGCTTGGTCTTCTTTAAAGCTACCCTGTGCACGTCTCTCTTTGAAAATGCAGGTCTCATATCCCTGTGGATTTCTGTGTTGCCTCACCCAAATCGCTGTGCAAGGGAGATACTTCACCACAAGCTGATTTAAAGCCATTTACTCTCCATCTGCCTTTCAGTTTGAAAGGATGTAGTCATAGGTTTTTAGTAACGCTTTTGCAGCATCTATTGCACCAGATGCTATATATTCAGTGAATGCAGTGGTTTCTGTTGAGTTTGCCGGATGCAGAAATGAACCCATGAATATAACCAGCCTTTGCCAGATTCCTCATATGCTCTCCTGTAGGACAGTAGCTTTTTCTTTCTTAGGCAGGGAAGCAGGTCTTTGACCTCAAAAAAGGTGGCGCTCAATGACTGTATCACTAATGTTATTCTTTTGATTTTCATTAACAGGGGTGGTGTATATTCTCCGGGAGCTGCCTTCTCCAAAACAAAACTGATTGAGCGCCTCAACAAACGTGGTGTTGAGTTCTCTGTTATTAGCAAGCCTGAAGTCTGAAGTCAGAGCGTAACTGTATGAACTACCACCTCTCCTGGGTTGAACTCCAATAAAAATATAGCCAAACGGCTGTAAAAGCCTCATCATAAAATAGTTTCACTGCGCTATTGTTTTACAGCAAAAACAGGAGAAGAATTGAGTTAAAAGTTGTAATAGTGTTTGCTGTAGCGAGCAAACCCTTGAAGGGTATTGAATTTTCATTCACAAGCATATTGAATCAGTGACTTGTTGGGTACTAGAACTAGAATTTTGTTTAACCTCTTTCCTCCAAGTGTTACGTTACTGCTTAATGGAACCGCCACAGCATCTGCTGCACAGTTAACCACAGCCTTCACCCCATTCCCCAGCTATTAAAAGCAGGCAGGCCCTGGGTAATAAGTGCCTTGGCAGATGAAACCACTAGTTGTGTCTTTTTTTCCTGTGTTGTTATGAAGGTCATCTGACTCCATACCCTTCTCTGGAGGTATGTGGACTTTCCTCCTTACTCGCTTTCCTGTAGCGAGGTGGTGGGCTCGCCTTCTCTGGAGGTACTGAAAATGTGCCTGGATGCCAACCTGTGCTGGCTGCTCCGGGTGCACCTGCTCTAGCAGGGGCTGGACTCGATGACCCACAAAGGCCCCTTCCAGCCCCTGCCATTCTGTGAAGAGCCAGCACCAGGAGACGGGTTTGTCAATGTGACTGAGACCAGCCAGGCTGCGGCTCCTCTGCCCGTGGTGGCTGGTGGTGGGGCCGGGGGCCTGGGTGGCCCTACGAGCTGGTGATGTTCGGGGCTTCGGGCTTCACCGGCCAGTTCGTGGTGGAGGAGGTGGCGCGGGCGGAGGCCGGCGGGGAGCTGCGCGGCGGCCTGCGCTGGGCCGTGGCCGGGCGGAGCCGGGAGAAGCTGCGGGCGGTGCTGGAGCGGGCGGCCGAGAGGCTGGGTACGGGCCGCGGCCGGGGGGCGTGCGGCGCAGCGCCCTGGTGCGGGGCCCGCTCGGCCCCCGTGCCGCGGCCCCGTCCGGTGGCAGCCGCCGGCGGGCGGGCGTGAGGGGCCGGGGCGGGCCGAGGGTCGAAGCGGGGGGCGGCGGCTCGTCCCGGGGAGGGAAGGGAGCGGCGGTCGGTGACGGCGGTCTCCGGTGCGCAGGGAAGGCGGCGCTCGGGGCGGAGGTCGGCCTGCTGCTCTGCGATGTGGGCGACGCGGCCTCGCTGGCCGCCATGGCGAGGCAGACCCGGCTGGTGCTCAACTGCGTGGGCCCGGTGAGTGCGAGGGCGCGGGCGGTGCTCCCGCGGCCCCCAGGGGGCGCGGCTGCCGGTTTGCGTGCGGCCGGGCTGCCCGCTCGGCGGGCGGGAGGGCTGCCGCTGGGCTGCGGGGTGTCAGGAGCCGCCCGGCTGGAACGCGGCGGCTCTCTTTTGGAAGAGAACCGCAAGTGCTTGAGGGTTTTCCTCGCTCCCGTTTCTGCAGGTGTAGTTCACGAAGAGTTCTCGCTGAAATACAGCAGCGTTTGGTTTAAGTCTTTCCCAGGCAGTACAAGAAACTGCTTGAAAAGTGGGGAGGAGGTTTGGGTTGCGCTGCAGTGTGTAAAGTGGTGCTGGGGTGAAAAACAGAGCCAGAAAGAAGCCCATCGGCTTCTTCAGAGTTGAGGGCATCAGCTTCCTTTTATGTTTTAGGGGTGCTTTCTCAATATTTTGTTGCAAAGCCTCCTCTGATATGAGAAAACAGGTTTAGTAAGGGATGTTGCAGATAAAAAATGCCCTTAGTTTTTCTCAAAATTTAAACAGCGTTTTTAATTTTTTAAAACACTCCTATCTGTAGCAAATGGCTACATATTAGAATGATGTGCTAAAACATGCTGCTTCAGAGGAAAACAATTTCAGTTCCAGAGCAAAAGGATTTCTAAGAGTGGTTTACCAGTACCGGATTTTTGCTGAAATCACGGGTTTTCCAGCGCAGCTCACGGTGCTTGCTTTGGTTCCGTTGAAAGTGCAGGCACACGGAATAAGCAACAGGGAGAAGAGAAAAGTCATGGGGCAGAAACTTAATTTTTAAGCTGCTGAAATACACAGCCTTGCTTTTGCTGTTTGTTGCCTAACCCACAAGGGGCTTAGAAACGCTTATAGCCCAGAGCTGTCTTGTTAGATGATGTCCCTAAAAACAGATGTCAGAAAGAGAAAATGACGCTACTAATGAGTGATCTGCATACTGGTTTAAATCCATTTTTAATCATTCAGAGCTGAGCTGTACTGTACGGACACCATAGTTACGTTGTTTTATTTACTCTGGAAGTGAGGGGAAAAAACCAGCTGTGGAATTTGTTAGCTTTAATAATTAAGCATTGGATGTTCAGATGATCTGGATGTCCTGCTGGTAGCTCTGCTGACTAAAGAGGGAGGCTGAGTTTATAACCGAAGTATTTAAATCTCTAAAGCTAACCTTTTTGAATGCCTTACAGAAATCAAAGAGTATTTCTTTCTGGTTATTTATTAGGAACGTGAAATGTGCTTAACTGATTCGTGTCAGTGTGGAACAGTGTTAGGGCCACAGGGTGAAGTGTGACCTTTGGTTGTTTTGTCTGTCTGGCCGCAGACGAGACGGTGTGTCTGTCGTGTCTGTGTTTTGCAGGAGCCACCTGGCGAACATTCTAGAATACCAGCTTAAACCGGTCCTGTTGTTATCTGCACAGTGACCTGTAAGAGGGGGGGATACGCCCATTTTTGGCAAGGGCCAACCATTTTAGAGGCAGTTATGAATATGTACTAGTATAGGAGATATAAACCAAAAATGGGGTCTGTAAGGTGTGTGTCTTGGTTGGGCAGAGACCCCCGGCACACCCAGCGCTGTTTGCTTGCCTTTATTCCTTTAATAAATTATAAATTCTAATTGGAATCCTGTTTGTGATTAAATCATTTATCACAATTTGGGGGCTCGTCCGGGAGGGTCTTAGTTCCTGAATTCTGACTTGATCTAGGAGGGGCGCCCCACCATTAGGTGGCTCCTGATCAGGTCAGGTCGGGACTAACGCCATCCTGAACCTGAGTAAAGGCAAGCAAAGAAAAGATTTTGATTTTTATTTTTATAAGCTCCTTTGCCGGCTGCAGCAGTTTATTTTACCTGTAATTCTGCGCGCGAAGATCCGAACAAAGACGACGGAGTCGTAAGTATTTAAAGTGTATACCGTTCGGTTGGGTGGGATTCGGTTGCCTGTGTGTAAGAGTGTGATTGAGACGGAACCTGGTTCCGAAGTGATTGTGGAGGTCTTCTAACCGCGGTTCCAATCTCCCGCGAGGGACTTGGCCGGTGAAGGACCGAAGCGATTCCTATAGGATTCGTGGGTGGGTGATAGGTCCTAAACCCCCTGCAAGACGCTCTTACTGGTAACCAAGGGCTGTAGGAATTGCCACAGTAAAATTCCTAGATGGGTCAGACAAAATCGAAGACCCAGGACCAGAGGAAAGGGAGCAAATTACCAGATATACCATTGGAAAGTCCATTAGGAATAATGATTAGGAATTGGAATGAAAGGGGCCCCAGAAAAGGAAAAAGTAAATTAAAATTAGTTCACTATTGTATGATTGAATGGCCGAAGAAACCTTTAAAACCACATGTCTTTTGGCCTGGTTTTGGATCCTTAGAAGACTGGATTTGCCAGGCCTTAAATCTATATGTTAATTCAAAGGAACCTTTTAGTCAGGAGGAAAGTGATTATGCAGGATTATGGATCAGGACTTCACGTCCTTTTCCGGCTTCAATACTTACATTAAAAACGGATGAAAAGTCTGAGAAAGAAGAAGGAAACAAAGACAAAAAAGGGAAGGAAAAAGATGATAAAGGGGAACCACTGGATAACTTACCACCTCCATATCCTAACAATCCTCCTCCAACGGCGGCTCTCCCTCCAGGGGCCGTAGTACCCTCACCAGTGCCACCGTTACCCCTGCCTCCACCACCGACAGCACCGGAATTAGATCGACCTCCGGCTGCATGTACGAGAAGTAGAACTGTCACATCTGGGGGAGCTTCTCCATATCCCTTACGAGAAGTACCCCTCGGAGGCAATCAGGGAGGCATCGGGTTTGTGGCAGTTCCATTAAATACCACAGATGTAAGGAATTTCAAGAAAGAAATGGGGACCCTATTAGATGATCCCCTTGGAGTAGCAGAAAAACTAGACCAATTTTTAGGACCTAATACTTATACCTAGGAAGAAATACAATCCATTTTAGGGATCTTATTTACTGCTGAGGAAAAGGGACTAAAATTTTTGTAGCAGCAGTAAAAGAAAGTCAGAAAAATCAGAATCCGTTTAGAGAGAAAAGGGAAAAAAGAATAGAGCAGACACCCAGAGGACAGCCTCATAGGGAGAGATTCACAATTCCTGTCTGTTACTACTGTAACAAGAGGGGACATGTTCAGAGGAACCGTCCTAATAAGTGAGAACAAGATGAGAAAATGTTCAAAGAAGAATAGGGGTGTCAGGGGCTATATCTTTTGGGGACTTAAACATCAACAGAGCCCTTGATAAAATTATTAATAGGTCCCCATAAGGAGGAGGTTTTATTTTTAGTGGATACAGAAGCTGAAAAATCAACCATTCAGAAACTTCCAAAAGGAATAGAGATAGGGAGGAATTATATGTCAGTAGTCGGGGCAAAAGGAGAACCTTTTAAAGTCCCTATCTTGAAAGATGTAGAAGTAGAAACAGAAAAGAAAATTTGTCTTAATGATTTACTTTTGCTCCCTGAAGTGGAATACAATTAACTAGGAAGGGATCTGATTTTGAAGTTAAACTTGAGCATTCAGAGTCAGGGGAACAAACTGCTGATCAAATTATATACTTTAACACAGGAGGATGAAGAAGCTATTAACCCCTCGATGTAGTATAAAGAAGGGGAAACTGGAAAAATAAAAATGGGCCCCATAAGCGTTCAAATAATAGATCCACATCGTTCGATTAGAATCAAGCAATACCCTATACCCATGGAGGGTTGAAAAGGATTAAAACCTGTAGTTGACAGACTTTTAGAAAAAGGAACCTTGGAACCATGTATGTCACCTCATAATACACCCATCCTCCCTGTAAAGAAACCGGACGGGTCATACAGAATAGTACAGGATTTAAGAGCTGTAAATCAGCGAACGATTACTAAATTCCCTGTAGTGGCAAATCCCTATACTTTATTAAGTCATATTTCTCCCAGACATACTTGGTATAGTGTGATAGATTTGAAAGATGCTTTTTGGGCCTGTCCTCTGGACGAAGGATCTAGAGATTATTTTGCTTTCGAGTGGGAGGACCCCGAAACGGGACAGAAACAGCAATTAAGATGGACGGTATTACCACAGGGGTTTACGGAGTCACCAAATTTATTTGGGCAAACTTTAGAGAAAATCTTACAGGATTTTACATTACCCCAGGAGATAAAATTATTGCAATATGTAGATGATTTATTAGTAGCAGGAGAAACTGAAGAGGGGACCCGAGAAGCTACTATTAAATTGTTAAATTTTCTAGGGGAGAAGGGATTGAAAGTGTCCCGATCAAAACTACAGTTTGTAGAACAGGAAGTAAAATACTTAGGACATTGGCTAAGTAAGGGAAAGAAGAAACTAGATTCTGATAGGATATCTGGGATTCTATCTTTAAGACCCCCACAAACTAAAAAAGAGGTTCGGCAAATATTGGGATTATTAGGATATTGTAGATCATGGCTTGAAAATTATAGTGACAAGGTAAAATTTCTATATGAAAAATTAACTAGTAACCAACTTAAGTGGTTTAAAGAAGATGACCAGAAATTCGAGGAAATAAAAAAGGCATTAATACAAGCACCTGTATTGAGCCTCCCAGATTTAGAAAAACCTTTCCATCTTTTTGTGAATACATCAAATCAAACAGCATATGGAGTTCTTACTCAAGACTGGGCAGGAATAAAAAAAACCTGTGGGGTACTGTTCTAAATTACTTGATCCAGTAAGTAGAGGATGGCCTGCTTGTCTCCAAGCTTTGGTAGCTACCGCATTATTAATAGAGGAAGTTCGGAAAATTACCTTTAGTCCTCCTTTAAAAGTGTATACTCCACACAATGTCAGGAGTGTTTTACAACAAAAGGCAGAAAAATGGTTAATGGACAGCCGGATCTTGAAATATGAAGCAATATTAATAGACTCCCCTGATTTAGAACCAAGGGCGACTTCTGCTCAGAGTCCAGCACAGTTTTCGTTTGGAGAGCCATCAAAGGAAGTACAACATAATTGTTTAGAGGTAATTGAGACCCAGACTAAGGTGAGGCCAGACTTAAGAGATACTGAGTTAGAAAATGCAGAAGTGTTATTTGTAAATGGCTCCTCCCGTGTGGTGGAAGGGAGGAGAAAATCAGGATATGCCATAATTAATAAAAATTTAGAACTTACAGAATCAGGACCTCTGAGTCCATCATGGTCAGCTCAAGCTTGTGAGCTGTATGCCCTTTGTAGAGCCCTGGAATTATTACAAGGAAAAAGCGGGACCATATTTACGGATTCTAAATATGCATATGGAGTAGTCCACACTTCTGGAAAAATTTGGGAGGAAAGAGGTTTAATTAATACCCAAGGAAGGAATCTAATACATCAAGAACTAATAGTGAAAATTTTAAAGGCGTTAAGAAAACCAAAGGAGGTAGCAGTGGTACATGTGAGAGGACACCAAAAGGGGATTAGATTATCGAACCAGAGGGAATAACCTAGCCGATAGAGAGGCCCAGGAAGCAGCCCTGAGGACTCAGGTCACTAAAATTAATGTAGTACAAATACAAGGAGACATTAGTGAAAAAGAACTAGAGGAGAAAGAAAAGAAATTTACCCCTGAGGAACAGGCAAAATTAGAGAAAATAGGAGCTAAGTCAGAACAGGGAAAATAGATGCTGCCCGACGGGTGAGAGATGTTGCCAAAAGCTTATGCCAGGCAAATATTATAACGATTACACACACAAACACATTGGGGTACAAAGGCGATAAGTGATCATTTCCTTAAACAATTTGGCTGTATTGGGATTTTTGAAATAGCAAAGAAAATCACGCGAGGGTGTTTAACTTGTCAAAAAGTAAACAAGAAAGTGTTTCGACAAGCAGCCACGAGAGGAAGGAAAACAGCTTATAGACCTTTTGAAAGAATACAAGTCGATTTTACTGAATTGCCTAAGGTAGGGAGAATAAAATATTTACTAGTAATAGTAGATCATTTAACACAACGGGTAGAAGCTTAGCCTGTAGCACGAGCTACGGCACAGATGGTAGTAAAAATCTTATTAGAACACTTAATACCTAGATATGGGATAATCCAGTATATTGATTCTGATCAGGGCACACATTTTACTTCTAAAATAATAAAATTATTATGTCAATCATTAGGTATTCAATGGGAATACCACACTCCGTGGCACCCACAAAGCTCAGGGAAAGTAGAAAGAATGAATCAAACAATAAAACAGCAATTGGCTAAATTAATGATTGAGACACAGATGTCCTGGACGAAATGCCTACCATTGGCACTATTAAACATAAGAACTAAGCCACACAGTGAGACTGGATTATCGCCATATGAAATGTTATATGGAATGCCTTATTCCCAAGGGATGCCCCTGGGGAATAATGTAGTTGAAGATTATAGTATCCAAAAATATATAATATCCATTGGAAAAAAGTTAAAAGAACTACGAGAGATTGGGATGATGGCTCAAACACCACCATTAGGATTTGACACGTGTCGCGAGTGAAAGGTCCAGTGAAGGAGTGGAGAGTCACATCTGAGCCCGGAGAAGCCAAGCTAACCATCAGACGAACTTAAAGAGACCTTCATCAAGAAGCATAAGCTAAGTTGCTGTGGGAATTTCATTGTAACTACTCCTGTAGAATTAGTGGACAGGGATAAATACCTATTAGGAAAAGTAATTTAGTCCATTGTGTAAACGGTGTTGTTTATTTTTAAGGGCAAAGTGTTCTACATGTTTTAAAATATATCATTTTCCAAAAAAGAAGTCAAGGATCTAGGAAACAGTTTAGAATTTTTGTGCATTCGCTGTGGGGCCACCACTCCCTTATATAACCTACCATGGGTTAGGCTTTATTGCTGTCAATTTAATCAAAGAGTGTTCCTTGATTGAAGGTTACCCCTTAAAAGATTAAGGAAGAGGGCAAGACCGGAGGGGAACGAGTGGTGCGGCTTGAAAGGTCTGCCAAGGGCTGCAACCCCTTCAGGCTGTGACCGCCGATCACTATGGCCCTGACCGGACCTCTTCTGGTCCTATTTGGGGTAAGCTCCTTGACTCTGGTTATGGCAAACAACTGCAGCCAGTGCGTAGTAACTACTAGGAGGGGACGGGTAAGTTCCCAGACTTTGGTTTATAATATCGAAATAAAAGAAAGAATAAGGGAATCGGTACAGCACAGACTACTATTTAACTCATTTTATCATGAAATAGAAACTGGAGTGGAATATGAAATTCCCACAGTTGCTAAAAATCTATTTGTAAATCTTGCTGAAAACATTGCTAAGTCATTAAATGTAACTAATTGTTATGTTTGTGGTGGAACAAACCAAGGTGAACGATGGCCATGGGAGGCTATGGAGAGCAATATTAGTAATCCTCAAATATGGAAAACAATGCGAGACAAAATACCAAGATGAGAACTGCTTTGTATCAAAATCGCTTAGCCTTGGATTATTTGCTGGCACAAGAGGGAGGTGTTTGTGGGAAGTTTAACCTTAGTAATTGTTGTTTAGAAATTGATGATGAAGGGGAAGCTGTAAATGAACTTGTAAAAGAAATGAAGAAAATTGCACATGTCCCAGTTCAGACTTGGACTGGAGTTGACCTAGAAGGATTCTGGGAAAACTTTACGGGAGGTGATTGGCTTACTAAAATCGGGATTGTTATATTGGGGCATTTGCAGGATTGTTAATAATTCCATGTTTTATACCTTGTTTTATTAGACTAATACACTCAGTTATACAAGGAATGCAGATAGCTACAGTACCTGTTGATTCAGAACCAGGGAAAGAGAAAACCCTTTCCCTGATGATACTAAAGACAAAACATTCAAAACTAATACCCATTCGGCAAGTATTAACTCGGTTGGAAACAAAAACACGAATCAATGCCATAGAAGAAGAAAATGGGGGATTGTGAAATGTGCTTAACTGATTCGTGTCAGTGTGGAACAGTGTTAGGGCCACAGGGTGAAGTGTGACCTTTGGTTGTTTTGTCTGTCTGGCCGCAGACGAGACTGTGTCTGTCGTGTCTGTGTTTTGCAGGAGCCACCTGGCGAACATTCTAGAATACCAGCTTAAACCGGTCCTGTTGTTATCTGCATAGTGACCTGTAAGAGGGGGGATACGCCCATTTTTGGCAAGGGCCAACCATTTTAGAGGCAGTTATGAATATGTACTAGTATAGGAGATATAAACCAAAAATGGGGTCTGTAAGGTGTGTGTCTTGGTTGGGCAGAGACCCCCGGCACACCCAGCGCTGTTTGCTTGCCTTTATTCCTTTAATAAATTATAAATTCTAATTGGAATCCTGTTTGCGATTAAATCATTTATCACAGGAATGTCATTTTGTGGTGAGGACCTGACTCTTTTGGTTATAATAGCTTAAAATGGCAAGACTAATACATCAGTATTTTCTGCTTTTATCATCTTATTGGATTATGTTTTTCTAAAGGTAATGTGATAAACTTTTGGTCTTACAAACCGATTAGCCTTAATGAGATACCTGATGTCAGACAATTTACTTGCTGCTGGATATCAAGCGTTCCTTTCCGAGTGAGACAGAAACTTCAATCGACTCCTTCCCAACTGCCTTTGGCATCCCCTGGGGACTTGTTAAGCTTGTTGAAGGTTGTTGGCTTCTAGATCACAATGATTACGAAGTAAGTATGGTAGAGTTGAGTTAGACATACATTGCAGTACAAAGCTATAATCTAGAAAATGATTTTAAAACCCGATCTCTAACTTGTACAGAATTCACTGGCCCTGCTCTTTCATCCTGCTACAATCAAAAGCGCGTCATGGCAGCACAAGAGAATTATTCAGTCCCTCCTGTGCCAAGGGGAGCATGGGCAAGCCCTCAGATACATCCAGCTGATTGGATCCAGCAGAGTGTGGAAGAGGGGGAGGGGAACTTTGGTGGTAAGGGAAGGGCAGAGAGATCTCTCTTTCTGCATCAGCAAGCGATTCCATCAGCTCAGCTGTTGGTAGAGTGGCAGTCTTTTAAAACTTGACTTCAAAGCAGTTTTGATGGAGAACTCTTCATTGTGAAGAACTATTTCCAACAATTCTTAGTCCATACAACATATTACAGCTTTCCAATTGTACGGTTGGCTTTTGCCCCTGAAGCTGTTAGTGTCAAAACGCCCTCCTTCATGTTTCAGTGGCTAAATGTGGCCGATGATCATGTTTTGGGAAGAGGTGGTGTTCTTTTCAGCGGGAGCATGCTATTAAGAAAACGTCTAGGTCTACTAACACGACGATGAGGACTATAAAGCAGCTTTGTAACCAAATTTCATAATTTATCCCTTTTTCAGTGAAGGCGATGTGGTGAGTTTACACCTGCTGCAGTTAGCGTTTGGTGACAGAAAACGCGTGGCCTCAGGACAAGTCATGTATGAGGTAAGAGGTGCATGCGTGGGAAAAGCAGACAATAGTAATTTTCTCTAAGGGAGTATCAGTTGAGTTACAGGGGTGAGATTTACCATCAAACTTCAGAGCTGTCTGAAAAAATAATAATGTTTTGCTGAGTCTTCTTGGGCACGGCCTTTGTCCATACCTTTTGGAAAGAAGGCGTACCATTTTATACTGCAGTGTCGTGTGTTCCAGCTAGATTCATCTGCAAAGAGCCCGTATAAATGAAATTCCTGAAGAGGACGCGGCTTTTGCAAATAAAATTATTCTGAAATACCAAATGAATGGCATGTAGGAAGAGAAGATTGGGCCTTGAATCGCTTGGTTTAACCAAGCTTTGGACTTGAATAAGCTTCTGTCTCTCTCCCTTTCTTAAAATACAGTCATACTCTAGTCTTTGCTGATCTTCAGTTTTATGTTCTTGGTTTCCCTTAGAGCTTTGTCAGCCGGACTTCTCACATGAAATGCACCTACAGTGTCTCTTCAGTGTTGATCCTGACACTTAGTAGCTGTAAAGATAACTCGTTCTTCTTTTTGGCTGGGTGACCTATTCAATCTACTCTTAAAGCCAGGAAAATATGTAATTTGGTCAGAAGAGTGTACCTAAATGTTAGATCTGGCTCCAAGGAGGATGCGTTTAAAATACAGATGTGAGGTATCCTTGTATCTCAGATAGCTAACAGAGACAAGGCGCATCTGTTAGATGTGTAATTCCGTTCAGTTGTACGCCTGGAAGTCTTCCAAAATCTTTTTGAGGGGACAGTAATCTTAGTTCAGAGCAAGTCTTTCCTCCTGATTTGGTACTTTCTCTTGCATATTCTCAATAGCTATGGAACGAAACAGGGGTGACTCTTGTATCGTGGTACTCTGGTTTTTGTAGGGACTGTGCCTTTTGATTTTTTTGGATTAATTTAGATTTTGAGTGTTTTGCTTATGTGTAGGAAAGGTGCTTCCTCATTTGCCACTGTTGCTTTTGCATAGATAGAGGTTAGGTGTTTGGAAAAGGTGGTGTTTCTTTAAAATGCATTATCTATCACGGTGACCAAGTAGAAGGATCTTCCAGTGATTCATGGCGTGCTGGATGCTATCTCTTTATCTTTGTTGATGTGCGGGACCTGTGCTCCACAGCGGATACTTTTAGTCTCAGAACACTTCCTTGTAGTCACAGATCGGTTAGTACTACATGACTGTCTGCCTGCATGGCTGTCTGAGTCAAGTTTCTTGTCCATCTTCAGGGGTAGAAAATTTAAGTGTCTCCCGTTTGCTAGGCCAAGTTTGAGTAAAGAAGGAGGAATCTACTGTTGATCCTTGTTCATTGGATAGAGTTCACAGGAGCTCAAAAGACTTTTTCAATACAGCAGTGCTTTTTGTTCCAGGAATTAGGTTTGAGGCTATGAAGCAGTGCCTCTTTGACTGTGTGTCATGGTAAGAGTCACAAATAGGACTTATGGAACATGTGGTACTGTGTTTTTCTATATGCGTGTCAAACTCTCGTCTCCATTGCCTTCAAGGCTGGTTTAAGTCTGCTTAAGTAATTAAACAGAAAGGTATGTTTAAGTAATGCTTCCAAAGACCTTTTTTGTACTGTCGCAGCAGTTGCTAAATCTGGTGCATCAAATCACGATCGTAGAGCGCATCTTTACCCTCGTTCTGCACAATGCTTGCGGATGGGCAGAGTATACACTCTCTACTTTGATATCAGAGTTTGACCAGTGCATCTCGTTTGAAAACTTGTTTTTGTGTTTTGCTAGTCAATGGAGTCATTACTTAACATCTCCCATACAATGGAGTTCCTTAGAATGACTTTGCCCGGCGTGGAAAGTTTAAAATGCACTGCTTTGCTTCAGAAGCATTTTCTTTTTAGTTATGAAAGACTTTTTTTAATTATTTAATTTTTCTTTTTAGACAACCTTCATATTTATTTGTAACACTTCCTGGAATCATTAAGAGAAAGCTCGCCTCTTCTCAGATTAGGTGAATTAGATGTATCCTATGAGATCATACGGGAATGTGTGGTTTCATGCCAGTTCATTTCAGAGCTCTGCAAGTTTAGGAAACTTGGGTAGAATGTGGCATTATCAGTTTATGGGTTGTGTGGGTTGGGTTTCTTTTTCCCTCTTTTTTTTTTTTTTTTTTTTTAATTATAGAGCTGCTATTTGTCCCCAGTACACCCGTTCATGTGTTGTATGGTAGACAGTTTGAATGAATGCTGTATTTGGAAAGACGGTATTTCACTTCACGCTTACTTAAAAAATGGCACTATCAGAGGTTCAACACAATCGTGCCGGGGTTTCTGTGTATCTCAAAATTAGTTTGTTTACTGTGTAGTAATTCGTGATGCTAAAAGCCTTGGCCACGTGCACCCCGTGTCCTTTCTGGTTTTCCCTTTTGCTGTTGGCTGTGCTTGGTGAAGGAGCTGAGGGATATTTCACCCGTTAGTCTCTGACAAGATGAGAGGAGGAGCTGTCATAGCTTACGTGGCTTGAAAGAAGATTGCTAATCAGTATGAAGTTCTCACAGTAACTAGAGAGGGGTGCACGGTCACTCTGGTGGTGTGCCCATAGAAAACACCTCTTGACAGCTTTAGCTGCTCGAATGCTGGGGCTTCTCTAACTTCATCAGTTCTGCAATCAAGACATGGAGCAAAGAGCTTTGCATGCATGTGTGTTGCATCATTTTAGATATCTCTTTGTAGCGATATATTTATTTTTATAAAGAACATTCTTGGATGTCGCAAGGAATTCTGCAAAACATGTTTAGATCTGAATAATGTTAGGGAAATTCTAAATTTTGAAAAAGTGCAAAGCCTTTACAGCCAAACTTACCCGTTACGATTTGACACTGCATTCTCTTGCATGTCAGGCGTAGTTTCTATTTACCATCAGAAATAGGCTCATGCGAAATAGACAGTATAATAAGCCTATTCTGTTAGACTGTCTTTCATATTTAGCCATAATGTATGTTTTTATCTTAGAATGACCTTTGCTCTCTTCTCTGATTTTTTCCCCCAGGGTTTGGAATACCGTGGCAAAAAGTTCAGTTTAGATCTCACGGGTGGAGTCTTTCCCTTGAGAGGCCAGATGAGTACTAAATTAATCAGCTGCCAGACTGTCGAAAAATTCCGCAGCGACGTTGACGGAGAGGATAGCGTAAATGAAGGTTTGTTCTGATGTCCGTGTTTGGTGATTTTAAAAGAAGTGCTTTTGGAACCTAAGCAACGAATGCTGTTCTGTCCCCACAGTCTGAAAGTCTTGCCTATCTGCATAGACTAGATTGTTGGGATTATTTACGAAGAAAAAATGGATGCTTAAGTTATGTGGGACTTCTTTAAGGGAAAAAGTGGGTTTTATTTTATGCTTGCTGACATGCTATCGCGATGTATGGTGGGGCCGTTTGTATGATGATGGTCAGTCGTTTTACTCCTCCAGCTGCCATCTTTGAACAAGAAGTTCAAACTCTCCATTGCTTAGGAATGTTACCAGAATTTTTTCCCTTCTTCAAACCGATGTCCGCATCTGCATCCAGATGGTAGCCCGTCACAAGTGCTGTTCCCCAGGGCACTGCACTGGGGCCACTTCTCTTTAGTATCTTGACCAGTGATCTGGACGAGGGGACAAGAAAAAGGGGCAGTGTGACTGAAACCTATCACAGAGATGTTTGCTATTCCGTAATTACTGTAATCACTCTTAGGAAGTGTTGTGTTTCACGAGTGACAGAACAGAATGAAGCCAAAATAGAAAGTGGTGTTTTAAAACTATCGGATCTATCGTATTTTCTACAAGTCAGAAACAACGTCTTGTCTTTTACAGTCACGTCTCCTGACACCAGTGTCTCAGTCTTCAGTTGGCAAGTGAATACATACGGTCAGGGAAAACCATCTACTTACCTGGGTGTATTTGACATTAATCGCTGGTATTCTGCTCAAATGCCAGATTCACTAAGGTAGATTTTTCTTCAGTAGTTTTCCATATGCCTGCCAATAATTCATTTGAATGTCGGCATTTAGCTTACGCGCTTGTTTTCTTTAAGGCCGGAAGAATTCCCTCATGAGTGCCCCTATTTTGCACTGTGGTCGCTGGATACTGTAGTGAGCGTGACTTCTCCGAAGCTCCTTTTGGATATTCTGGTCCATGAGTGGAGTCTAAGTCGGGGAGTTCCTCCTTCTTATCCACCACCTGAGCGGTTTTTTCATCCAGGCAACTATAACTTTGGTAGGTATTTCACTGCTTTTGAGAGTGATAAGCTTAAAATGAGGTCAAATGCCATTCATTGGTTCTCTTGTTCAGTCATTGTTTGTCATTCAAAACCCAAACCAAACCAAAAAAACACCCAGTCCCCCCCAAACCCAACTCTGATCGCGTTGTACTGACAAGGTATTTACTATTGTGAAACATATCTGACAGCCGGCTGAGTTTTGGTGCTTTTGTAATGTAGCCGGTGAAGTGGTGCTGGTTATAGCCTGAAATGACTGTGAACTGAAGCTCAAAGCACTCAGTTATATATTTCTAGATACCGGTGTGTAAAAAATGTAAACTGGTCATGCCATAACTGTGAGAGTACGGAAGGTTGTCAAACGTTCCCTGTTTCTGCAGATGGTACGTGCTTGCTGACCTCCGGAGTCGTTCACATGACTTGCACCGGCTTCCAGAAGGAGGTGATCTTTTACTGTATCTTTATTGCGAGTGGCAGGAGATGTAGCTTTTCTAAGTTTTCTGTTGCACTGCTTTCCGTGTTAGGGACCGTTTCATGCTCATCCTGCCCGTCCACACGCATAGTTGCAATTGTATCCTGTCGCCAGTTGTATGCAAATGGTAATGATTTAGGTCCCCTCTTGGGACTGTACAACTGCCGTTGTCTCCTCTTGAAGCACCATCGGGGATTGAATGTCTAGAAAGGAATGCAACGTTGCTCCAGGAGCAAGAACAAAACCACTGTAGAAGGCGGGGAAAGGTGTTACTTCTTTATTGCCCCTCAGTCGAACTGCCTGCATAGTCTTGAGTTAGAGTTTTGATCCCCAATTCTCTTGAAAAAGGAGGGAATGGAGAAAATGAAAAACCACATAACTGTTTGAGGAGTGAAAATTTTGTTTTCTCCCAAACTCGGCCAAATTATAACTTCTGAGCCGCGGCACAGATTGTGACAGATAATTTTGAGTGAAGTTTCAGCTCACTAAATGTTTCCAACATGAATCGGCTTCCATACGAATAGGCATGGAAAGGATCTTCCAAAGCGTGAAGTTGCATGTTAGCTGAGCTTATATAGAATGTATTTTGTGTCAGTGTTGAGGGAAAGAGCAAGGCCTGTGTATAGACAGAGAAGGTAGAAAAGACTTAATTACGCAGATTGCTAACCTAAAGCATCTTAGTGGTTCAGGCTGTCTGACGGTGTCAGTGAACATTTAGATTCTTCCTTTTAGAGGTTATCCAGAAGCGTAGTGACGGAATAACAATGCTGTCTTAATCTGTGGTTTTCGATTGATGTTTCAGACCTTGAATTTTTTGAAGAAATCTGGTCCTTCAATATGGGAAGCCATTCAGGATAGCTACAATAGGTGTCTTGTAGCTGGCTTGCTGTCTCCAAGACCAGTTGATGTCCAGCCATCCAGTTTGAGTCAGGTGAGTGCCTATGAGGGAATCAAGGGGGAAATACATCCATCTGGTCTGACAGGGCTGGAGGGGCTACAAGACACGATACTCCAATTTGAAATACAGGTGTTGACCTGAGCTAGCAGAAGTAACCGTATCCTTAGATCCAAAGTAGTGACTTTGACTGGGAACAGCCCTAAGAGATCTGTCTTTAGAGACCCCTCTCTTAATTCGGTGCCACACACAGATGCGCACAAGGAAGCGTGCAGTCAGTGCTGGTCATGCCCAACATAACGCATGTGTCCCCCAGAGTAACCCCCATCCCTGTCAGTTTCTCAAAGCAGTGGTTCAGTGCAGTAGCCGACGATGGGGGCGTCTCACTGGGATGCGAGCTCTTGCAGACGTCGGCTTGCTGCACTGTCACTGTACGTGATCATTTGCTTCCAAGGAAGTGGGCTGTGGTAAAGGATTACTGCTGTCAGCTCTCCCTGGCAATTTCTTCACGGCTTGCCCTCGTTTTCCCTTCATCGGTAGGCTTTTCTGCATCCTCTCCGGGCGGATCTTCACCTCTGTAGCCTCTGCCTTGTGCTGCAGTAGCCCAATTTGCTCCTCTGAGACTGCCCTCTTGCAGCTGCAACACCTTAATCACCTTTATCTCATGACACTCGCTACCTTCTATGTGCTTTATGCCACCACAGTGACTTCACTCCCCCTGCCATAGGTTTTCCATTTGCAATGCACCAACCTTTCCCTGGAGCAATCAGCAGGAAGGGGAGAGCAGCCTTCCCGCTGCCCTCCTCTTCCTGTCTCCTGCATTCGTCACCACATTTGTGGACGTGTGTTAGGACATGAACGCTTCTGCACAGTGTGGTAGCTCAAAGAAATTTCTTGGCAAGCTGGCCAATGGTGTGTTTCCTTGTCTGAAACCAGTTTTCAGAAAAAGATGGCAATATCACATGTGTGTTCTACATGTGTAGAAGTCGCTTTGAATGTCATGATTTTGCCTAGAGGGGAAAGATACTTTTGAATGTGTTTAAAAAAACCCAACCAACCAAACAAATCCCATCCCAAAAACCAAAGTAAAAACTTACGAAGGGTCCTCTCACCTGAGAGAAGTACGAGAACACCAGCTGAGATAAGCTACTACTTAATATCGCGCGTCTGTGCATAGCTGTGATTTATCCTTGTAAGGATTACCACTACACTATAATACAGTATTTGAAGAGCCTAACATTTAAGCCATTAGGATGTAAATGTTTCGCTTCTTTTCTGTCACGTTACAAAATTCCAACGTAGTGTTTTGGGTGTCAGAACTGCTTCATGTCTTCATAGTCTAGAAAGCTGCTTGGCCGTAGCTTCACTGTTTCCATGCAAACGTTGCACAGTTGTGTTTGTCCTGTCCCCTTCCTGCGTTCCTGATGGCAAACTTATATGCACAGCTGTGTAACGCGTATTAGCAGAGGATGTTTCTGGACGTAGTAAGTTGGAACTCAGTACGTGAAGACTGTAATGCAGAGGCATGCGAAGAAAGATTAGAATTAGGCTGCAGTAAGTTGAAATGTCAGAGGAAAAGTGTGTTAATGTGTTCCTCAGAGCAGTGAGCAGTCCAGCCTGTGGCTGGAATTAAGAGAAAGGACGTGGCATTCCTGGCCTGTGTCCTGATTGACTTTGTGATGTCTGAATGAGTATGCAGTTAGAAAGAAACATTTACTGTTGATGGTTCACATGGTGCAAGTAGGTAAGATTCTCATTTGAGTTTGTCTGTTACGTTTAGGAGGAGCAGCTGGAAGCAGTATTGTCAGCTGCTGTCCAGACAGGTTCTGTGGGACTTCTGACTGGATGCATTAAACATTGGATATCTGAAGGTAATACTTCGAACGTTGTTTTTTTACGTGGTACCTCTTTGAGTTGGAGCCTGTTGATTCATTTCTTTTTTGTTCTCTTTGTTTAAAGAGCAGCCAAGGTCTGCTGGTAATTTACGGTTTGTTCTTGAGTGGACATGGAACCAAGTGATCTCTACAAAGGAAGAATTTGACCAAATCTGTGAGTACTAGTGTAGTCATTCTGCAAACCTAAAGTCGTTCTTTCTGATTGAGCTTCCTCAGTAATACGCCGCTATAGGATATTGCACGCGGTCCTTGAAGTGCGCCTTGAAACTCTGGAATTGCTCTGTCGGCTAACGATTTAATATTTATTCTTGAAAAGGTGTTCCGCTGTTTGATGGCTCTTGCAACTTCATTGACCCCCAGACATTACGGTCTCTCCAGCGCTGCCAGTTGCTTTTGAGCAACCTTAGCACGGTCTTAAACTGTTTTCTCACAGAAGCACAAGAGCTTACTGAAAAAGGTTTGTAGTAGTGCTACAAAATCTTTGGTATGTTTTATTAAGATTTGGAATTGTGGCAACATGGGCTTTTGTTGTTTTTGAGGATTGGAAGACAGTCACATTTAGCTGGGAGAAGGGGCTTAAAGCTGAGCGCTTGGGACCACCACAAAACACGCATGGAGTTCAGGGCAACAGTTTATGGTGGAGCTCATGCAAGGGGGTGGGGGAGGCTACATCCAGAGAGAAGCTTTGTAGGCAACTGGGCTGAAATTACAGCAAGCGAATGTGGTATTGCTGAAAACTATTCCTTTGAGTTCTTAGCTAGCAAGTTCTAGTTGCATGCAGACACCGTGTTGCAAATTGCTAACCAATACGAAGGAAGCGTAAACGAGTAACGTGCAAAGTAAGTTACTTGAGTTTCTACAGCTTTTTCTCTTAGAAATGGTTCTTGGCCTATTGAGAAAAGAAAAGAATATCCCTTTGCTATCAGAAGAATCTCTGCTACGTGAGAAACAGATGTCTTATTCCTGCGTGCATTTAGTAGTTCACGCTTTGGGGCTTTTTTTGTTTTTTTATTTTAGCCTTTAGTGAGTTTAGTTCTTTATAGGGGTTGCTTTTTGTTTTGGTGGTGATAGTGCGGTTTTTCTTCAAATAAAAAAGCGATACAGCGTGAAAAACGCAAAGACAAAGATTTCTAATGTGCTATTTTTATACTTTTGGTTTAGTAGGATGAAGGGAGTTTTGTGAAAATGAACGGAATTGCATAACGCTAATCATCTCCTGCCTTTTTTCAGGTTTTGCAGACGTGACAAATAAGCAAGCGGTAACCGGCCTCATTTCTTTGTATGCACGAGTGGTCATCTGGTTCTGTCGATCCGGTCTCCTTCCAGAGGGTTTAGGTAAGCGTGACCTGTCATACGTTTGCAACAAGGCGACCATCCAGTGAGTGACTCCCACGAACGCGTGCTTAGCCATGTTTTTGTAACGGTTTCGTCAGGAAGAAGTCGTGCTGGTTCAGTGGCAGGGTGTGCTGAAGTTCTGTGGGTGAAGTTGAGATTTTGCTGGGTTGTCAAGTACACGGCGTAGAATGAGGCAGGCAGTTTCTTTCCTGGGTGGATTTTAGGAATAGCAATGGACCCCTGACGTCAAGGCGCTGCTTGTGTCCACAGCTTGAACTACTTGAGATTTTAAACAAAGTACTATTAAACAACAAGTACCGGAATGCTTGTTTTTAGAGTGAGAGCATTACCTGCATGTTTTGAACTTTCTATCAGTTGCTTGAGGAGAAAGTACACCTTGGAAATCCTTCTTTAGTTGGATGGATTAGAAATTCCATTGTCAGCCTTAATTGTCTCACAAACAATTGTTTTAAACAATGGTTTTAAAACCATTCCCTTTGAGAACTGGGTGGTTTTTTTTATAGTGAACTTCAGCTTACCCTACATGTTGTGAATGCTGCGTGAACTGTAACCTTGAAACGGCACTTGGGGCAAGAAGGAATTGAGTCTTGTCTCTTAGAGTTCTTTTAGCAAAGGCAGAAAGAGGATTGGCTTCTTTCAGAGTTGGAGGCTTCTTGATGCTTAGCTTGTACGATCTTCTGTCTCTTTAGGCAAAAATTTTCGTTTACAAGTGTGATATGACTGCTTTAACTTGCTTCTACTTTGTTGCCTGTAGATGACGATACGCGTTTGTCAAGACCTTTCTACAATTATCCTCTGATTGAGAGCTACTATACTGGTCACCGACAGAAACTTGAGCGTTTATCAAGGTAAGAGCTAGAGGAAGACTCTAGAACACTTCCACGGCAAATTCAGAAGTGGAAGGGAATGGCTTTTATCTCAACAGTTGCATGGGCTATGCGTAATGCCGCTGCCAGCAATACTCTTGACTTCAGTGACACGCGTGTTCTGTTGAACAGAGAGGTTACTTTCCTGTGTTAAAACGTTGCTATCTACCTCTGCTTAGTACCACTGGTTGGTATCATCATTTTTCGGGAGTCTACTTTATTCATTGGCTAATGTGTATAATTTCTGACTACTGAAGAAGGCCATGCGATTAGGACAGGATCAGTCACCTCCAGTTCAGCAAAGCAGGGTGTTCACAGAACAATTGTTTTGGAAGCAGAAGAAAGCGTGTTTTTTAAAAAACAATCATCTCCGTCCTTGACTGGTAATAGAGGGTCATAACTGTATTGGCCTAAGTCCCCTTCTCACAAGTACGTGGTGTGATTTCGTAAGATGGTTGGAGGTACATGGAGTTGGCACGCCTCGCACTCTCCTGGCTGTGAGATAGAAGTCACTTGCGAACGTCAGCTCTCTTTCCTGGATTAGCTGCCTAGCACATAGGCGGCATGCCTTGGATTAGCCGATAATAGGTTTTTCTTTGGAAATTGTACTGAAAACTGAATAAAGACCTGACCAAGCTTCGGCGATGGCACTGTGACCAAGAGGCTGCAAGGTGAGTTAAGGTGGAAGCTGCAGGGTAGGAGGTATTGACTTCAAAGTTCATCTTCCTTGGCTTACTTCTCAAGTAACTTACATACAGGCTCGTGTGTTCCTTCGAAGCACAGAGCCTCTAGTGTCCTTTTTCTGCTTTGTGCCATCGGGAGATGAAAGGGCAGGGCTGCAGTCAGCAGAAGACTGGAGGAAAGCCGTTACACCGGGAGGCTGGAATTAGTGTTTAACTCTGTCCAAATCCTTGCTACCTTTTGTTCCAGAGGAAAATGGGACTCGGACTGCTTGATGGTTGATGGAATGGTTTCCCAGTTAGGAGACCAAGTGGAGAAGCTGTGGCGGAGAGATGCAGGAGGAACTGGGAAATACCCGCCTGCCAGTTTGCATGTGAGTGTCCTGTTCACTGAGAACAACAACAAACGGCCGCCCTCCCCGCCAAACCCCACCCAAAAGCCAATGATTTAGGGAAGACAGGCGTTTTTTCAGAACTTTTAATTTTTCATTTCAGGCACTGCTGGATCTCTATTTGCTAGAAAGCATTGAAGAAAACTGCAAACACGCAATTGTATCCTTTCTAGTTATTTTTATTACACCTTCAGGGGATGCACATAAATGTTCTTCAGTGTTGGTCGCCGACCTGTTTCATGACATTTTTTCATTTATGCTTCAAAGACGATGCAAGTGAAAACATTTAGTTTAGCGTTAAGTTGTAGACAGAAGCGCTGTTTTATTTCTTTGTACTGTGGATTTTTGATGACTTTTTTCTTAAATGTTTCGTTGCAAAAGTCTTCTCCGATAGGGAGAAAACAGTTTTAGTAATAAGGGTTGAAGATATAAAATGTCCTTAGTTTTTCTCCAAATTTAAACACTGTTTTAAATTTTTTAAAACCCTCCTATCTGTAGCAAATGGCTTCTTACTAGAATGATGTGGTAAAATATCCTGTTTCAGAGCAAAAGGATTTCTAAGAGTGGTTTACCAGTACCGGATTTTTTGCTGAAATCATGGGTTTTCCAGGGCAGCTCACGGTGCTTGCTTTGGTTCCGTTGAAAGTGTAGGCACACGGAATAAGCAACAGGGAGAAGAGAAAAGTCATGGGGCAGAAACTTAATTTTTAAGCTGCTGAAATACACAGCCTTGCTTTTGCTGTTTGTTTCCTAACCCGCGAGGGGAGCCTAGAGAGCAAGGGGCTTAGAAACGCTTATAGCCCGGAGCTGTCTTGTTAGATGATGTCCCTAAAAACGGATGTCAGAAAGAGAAAATGACGCTACCAATGAGTGACCCGCATACTGGTTTAAATCCAGTTTTAATCATTCGGAGCTGAGCTGTCCTGTAAGGATGCCACAATTTACACTGTTTTATAGACGCTGGACATGAGGGAAAAACCCAACTGTGGAATTTACTTGCTGTAATAATTAAGCTCAATGTGTTGAATGTATTTTCTGCTACCTGCTTCCTTTATATTCTTATTCTTACTTCATTCTGTTTTTCTAAGGGTAATGTGATAAACTTTTGGTCTTACAAACTGATTAGCCTTAATGAGATACCTGATGTCAGACAATTTACTTGCTGCTGGATATCAAGCGTTCCTTTCCGAGTGAGACAGAGACTTCAGTCGACTCCTTTGCAACTGCCTTTGGCATCCCCTGGGGTCTTGTTAAGCTTGTTGAAGGTTTTTGGCTTCTAGATCACGATGATTACGAAGTAAGTATGGTAGAGTTGAGTTAGACATACATTGCAGTACAAAGCTATAATCTAGAAAATGATTTTTCAATATGGGTGCTTAGCTAAAACCAAGTGCTAAAATGTTAGAAGCTTGTTTTGTAATACTGCTACATCTTCAGCAGTCAATTATGATTTGCAATTCTGTTCGAATTACTTTGACAGGAAATCGATTAAAGACGAAATCAACTGTAATAATGCTTGCTATCTGAATTTTCAAAGCCCTCCGTTTAGGTTGTTTTCAGCAGCCCGAGCGGATGAGCACTTTCTCACAAAGAGTGTTTTAGGTCCTTTCAATATGAAAGCCATGAGCACAGCAGCAAGATGTGAGACAGAAGAGTGCAGAAGGCACTTTTCAACCTCATTCATGTTCTTTCTGATGCTGAAGGTTGTTCTTTGCCTGTCATGACGTTGATATAATCTGCTTGTCTGACAGAGTAGCTTAGTATTTAGTAATGTGTTTCTAAACAGTGGTGTTTGTAGACAGAGCTTTCATTAACCTAGGAGAGGGTGAATTACTCCTTTTAAAACACTCGCTTTGTTCTGTATGGCTAGCTGAATGTTTTTTTTGCAAGTACTTAAGCATTTTTGTTTACCTGTCCTGTATCAATTGCTTCATTAGTCACCTCTGTTTGTTTAATAACATGCATTCACCCTTACTTAAGAAGCTTTTGAGGATTTTTGTTGCGTGTGCTTGTGTTTACCTAGTAAAAAACCCGATCTCTAACTCGTACAGAATTCACTGGCCCTGCTCTTTCATCCTGCTACAATCAAAACCGCATCATGGCAGCACAAGAGAATTATTCAGTCCCTCCTGTGCCAAGGGGAGCATGGGCAAGCCCTCAGATACATCCAGCTGATGAGGCCACCCACGGCAAGCAGCGGGGAAGTGCAACTTCTCCTCACTGTGTTGCTCTCCAATAGGTAAAGAAATATATCCCACCATTTTATCACGCAAATCTTGTGAAAATGGAGAACAAAGAATAGACATCATCATCCCCTAAGCTTCCTTTAAACTTTGAGTACAAGACTCTTGGGGCATCTCTTTGGTTATGCTATTAACATCCCTTTACGTCTGAAACATTAATTACAGGTGCATGGCGGAGGCTTGGGGTCTGTTGCACCAACATGCCACTCAGGCAAACTTAGAAGACCTCTTAAAACACATGTACGAAACGTGCCAGGAGATGGGCCTGATGGAAGACTTGCTGAAGCTGCCTTCCACAGACACCGAACAAGTAAGTGGGAGCAAGGAAAAATGTTCATTGTCTCTTTGAAAAGAGAAAAGGCAGAGCCATAACAGATTTTTGGAATGAATTTTTTTTTCTCATGGGAGTGTTTGGAGAAGTTTTTAAGGAGCAGCGCTGGTGTTCAGAATCTTGCTTTGTTTTTTTCATACCAGTCTTTGAAACACTCGGAATAAGTTTCTACACCTTTGGTTACAGCTGAAGCTAAATGTTGACCAATATACGTCACTACTCCAAAGCTACTCTATGAAGCTATAAATTAAATGTTACACACCACTGTTGACCCCACTGAGAACAGTTTGTTTGCATCTGAGGAATAAACATGTATCTTTCCCATCTGCCAGTCTTACCATTCCGTTATTGAGATACGTATGTTATGCGTGGCTTAGATTACTGGAAGTTGTTTGTGTCACTCCTTCCTGTGGGATGACGAGTAGGTTGTATGTCATCGCTTGTGTCTTGCACGCAACTGTATTTTTCTAGCTGAGAGCAGGCTAGGTGCCAATCCACAGGTTAAATTTCTGTGGGTTTTGTTTGTTTTTTAATTTCTGCGAGTTATAGTGTGCTCTCCAATTCCACAACTTTCATTTCACGGCTTTTATGACAAAAATTCTTGTCTAACCTCTATTTCTCAAAATAGCCAGATTACATTTTGTGTTACATGAACTTGTGTTCTGGATTTGTGACGCGTTTGCTGTTTTCTGGAATCATAGTTTTCCAGTGACTCAAACTTCTAAGGTGGTTTGGAAGTCGTAGGTCCTGCATTTGAAAACTGTCATGTGGCCAGGTGGTGTGCGTAGGTCGCTTTTTCTTGCTTGTTTTAATCTTCACATCATTTTGTCCAGGGTAATTTCCAGTTGTCCCGTATATTCAGGGCACTGGTGTTTCAGGAAGAACAAGGGAAAGCCTGCTATGTAGTAAGTCGTTTGCAAATTGCAGGTGATATCAGAAAATTGCAGGTGATAACAGGTGTTATCAGAAGAAGGTTCTGCAGAGTGCCAGCATTGTTTTAACTTCAAGTTGTAGGCTCTGTTGCTGTTCCAGTCTTCCTTCCACTTTGCTAAAAGTACCAGGTGAAATCGGTGTGTGCGGATGGGTAGAACTTGCCGCTGTTCTGTGCAGTGGAGGTGTTTTCCCACACCCGTAGAGGAAATCTGCTCACTAATGCGAAATAGCACGGAGAGGTCTGTGCAAGGAACTTCTTGTAATTAGTTAAAGTTTTGCTTTATGCTTTTCCTTCATCAGAATGATCATGATCCTCGCTTGAGAGAGAGGGCAGTTGCCCGAAATTCTGCGTTACCCCAATATGGCAAGATCCTTCCACGAATTCAAAGGAAGCTGGCCGTAGAGAGAGCCAAGCCTTACCATTTGCCTGCGTCGGTCGTAAGAGAAGGTAACTTTTAGGGGGGGAAATATGGTGGAGAACTAACCACCTCTTTGATGGCAGCAGGCTGATATTTTTCCCCTCTTGCTTTCCAGTCTCAAGACCAACGCCATTATCCACAGTAACAAACCCAGCTAATGCAGGACATTTGTGTACTAGAGAAAATTTCCTCAGTGCTGTATTGTGCAAAACTGGAGAAGTCTGGGAAGGAAATGAGCAGGAAACCGGTTTCTCACGAGTTGATAGGTAAGCAGCCTTTTGACAAAGTTTAGTCTTGATCTACGTGTTATAAAGGTCACCTGACTCCGTACCGTTGTCTTGAGGTTATGTGGTCTTTTGTCCTTACTCGCCTGCCTGCAGTGAGGTAGTGGGGTCTCCTTCACTGGAGGTACCCAAAAGGCGCCTGGATGCCAACCTTTGCAGCCTGCTCCAGGAGAAAGTTCTCTCAAGTGTGCAAGCTTCTGTTAGGTGTTACTAACTGGTTTTGCTAGTTCTCAATAAAAATCGTCCTGTATTTTTTGTACTATCCATTGAAACACTAGGAATAAGTTTCTACACCTTTGCTTACAGCTGAAGCTAAATGTTGAACAAAATATGGCACTACTCCAAAGCTACTCTATGAAGCTATTCAATGTTACACACCATTGACGACCCCACTTAAAACAGTTTCTTTGCAACTGAGCAATAAATACACATCTTCTTAGTCAGACAGCCTTACCATTCAGTTGCTCAGATACGTTATGTTGTGTGCCAGAAGGAAGGTGCACCTGACTAAAGCCTTCTTTGGCTTTTTTGCACATTCAACATATTACATTTAAGAATCAATACTTCATAAATACTGTGTGGAGAGACAGTTTTTCTGCTATGGTAATCTCATTTATGCAAATACATATATGTTTACATTCCGGGAAGTGTGTTTACAGGCTTTTAGGTAGCTGAAACTAAGACCATGATTACCATCAAGGTATGGGTGTACAGATATTGATAGACTTGATTGTGGGATCAAATAGTCCTGTTTTACCACCTCCTGCCCAGTGTCTGCTTTGTTTCTGCCCTTTTTGCTTAAAATTCGGCAGAGTTATAAAGAGCAGGAAGGAGGCTCGTAGTTGTCAGATGACTTTCCTACGAGTGGCGTGGTCAAATGAACTTGAGTTCTGGTACGTGTGGACTTCAGGGGAATGACAGTCAGTTACATTTTCCTTTTAATTCTAGACCTCGAGCTACAGGACCACCAGCCATAACACATCCTCTCCCTGGTGCAGAGTGGTGTGATGCATTTGTTGGGACGCCAGTTACGAAATCTTCATGGAAGCGTTCCAGCTATAGTACATCCACAGAATGAATGCTTCCAAAAGGCCAACTTAGGGACACGACTAAGTGGAGAATTGGAAGTGGTCCCAGCGCAGAAATGTAGATACGTTTTCTTCTGGCATGGGACTTACATGCCTCGTGCAGCTTGAAATGGGATTACTCTTGCCTCAGAGGCAGTGATTTGGGAAATTAAGTGTGAAATGTAGAGAAATAATTACAAAAAGGAAATGCCTGTAACTTCTTCCTGGGCCTGATACATCACCTGAACAGCTGAGGGCTTACCCATATTTCTTGTTGATTGAATGTTTTTGTGCTGTGTCATGTCAGATTTCTTGAACGCAGCATGATCTTGTCCCCATTGATTTATCTGTTTTCCTCTTTTAAATCGTGTCTCTTAACAGGTTGCCTGATTTGATGGTCCATCCCGTTCCTTCATGTTCTGCAGCACAGTCACCATGCAGAGCTTCCACATCGTTCATGCCATCCAGCCCACCGAGATCAAATATGCATGGTTCCATCTCACAAAATAATTTTTCAGGAGGCTCAGAGCTGAATTTACTTACCACTCCTCCTGTGGTTAAGGTTTGTATTAAAAAAACCAACGCAACACACCAGTGACAACCAACCAAACCAAAAGCTTGTAGACATAAAAAGCACGGGGCTTTTTTATCGTTAAGGTTTTCGTACCTTTGGAAAAAGAGCAGTGCAGAGGCTAAACATCCTCCCTGCTGGTACAAACTCGGTTTGTAATTTAAACTCTTACTTTTGACAAGGGAAGCCTTCTGTTTCGAACATTTAATGGGTTTTAAATTAAGTGCTTTTATTTCTTTTCCTAGAGAGCTAAAGTTTTGGCCACATCTGCTTCTGGTGTTCCTGGGTTTACTCCTCGGTCTATTCTCAGATCCAACCTTCGCACCACTCCCCTAGCTACTCCCTCCGCGTCTCCGGGACGATCGGTCACTCCTCCTTTACGAGCAAAGAAACCTAGAGTATCATTCAGGGAGGAGAACTCGAACGCAGCATGGACTGTTGGGGTAAGTTGGGCTGCAGTGAGTGATTTTTTTTCTAGTTAAAGTCTTTATAGACTGTGTTTGGATTTGGATTTTTATAGAGTTTGCCTGCCTCCTTAAATTGAGAACTGGAATTGCAAATCAGAATGGCAGACTTGAATTTGGCCCAACACTGTAGAGAAGATGGTTCTAGACTTGGGAAACTTAGGGCAAACTGCTTACTGCTTTCTTGTTCGTAGATTTGTAAGTGTAAAAGGAAAGCTTATGCAGACTGGTATTTCTTGGATTTAGTTTTGAAGCATGGCGTGTTGCTATAATATGATGCTTTAGCAACTTTTGACAAAGCAGGAGGCAAGAAAATGAGCAGGTTCTATGGAGACTGGAAGCTGCTGTTGAGGGGCTTCTTCCTTCTGCCGGTGTTGGCTAGCTCTACAACTTAGAGGGCTGGGAAAAGATCTTTACACGTGGATTAAATTATCTTGACCATCTGAGTCCCTGGAAATACGTAACAGATACTGCCTTTGTTCGCACCATAAAAACACGAGGTGGAGCTATTTAGAATATGCTGTGTTGTCTCAGGCAATCCAAGTGGCTCCTTAGAGTGCAGGGTTGAGCTGTGGGATGTGAGAGCTGGCCAGTTTGACAAAGTGTTGCCGACTGGAACTTTCAGCTTTTCTCTCATCGTTGCCTTTTACCCTGTTAGATGGTAAATGGAGCACGCGATGGCGTACACTGAACACTCTCTTCTCTGTCCCTTAAACGCAGAAGCTGTCGTGTGTAGCAGAGAGTACACTGTATGTTTCTAACGTCACACCCAGCAGTGATCTGAAAGGAAAAGCAGCATTTCACTGTCCTTGGTTTCATCTGGGTCAGTTTGAAGTCGGTCTCTTTGGTAATGACTATTGCATGAACAGGCTTTTTTTTAACTTTCGGTGATTGAAGATAGTGTGGTTAATAAGTGTTGCTTTGCCTTCAAGAAAAGGCACAGTGGCTTTCCTTAAACGTACTGGGTGTGTTATCTGTTGATTTCTGAATTTCAGCTTTTAGGTTGGTGTGAGAGTTTGAGATGGAAGGTTTGTTTTTGTGGAGGGAAACTGTAATGCTTTCGGCAATACCTTTGTCATGACTTGTTCATGAAAGAAACCTTCATCTGTGTTCTGTAGAAGTGTAAGAACTTGTGAATAAGTAATGGTTTTGTTGCCTTAACGTAGGAGCTTCCGAGTAAAGAGGAAGAGGATGCCAAATACACAGAGTCTGTGCGAAAGCAAAAATTGAAGAGAGGTAGAACTGCAAAATCAAAAATGAAGAAAGCAAGCAAGTATGAAAAGCTTTTTGAACGCTTACTTGCATTCCTTTATTTTGGTAGCAATTCAGCTTTTGGCCACCTCACTTGCTCTTCCTCACTTGGCGGTACAGTTCTGCTCTGACTTTGCGAGCCTGTCCAGCTTGCTGGTCTCCTGGAGGAGACAGCAAGCTGGACAGGCTCGCAAAGTCAGAGCAGAACTGTACCGCCAAGTGAGGAAGAGCCAAGTGGGTGCTACTCTTTGCAATGATGGCATGCTCTCCTGTCATTCCACCTTACGAAACCACGCTCTTACGGTCTTTAGTTCCCCATAGAAGGCAGGAGTGGGTCACACAACGAGTAAAGAGAACGTCTTGTTTCTGGCCGTGTTTTCCGGTTCCTTCTGGAAAACCGTCTGGGGAGAGTTGCCTCTTAAAATCAGGGCGTGGGGGCGCTCAAAAAGCTCACGCGAATACTGAGTGAGAATGCTTGGGACAGTCTGGTAAGGAACGAAAGCAAAAGGAAGCTTGTTTCTGTATGTTTTCTGCCTTGACCCTATCTTCAAAGAAGCCCATAAATAATTCTTTGGCATCGATTTTGTAATTCCAACATTGCAAAACGTTTTCCTCTACTGAATACTGTTGGTAATCAAAAAATCAATTTGATACTTCTCTTTCTTTTCAGGACCACAAGAAAAGGAGGCTCTTGGTCACCTCCACCGGTGGAAATAAAATTCGTCTCTCCTTTTGGAAGTGCACTGGATAAAGCCATGGATCGTATTGCAAGAATATGCCCAGTGTGTGAATATGTCTGAGGATAACCGAGCAGTTTAATCCCCCATCAGAACTTCCCCTCGTGGAACACTACTCTCAGGCTTGTTATTTCAATAAAATTGTTTGCTGCAATTTCATCAGTTCCCATGTAACCACTCGTAAATAGCTTTGTTGTTGATTTCTGGTGGGGAGAACAAGCTACGGGCAGAAACCAATCCATAGTGTCTCACGAGTCGTTTACTTCTTATCCGTAGTCTTACTGGTACAGAACAGGTTTCTTTTTGGCATTGGTGAACTTAATGCTGCGAAGCTTAAAGCTTGATGCGGGTGTCTGCCAAGTAGCGAAGGGTTGTTACAAATCTGCTGAGCCGGGGCTTCGTCCTTGCTGGCGACAGGAGCCCGGCCTGGTGCACCCCAGACCTGGGGGTGTCTCTGTCCCAGACCCTTGGATGCGGCTGCTGCTTTCCCGTTTGCAGGTCAGGCCAGTAGCAAGGCTGAGGGTGCACCACACACATGCACGACAGCAACGCGGCTGGCTACGCAGGCTGCCAGAGACGGGGCCGTGCCTTTACCACCTGCCATCTTGCACTGGGGCAGCTCACAGAAAGCCGCCTCTCTGGCTTGTTGCAGTTGAAGCTCACGAGTGACACCAGGGGCATGCTGTCACTCTGCAGGTTCCCCCACGCAGCCACATTTGCAGAGCCCCAGAGGATCAGCAGAGCCTTGAGCCCAGCTGTCGTCTGTGCCCCAATTCTGGGCTCCGTCTCTGACCTCTGGCTGAGACACCGCATCTTTCCAGAGGTGGCTTTTCCTCCTGCTCACTGGCTAGCCCACCCTGAGGTCTGCTAGCGGTTTCCTCGTGCACATTTGGCTAGGGGAAGATACAACAAAAATACAATAAAATGGTGTATTGAAACGTATGTTACGATGGAGTTTAGAAAGTCTTCTCTGATAAGAGAAAACAGTTTTAGTAGGAAATGTTGAAGATATAAAATCCCTTAGTTTCTCTCAAAGTTTAAACACCGTTTTAAATTTTTTAAAACCCTCCTATCTGTAGCAAATGGCTTCTTACTAGAATGATGTGGTGAAATATCCTGTTTCAGAGCAAAAGGATTTCTAAGAGTGGTTTACCAGTACCGGATTTTTGCTGAAATCACGGGTTTTCCAGCGCAGCTCACGGTGCTTGCTTTGGTTCCGTTGGAAGTGCAGGCACACGGAATAAGCAACAGGGAGAAGAGAAAAGTCATGGGGCAGAAACTTAATGTTTAAGCTGCTGAAATACAGAGCCTAGCTTTTGCTGTTTGTTGCCTGTCTGTTTTACCTTCTAATTACTTCTTGTCTTTACAGAACACTTTCAACGTGCTGGAAATCTATAATGACCAGGTAATGAGGTCGCTTTGCTTCCGTATTAACAAATCTTAGTTTTCTGTGTACATTGATTTCTTTTTTGCTCGTTGTAATTTGAAAATCATCCTTTATGCTCTCTTAACGTGACCCTTCTGGGCATGTTGGCTGAAGTGTGTGGGTGCTGCCTGGACCTAAGAGCATCGTTTTGCTGCTTGAGCCACCCGGCTGCTCTGCCGTAACACTGGCCAAGCTGTTTCATCTCTTGTAGTACATTCCTTCTTTCTCTTTTCTGGGTTGTCCTCCTTTTTTGAAGAAAAAAGGGGGTTAAGAAGGAAGATCCGAGGGCTGGAGCACCTCTCCTATGAAGACAGGCTGAGAGAGTTGGGGTTCTTCAGCCTGCAGAAGAGAAGGCTCTGGGGAGATCTTATAGCAGCCTTCCAGTACCTAAAGGGGGCCTACAGGAAGGATGGGGAGGGACTCTTTATCAGGGAGTGTAGCGATAGGATGAGGGGTAACGGTTTACAGCTGAAGGAGGGTAGATTTAGATTAGATATCAGGCAGAAATTCTTTACTGTCAGGGTGGTGAGGCACTGGAACAGGTTGCCCAGGGAAGCTGTGGATGCCCCTTCCCTGGAAGTGTTCAAGGCCAGGCTGGATGGGGCTTTGAGCAGCCTGGCCTAGTGGGAGGTGTCCCTGCCCAGGGCAGGGGGGTTGGAACTACATGATCTTTAAGGTCCCTTCCAACCCAAACCATTCTATGATTCTAAAAGATTCGTAGCACTATTAATGCATCACTCAAATGGAGACCATTTCTGTTTTCAGAACAGAAACGTGGCTGGCACAAAATCGATCTCTCGCTTTCTACGTTAGAGATTGAAACCCCGCTTCTTTTGCAAGAGTTCTCTGCATATTTGGAAAAATTTAACTAAATAGAGATAAATGCAGCTATAAAACTATAAGCACCTGTTTTATATAAACGCCGTGTTCTTTACATAAAGCGAGGCAGTATTATAAAACAAGTAGTTTTGTTTCCTGTAATCTGCGATTACTGTTGGTCCTGTGCACCAGATGTTGCATTCCTAAATAAGATGAAACCCCCACAGGGTCCTCTTTGTCTCGGGTGAATTAACTGTATACTCCAGCACCTTTGAAGAGGTAGTTTTTCTTAAAGCAAGTACTATCAAATGAAAGATGGAAGAATACAAATAGAAAACGTGCACATGCGAAAATGTTGACTGTAAATGCTGACAGTCTTCAAACAGCTTACCTGAGTTTCTTCAAATGCTAACTTTCTTACTGTTTTGAACAAATTTAAGGACAGATTCTTCAACTGTTACTTGTACCAATACCATCGACGTGGTTTTGAGGGTTTTTTTTACGTTGGCGCTAGCGTAAGGCAGAGTTACCAGGATTTGAGCACCTTCAGTATTCACTTTGACAAAAACCACCTCTGTCTTCTCATCTGTCTGTCTCTCTTTCTCCTAAATTGCTAACCTGCTAAAAAGAGTTAGTTTATAGCCAGATTGCTAAGACACTAGGATTCTTCTTTTACGTTTAAGGACTTTATGGTCATCTTTTCCATGTTAATCCCTATCTCATTTTTGGTAGGGTTTAAAACTAATTTTAAAAACCTCCTTCAAAATGCAATGGCAGGTAATACGTTTGATACGCTCACAGACTGCAGCCGAGACTCCAGCAGACCTCTGTTACGAAGGAACTCTGTCAACCTGACGATACGCTGAAAGGCACACTTTCATAGTTTTTCCCGCTCTGGTCTCGGTGCCAATTGCGGTCAGGTGCTGGGCAAAATGAGAAGAGATACCAGCTCAAAGTGACTGACAGCTGAGGAGGAAGGAAAGGGTGAATGTGCCAATAAGGGAGGGCAGCATATTAAGAGCTTATTCTGTATTCTTATTAACGCACGGCGTATATTTTGACAGCTAAGTTATGTGAAGGAGGTAGCTCTTTTTCCTGAGAATTCTGGGTCTCTCTCGTGTGCGTGACTTAATTCAGCTTCTTTCCTTCCCTTTCTCTGCCGGCAATGCAGCACAGAGTTGAAACGTAGAGCGTACAGATGACCCCTGCTGCCAGGCGTTGGTTGTCTCTGCTTCCCGATGCCGGATCCCAGCGACAGTGCCACACAGAGCTATTCCTTCCTGCCCAGGAGCAGTTTGCTTCCCGGCCACTTCCCCAGTCCCTGGTCTCCTTCTGCAAGAGGAGGTTCCCTCTCTCCTCCTGGCCTTTCTGGGGCTCAGAACTGAAAACGGCCCTCTTTGCAGTCCTTCCAGACAGGCTTTCGCTGGCACTCCAGCACTAATTATTCCTTCTTATTCCAGCTCCCCTGAAAAGAGCTCAGGCACTTAGATGTCTGCTGTCCCAACGCGGTTCATGGCTCCGTGACCGCGTGGCTGCAGCTGCCTGGCTACGAGGAGATATCAGGAGCAGAAGATTTAACGTTTCCCGCACCAGTTCAGTCCTGCAAAGAGCTGAATTGCTTTCACGTGCCGATGAACGCAGACCCCTTGTTGTGTCTGAATTAGGACTCCATCTGACCCGGAGATGAGGCCCATGTGAACCAAGACCCCCAGAAGCCTTGTCTGGGGTGGGCGCTCCCTGACAGCGGCTGCTCTCCCCTTACTGCCTGCTGGCCAGCTGGTGCTCTGCTCGGTTAAGGCATCTTAGCAGCACCGCTGCATTTCTGCCTGGCGATACAGGAGTAGTACTTAATAGCTGTGACTTGGGATTTTTTTTCAAAGGTGTTCTGTTTGGTTTTTTTCTCCACAGACACATTGTTTTTAAAAACTTGAGAAGAAAAGAAGACAGCTCTGCCTTTGAGAAATGGTCCCTGTCCTCATCTGCAGCACTGGCGTGGGCACATCCAGTTGCTCAGAGTCAGTTCCCTTATCAAGTGCTGATCAAGACAAAAGCCCAAACCCAGTGTAAGTAAGGCTATTGCAGGCAGGAGGGAGAAGAGTTTCTGCTGGCTGGGAATGAGTGGCGGATCCGGAGCACACAGGCCACGTGGGAGTCCCGTCCGGAGGAAGCCTGGAAGGAGTGGGAGCACCAGCACATTGCTGTGGCTCAGGCGAGTTTCCCAGTAACGGGCATTGCGGCCAGATCCATTAACCTCTGGTCTTCTGAGTCTGATGTTTTCCCCTTTTTGTCATCTTTAAGATTTGTTACTCACGCCCCTCTCTGCCCTTCCTTAATAAACCGTGACTCCAGGTCTGGAACTTCTGCCAATAGAAAGGAAGCGTGGCGTCAGTCTTTCAGATCTAATAATTGCTTCCTGATCATGTTTGATAAAATGATGGGGGTTTGATAAAAATTAGGGACTTAATTCTGTCGGGAATGCTGAGCCCTGTGTGGGGTGTATGGCTAACCGGGGTCGTTCAGGTGCTCCCTCTGGATGGTTGTATCGGTCTTGGCTGGCAGCTGGCACAGGCGTTTGGGCACACAGTACCGTACCCTGTTCTGCTGAGGACAGCTTCTTGTTCACCTGCTGCATCAACTGGTTTTCCTGCATTGATCTGCCTGGGGTTTGCTTTGTTAAGACAGTGAAACGAACGTAATCAGGCTTCTGTTAATTTTGTGCCTTCTACCTAGGAAGCTGTCGGATACAGTTTTAGAGAACTAATGGTGACAAGGCTTTGCTGGTGTGGTATTGCTTGACTTGTGTGGTGGAGAGAAGCCTTAAATTGGCAGGAGAGAGTCACCAACAAGCTGGGCCTGTTGCACGTGTTGCAAATGCATTTGCAGTTGGGCTTGTCAGGTTGCTCTTTGTCAAAGTATGTTTCAGAATGAGATACGCAAAAGCCGCCTGGACACGGTCGTGGGCAGCCTGCTGTAGGTGACCCTGCCTGAGCAGGGGGGCTGGACCAGAGGACCTCCAGTGATTCTGGAAGGCCTTTCTCTTCATTGTGATGCTGGGATTCTGGAATTCGTGCTGGGATTCTGGAATTCGTGCTGGGAGAGGCGAGCGGTGTGGTGTGCTGGGAGTGCCTTGCTCACCACTGTCTCCCTGTGCTGGGAAGGCTGCGTGTATGTTCTGTCCTGAGACACTCAGCGCCTACGTCTGTCTGTGCAGGTGCACCGAGCAAGGTAAAAAAGAGCGTAAGGTCAGAAGTGCCTTTGGGAACCGCTGTGAGCTTCGCCACGGTAGACGGGGACTGCAACTCTTGAACGGAAGTATAGTCGTGTTAGGGAATAACCGCAGGAGGTAGCTGGGTAAAGTGGCTCCAGCGTCAAGTTCTGATCTGTGTTGGTTTTGTTTGTTTTTTCATGGAGAGGGATGTCACATCTGTGGTCTGCATCAGACACAGGGTCTTTGCTATTGGGGGCTGTTGGGGTAGAGAGCTGAAATTCTTTCCTCGTCTCACCTTCTGCTGTAGCTTTGTGCTTGTGGAGCATCTGCACAAACTCGGCAAGACAATCTGTAGGCTGCACTTGAGTGAAATAAGGCCGATTGTAGGATTCTGGTACAGACCGTCTCTGTCACGCTGGTGGCTTTTTAGACTACAGCTTAGGGCTTGGATGAAATGTAGGGTTTTTGCCTAAACCGCCGGGAGCGGGGAGGCTTTCTGCCTAAGCGGGAAAGACCTGACCCGGTGGTACTCCCTAAATCACCTGCTCACTCACTCGCTAAATCCTCTTTCTGCAGGAGTAAAATCCGGCAAAGTGCAAATTCACTGAACCTGACGACTACGAGAGTGCAGAAAGTGACTTTTCCATCTGCTGCTCCTCCAGTGCTTGTGAGTTGCTTCCTGTTTCTCTGGGGAAAATGTCATGGAACCAGTCATTAACAACAATTCAAAAATTGGTATAACTTTTATAAACCCTTTTATAACCCTTCCCTGAAATCACTTTAGCTTCCACCTCTGGCGGAGTGAAAGAACGACGCCTGTCAGCTGCAGCCTTTCCCAGAGAGCTAGGGAGTCTCTCCGTGCAAGAGGGAGTTAAAAGTTGCCTTAAAAGATGCCTGACTGTGTCCTGGGTGGTGTCCTTTCTAAAAGTGAAGGGGTTTTTAGCCCTCCCTGCAAACTGAGTGTGCCGTTTCACCCGGGTATGAGCTAGCAGCCCGGGCTGACTGCCACAAAAAGGAGATGGACAAATTCCCTCTCCTTCTTCCCGATGCGTGGTCCTGCCTCCTTCCTTGTGCCACCTCTTATGCTTGCTGGTTGTCTCTGCAAGGCAGTTGAGCTCTCGAAGCTGGTGGAACACCACCTGCTTTTCTGGGTGAGTTTCCTGCCTGCTCAGGGAGTGAACTTGGCTCCTAAAGTGCTCTAAGGCACTGTTAAGGCAGTGCGAGGTGAGCCACAGGAGTACGGTAGTAGAACAAAGGAGCAGATGGAGAGATGGGAGGCGGCGGCAAGTCCTCTCTTTTGGTGGCAGGGAAGTCAGCATGTTTTGTGAAACCATCTCTTCAGCTGCGGCTGGCCATATTTTTAGCTTTTTCGTCAGTAAGCCCATTGCATTGTTGGCCCTTGAAACGGATTTTCAGGTACTACCGTCAGTCAAAACTGACGTCCCTGAACCCTGACTTGGCTGAATGTGATTCTGCTTGAACATGTAATTTCTCCATGTTTATTCTTCTTGGAGCTTTTTAATGCAAAAATCTATCCTCAGCGTGTGACTCGTGGTACGCTCCTTTCTTTGGAAATAGTTTGGAAGTCATAAGTACCTAAGGTGAAGACCAATGGTAATTTTGGCTGCTAGAAGACAACTGACAATAAGTAACAAAGGGTAAAGTACGAAATCAAGGGAAAGGACAAATGGAAAGTTGTACCTGTTACTGAGAAGCTTTTTAAAATCTGATTTTTCTCAGCTCCCATCTTCCTAACCTGTGTGAGTAGACTTGAACTCAGTGTATTGGGCTTTTTCCTGTTATTTCTCTGTTGATACGTCTGGGTCACTTTTTGTTGGTGATCTCACAGGCATCAGAAAAGCAAAGGATTCTCCTTTTGCTCTGCTGGGAGAGCAAAAAGTCTCCCGAGTGCCATTATTTGCAAGGAAAAGAGCTAGAGGTGACGTCTAGGGGATTTTTCACTGCATACTGATGAAACTTCTGTCACTCTCAAGAATAGTTCTGGCTGACGTGAGTCTAGTTGTGCAATTTTTTCCTGTATTTACAGCGAAGAATGCGAGACCTAACAGCTGAGGTAACGAGCAGCCTGCTGCAGTTTCCAGAGGTGACTCTTCAGGCACTTGGGGAAGATGAGGGAACCCTCGGCTCTGTGCTGTGCGGGAGGTTTTCTGGAGGTGAGCATTTTCCTTTAAATTTGGTCTCGGTATAAAGTTGTTCTTGCCTGGAGGCTACCTGAAGCCTCAGGTCATCGTATCAGCTGTGTCAGGTTGGTGCTGTTAAGAGGCATCCTGTTTAGAGAGAGAGAACAAAAAGGGTGCTTCAGCGATGACAAATGCTAATATTAAAACGTGAGTATAGTTAAACTTTGAAGTGGACTTTCCAGGTGATGTGACAGTAGAGCTGGGTGCCTATCTGGAGGTCTAGGCTTCTGTTAAGACCAGGTAGAATCTATCTACCTGAGTGTAAATGCAGGGATTGAGCTCATACTTCCTTTGGGCTGGCAGTAGTTCAGTGAAACAAAATGCCTTCGATTCTTCCTCTACGCTCTAAGACTTGTATTCCCATATGCGTTTAGATCATTTCTAGCAAAACCAAGGCGAATATGGTATAAAGGCTGTCGATCAGGACCTTGTCATCTTTATCCCAAACAACCCAGATTCTTCGGTGCGGGAATGACAAGTACAAATGCAAAATAACAAGGTGGTTAATTTTAGGAGGGATTGCTTGGGGATTTCAACGGGTGATTTTGAATCATTGACTAGAATGAGGTAGGTCGGTCTTCCTCTGCTAGGTACGTTTATTGAAGGAAAGGGGCAGGCACTGTGATTTTTTTTCAGCTGTTTTCAGTCTTCCGTTGGACATTTGCTTCAGTCCTCTTTCTTTTCTCTCACAGGGAGAAACGGCCTGGCGTGGTTGGCACGTGGTCCTCACCTTGAGGTGGTGAACTGTGTGACAGGAGAGCGGCTCTCTGCGTACCGTTTCAGTGGAGTCAATGAACAGCCTCCCACTGTTCGTGTGGTGAAGGAGTTTTCCTGGGAGAAGAGAACTGGACTGCTGGTTGGGTTGGAAGACGCAGAGGGAAGTGTTCTCTGTCTGTACGACCTTGGACTCTCAAGAGTGGTTAAAGCAGTTGTTCTTCCCGGGAGGGTAGGTACTTTTTAATTGGAGAAACGAAGCTTTGATGTTGTTAGGTGCTGCGTAGGCCTGTTTTAGGACAAGCTTTGGAGCATCTCTTTGTAGGAGGTATTTTTTCTATCGTGCGTTAACATCCTGTCACTTGAGAGTATCCAGTCAAGACGGCGTTGCTGTAAAATCTTGGGCTTAATGTGCCATTATTGTTGGAGTTTGCTGAGAGTAAACCAAGTTTTCTGGTTTTATTGTAGAGCACAGAGTTACCTGATTCTCTCCTTCCACAAAAAGGCATTGAAAAGCACCTTTTTTTGGCCCTAATTGCTTGATTTCCATCAGAAATACCGTCTTTAAAATGGCTCAGAATTCCATAGTTGTGCTGTAAATGACTTCGACACATTGCCTTGAATCTCAGCCTAGCAAGCAGGCTGAGGAGAACACATTTTTCTGTTGACTTAGGAGAGGAAAAAAGAGCCTCTAGTGAGTTATCTGACAGATTGTTGGGAGGTCACCTTTCAGCCTGCAGTCCTTGAATCTCTGCTCTCTGACTAGTGTGTTTGTGTAGATGGGACACACTGGTGTAATGTTGCTGATGTTTTCTGTCTTCTGTAACCCAGAAACTCAAATGATGTGTGTCCCCTAGCCTCATTATCTTAATGTAAACAAGAATCGGTGGAAGTCAATAGAAGATCAAGATTCATTTTTATCATCTTAGAATCTGCAACAACTAACTAACTAACTTCTTAGCCAGCTTTCCATCAGCTGCTTTGGTTTGACTTGCTAGAATACAGGTGGAGTTTTGTTTGTTTGTAATGCTACAGTGTGATGACTAGTAGTAAGCATTCGTATTGGGGTCACTGAGAGAGAGAAATACGTGCAGCTTTAGCGCAGGAGTCTTTGTGTGCTCGTGTCTCTGCTCTAGCAGTCAGTGTTGTCCTGGGATGTGCTGCAACGTGTGCTGAAAGGTCTGTCTTCGCCTTGTGAGACAGTTGCGTGCAGACTGCTGGGCACGTGAAAGAGCAGTGTGCGCTTCCTCCTTTAGGTGGAGTCACATTTTTATCTGAGAAGCTGCTGCTTTAGGCTGGCTTTTAACATTTTTCTCAACATTCGTGAAAGCGCTGGTGTGCATTTAAAGCTTCTTTTCCTTTATGTGGTTGTTACTTTTCTTCTAAATGCGGACTAGTGTGAATTTTACTAAGCTGGTCTCTCCCTTCAACGCTTTCTAAATACGTTTCACTCCCATGGAAATGGTGTGTCTCCCATGCAACTTGGCCGCTGCCTCGTCTGACTCTCGAGCCCTGATTTATCCTAACGCCCGTTTGTCAAAGAAGGCATAGACCGTATCGCGGTGCTGGTGGGCTGTGAGCGGTGGGAGACCTCGATGTAGTTGTGTTTGTCTGTCTTAAGCCCCTTGAATACGATAAAGTTTCTTGCGTATAACTGATTTTCTGTGTTTTCCTCCAGTTAAGTACTGCGAAGTAGGAAATGGAAATTGCTAAGCTGTACTAATAGAATGCCCCATTTAAGTTGAAGTTAAGTCACTTACCCGCAGGAAATCTGGTAAATGGAAGGCAGTAACAGGTTTTTGTACGGGGCTTTTTTGTCTTTGTCTCTTTTCTTGATCTAATTGCAAACAATGCTTTGATGCTCCTGTATTTACTTTTTCTATTGAGCTTGTCAAAGAGCTCAAATAGTAACTTGTAGTTTTCCTGTAGGTAACCGCTATAGAACCTATAGCGAATCACGGAGGACCCAGCGTGAGCACTCAGCACCTCCATCAGAGTCTGCGATGGCTCTTTGGGGTGGCAGCAGTGGCTACAGATGCTGGCCATCTACTTCTGGTTGACCTTAGTTTGGATGATTGCTCCTGCACTCAGAATGATATCGAAGCATTGGGTGAGCCTTCAGTTTTTCCACATGAATTTAAACGCAAGAAAACTTCTGTCTTCTAACGAAACAGTATGCATCCCACTTTGAAGACCCTTGTGTCAGACATTTCTGACGACTGGTTACAGGTGGCAGTTTGACATCGTATAGTCCTGACCTGATTAAACCTGGGAGTGTCTGACTGCTCCTCGCAGTGTTGTAAATGCCCCCTCCCACCAAGATCCCTGTGCCACTATGATTCTTGCCAGAGAGGTGTAGGAATTTTGCCACGTGAGCCGGTGCGGCCGCCTGGTAGGAAGTTGTGTTGGAGGAGCCCTGTTTCCCGGGAATGCTCTTCTGCTTGTGTTAATTGACTTGGGGCAAATTTTGGGCTTGTTTTTTAAAATAAACCCGACTTACCAACACCCATGCATTTGGATGAATGAGATCTCGAATAGGTGTACTCAGATTGCATACACCGTTTTGGCTATTACAACAGCAGCTTCAGCAATTGGTGCCACTTCAAACACGAGGTGCCACTTCAAATTGCATCACGAGGCCCAAACTCCTGCTTTTCAGAGTCCAGGAAGAATTTGGTTACGTTTTTACCTAGCTTTCAAACGTGAGTGAGAATACTTGTCTGATCCGAGAGTTCTTATGTTCTTTGAAGACATACATAATGGAAATGGCAAAAAAAAGTGTTGCATAAATGGCTATTTTGCCTGGCACGGTAGCATTAGATGATAGGGGTTGTCACGTCAGTGCCTAAAATGCAGCCTAAATGGCATAACGTATTCATTTATTGCTTGGTTTTGTGTGTGTAGATCTAGAAGTTGTCACTAAAAATCCTGCTGAAGTTGCACAAAGAAGAGAAACTGTGACCAGCGAAGGGAGGTGTCTCTGTTTTCAACTACAAAATGCTTCCGGAACAGCAGTATCAGCCCTGTGCTACATAAGCAGAAGCAACCAGCTCGTTGTGGGTTTCTCGGATGGCTACCTGTCGCTCTGGAATATGAAAACGTTGAAGAGAGAGTAAGTAGGCCTTTACACTTGGCCATGCCTGGAGGTGCGGGGCTCTCGATTTGTTGCTTAAGGAAGTATGTGGATGTAAAGAGAACTTTTTCAGGGACTGAAATGAGTATGAGTATAATCTTGGCACGTTCAGAAATCCTCTTCTGACGTAACTTTTCAGTCATACCTGGATGAAGTGGTCCGTCTTCTCCCCAGTGGACTAGGATTGTTTTCCTTATTGTGCCTGTGGATTGAGGAATTGTGGGAAGCATGCTTCCTGGGGTTTTCAGAACCGGTTACTGCAACTGGGGCTTCCATTGAAAGGCTGAAGTATGTCAGTGATGTGATTTTGGTGCCGATATTCTCTAAAGTGTCCAGGGTGAAACTAGTGAGACATGAAAACTCAATAGCTGACCTGTGCCTGAAAAATGTATTCTTTCCTGCATGTCAGCTTTGGCCGAAAGAGCAATCTCACCTGAAATATTTGGCTAACTTCTGGTTGGGATTCCCTTCAGCAGATCTGCACTGACTCCCCAGAAGCTGTTGGATGCATAAATAGACAGTGGAGGAATAATTAGGTGGCAAGAGTAGAGTGTGGAGGTACAAATAAGGTTCAGAAGTCAGGAAGAACAATGCTTGACGTAGTCCAAGAAACGAGAAACTACCTGTGTTTGGGCCACTAGGCTCACCTTTTGTTTTCTTTTTCGTTTTGCTTTTTTTTTCCCCTAAACCTGTAGGCACCACTCTCAGCTTGAAGGAGGGAGGATTCCTGTCTATGCTGTCACTTTTCAAGAGCCGGAGAATGATCCTCGCAATTGCTGCTACTTGTGGGCTGTTCAGTCTACGCAGGAAAGGTGAATAAAAACTTTAACTATCAGCCACTGAATTAATTCTTTTTGTTTTTAAGGATATTTGTTCCCATACAGTTGAACATGTGTATTTGTTGTGTGTCTGCGATTCTTTCCGGTACGGAGGGTGTTAAACTTAGAATGCAATTTTTACAGGATTTACCAGACGTGAAGAGGGACCTACTAGTTCCTGCCTTCTGTCAGAAGGCAAAGCAACAGTGGCCATATTCTTCTGCTCGCATTCTCCAATGGTTTGCTTTTGTTCCTCGATGACCGCTTCATCATTTGTTTGATAGTCACACCGTGGTATTAAAATACCACTAGGAGCAGTTGAGGCTGCAGATCTAGAACACCAGACGTGCCCACACAACAGCCTGCCGCCCCTAAAGGCGGCGGTGACAGTATTGCCGATGGCCTTGTGCCAGCGTCAGCAGTCTGTGGAGCCTTGGTGAGCCAGTGCAGCTCCCCTGGCAGAAAACGATTCAGCAGAAAAGCCAATGGGTTCCTGCTGTTCTGCTGAATCAAATCGGACTTGGAAGGGTGCAGAGTGTGCAAGAGGGGGAGGGGAACTTTGGTGGTAAGGGAAGGGCAGAGAGATCTCTCTTTCTGCATCAGCAAGCGATTCCATCAGCTCAGCTGTTGGTAGAGTGGCAGTCTTTTAAAACTTGACTTCAAAGCAGTTTTGATGGAGAACTCTTCATTGTGAAGAACTATTTCCAACAATTCTTAGTCCATACAACATATTACAGCTTTCCAATTGTACGGTTGGCTTTTACCCCTGAAGCTGTTAGTGTCAAAACGCCCTCCTTCATGTTTCAGTGGCTAAATGTGGCCGATGATCATGTTTTGGGAAGAGGTGGTGTTCTTTTCAGCGGGAGCATGCTATTAAGAAAACGTCTAGGTCTACTAACACGACGATGAGGACTATAAAGCAGCTTTGTAACCAAATTTCATAATTTATCCCTTTTTCAGTGAAGGCGATGTGGTGAGTTTACACCTGCTGCAGTTAGCGTTTGGTGACAGAAAACGCGTGGCCTCAGGACAAGTCATGTATGAGGTAAGAGGTGCATGCGTGGGAAAAGCAGACAATAGTAATTTTCTCTAAGGGAGTATCAGTTGAGTTACAGGGGTGAGATTTACCATCAAACTTCAGAGCTGTCTGAAAAAATAATAATGTTTTGCTGAGTCTTCTTGGGCACGGCCTTTGTCCATACCTTTTGGAAAGAAGGCGTACCATTTTATACTGCAGTGTCGTGTGTTCCAGCTAGATTCATCTGCAAAGAGCCCGTATAAATGAAATTCCTGAAGAGGACGCGGCTTTTGCAAATAAAATTATTCTGAAATACCAAATGAATGGCATGTAGGAAGAGAAGATTGGGCCTTGAATCGCTTGGTTTAACCAAGCTTCGGACTTGAATAAGCTTCTGTCTCTCTCCCTTTCTTAAAATACAGTCATACTCTAGTCTTTGCTGATCTTCAGTTTTATATTCTTGGTTTCCCTTAGAGCTTTGTCAGCCGGACTTCTCACATGAAATGCACCTACAGTGTCTCTTCAGTGTTGATCCTGACACTTAGTAGCTGTAAAGATAACTCGTTCTTCTTTTTGGCTGGGTGACCTATTCAATCTACTCTTAAAGCCAGGAAAATATGTAATTTGGTCAGAAGAGTGTACCTAAATGTTAGATCTGGCTCCAAGGAGGATGCGTTTAAAATACAGATGTGAGGTATCATTGTATCTCAGATAGCTAACAGAGACAAGGCGCATCTGTTAGATGTGTAATTCCGTTCAGTTGTACGCCTGGAAGTCTTCCAAAATCTTTTTGAGGGGACAGTAATCTTAGTTCAGAGCAAGTCTTTCCTCCTGATTTGGTACTTTCTCTTGCATATTCTCAATAGCTATGGAACGAAACAGGGGTGACTCTTGTATCGTGGTACTCTGGTTTTTGTAGGGACTGTGCCTTTTGATTTTTTTGGATTAATTTAGATTTTGAGTGTTTTGCTTATGTGTAGGAAAGGTGCTTCCTCATTTGGCACTGTTGCTTTTGCATAGATAGAGGTTAGGTGTTTGGAAAAGGTGGTGTTTCTTTAAAATGCATTATCTATCACGGTGACCAAGTAGAAGGATCTTCCAGTGATTCATGGCGTGCTGGATGCTATCTCTTTATCTTTGTTGGTGTGCGGGACCTGTGCTCCACAGCGGATACTTTTAGTCTCAGAACACTTCCTTGTAGTCACAGATCGGTTAGTACTACATGACTGTCTGCCTGCATGGCTGTCTGAGTCAAGTTTCTTGTCCATCTTCAGGGGTAGAAAATTTAAGTGTCTCCCGTTTGCTAGGCCAAGTTTGAGTAAAGAAGGAGGAATCTACTGTTGATCCTTGTTCATTGGATAGAGTTCATAGGAGCTCAAAAGACTTTTTCAATACAGCAGTGCTTTTTGTTCCAGGAATTAGGTTTGAGGCTATGAAGCAGTGCCTCTTTGACTGTGTGTCATGGTAAAAGTCACAAATAGGACTTATGGAACATGTGGTACTGTGTTTTTCTATATGCATGTCAAACTCTCGTCTCCATTGCCTTCAAGGCTGGTTTAAGTCTGCTTAAGTAATTAAACAGAAAGGTATGTTTAAGTAATGCTTCCAAAGACCTTTTTTGTACTGTCGCAGCAGTTGCTAAATCTGGTGCATCAAATCACGATCGTAGAGCGCATCTTTACCCTTGTTCTGCACAATGCTTGCGGATGGGCAGAGTATACACTCTCTACTTTGATATCAGAGTTTGACCAGTGCATCTCGTTTGAAAACTTGTTTTTGTGTTTTGCTAGTCAATGGAGTCATTACTTAACATCTCCCATACAATGGAGTTCCTTAGAATGACTTTGCCCGGCGTGGAAAGTTTAAAATGCACTGCTTTGCTTCAGAAGCATTTTCTTTTTAGTTATGAAAGACTTCTTTTAATTATTTAATTTTTCTTTTTAGACAACCTTCATATTTATTTGTAACACTTCCTGGAATCATTAAGAGAAAGCTCGCCTCTTCTCAGATTAGGTGAATTAGATGTATCCTATGAGATCATACGGGAATGTGTGGTTTCATGCCAGTTCGTTTCAGAGCTCTGCAAGTTTAGGAAACTTGGGTAGAATGTGGCGTTATCAGTTTATGGGTTGTGTGGGTTGGGTTTCTTTTTCCCTCTTTTTTTTTTTTTTTTTTTAATTATAGAGCTGCTATTTGTCCCCAGTACACCCATTCATGTGTTGTGTGGTAGACAGTTTGAATGAATGCTGTATTTGGAAAGACGGTATTTCACTTCACGCTTACTTAAAAAATGGCACTATCAGAGGTTCAACACAATCGTGCCGGGGTTTCTGTGTATCTCAAAATTAGTTTGTTTACTGTGTAGTAATTCGTGATGCTAAAAGCCTTGGCCACGTGCACCCCGTGTCCTTTCTGGTTTTCCCTTTTGCTGTTGGCTGTGCTTGGTGAAGGAGCTGAGGGATATTTCACCCGTTAGTCTCTGACAAGATGAGAGGAGGAGCTGTCATAGCTTACGTGGCTTGAAAGAAGATTGCTAATCAGTATGAAGTTCTCACAGTAACTAGAGAGGGGTGCACGGTCACTCTGGTGGTGTGCCCATAGAAAATACCTCTTGACAGCTTTAGCTGCTCGAATGCTGGGGCTTCTCTAACTTCATCAGTTCTGCAATCAAGACATGGAGCAAAGAGCTTTGCATGCATGTGTGTTGCATCATTTTAGATATCTCTTTGTAGCGATATATTTATTTTTATAAAGAACATTCTTGGATGTCGCAAGGAATTCTGCAAAACATGTTTAGATCTGAATAATGTTAGGGAAATTCTAAATTTTGAAAAAGTGCAAAGCCTTTACAGCCAAACTTACCCGTTACGATTTGACACTGCATTCTCTTGCATGTCAGGCGTAGTTTCTATTTACCATCAGAAATAGGCTCATGCGAAATAGACAGTATAATAAGCCTATTCTGTTAGACTGTCTTTCATATTTAGCCATAATGTATGTTTTTATCTTAGAATGACCTTTGCTCTCTTCTCTGATTTTTTCCCCCAGGGTTTGGAATACCGTGGCAAAAAGTTCAGTTTAGATCTCACGGGTGGAGTCTTTCCCTTGAGAGGCCAGACGAGGAGTACGAAATTAATCAGCTGCCAGACTGTCGAAAAATTCCGCAGCGACGTTGACGGAGAGGATAGCGTAAATGAAGGTTTGTTCTGATGTCCGTGTTTGGTGATTTTAAAAGAAGTGCTTTTGGAACCTAAGCAACGAATGCTGTTCTGTCCCCACAGTCTGAAAGTCTTGCCTATCTGCATAGACTAGACTGTTGGGATTATTTACGAAGAAAAAATGGATGCTTAAGTTATGTGGGACTTCTTTAAGGGAGAAAGTGGGTTTTATTTTATGCTTGCTGACATGCTATCGCGATGTATGGTGGGGCCGTTTGTATGATGATGGTCAGTCGTTTTACTCCTCCAGCTGCCATCTTTGAACAAGAAGTTCAAACTCTCCATTGCTTAGGAATGTTACCAGAATTTTTTCCCTTCTTCAAACCGATGTCCGCATCTGCATCCAGATGGTAGCCCGTCACAAGTGCTGTTCCCCAGGGCACTGCACTGGGGCCACTTCTCTTTAGTATCTTGACCAGTGATCTGGACGAGGGGACAAGAAAAAGGGGCAGTGTGACTGAAACCTATCACAGAGATGTTTGCTATTCCGTAATTACTGTAATCACTCTTAGGAAGTGTTGTGTTTCACGAGTGACAGAACAGAATGAAGCCAAAATAGAAAGTGGTGTTTTAAAACTATCGGATCTATCGTATTTTCTACAAGTCAGAAACAATGTCTTGTCTTTTACAGTCACGTCTCCTGACACCAGTGTCTCAGTCTTCAGTTGGCAAGTGAATACGTACGGTCAGGGAAAACCATCTACTTACCTGGGTGTATTTGACATTAATCGCTGGTATTCTGCTCAAATGCCAGATTCACTAAGGTAGATTTTTCTTCAGTAGTTTTCCATATGCCTGCCAATAATTCATTTGAATGTCGGCATTTAGCTTACGCGCTTGTTTTCTTTAAGGCCGGAAGAATTCCCTCATGAGTGCCCCTATTTTGCACTGTGGTCGCTGGATACCGTAGTGAGCGTGACTTCTCCGAAGCTCCTTTTGGATATTCTGGTCCATGAGCGGAGTCTAAGTCGGGGAGTTCCTCCTTCTTATCCACCACCTGAGCGGTTTTTTCATCCAGGCAACTATAACTTTGGTAGGTATTTCACTGCTTTTGAGAGTGATAAGCTTAAAATGAGGTCAAATGCCATTCATTGGTTCTCTTGTTCAGTCATTGTTTGTCATTCAAAACCCAAACCAAACCAAAAAAACACCCAGTCCCCCCCAAACCCAACTCTGATCGCGTTGTACTGACAAGGTATTTACTATTGTGAAACATATCTGACAGCCGGCTGAGTTTTGGTGCTTTTGTAATGTAGCCGGTGAAGTGGTGCTGGTTATAGCCTGAAATGACTGTGAACTGAAGCTCAAAGCTTATATGTTTCTAGATACCGGTGTGTAAAAAATGTAAACTGGTCATGGCATAACTGTGAGAGTACGGAAGGTTGTCAAACGTTCCCTGTTTCTGCAGATGGTACGTGCTTGCTGACCTCCGGAGTCGTTCACATGACTTGCACCGGCTTCCAGAAGGAGGTGATCTTTTACTGTATCTTTATTGCGAGTGGCAGGAGATGTAGCTTTTCTAAGTTTTCTGTTGCACTGCTTTCCGTGTTAGGGACCGTTTCATGCTCATCCTGCCCGTCCACACGCATAGTTGCAATTGTATCCTGTTGCCAGTTGTATGCAAATGGTAATGTTTTAGGTCCCCTCTTGGGACTGTACAACTGCCGTTGTCTCCTCTTGAAGCACGATCGGGGATTGAATGTCTAGAAAGGAATGCAACGTTGCTCCAGGAGCAAGAACAAAACCACTGTAGAAGGCGGGGAAAGGTGTTACTTCTTTATTGCCCCTCAGTCGAACTGCCTGCATAGTCTTGAGTTAGAGTTTTGATCCCCAATTCTCTTGAAAAAGGAGGGAATGGAGAAAATGAAAAACCACATAACTGTTTGAGGAGTGAAAATTTTGTTTTCTCCCAAACTCGGCCAAATTATAACTTCTGAGCCACGGCACAGATTGTGACAGATAATTTTGAGTGAAGTTTCAGCTCACTAAATGTTTCCAACATGAATCGGCTTCCATACGAATAGGCATGGAAAGGATCTTCCAAAGCGTGAAGTTGCATGTTAGCTGAGCTTATATAGAATGTATTTTGTGTCAGTGTTGAGGGAAAGAGCAAGGCCTGTGTATAGACAGAGAAGGTAGAAAAGACTTAATTACGCAGATTGCTAACCTAAAGCATCTTAGTGGTTCAGGCTGTCTGACGGTGTCAGTGAACATTTAGATTCTTCCTTTTAGAGGTTATCCAGAAGCGTAGTGACGGAATAACAATGCTGTCTTAATCTGTGGTTTTCGATTGATGTTTCAGACCTTGAATTTTTTGAAGAAATCTGGTCCTTCAATATGGGAAGCCATTCAGGATAGCTACAATAGGTGTCTTGTAGCTGGCTTGCTGTCTCCAAGACCAGTTGATGTCCAGCCATCCAGTTTGAGTCAGGTGAGTGCCTATGAGGGAATCAAGGGGGAAATACATCCATCTGGTCTGACAGGGCTGGAGGGGCTACAAGACACGATACTCCAATTTTTGGATTCTTTGCAAAGTTTCGTTGAAATACAGGCGTGACCTGAGCTAGCAGAAGTAATCGTATCCTTAGATCCAAAGTAGTGACTTTGACTGGGAACAGCCCTAAGAGATCTGTCTTTAGAGACCCCTCTCTTAATTCGGTGCCACACACAGATGCGCACAAGGAAGCGTGCAGTCAGTGCTGGTCATGCCCAACATAACGCATGTGTCCCCCAGAGTAACCCCCATCCCTGTCAGTTTCTCAAAGCAGTGGTTCAGTGCAGTAGCCGACGATGGGGGCGTCTCACTGGGATGCGAGCTCTTGCAGACGTCGGCTTGCTGCACTGTCACTGTACGTGATCATTTGCTTCCAAGGAAGTGGGCTGTGGTAAAGGATTACTGCTGTCAGCTCTCCCTGGCAATTTCTTCACGGCTTGCCCTCGTTTTCCCTTCATCGGTAGGCTTTTCTGCATCCTCTCCGGGCGGATCTTCACCTCTGTAGCCTCTGCCTTGTGCTGCAGTAGCCCAATTTGCTCCCCTGAGACTGCCCTCTTGCAGCTGCAACACCTTAATCACCTTTATCTCATGACACTCGCTACCTTCTATGTGCTTTATGCCACCACAGTGACTTCACTCCCCCTGCCATAGGTTTTCCATTTGCAATGCACCAACCTTTCCCTGGAGCAATCAGCAGGAAGGGGAGAGCAGCCTTCCCGCTGCCCTCCTCTTCCTGTCTCCTGCATTCGTCACCACATTTGTGGACGTGTGTTAGGACATGAACGCTTCTGCACAGTGTGGTAGCTCAAAGAAATTTCTTGGCAAGCTGGCCAATGGTGTGTTTCCTTGTCTGAAACCAGTTTTCAGAAAAAGATGGCAATATCACATGTGTGTTCTACATGTGTAGAAGTCGCTTTGAATGTCATGATTTTGCCTAGAGGGGAAAGATACTTTTGAATGTGTTTAAAAAAACCCAACCAACCAAACAAATCCCATCCCAAAAACCAAAGTAAAAACTTACGAAGGGTCCTCTCACCTGAGAGAAGTACGAGAACACCAGCTGAGATAAGCTACTACTTAATATCGCGCGTCTGTGCATAGCTGTGATTTATCCTTGTAAGGATTACCACTACACTATAATACAGTATTTGAAGAGCCTAACATTTAAACCATTAGGATGTAAATGTTTCGCTTCTTTTCTGTCACGTTACAAAATTCCAACGTAGTGTTTTGGGTGTCAGAACTGCTTCATGTCTTCATAGTCTAGAAAGCTGCTTGGCCGTAGCTTCACTGTTTCCATGCAAACGTTGCACAGTTGTGTTTGTCCTGTCCCCTTCCTGCGTTCCTGAAGGCAAACTTATATGCACAGCTGTGTAACGCGTATTAGCAGAGGATGTTTCTGGACGTAGTAAGTTGGAACTCAGTACGTGAAGACTGTAATGCAGAGGCATGCGAAGAAAGATTAGAATTAGGCTGCAGTAAGTTGAAATGTCAGAGGAAAAGTGTGTTAATGTGTTCCTCAGAGCAGTGAGCAGTCCAGCCTGTGGCTGGAATTAAGAGAAAGGACGTGGCATTCCTGGCCTGTGTCCTGATTGACTTTGTGATGTCTGAATGAGTATGCAGTTAGAAAGAAACATTTACTGTTGATGGTTCACATGGTGCAAGTAGGTAAGATTCTCATTTGAGTTTGTCTGTTACGTTTAGGAGGAGCAGCTGGAAGCAGTATTGTCAGCTGCTGTCCAGACAGGTTCTGTGGGACTTCTGACTGGATGCATTAAACATTGGATATCTGAAGGTAATACTTCGAACGCTGGTTTTTTACGTGGTACCTCTTTGAGTTGGAGCCTGTTGATTCATTTCTTTTTTGTTCTCTTTGTTTAAAGAGCAGCCAAGGTCTGCTGGTAATTTACGGTTTGTTCTTGAGTGGACATGGAACCAAGTGATCTCTACAAAGGAAGAATTTGACCAAATCTGTGAGTACTAGTGTAGTCATTCTGCAAACCTAAAGTCGTTCTTTCTGATTGAGCTTCCTCAGTAATACGCCGCTATAGGATATTGCACGCGGTCCTTGAAGTGCGCCTTGAAACTCTGGAATTGCTCTGTCGGCTAACGATTTAATATTTATTCTTGAAAAGGTGTTCCGCTGTTTGATGGCTCTTGCAACTTCATTGACCCCCAGACATTACGGTCTCTCCAGCGCTGCCAGTTGCTTTTGAGCAACCTTAGCACGGTCTTAAACTGTTTTCTCACAGAAGCACAAGAGCTTACTGAAAAAGGTTTGTAGTAGTGCTACAAAATCTTTGGTATGTTTTATTAAGATTTGGAATTGTGGCAACATGGGCTTTTGTTGTTTTTGAGGATTGGAAGACAGTCACATTTAGCTGGGAGAAGGGGCTTAAAGCTGAGCGCTTGGGACCACCACAAAACACGCATGGAGTTCAGGGCAACAGTTTATGGTGGAGCTCATGCAAGGGGGTGGGGGAGGCTACATTCAGAGAGAAGCTTTGTAGGCAACTGGGCTGAAATTACAGCAACCGAATGTGGTATTGCTGAAAACTATTCCTTTGAGTTCTTAGCTAGCAAGTTCTAGTTGCATGCAGACACCGTGTTGCAAATTGCTAAACAATACGAAGGAAGCGTAAACGAGTAACGTGCAAAGTAAGTTACTTGAGTTTCTACAGCTTTTTCTCTTAGAAATGGTTCTTGGCCTATTGAGAAAAGAAAAGAATATCCCTTTGCTATCAGAAGAATCTCTGCTACGTGAGAAACAGATGTCTTATTCCTGCGTGCATTTAGTAGTTCAGGCTTTGGGGCTTTTTTTGTTTTTTTATTTTAGCCTTTAGTGAGTTTAGTTCTTTATAGGGGTTGCTTTTTGTTTTGGTGGTGATAGTGGGGTTTTTCTTCAAATAAAAAAGCGATACAGCGTGAAAAACGCAAAGACAAAGATTTCTAATGTGCTATTTTTATACTTTTGGTTTAGTAGGATGAAGGGAGTTTTGTGAAAATGAACAGAATTGCATAACGCTAATCATCTCCTGCCTTTTTTCAGGTTTTGCAGACGTGACAAATAAGCAAGCGGTAACCGGCCTCATTTCTTTGTATGCACGAGTGGTCATCTGGTTCTGTCGATCCGGTCTCCTTCCAGAGGGTTTAGGTAAGCGTGACCTGTCATACGTTTGTAACAAGGCGACCATCCAGTGAGTGACTCCCACGAACGCGTGCTTAGCCATGTTTTTGTAACGGTTTCGTCAGGAAGAAGTCGTGCTGGTTCAGTGGCAGCGTGTGCTGAAGTTCTGTGGGTGAAGTTGAGATTTTGCTGGGTTGTCAAGTACACGGCGTAGAATGAGGCAGGCAGTTTCTTTCCTGGGTGGATTTTAGGAATAGCAATGGACCCCTGACGTCAAGGCGCTGCTTGTGTCCACAGCTTGAACTACTTGAGATTTTAAACAAAGTACTATTAAACAACAAGTACCGGAATGCTTGTTTTTAGAGTGAGAGCATTACCTGCATGTTTTGAACTTTCTATCAGTTGCTTGAGGAGAAAGTACACCTTGGAAATCCTTCTTTAGTTGGATGGATTAGAAATTCCATTGTCAGCCTTAATTGTCTCACAAACAATTGTTTTAAACAATGGTTTTAAAACCATTCCCTTTGAGAACTGGGTGGTTTTTTTTATAGTGAACTTCAGCTTACCCTACATGTTGTGAATGCTGCGTGAACTGTAACCTTGAAACGGCACTTGGGGCAAGAAGGAATTGAGTCTTGTCTCTTAGAGTTCTTTTAGCAAAGGCAGAAAGAGGATTGGCTTCTTTCAGAGTTGGAGGCTTCTTGATGCTTAGCTTGTACGATCTTCTGTCTCTTTAGGCAAAAATTTTCGTTTACAAGTGTGATATGACTGCTTTAACTTGCTTCTGCTTTGTTGCCTGTAGATGACGATACGCGTTTGTCGAGACCTTTCTACAATTATCCTCTGATTGAGAGCTACTATACTGGTCACCGACAGAAACTTGAGCGTTTATCAAGGTAAGAGCTAGAGGAAGACTCTAGAACACTTCCACGGCAAATTCAGAAGTGGAAGGGAATGGCTTTTATCTCAACAGTTGCATGGGCTATGCGTAATGCCGCTGCCAGCAATACTCTTGACTTCAGTGACACGCGTGTTCTGTTGAACAGAGAGGTTACTTTCCTGTGTTAAAACGTTGCTATCTACCTCTGCTTAGTACCACTGGTTGGTATCATCATTTTTCGGGAGTCTACTTTATTCATTGGCTAATGTGTATAATTTCTGACTACTGAAAAAGGCCATGTGATTAGGACAGGATCAGTCACCTCCAGTTCAGCAAAGCAGGGTGTTCACAGAACAATTGTTTTGGAAGCAGAAGAAAGTATGTTTTTTAAAAAACAATCATCTCCGTCCTTGACTGGTAATAGAGGGTCATAACTGTATTGGCCTAAGTCCCCTTCTCACAAGTACGTGGTGTGATTTCGTAAGATGGTTGGAGGTACATGGAGTTGGCACGCCTCGCACTCTCCTGGCTGTCGGATAGAAGTCACTTGCTAACGTCAGCTCTCTTTCCTGGACTAGCTGCCTAGCACATAGGCGGCATGCCTTGGATTAGCCGATAATAGGTTTTTCTTTGGAAATTGTACTGAAAACTGAATAAAGACCTGACCAAGCTTCGGCGATGGCACTGTGACCAAGAGGCTGCAAGGTGAGTTAAGGTGGAAGCTGCAGGGTAGGAGGTATTGACTTCAAAGTTCATCTTCCTTGGCTTACTTCTCAAGTAACTTACATACAGGCTCGTGTGTTCCTTCGAAGCACAGAGCCTCTAGTGTCCTTTTTCTGCTTTGTGCCATCGGGAGATGAAAGGGCAGGGCTGCAGTCAGCAGAAGACTAGAGGAAAGCCGTTACACCGGGAGGCTGGAATTAGTGTTTAACTCTGTCCAAATCCTTGCTACCTTTTGTTCCAGAGGAAAATGGGACTCGGACTGCTTGATGGTTGATGGAATGGTTTCCCAGTTAGGAGACCAAGTGGAGAAGCTGTGGCGGAGAGATGCAGGAGGAACTGGGAAATACCCGCCTGCCAGTTTGCATGTGAGTGTCCTGTTCACTGAGAACAACAACAAACGGCCGCCCTCCCCGCCAAACCCCACCCAAAAGCCAATGATTTAGGGAAGACAGGCGTTTTTTCAGAACTGTTAATTTTTCATTTCAGGCACTGCTGGATCTCTATTTGCTAGAAAACATTGAAGAAAACTGCAAACACGCAATTGTATCCTTTCTAGTTATTTTTATTACACCTCCAGGGGATGCACATAAATGTTCTTCAGTGTTGGTCGCCGACCTGTTTCATGACATTTTTTCATTTATGCTTCAAAGACGATGCAAGTGAAAACATTTAGTTTAGCGTTAAGTTGTAGACAGAAGCGCTGTTTTATTTCTTTGTACTGTGGATTTTTGATGACTTTTTTCTTAAACGTTTTGTTGCAAAAGTCTTCTCCGATAGGGAGAAAACAGTTTTAGTAATAAGGGTTGAAGATATAAAATGTCCTTAGTTTTTCTCCAAATTTAAACACCGTTTAAAATTGTCTAAAACACCCATGATGGGTTATAAAACAATTTCTGTTTCAGAGCAAAAGGATTTCTAAGAGTGGTTTACCAGTACCGGATTTTTGCTGAAATCACGGGTTTTCCAGCGCAGCTCACGGTGCTTGCTTTGGTTCCGTTGAAAGTGCAGGCACACGGAATAAGCAACAGGGAGAAGAGAAAAGTCATGGGGCAGAAACTTAATTTTTAAGCTGCTGAAATACACAGCCTTGCTTTTGCTGTTTGTTGCCTAACCCGCGAGGGGAGCCTAGAGAGCAAGGGGCTTAGAAACGCTTATAGCCCGGAGCTGTCTTGTTAGATGATGTCCCTAAAAACGGACGTCAGAAAGAGAAAATGACGCTACCAATGAGTGACCCGCATACTGGTTTAAATCCAGTTTTAATCATTCAGAGCTGAGCTGTCCTGTAAGGATGCCACAATTTACACTGTTTTATAGACGCTGGACATGAGGGAAAAACCCAACTGTGGAATTTATTTGCTGTAATAATTGAGCGTTGGATGCTCCAATGTTTTGAATGTATTTTCTGCTTCCTACCACTTTTATATTCTTACTTCATTATGGTTTTCTAAAGGTAATGTGATAAACTTTTGGTCTTACAAACTGATTAGCCTTAATGAGATACCTGATGTCAGACAATTTACTTGCTGCTGGATATCAAGCGTTCCTTTCCGAGTGAGACAGAGACTTCAGTCGACTCCTTCGCAACTGCCTTTGGCATCCCCTGGGGACTTGTTAAGCTTGTTGAAGGTTGTTGGCTTCTAGATCACAATGATTACGAAGTAAGTATGGTAGAGTTGAGTTAGACATACATTGCAGTACAAAGCTATAACCTAGAAAATGATTTTAAAACCCGATCTCTAACTTGTACAGAATTCACTGGCCCTGCTCTTTCATCCCGCTACAATCAAAACCGCGTCATGGCAGCACAAGAGAATTATTCAGTCCCTCCTGTGCCAAGGGGAGCATGGGCAAGCCCTCAGATACATCCAGCTGATGAGGCCACCCACGGCAAGCAGCGGGGAAGTGCAGCTTCTCCTCACTGTGTTGCTCTCCAATAGGTAAAGAAATATACCCCACCATTTTGTCACGCAAATCTTGTGAAAATGGAGAACAAAGAATAGAAATCATCATCCCCTAAGTTTCCTTTAAACTTTGAGTACAAGACTCTTGGGGCATCTCTTTGGTTATGCTATTAACATCCCTTTACGTCTGAAACATTAATTACAGGTGCATGGTGGAGGCTTGGGGTCTGTTGCACCAACATGCCGCTCAGGCAAACTTAGAAGACCTCTTAAAACACATGTACGAAATGTGCCGGGAGATGGGCCTGATGGAAGACTTGCTGAAGCTGCCTTTCACAGACACGGAACAAGTAAGTGGGAGCAAGGAAAAATGTTCATCGTCTCTTTGAAAAGAGAAAAGGCAGAGCCATAACAGATTTTTGGAATGATTTTTTTTTTCTCATAGGAGTGTTTGGAGAAGTTTTTAAGGACCAGTGCTGGTGTTCAGAATCAAGAATTCCTTTTAGTCTACCATCTGCAGCGTGCCAACTACATTGCAGCCCTAGAGCTGAATCAATCCATGAATGTCAATCTTATGGTAAGCGTGAAAGTTCTGTTCTGTCAAGCGTGCAAGTTTCTGCTGGGTGTTACTAACTGGTTTGGATAGTACTCAATAAAAATCCTGCTTTGTTTTTTTCATACCAGTCTTTGAAACACTCGGAACAAGTTTCTACACCTTTGGTTACAGCTGAAGCTAAATGTTGACCAATATACGTCACTACTCCAAAGCTACTCTATGAAGCTATAAATTAAATGTTACACACCACTGTTGACCCCACTGAGAACAGTTTGTTTGCATCTGAGGAATAAACATGTATCTTTCCCATCAGCCAGTCTTACCATTCCGTTATTGAGATACGTATGTTATGCGTGGCTTAGATTACTGGAAGTTGTTGGTGTCACTCCTTCCTGTGGGATGACGAGTAGGTTGTATGTCATCGCTTGTGTCTTGCACGCAACTGTATTTTTCTAGCTGAGAGCAGGCTAGATGCCAATCCACAGGTTAAATTTCTGTGGGTTTTCTTTGTTTTTTTAATTTCTGCGAGTTATAGCGTGCTCTCCGATTCACAACTTTCATTTCACGGCTTTTATGACAAAAATTCTTGTCTAACCTCTATTTCTCAAAATAGCCAGATTACATTTTGTGTTACATGAACTTGTGTTCTGGATTTGTGACGCGTTTGCTGTTTTCTGGAATCATAGTTTTCCAGTGACTCAAACTTCTAAGGTGGTTTGGAAGTCGTAGGTCCTGCATTTGAAAACTGTCATGCGGCCAGGTGGTGTGCGTAGGTCGCTTTTTCTTGCTTGTTTTAATCTTCACATCATGTTGTCCAGGGTAATTTCCAGTTGTCCTCTATATTCAGGGCACTGGCGTTTCAGGAAGAACAAGGGAAAGCCTGCTATGTAGTAAGTCGTTTGCAAATTGCAGGTGATATCAGAAAATTGCAGGTGATAACAGGTGTATCAGAAGAAGGTTCTGCAGAGTGCCAGCATTGTTTTAACTTCAAGTTGTAGGCTCTGTTGCTATTCCAGTCTTCCTTCCACTTTGCTAAAAGTACCAGGTGAAATCGGTGTGTGCGGATGGGTAGAACTTGCCGCTGTTCTGTGCAGTGGAGGTGTTTTCCCACACCCGTAGAGGAAATCTGCTCACTAATGCGAAATAGCACGGAGAGGTCTGTGCAAGGAACTTCTTGTAATTAGTTAAGCTTTTGCTTTCCGCTTTTCCTTCATCAGAACGACGGCGATCATCGCTTGACCGACAGAGCAGTTGCCAGAAATTCTCTATTAGCCCAATATGGCAAGATCCTTCCACGAATTGAAAGGCAGCTGGCCGTAGAGAGAGCCAAGCTTTACCATTTGCCTGCACTGGCCTCAAGAGAAGGTAACTTTTAGCGGGGGGAAATAGAGGGGAGAATTCCCTGTCACTTGGATGACACCAGGCTGAAATTTTTCCCCTCTTGCTTTCCAGTCTCAAGACCAAAGCCATTAACTCCAGTAAGAAAACAAGCTAAAGCAGGAAATGTGCGTCGAAGACCAAATTTTCTGGCGAAAATATTGTCCAGAATTAAAGAATCCTGGGCAGGAATGAAGGAGAAAACCGGTTTCTCACAAGGTGGATTTTAAAGATGCTGTCGTTTTTATAGCTGCTAAACGTGCTGTTTCTTCAGCAGGGTGTTTCTAAAATTGAGGATGTTTCTAAAATGGGACCTGTTGAGATCCAAACAGGAGAGCAAGCAGTTGGGTTTCAACAGCACCCGCCAGTCCCTCACTAGAGACAGGAACAAGAAGAGACCTTAGATGCATTCACTTATTCAGCTCGTCTCGGCTTTGGGATTTAGGACGACACTGTAGAGAAGACGGGGCTGGACTTGGGAATACGCAAATCCCTCATGGGAGTCAATGGAAAATTTGGGATGGGAAGAAGGCAGCAGGTCACAAAGCTTCCGCAGTCATTCCCGTAGCAGTGCAGTGAAGGTTTTTCTGCTTTCGTTATAACTGGTGGGTACTGATGTAGATGTAAGCGCCTGGTTTTGGCTTGTGGGCCCTCACTGAATTTAGGACAAACTGCTTACTGCTTTCTTGTTCGTAGATTTGTAAGCATAAAAGGAAAGTTTACGCAGACTAGTATTTCTTGACTTTAGTTTTGAAGCATGGCGTGTTGCTAATAATATATCGCTTTAGCAAGTTTTGACGAGGCGGGAGGCAAGAAAATAAGCTGATTCTATGGAGACTGCTGTTGAGGGGCTGCTTCCTTCTGCCGTTGTTGGCTAGCACTGCAACTTAGAGGGCTGGGCAAAGGTCTTTACACGTGGATTCAATTATCCCGACCATCCGAGTCCCTGGAAATAAGTAACGGTTACTGCTTTTGTTCTCCCCATAAAACCCCGAGTATCTTCACGTGGATCTAGAAGGAACGAATACTTGCTCAGCACAGGGAACGGGAAAAGACGAGGTGGAGCTATTTAGAATATACTGTGTTGTCTCAGGCAGTCCAAGCGATTTCTTGAAGTGCAGGGTTGAGCTGTCGGATGTGAGGGCTGGCCAGTTTGACAAAGTGTTGCCGACTGGAACTTTCAGCTTTTCTCTCATCGTTGCCTTTTACCCTGTTAGATGCAGAGTGGGTCGCCCTGTGGGCATTTGTCGTCAGCGCAGGAAGTACTGCAATGGGATGATTTCTGCCAGTTGTGGCTACAGCTCGCATTGTAAAACTGCTCACTTTGTCCAGGAGTGGTGGCAAATCGTAGTCAGGCACAGAAATACCAGAAACGGGGCACGCGATGGCGTACACTGAACACTCTCTTCTCTGTCCCTTAGACACAGAAGCTGTCGTCGGTAGCAGAGAGTACACTGTATGTTTCTGACTTTACACCCAGCAGTGATCTGAAAGGAAAAGCGGCATTTCACTGTCCTCAGTTTCATCTGTGTGAGTGTGAAGTCAGTCTGTTTGGTAACGACTATTGCATTAACAGGCTTTTTTTTAACTGTAGGTGGTGGAAGATAGTGCGCTTAAGTCACCAACCTCAGAAGCAGCACCGGCAACACCAGGATAAAGTGAAGGACATCCATCGGGCGATCGTCCATACAGCTAGGATTCTCCAGAGTCATAGTTAGCATGTTGTTTGACTGTCAATAAACATTGTTGAATGTGATGCAGCTGAAGGAGACGGAGAGCTTTTTACACCTCAGAGTAATTTTCAGAGACAAGCGTTGTAATAAGGAATGCCCCCCAGCCCTCCTCCTCTCGCTTAGCTTTTGTAGCTGAGCAGACGGCAGAGGGTATGGAACATCCCTTTGGTCAGTTTGGGTCAGCTGTCCTGGCTACGTGCCCTCCCAGGATCTTGTCTTTTTTCCTCCTGAGTCCTTTCTCAGACCCAGCCTTCGCACCGCACCCCTAGCAGCTCCCTCTGCATCTCCGGGATGATCAGTTCGCCCTCCTCTACGAGCAAAGGAACCCAGAATATCTTCCAGGATGGAGAACTCGAACCCCACGTGGACTGATGGAGTAAGGTGGGCTGTAGTTAGTGATTTTTCCAGTTAAAGGCTTTACAGACCGTGATTACACTTGCAGTTTTATAGAGTTTGCTCAAACTGCTTACGTTGAGAACTGGAACTGCAAATCAGAATGGCAGACTTGCATTTGGTCTTAAACGGCTATGTTAGGCCTTCTGTAACGTCACCTGCCTGCCTGCAGGAACACTCGGAATTAGGAGAATTTGAGATTTGAGGTTTGTGCGGTGATGTCATCCTGGGAGCTTCGTCCAGTTTTGTATAGACTGTATCTATTTCATTATTTCCCTTTTTATTTTATTTTTAGGATTTCACGAAAGCAGTTTAGTTTCTCCTAAGCTCGTAAATCTCTCTCTACCTCTCCTCCTCCTCTCCGTGTACGAGAGGTTGGGGGGGAGCATCTGTCGCCGGCCATTGGCCAATTCGGCCAAAACCACGACAGATTTATTGGCGCCCGACGTGGGGCACGAACGCAGCTCCGATAGATTGCCTGAATAGTTTGAATTCCAGCTTGTTCAGGGAGAACAGAGAGTTCACAGCATGTCGGTCTTACGTGAAATCTGGTATCGTGCCTTTAGAGAGCTTTGTATGAAGTTAATGGACGCAGTGGGGTTTAAGCGGTCAAATATATTGCATGGCCTGTTTCTCGTTTGTGCTTGGACGCGGTGGTCTAAGCGTGCCACGTTGGCGTGGGTTTGCCTTCAGAGGTATAAAATAATTGCTTGGATAACGGTTCTGCCTGCCTATCTTGGGCATCTCGTGATGGAGGCTTTTCCTAATTACACTTTCGGGATGGATTCTTTTCCTAATTACGCTCTTGGTCGTACCTGGGGAAAGTTGACTTTGCCCTTCGGTGATGATGCCAAAGCGACAGTAACAGAATCGGGATGAGAAACCTTCGGGCCGTTTCGAGAGTGAAGGTTACTTTCATTCGTACGTGATCCTGTTGTCGGTTTTCCCGAGTGTGTTGCAGGGCTGGTTTATTGTTAAATATCGGTGCAGGAGTGAGTATGATGTGACATGTGATGTTGCTACTCAGACCCCGGGGCCAAAGCCAAAGACAGCAGAAACTCGGGCAGCCCTGCCACCGAAAGCTGCAGTAGGAATTCAGACAACCCCCCCACGGAAAGCTACAGCAGAAACTCAAACAACTCAGATGACTGCCCAAGCCGCAACACAGGCACAAACAACGCCACCGGCCCCGACACCAGCCCGAGCGGCATCGGCTGCCCCCCACCGGCCCCGGCATCGGCCAGGCCCACGGCGGCTGCGCCGCCCAGAGGCCCCGGCGAAAGCCACGCCTCCGCCCATACAGGCCAAAGCCACGGCCCGGCCGTAGGGACACCGCCGCCAGCGGCATGGGCTGCCCCCACACGGGCCCCGGCAAACGCCACGGCTCCGGCCCGGAGGCGGTGGAGAAAATGACTAAGACAATAGCTGAGCAAAATGAGAAAAGTGCTAAACTTCTTCATGAAATGCTTGAAAAAGTGTCTGAGAAGGGGAAAGAATCCCACTCTTCCCCTGAACAGAGCCAGGTTGCAGTCATTAAGAAACAACGGTAGCCAGTTACGAAATCTTCATGGAAGCGTTCCAGCTATAGTGCATCCACAGAATGAATATTTTCAAAAGGCCAACTTAGGGACACGACTAAGTGGAGAATTGGAAGTGGTCCCAGCGCAGAAATGTAGATACGTTTTCTTCTGGCATGGGACTTACATGCCTCGTGCAACTTGAAATGGGATTACTCTTGCCTCAGAGGCAGTGATTTGGGAAATTAAGTGTGAAATGTAGAGAAATAATTACAAAAAGGAAATGCCTGTAACTTCTTCCTGGGCCTGATACATCACCTGAACAGCTGAGGGCTTACCCATATTTCTTGTTGATTGAATGTTTTTGTGCTGTGTCATGTCAGATTTCTCGAACGCAGCATGATCTTGTCCCCATTGATTTATCTGTTTTCCTCTTTTAAATCGTGTCTCTTAACAGGTTGCCTGATTTGATGGTCCATCCCGTTCCTTCATGTTCTGCAGCACAGTCACCATGCAGAGCTTCCACATCGTTCATGCCATCCAGCCCACCGAGATCAAATATGCATGGTTCCATCTCACAAAATAATTTTTCAGGAGGCTCAGAGCTGAATTTACTTACCACTCCTCCTGTGGTTAAGGTTTGTATTAAAAAAACCAACGCAACACACCAGTGACAACCAACCAAACCAAAAGCTTGTAGACATAAAAAGCACGGGGCTTTTTTATCGTTAAGGTTTTCGTACCTTTGGAAAAAGAGCAGTGCAGAGGCTAAACATCCTCCCTGCTGGTACAAACTCGGTTTGTAATTTAAACTCTTACTTTTGACAAGGGAAGCCTTCTGTTTCGAACATTTAATGGGTTTTAAATTAAGTGCTTTTATTTCTTTTCCTAGAGAGCTAAAGTTTTGGCCACATCTGCTTCTGGTGTTCCTGGGTTTACTCCTCGGTCTATTCTCAGATCCAACCTTCGCACCACTCCCCTAGCTACTCCCTCCGCGTCTCCGGGACGATCGGTCACTCCTCCTTTACGAGCAAAGAAACCTAGAGTATCATTCAGGGAGGAGAACTCGAACGCAGCATGGACTGTTGGGGTAAGTTGGGCTGCAGTGAGTGATTTTTTTTCCAGTTAAAGTCTTTATAGACTGTGTTTGGATTTGGATTTTTATAGAGTTTGCCTGCCTCCTTAAATTGAGAACTGGAATTGCAAATCAGAATGGCAGACTTGAATTTGGCCCAACACTGTAGAGAAGATGGTTCTAAACTTGGGAAACTTAGGGCAAACTGCTTACTGCTTTCTTGTTCGTAGATTTGTAAGTGTAAAAGGAAAGCTTATGCAGACTGGTATTTCTTGGATTTAGTTTTGAAGCATGGCGTGTTGCTATAATATGATGCTTTAGCAACTTTTGACAAAGCAGGAGGCAAGAAAATGAGCAGGTTCTATGGAGACTGGAAGCTGCTGTTGAGGGGCTTCTTCTTCTGCCGGTGTTGGCTAGCTCTACAACTTAGAGGGCTGGGAAAAGATCTTTACACGTGGATTAAATTATCTTGACCATCTGAGTCCCTGGAAATACGTAACAGATACTGCCTTTGTTCGCACCATAAAAACACGAGGTGGAGCTATTTAGAATATGCTGTGTTGTCTCAGGCAATCCAAGTGGCTCCTTAGAGTGCAGGGTTGAGCTGTGGGATGTGAGAGCTGGCCAGTTTGACAAAGTGTTGCCGACTGGAACTTTCAGCTTTTCTCTCATCGTTGCCTTTTACCTTGTTAGATGGTAAATGGAGCACGCGATGGCGTACACTGAACACTCTCTTCTCTGTCCCTTAAACACAGAAGCTGTCGTGTGTAGCAGAGAGTACACTGTATGTTTCTAACGTCACACCCAGCAGTGATCTGAAAGGAAAAGCAGCATTTCACTGTCCTTGGTTTCATCTGGGTCAGTTTGAAGTCGGTCTCTTTGGTAATGACTATTGCATGAACAGGCTTTTTTTTAACTTTCGGTGATTGAAGATAGTGTGGTTAATAAGTGTTGCTTTGCCTTCAAGAAAAGGCACAGTGGCTTTCCTTAAACGTACTGGGTGTGTTATCTGTTGATTTCTGAATTTCAGCTTTTAGGTTGGTGTGAGAGTTTGAGATGGAAGGTTTGTTTTTGTGGAGGGAAACTGTAATGCTTTCGGCAATACCTTTGTCATGACTTGTTCATGAAAGAAACCTTCATCTGTGTTCTGTAGAAGTGTAAGAACTTGTGAATAAGTAATGGTTTTGTTGCCTTAACGTAGGAGCTTCCGAGTAAAGAGGAAGAGGATGCCAAATACACAGAGTCTGTGCGAAAGCAAAAATTGAAGAGAGGTAGAACTGCAAAATCAAAAATGAAGAAAGCAAGCAAGTATGAAAAGCTTTTTGAACGCTTACTTGCATTCCTTTATTTTGGTAGCAATTCAGCTTTTGGCCACCTCACTTGCTCTTCCTCACTTGGCGGTACAGTTCTGCTCTGACTTTGCGAGCCTGTCCAGCTTGCTGGTCTCCTGGGCACCGTTTTCCCCACTTCACGGTTCAGTTTTCTATTGGAACCAGAAGAGGGAGGGGCTGGGAAAGGCCAAGTGGGTGCTACTCTTTGCAATGATGGCATGCTCTCCTGTCATTCCACCTTACGAAACCACGCTCTTACGGTCTTTAGTTCCCCATAGAAGGCAGGAGTGGGTCACACAACGAGTAAAGAGAACGTCTTGTTTCTGGCCGTGTTTTCCGGTTCCTTCTGGAAAACCGTCTGGGGAGAGTTGCCTCTTAAAATCAGGGCGTGGGGGCGCTCAAAAAGCTCACGCGAATACTGAGTGAGAATGCTTGCGACAGTCTGGTAAGGAACGAAAGCAAAAGGAAGCTTGTTTCTGTATGTTTTCTGCCTTGACCCTATCTTCAAAGAAGCCCATAAATAATTCTTTGGCATCGATTTTGTAATTCCAACATTGCAAAACGTTTTCCTCGACTGAATACTGTTGGTAATCAAAAAATCAATTTGATACTTCTCTTTCTTTTCAGGACCACAAGAAAAGGAGGCTCTTGGTCACCTCCACCGGTGGAAATAAAATTCGTCTCTCCTTTTGGAAGTGCACTGGATAAAGCCATGGATCGTATTGCAAGAATATGCCCAGTGTGCAGATATGTCTGAGGATAACCGAGCAGTTTAATCCCCCATCAGAACTTCCCCTCGTGGAACGCTACTCTCAGGCTTGTTATTTCAATAAAATTGTTTGCTGCAATTTCATCAGTTCCCATGTAACCACTCGTAAATAGCTTTGTTGTTGATTTCTGGTGGGGAGAACAAGCTACGGGCAGAAACCAATCCATAGTGTCTCACGAGTCGTTTACTTCTTATCCGTAGTCTTACTGGTACAGAACAGGTTTCTTTTTGGCATTGGTGAACTTAATGCTGCGAAGCTTAAAGCTTGATGCGGGTGTCTGCCAAGTAGCGAAGGGTTGTTACAAATCTGCTGAGCCGGGGCTTCGTCCTTGCTGGCGGCAGGAGCCCGGCCTGGTGCACCCCAGACCTGGGGGTGTCTCTGTCCCAGACCCTTGGATGCGGCTGCTGCTTTCCCGTTTGCAGGTCAGGCCAGTAGCAAGGCTGAGGGTGCACCACACACATGCACGACAGCAACGCGGCTGGCTACGCAGGCTGCCAGAGACGGGGCCGTGCCTTTACCACCTGCCATCTTGCACTGGGGCAGCTCACAGAAAGCCGCCTCTCTGGCTTGTTGCAGTTGAAGCTCACGAGTGACACCAGGGGCATGCTGTCACTCTGCAGGTTCCCCCACGCAGCCACATTTGCAGAGCCCCAGAGGATCAGCAGAGCCTTGAGCCCAGCTGTCGTCTGTGCCCCAATTCTGGGCTCCGTCTCTGACCTCTGGCTGAGACACCGCATCTTTCCAGAGGTGGCTTTTCCTCCTGCTCCCTGGCTAGCCCACCCTGAGGTCTGCTAGCGGTTTCCTCGTGCACATTTGGCTAGGGGAAGATACAACAAAAATACAATAAAATGGTGTATTGAAACGTATGTTATGATGGAGTTTAAAAAGTCTTCTCTGATAAGAGAAAACAGTTTTAGTAGGAAATGTTGAAGATATAAAATCCCTTAGTTTCTCTCAAAGTTTAAACACCGTTTTAAATTTTTTAAAACCCTCCTATCTGTAGCAAATGGCTTCTTACTAGAATGATGTGGTGAAATATCCTGTTTCAGAGCAAAAGGATTTCTAAGAGTGGTTCACCAGTACCGGATTTTTGCTGAAATCACGGGTTTTCCAGCGCAGCTCACGGTGCTTGCTTTGGTTCCGTTGAAAGTGCAGGCACACGGAATAAGCAACAGGGAGAAGAGAAAAGTCATGGGGCAGAAACTTAATGTTTAAGCTGCTGAAATACAGAGCCTAGCTTTTGCTGTTTGTTGCCTGTCTGTTTTACCTTCTAATTACTTCTTGTCTTTACAGAACACTTTCAACGTGCTGGAAATCTATAATGACCAGGTAATGAGGTCGCTTTGCTTCCGTATTAACAAATCTCAGTTTTCTGTGTACATTGATTTCTTTTTTGCTCATTGTAATTTGAAAATCATCCTTTATGCTCTCTTAACGTGACCCTTCTGGGCATGTTGGCTGAAGTGTGTGGGTGCTGCCTGGACCTAAGAGCATCGTTTTGCTGCTTGAGCCACCCGGCTGCTCTGCCGTAACACTGGCCAAGCTGTTTCATCTCTTGTAGTACATTCCTTCTTTCTCTTTTCTGGGTTGTCCTCCTTTTTTGAAGAAAAAAGGGGGTTAAGAAGGAAGATCCGAGGGCTGGAGCACCTCTCCTATGAAGACAGGCTGAGAGAGTTGGGGTTCTTCAGCCTGCAGAAGAGAAGGCTCTGGGGAGATCTTATAGCAGCCTTCCAGTACCTAAAGGGGGCCTACAGGAAGGATGGGGAGGGACTCTTTATCAGGGAGTGTAGCGATAGGATGAGGGGTAACGGTTTACAGCTGAAGGAGGGTAGATTTAGATTAGATATCAGGCAGAAATTCTTTACTGTCAGGGTGGTGAGGCACTGGAACAGGTTGCCCAGGGAAGCTGTGGATGCCCCTTCCCTGGAAGTGTTCAAGGCCAGGCTGGATGGGGCTTTGAGCAGCCTGGCCTAGTGGGAGGTGTCCCTGCCCAGGGCAGGGGGGTTGGAACTACATGATCTTTAAGGTCCCTTCCAACCCAAACCATTCTATGATTCTAAAAGATTCGTACCACTATTAATGCATCACTCAAATGGAGACCATTTCTGTTTTCAGAACAGAAACGTGGCTGACACAAAATCGATCTCTCGCTTTCTACGTTAGAGATTGAAACCCCGCTTCTTTTGCAAGAGTTCTCTGCATATTTGGAAAAATTTAACTAAATAGAGATAAATGCAGCTATAAAACTATAAGCACCTGTTTTATATAAACGCCGTGTTCTTTACATAAAGCGAGGCAGTATTATAAAACAAGTAGTTTTGTTTCCTGTAATCTGCGATTACTGTTGGTCCTGTGCACCAGATGTTGCATTCCTAAATAAGATGAAACCCCCACAGGGTCCTCTTTGTCTCGGGTGAATTAACTGTATACTCCAGCACCTTTGAAGAGGTAGTTTTTCTTAAAGCAAGTACTATCAAATGAAAGATGGAAGAATACAAATAGAAAACGTGCACATGTGAAAATGTTGACTGTAAATGCTGACAGTCTTCAAACAGCTTACCTGAGTTTCTTCAAATGCTAACTTTCTTACTGTTTTGAACAAATTTAAGGACAGATTCTTCAACTGTTACTTGTACCAATACCATCGACGTGGTTTTGAGGGTTTTTTTTACGTTGGTGCTAGCGTAAGGCAGAGTTACCAGGATTTGAGCACCTTCGGTATTCACTTTGACAAAAACCACCTCTGTCTTCTCATCTGTCTGTCTCTCTTTCTCCTAAATTGCTAACCTGCTAAAAAGAGTTAGTTTATAGCCAGATTGCTAAGACACTAGGATTCTTCTTTTACGTTTAAGGACTTTATGGTCATCTTTTCCATGTTAATCCCTATCTCATTTTTGGTAGGGTTTAAAACTAATTTTAAAAACCTCCTTCAAAATGCAATGGCAGGTAATACGTTTGATACGCTCACAGACTGCAGCCGAGACTCCAGCAGACCTCTGTTACGAAGGAACTCTGTCAACCTGACGATACGCTGAAAGGCACACTTTCATAGTTTTTCCCGCTCTGGTCTCGGTGCCAATTGCGGTCAGGTGCTGGGCAAAATGAGAAGAGATACCAGCTCAAAGTGACTGACAGCTGAGGAGGAAGGAAAGGGTGAATGTGCCAATAAGGGAGGGCAGCATATTAAGAGCTTATTCTGTATTCTTATTAACGCACGGCGTATATTTTGACAGCTAAGTTATGTGAAGGAGGTAGCTCTTTTTCCTGAGAATTCTGGGTCTCTCTCGTGTGCGTGACTTAATTCAGCTTCTTTCCTTCCCTTTCTCTGCCGGCAATGCAGCACAGAGTTGAAACGTAGAGCGTACAGATGACCCCTGCTGCCAGGCGTTGGTTGTCTCTGCTTCCCGATGCCGGATCCCAGCGACAGTGCCACACAGAGCTATTCCTTCCTGCCCAGGAGCAGTTTGCTTCCCGGCCACTTCCCCAGTCCCTGGTCTCCTTCTGCAAGAGGAGGTTCCCTCTCTCCTCCTGGCCTTTCTGGGGCTCAGAACTGAAAACGGCCCTCTTTGCAGTCCTTCCAGACAGGCTTTCGCTGGCACTCCAGCACTAATTATTCCTTCTTATTCCAGCTCCCCTGAAAAGAGCTCAGGCACTTAGATGTCTGCTGTCCCAACGCGGTTCATGGCTCCGTGACCGCGTGGCTGCAGCTGCCTGGCTACGAGGAGATATCAGGAGCAGAAGATTTAACGTTTCCCGCACCAGTTCAGTCCTGCAAAGAGCTGAATTGCTTTCACGTGCCGATGAACGCAGACCCCTTGTTGTGTCTGAATTAGGACTCCATCTGACCCGGAGATGAGGCCCATGTGAACCAAGACCCCCAGAAGCCTTGTCTGGGGTGGGCGCTCCCTGACAGCGGCTGCTCTCCCCTTACTGCCTGCTGGCCAGCTGGTGCTCTGCTCGGTTAAGGCATCTTAGCAGCACCGCTGCATTTCTGCCTGGCGATACAGGAGTAGTACTTAATAGCTGTGACTTGGGATTTTTTTTCAAAGGTGTTCTGTTTGGTTTTTTTCTCCACAGACACATTGGTTTTAAAAACTTGAGAAGAAAAGAAGACAGCTCTGCCTTTGAGAAATGGTCCCTGTCCTCATCTGCAGCACTGGCGTGGGCACATCCAGTTGCTCAGAGTCAGTTCCCTTATCAAGTGCTGATCAAGACAAAAGCCCAAACCCAGTGTAAGTAAGGCTATTGCAGGCAGGAGGGAGAAGAGTTTCTGCTGGCTGGGAATGAGTGGCGGATCCGGAGCACACAGGCCACGTGGGAGTCCCGTCCGGAGGAAGCCTGGAAGGAGTGGGAGCACCAGCACATTGCTGTGGCTCAGGCGAGTTTCCCAGTAACGGGCATTGCGGCCAGATCCATTAACCTCTGGTCTTCTGAGTCTGATGTTTTCCCCTTTTTGTCATCTTTAAGATTTGTTACTCACGCCCCTCTCTGCCCTTCCTTAATAAACCGTGACTCCAGGTCTGGAACTTCTGCCAATAGAAAGGAAGCGTGGCGTCAGTCTTTCAGATCTAATAATTGCTTCCTGATCATGTTTGATAAAATGATGGGGGTTTGATAAAAATTAGGGACTTAATTCTGTCGGGAATGCTGAGCCCTGTGTGGGGTGTATGGCTAACCGGGGTCGTTCAGGTGCTCCCTCTGGATGGTTGTATCGGTCTTGGCTGGCAGCTGGCACAGGCGTTTGGGCACACAGTACCGTACCCTGTTCTGCTGAGGACAGCTTCTTGTTCACCTGCTGCATCAACTGGTTTTCCTGCATTGATCTGCCTGGGGTTTGCTTTGTTAAGACAGTGAAAGACGAACATAATCAGGCTTCTGTTAATTTTGTGCCTTCTACCTAGGAAGCTGTCGGATACAGTTTTAGAGAACTAATGGTGACAAGGCTTTGCTGGTGTGGTATTGCTTGACTTGTGTGGTGGAGAGAAGCCTTAAATTGGCAGGAGAGAGTCACCAACAAGCCGGGCCTGTTGCACGTGTTGCAAATGCATTTGCAGTTGGGCTTGTCAGGTTGCTCTTTGTCAAAGTATGTTTCAGAATGAGATACGCAAAAGCCGCCTGGACACGGTCGTGGGCAGCCTGCTGTAGGTGACCCTGCCTGAGCAGGGGGGCTGGACCAGAGGACCTCCAGTGATTCTGGAAGGCCTTTCTCTTCATTGTGATGCTGGGATTCTGGAATTCGTGCTGGGATTCTGGAATTCGTGCTGGGAGAGGCGAGCGGTGTGGTGTGCTGGGAGTGCCTTGCTCACCACTGTCTCCCTGTGCTGGGAAGGCTGCGTGTATGTTCTGTCCTGAGACACTCAGCGCCTACGTCTGTCTGTGCAGGTGCACCGAGCAAGGTAAAAAAGAGCGTAAGGTCAGAAGTGCCTTTGGGAACCGCTGTGAGCTTCGCCACGGTAGACGGGGACTGCAACTCTTGAACGGAAGTATAGTCGTGTTAGGGAATAACCGCAGGAGGTAGCTGGGTAAAGTGGCTCCAGCGTCAAGTTCTGATCTGTGTTGGTTTTGTTTGTTTTTTCATGGAGAGGGATGTCACATCTGTGGTCTGCATCAGACACAGGGTCTTCGCTGTTGGGGGCTGTTGGGGTAGGGAGCTGAAATTCTTTCCTCGTCTCACCTTCTGCTGTAGCTTTGTGCTTGTGGAGCATCTGCACAAACTCGGCAAGACAATCTGTAGGCTGCACTTGAGTGAAATAAGGCCGATTGTAGGATTCTGGTACAGACCGTCTCTGTCACGCTGGTGGCTTTTTAGACTACAGCTTAGGGCTTGGATGAAATGTAGGGTTTTTGCCTAAACCGCCGGGAGCGGGGAGGCTTTCTGCCTAAGCGGGAAAGACCTGACCCGGTGGTACTCCCTAAATCACCTGCTCACTCACTCGCTAAATCCTCTTTCTGCAGGAGTAAAATCCGGCAAAGTGCAAATTCACTGAACCTGACGACTACGAGAGTGCAGAAAGTGACTTTTCCATCTGCTGCTCCTCCAGTGCTTGTGAGTTGCTTCCTGTTTCTCTGGGGAAAATGTCATGGAACCAGTCATTAACAACAATTCAAAAATTGGTATAACTTTTATAAACCCTTTTATAACCCTTCCCTGAAATCACTTTAGCTTCCACCTCTGGCGGAATGAAAGAACGACGCCTGTCAGCTGCAGCCTTTCCCAGAGAGCTAGGGAGTCTCTCCGTGCAAGAGGGAGTTAAAAGTTGCCTTAAAAGATGCCTGACTGTGTCCTGGGTGGTGTCCTTTCTAAAAGTGAAGGGGTTTTTAGCCCTCCCTGCAAACTGAGTGTGCCGTTTCACCCGGGTATGAGCTAGCAGCCCGGGCTGACTGCCACAAAAAGGAGATGGACAAATTCCCTCTCCTTCTTCCCGATGCGTGGTCCTGCCTCCTTCCTTGTGCCACCTCTTATGCTTGCTGGTTGTCTCTGCAAGGCAGTTGAGCTCTCGAAGCTGGTGGAACACCACCTGCTTTTCTGGGTGAGTTTCCTGCCTGCTCAGGGAGTGAACTTGGCTCCTAAAGTGCTCTAAGGCACTGTTAAGGCAGTGCGAGGTGAGCCACAGGAGTACGGTAGTAGAACAAAGGAGCAGATGGAGAGATGGGAGGCGGCGGCAAGTCCTCTCTTTTGGTGGCAGGGAAGTCAGCATGTTTTGTGAAACCATCTCTTCAGCTGCGGCTGGCCATATTTTTAGCTTTTTCGTCAGTAAGCCCATTGCATTGTTGGCCCTTGAAACGGATTTTCAGGTACTACCGTCAGTCAAAACTGACGTCCCTGAACCCTGACTTGGCTGAATGTGATTCTGCTTGAACATGTAATTTCTCCATGTTTATTCTTCTTGGAGCTTTTTAATGCAAAAATCTATCCTCAGCCTGTGACTCGTGGTACGCTCCTTTCTTTGGAAATAGTTTGGAAGTCATAAGTACCTAAGGTGAAGACCAATGGTAATTTTGGCTGCTAGAAGACAACTGACAATAAGTAACAAAGGGTAAAGTACGAAATCAAGGGAAAGGACAAATGGAAAGTTGTACCTGTTACTGAGAAGCTTTTTAAAATCTGATTTTTCTCAGCTCCCATCTTCCTAACCTGTGTGAGTAGACTTGAACTCAGTGTATTGGGCTTTTTCCTGTTATTTCTCTGTTGATACGTCTGGGTCACTTTTTGTTGGTGATCTCACAGGCATCAGAAAAGCAAAGGATTCTCCTTTTGCTCTGCTGGGAGAGCAAAAAGTCTCCCGAGTGCCATTATTTGCAAGGAAAAGAGCTAGAGGTGACGTCTAGGGGATTTTTCACTGCATACTGATGAAACTTCTGTCACTCTCAAGAATATTTCTGGCTGACGTGAGTCTAGTTGTGCAATTTTTTCCTGTATTTACAGCGAAGAATGCGAGACCTAACAGCTGAGGTAACGAGCAGTCTGCTGCAGTTTCCAGAGGTGACTCTTCAGGCACTTGGGGAAGATGAGGGAACCCTCGGCTCGGTGCTGTGCGGGAGGTTTTCTGGAGGTGAGCATTTTCCTTTAAATTTGGTCTCGGTATAAAGTTGTTCTTGCCTGGAGGCTACCTGAAGCCTCAGGTCATCGTATCAGCTGTGTCAGGTTGGTGCTGTTAAGAGGCATCCTGTTTAGAGAGAGAGAACAAAAAGGGTGCTTCAGCGATGACAAATGCTAATATTAAAACGTGAGTATAGTTAAACTTTGAAGTGGACTTTCCAGGTGATGTGACAGTAGAGCTGGGTGCCTATCTGGAGGTCTAGGCTTCTGTTAAGACCAGGTAGAATCTATCTACCTGAGTGTAAATGCAGGGATTGAGCTCATACTTCCTTTGGGCTGGCAGTAGTTCAGTGAAACAAAATGCCTTCGATTCTTCCTCTACGCTCTAAGACTTGTATTCCCATATGCGTTTAGATCATTTCTAGCAAAACCAAGGCGAATATGGTATAAAGGCTGTCGATCAGGACCTTGTCATCTTTATCCCAAACAACCCAGATTCTTCGGTGCGGGAATGACAAGTACAAATGCAAAATAACAAGGTGGTTAATTTTAGGAGGGATTGCTTGGGGATTTCAACGGGTGATTTTGAATCATTGACTAGAATGAGGTAGGTCGGTCTTCCTCTGCTAGGTACGTTTATTGAAGGAAAGGGGCAGGCACTGTGATTTTTTTTCAGCTGTTTTCAGTCTTCCGTTGGACATTTGCTTCAGTCCTCTTTCTTTTCTCTCACAGGGAGAAACGGCCTGGCGTGGTTGGCACGTGGTCCTCACCTTGAGGTGGTGAACTGTGTGACAGGAGAGCGGCTCTCTGCGTACCGTTTCAGTGGAGTCAATGAACAGCCTCCCACTGTTCGTGTGGTGAAGGAGTTTTCCTGGGAGAAGAGAACTGGACTGCTGGTTGGGTTGGAAGACGCAGAGGGAAGTGTTCTCTGTCTGTACGACCTTGGACTCTCAAGAGTGGTTAAAGCAGTTGTTCTTCCCGGGAGGGTAGGTACTTTTTAATTGGAGAAACGAAGCTTTGATGTTGTTAGGTGCTGCGTAGGCCTGTTTTAGGACAAGCTTTGGAGCGTCTCTTTGTAGGAGGTATTTTTTCTATCGTGCGTTAACATCTTGTCACTTGAGAGTATCCAGTCAAGACGGCGTTGCTGTAAAATCTTGGGCTTAATGTGCCATTATTGTTGGAGTTTGCTGAGAGTAAACCAAGTTTTCTGGTTTTATTGTAGAGCACAGAGTTACCTGATTCTCTCCTTCCACAAAAAGGCATTGAAAAGCACCTTTTTTTGGCCCTAATTGCTTGATTTCCATCAGAAATACCGTCTTTAAAATGGCTCAGAATTCCATAGTTGTGCTGTAAATGACTTCGACACATTGCCTTGAATCTCAGCCTAGCAAGCAGGCTGAGGAGAACACATTTTTCTGTTGACTTAGGAGAGGAAAAAAGAGCCTCTAGTGAGTTATCTGACAGATTGTTGGGAGGTCACCTTTCAGCCTGCAGTCCTTGAATCTCTGCTCTCTGACTAGTGTGTTTGTGTAGATGGGACACACTGGTGTAATGTTGCTGATGTTTTCTGTCTTCTGTAACCCAGAAACTCAAATGATGTGTGTCCCCTAGCCTCATTATCTTAATGTAAACAAGAATCGGTGGAAGTCAATAGAAGATCAAGATTCATTTTTATCATCTTAGAATCTGCAACAACTAACTAACTAACTTCTTAGCCAGCTTTCCATCAGCTGCTTTGGTTTGACTTGCTAGAATACAGGTGGAGTTTTGTTTGTTTGTAATGCTACAGTGTGATGACTAGTAGTAAGCATTCGTATTGGGGTCACTGAGAGAGAGAAATACGTGCAGCTTTAGCGCAGGAGTCTTTGTGTGCTCGTGTCTCTGCTCTAGCAGTCAGTGTTGTCCTGGGATGTGCTGCAACGTGTGCTGAAAGGTCTGTCTTCGCCTTGTGAGACAGTTGCGTGCAGACTGCTGGGCACGTGAAAGAGCAGTGTGCGCTTCCTCCTTTAGGTGGAGTCACCTTTTTATCTGAGAAGCTGCTGCTTTAGGCTGGCTTTTAACATTTTTCTCAACATTCGTGAAAGCGCTGGTGTGCATTTAAAGCTTCTTTTCCTTTATGTGGTTGTTACTTTTCTTCTAAATGCGGACTAGTGTGAATTTTACTAAGCTGGTCTCTCCCTTCAACGCTTTCTAAATACGTTTCACTCCCATGGAAATGGTGTGTCTCCCATGCAACTTGGCCGCTGCCTCGTCTGACTCTCGAGCCCTGATTTATCCTAACGCCCGTTTGTCAAAGAAGGCATAGACCGTATCGCGGTGCTGGTGGGCTGTGAGCGGTGGGAGACCTCGATGTAGTTGTGTTTGTCTGTCTTAAGCCCCTTGAATATGATAAAGTTTCTTGCGTATAACTGATTTTCTGTGTTTTCCTCCAGTTAATTACTGCGAAGTAGGAAATGGAAATTGCTAAGCTGTACTAATAGAATGCCCCATTTAAGTTGAAGTTAAGTCACTTACCCGCAGGAAATCTGGTAAATGGAAGGCAGTAACAGGTTTTTGTACGGGGCTTTTTTGTCTTTGTCTCTTTTCTTGATCTAATTGCAAACAATGCTTTGATGCTCCTGTATTTACTTTTTCTATTGAGCTTGTCAAAGAGCTCAAATAGTAACTTGTAGTTTTCCTGTAGGTAACCGCTGTAGAACCCATAGCGAATCACGGAGGACCCAGCGTGAGCACTCAGCACCTCCATCAGAGTCTGCGATGGCTCTTTGGGGTGGCAGCAGTGGCTACAGATGCTGGCCATCTACTTCTGGTTGACCTTAGTTTGGATGATTGCTCCTGCACTCAGAATGATATCGAAGCATTGGGTGAGCCTTCAGTTTTTCCACATGAATTTAAACGCAAGAAAACTTCTGTCTTCTAACGAAACAGTATGCATCCCACTTTGAAGACCCTTGTGTCAGACATTTCTGACGACTGGTTACAGGTGGCAGTTTGACATCGTATAGTCCTGACCTGATTAAACCTGGGAGTGTCTGACTGCTCCTCCCAGTGTTGTAAATGCCCCCTCCCACCAAGATCCCTGTGCCACTATGATTCTTGCTAGAGAGGTGTAGGAATTTTGCCACGTGAGCCGGTGCGGCCGCCTGGTAGGAAGTTGTGTTGGAGGAGCCCTGTTTCCCGGGAATGCTCTTCTGCTTGTGTTAATTGACTTGGGGCAAATTTTGGGCTTGTTTTTTAAAATAAACCCGACTTACCAACACCCATGCATTTGGATGAATGAAATCTCAAATAGGTGTACTCAGATTGCATACACCGTTTTGGCTATTACAACAGCAGCTTCAGCAATTGGTGCCACTTCAAACACGAGGTGCCACTTCAAATTTCATCACGAGGCCCAGACTCCTGCTTTTCAGAGTCCAGGAAGAATTTGGTTACGTTTTTACCTAGCTTTCAAATGTGAGTGAGAATACTTGTCTGATCCGGGAGTTCTTATGTTCTTTGAAGACATAAATAATGGAAATGGTAAAAAAAAGTGTTGCATAAATGGCTATTTTGCCTGGCACGGTAGCATTAGATGATAGGGGTTGTCACGTCAGTGCCTAAAATGCAGCCTAAATGGCATAACGTATTCATTTATTGCTTGGTTTTGTGTGTGTAGACCTAGAAGTTGTCACTAAAAATCCTGCTGAAGTTGCACAAAGAAGAGAAACTGCGACCAGCGAAGGGAGGTGTCTCTGTTTTCAACTACAAAATGCTTCCGGAACAGCAGTATCAGCCCTGTGCTACATAAGCAGAAGCAACCAGCTCGTTGTGGGTTTCTCGGATGGCTACCTGTCGCTCTGGAATATGAAAACTTTGAAGAGAGAGTAAGTAGGCCTTTACACTTGGCCATGCCTGGAGGTGTGGGGCTCTCGATTTGTTGCTTAAGGAAGTATGTGAATGTAAAGAGAACTTTTTCAGGGACTGAAATGAGTATGAGTATAATCTTGGCACGTTCAGAAATCCTCTTCTGACGTAACTTTTCAGTCATACCTGGATGAAGTGGTCCGCCTTCTCCCCAGTGGACTAGGATTGTTTTCCTTCTTGTGCCTGTGGATTGAGGAATGGTGGGAAGCATGCTTCCTGGGGTTTTCAGAACCGGTTACTGCAACTGGGGCATCCATTGAAAGGCTGAAGTATGTCAGTGATGTGATTTTGGTGCCGATATTCTCTAAAGTGTCCAGGGTGAAACTAGTGAGACATGAAAACTCAATAGCTGACCTGTGCCTGAAAAATGTATTCTTTCCTGCATGTCAGCTTTGGCCGAAAGAGCAATCTCACCCGAAATATTTGGCTAACTTCTGGTCGGGATTCCCTTCAGCAGATCTGCACTGACTCCCCAGAAGCTGTTGGATGCATAAATAGACAGTGGAGGAATAATTAGGTGGCAAGAGCAGAGTGTGGAGGTACAAATAAGGTTCAGAAGTCAGGAAGAACAATGCTTGACGTAGTCCAAGAAACGAGAAACTACCTGTGTTTGGGCCACTAGGCTCCCCTTTTTTTTTCTTTTTCGTTTTGCTTTTTTTTTCCCCTAAACCTGTAGGCACCACTCTCAGCTTGAAGGAGGGAGGATTCCTGTCTATGCTGTCACTTTTCAAGAGCCGGAGAATGATCCTCGCAATTGTTGCTACTTGTGGGCTGTTCAGTCTACGCAGGAAAGGTGAATAAAAACTTTAACTATCAGCCACTGAATTAATTCTTTTTGTTTTTAAGGATATTTGTTCTCATACAGTTGAACATGTGTATTTGTTGTGTGTCTGCGATTCTTTCCGGTACGGAGGGTGTTAAACTTAGAATGCAATTTTTACAGGATTTACCAGACGTGAAGAGGGACCTACTAGTTCCTGCCTTCTGTCAGAAGGCAAAGCAACAGTGGCCATATTCTTCTGCTCGCATTCTCAAATGGTTTGCTTTTGTTCCTCGATGACCGCTTCATCATTTGTTTGATAGTCACACCGTGGTATTAAAATACCACTAGGAGCAGTTGAGGCTGCAGATCTAGAACACCAGACGTGCCCACACAACAGCCTGCCGCCCCTAAAGGCGGCGGTGACAGTATTGCCGATGGCCTTGTGCCAGCGTCAGCAGTCTGTGGAGCCTTGGTGAGCCAGTGCAGCTCCCCTGGCAGAAAACGATTCAGCAGAAAAGCCAATGGGTTCCTGCTGTTCTGCTGAATCAAATCGGACTTGGAAGGGTGCAGAGTGTGCAAGAGGGGGAGGGGAACTTTGGTGGTAAGGGAGGGGCAGAGAGATCTCTCTTTCTGCATCAGCAAGCGATTCCATCAGCTCAGCTGTTGGTAGAGTGGCAGTCTTTTAAAACTTGACTTCAAAGCAGTTTTGATGGAGAACTCTTCATTGTGAAGAACTATTTCCAACAATTCTTAGTCCATACAACATATTACAGCTTTCCAATTGTACGGTTGGCTTTTGCCCCTGAAGCTGTTAGTGTCAAAACGCCCTCCTTCATGTTTCAGTGGCTAAATGTGGCCGATGATCATGTTTTGGGAAGAGGTGGTGTTCTTTTCAGCGGGAGCATGCTATTAAGAAAACGTCTAGGTCTACTAACACGACGATGAGGACTATAAAGCAGCTTTGTAACCAAATTTCATAATTTATCCCTTTTTCAGTGAAGGCGATGTGGTGAGTTTACACCTGCTGCAGTTAGCGTTTGGTGACAGAAAACGCGTGGCCTCAGGACAAGTCATGTATGAGGTAAGAGGTGCATGCGTGGGAAAAGCAGACAATAGTAATTTTCTCTAAGGGAGTATCAGTTGAGTTACAGGGGTGAGATTTACCATCAAACTTCAGAGCTGGCTGAAAAAATAATAATGTTTTGCTGAGTCTTCTTGGGCACGGCCTTTGTCCATACCTTTTGGAAAGAAGGCGTACCATTTTATACTGCAGTGTCGTGTGTTCCAGCTAGATTCATCTGCAAAGAGCCCGTATAAATGAAATTCCTGAAGAGGACGCGGCTTTTGCAAATAAAATTATTCTGAAATACCAAACGAATGGCATGTAGGAAGAGAAGATTGGGCCTTGAATCGCTTGGTTTAACCAAGCTTCGGACTTGAATAAGCTTCTGTCTCTCTCCCTTTCTTAAAATACAGTCATACTCTAGTCTTTGCTGATCTTCAGTTTTATATTCTTGGTTTCCCTTAGAGCTTTGTCAGCCGGACTTCTCACATGAAATGCACCTACAGTGTCTCTTCAGTGTTGATCCTGACACTTAGTAGCTGTAAAGATAACTCGTTCTTCTTTTTGGCTGGGTGACCTATTCAATCTACTCTTAAAGCCAGGAAAATATGTAATTTGGTCAGAAGAGTGTACCTAAATGTTAGATCTGGCTCCAAGGAGGATGCGTTTAAAATACAGATGTGAGGTATCCTTGTATCTCAGATAGCTAACAGAGACAAGGCGCATCTGTTAGATGTGTAATTCCGTTCAGTTGTACGCCTGGAAGTCTTCCAAAATCTTTTTGAGGGGACAGTAATCTTAGTTCAGAGCAAGTCTTTCCTCCTGATTTGGTACTTTCTCTTGCGTATTCTCAATAGCTATGGAACGAAACAGGGGTGACTCTTGTATCGTGGTACTCTGGTTTTTGTAGGGACTGTGCCTTTTGATTTTTTTGGATTAATTTAGATTTTGAGTGTTTTGCTTATGTGTAGGAAAGGTGCTTCCTCATTTGGCACTGTTGCTTTTGCATAGATAGAGGTTAGGTGTTTGGAAAAGGTGGTGTTTCTTTAAAATGCATTATCTATCACGGTGACCAAGTAGAAGGATCTTCCAGTGATTCATCGCGTGCTGGATGCTATCTCTTTATCTTTGTTGATGTGCGGGACCTGTGCTCCACAGCGGATACTTTTAGTCTCAGAACACTTCCTTGTAGTCACAGATTGGTTAGTACTACATGACTGTCTGCCTGCATGGCTGTCTGAGTCAAGTTTCTTGTCCATCTTCAGGGGTAGAAAATTTAAGTGTCTCCCGTTTGCTAGGCCAAGTTTGAGTAAAGAAGGAGGAATCTACTGTTGATCCTTGTTCATTGGATAGAGTTCATAGGAGCTCAAAAGACTTTTTCAATACAGCAGTGCTTTTTGTTCCAGGAATTAGGTTTGAGGCTATGAAGCAGTGCCTCTTTGACTGTGTGTCATGGTAAAAGTCACAAATAGGACTTATGGAACATGTGGTACTGTGTTTTTCTATATGCATGTCAAACTCTCGTCTCCATTGCCTTCAAGGCTGGTTTAAGTCTGCTTAAGTAATTAAACAGAAAGGTATGTTTAAGTAATGCTTCCAAAGACCTTTTTTGTACTGTCGCAGCAGTTGCTAAATCTGGTGCATCAAATCACGATCGTAGAGCGCATCTTTACCCTCGTTCTGCACAATGCTTGCGGATGGGCAGAGTATACACTCTCTACTTTGATATCAGAGTTTGACCAGTGCATCTCGTTTGAAAACTTGTTTTTGTGTTTTGCTAGTCAATGGAGTCGTTACTTAACATCTCCCATACAATGGAGTTCCTTAGAATGACTTTGCCCGGCGTGGAAAGTTTAAAATGCACTGCTTTGCTTCAGAAGCATTTTCTTTTTAGTTATGAAAGACTTTTTTTAATTATTTAATTTTTCTTTTTAGACAACCTTCATATTTATTTGTAACACTTCCTGGAATCATTAAGAGAAAGCTCGCCTCTTCTCAGATTAGGTGAATTAGATGTATCCTATGAGATCATACAGGAATGTGTGGTTTCATGCCAGTTCGTTTCAGAGCTCTGCAAGTTTAGGAAACTTGGGTAGAATGTGGCGTTATCAGTTTATGGGTTGTGTGGGTTGGGTTTCTTTTTCCCTCTTTTTTTTTTTTTTTTTAATTATAGAGCTGCTATTTGTCCCCAGTACACCCATTCATGTGTTGTATGGTAGACAGTTTGAATGAATGCTGTATTTGGAAAGACGGTATTTCACTTCACGCTTACTTAAAAAATGGCACTATCAGAGGTTCAACACAATCGTGCCGGGGTTTCTGTGTATCTCAAAATTAGTTTGTTTACTGTGTAGTAATTCGTGATGCTAAAAGCCTTGGCCACGTGCACCCCGTGTCCTTTCTGGTTTTCCCTTTTGCTGTTGGCTGTGCTTGGTGAAGGAGCTGAGGGATATTTCACCCGTTAGTCTCTGACAAGATGAGAGGAGGAGCTGTCATAGCTTACGTGGCTTGAAAGAAGATTGCTAATCAGTATGAAGTTCTCACAGTAACTAGAGAGGGGTGCACGGTCACTCTGGTGGTGTGCCCATAGAAAATACCTCTTGACAGCTTTAGCTGCTCGAATGCTGGGGCTTCTCTAACTTCATCAGTTCTGCAATCAAGACATGGAGCAAAGAGCTTTGCATGCATGTGTGTTGCATCATTTTAGATATCTCTTTGTAGCGATATATTTATTTTTATAAAGAACATTCTTGGATGTCGCAAGGAATTCTGCAAAACATGTTTAGATCTGAATAATGTTAGGGAAATTCTAAATTTTGAAAAAGTGCAAAGCCTTTACAGCCAAACTTACCCGTTACGATTTGACACTGCATTCTCTTGCATGTCAGGCGTAGTTTCTATTTACCATCAGAAATAGGCTCATGCGAAATAGACAGTATAATAAGCCTATTCTGTTAGACTGTCTTTCATATTTAGCCATAATGTATGTTTTTATCTTAGAATGACCTTTGCTCTCTTCTCTGATTTTTTCCCCCAGGTTTTGGAATACCGTGGCAAAAAGTTCAGTTTAGATCTCACGGGTGGAGTCTTTCCCTTGAGAGGCCAGACGAGGAGTACGAAATTAATCAGCTGCCAGACTGTCGAAAAATTCCGCAGCGACGTTGACGGAGAGGATAGCGTAAATGAAGGTTTGTTCTAATGTCCGTGTTTGGTGATTTTAAAAGAAGTGCTTTTGGAACCTAAGCAACGAATGCTGTTCTGTCCCCACAGTCTGAAAGTCTTGCCTATCTGCATAGACGAGATTGTTGGGATTATTTACGAAGAAAAAATGGATGCTTAAGTTATGTGGGACTTCTTTAAGGGAGAAAGTGGGTTTTATTTTATGCTTGCTGACATGCTATCGCGATGTATGGTGGGGCCGTTTGTATGATGATGGTCAGTCGTTTTACTCCTCCAGCTGCCATCTTTGAACAAGAAGTTCAAACTCTCCATTGCTTAGGAATGTTACCAGAATTTTTTCCCTTCTTCAAACCGATGTCCGCATCTGCATCCAGATGGTAGCCCGTCACAAGTGCTGTTCCCCAGGGCACTGCACTGGGGCCACTTCTCTTTAGTATCTTGACCAGTGATCTGGACGAGGGGACAAGAAAAAGGGGCAGTGTGACTGAAACCTATCACAGAGATGTTTACTATTCTGTAATTACTGTAATCACTCTTAGGAAGTGTTGTGTTTCACGAGTGACAGAACAGAATGAAGCCAAAATAGAAAGTGGTGTTTTAAAACTATCGGATCTATCGTATTTTCTACAAGTCAGAAACAATGTCTTGTCTTTTACAGTCACGTCTCCTGACACCAGTGTCTCAGTCTTCAGTTGGCAAGTGAATACGTACGGTCAGGGAAAACCATCTACTTACCTGGGTGTATTTGACATTAATCGCTGGTATTCTGCTCAAATGCCAGATTCAGTAAGGTAGATTTTTCTTCAGTAGTTTTCCATATGCCTGCCAATAATTCATTTGAATGTCGGCATTTAGCTTACGCGCTTGTTTTCTTTAAGGCCGGAAGAATTCCCTCATGAGTGCCCCTATTTTGCACTGTGGTCGCTGGATACCGTAGTGAGCGTGACTTCTCCGAAGCTCCTTTTGGATATTCTGGTCCATGAGCGGAGTCTAAGTTGGGGAGTTCCTCCTTCTTATCCACCACCTGAGCGGTTTTTTCATCCAGGCAACTATAACTTTGGTAGGTATTTCACTGCTTTTGAGAGTGATAAGCTTAAAATGAGGTCAAATGCCATTCATTGGTTCTCTTGTTCAGTCATTGTTTGTCATTCAAAACCCAAACCAAACCAAAAAAACACCCAGTCCCCCCCAAACCCAACTCTGATCGCGTTGTACTGACAAGGTATTTACTATTGTGAAACATATCTGACAGCCGGCTGAGTTTTGGTGCTTTTGTAATGTAGCCGGTGAAGTGGTGCTGGTTATAGCCTGAAATGACTGTGAACTGAAGCTCAAAGCACTCAGTTATATGTTTCTAGATACCGGTGTGTAAAAAATGTAAACTGGTCATGCCATAACTGTGAGAGTACGGAAGGTTGTCAAACGTTCCCTGTTTCTGCAGATGGTACGTGCTTGCTGACCTCCGGAGTCGTTCACATGACTTGCACCGGCTTCCAGAAGGAGGTGATCTTTTACTGTATCTTTATTGCGAGTGGCAGGAGATGTAGCTTTTCTAAGTTTTCTGTTGCACTGCTTTCCGTGTTAGGGACCGTTTCATGCTCATCCTGCCCGTCCACACGCATAGTTGCAATTGTATCCTGTCGCCAGTTGTATGCAAATGGTAATGTTTTAGGTCCCCTCTTGGGACTGTACAACTGCCGTTGTCTCCTCTTGAAGCACGATCGGGGATTGAATGTCTAGAAAGGAACGCAACGTTGCTCCAGGAGCAAGAACAAAACCACTGTAGAAGGCGGGGAAAGGTGTTACTTCTTTATTGCCCCTCAGTCGAACTGCCTGCATAGTCTTGAGTTAGAGTTTTGATCCCCAATTCTCTTGAAAAAGGAGGGAATGGAGAAAATGAAAAACCACATAACTGTTTGAGGAGTGAAAATTTTGTTTTCTCCCAAACTCGGCCAAATTATAACTTCTGAGCCACGGCACAGATTGTGACAGATAATTTTGAGTGAAGTTTCAGCTCACTAAATGTTTCCAACATGAATCGGCTTCCATACGAATAGGCATGGAAAGGGTCTTCCAAAGCGTGAAGTTGCATGTTAGCTGAGCTTATATAGAATGTATTTTGTGTCAGTGTTGAGGGAAAGAGCAAGGCCTGTGTATAGACAGAGAAGGTAGAAAAGACTTAATTACGCAGATTGCTAACCTAAAGCATCTTAGTGGTTCAGGCTGTCTGACGGTGTCAGTGAACATTTAGATTCTTCCTTTTAGAGGTTATCCAGAAGCGTAGTGACGGAATAACAATGCTGTCTTAATCTGTGGTTTTCGATTGATGTTTCAGACCTTGAATTTTTTGAAGAAATCTGGTCCTTCAATATGGGAAGCCATTCAGGATAGCTACAATAGGTGTCTTGTAGCTGGCTTGCTGTCTCCAAGACCAGTTGATGTCCAGCCATCCAGTTTGAGTCAGGTGAGTGCCTATGAGGGAATCAAGGGGGAAATACATCCATCTGGTCTGACAGGGCTGGAGGGGCTACAAGACACGATACTCCAATTTTTGGATTCTTTGCAAAGTTTCGTTGAAATACAGGCGTGACCTGAGCTAGCAGAAGTAATCGTATCCTTAGATCCAAAGTAGTGACTTTGACTGGGAACAGCCCTAAGAGATCTGTCTTTAGAGACCCCTCTCTTAATTCGGTGCCACACACAGATGCGCACAAGGAAGCGTGCAGTCAGTGCTGGTCATGCCCAACATAACGCATGTGTCCCCCAGAGTAACCCCCATCCCTGTCAGTTTCTCAAAGCAGTGGTTCAGTGCAGTAGCCGACGATGGGGGCGTCTCACTGGGATGCGAGCTCTTGCAGACGTCGGCTTGCTGCACTGTCACTGTACGTGATCATTTGCTTCCAAGGAAGTGGGCTGTGGTAAAGGATTACTGCTGTCAGCTCTCCCTGGCAATTTCTTCACGGCTTGCCCTCGTTTTCCCTTCATCGGTAGGCTTTTCTGCATCCTCTCCGGGCGGATCTTCACCTCTGTAGCCTCTGCCTTGTGCTGCAGTAGCCCAATTTGCTCCTCTGAGACTGCCCTCTTGCAGCTGCAACACCTTAATCACCTTTATCTCATGACACTCGCTACCTTCTATGTGCTTTATGCCACCACAGTGACTTCACTCCCCCTGCCATAGGTTTTCCATTTGCAATGCACCAACCTTTCCCTGGAGCAATCAGCAGGAAGGGGAGAGCAGCCTTCCCGCTGCCCTCCTCTTCCTGTCTCCTGCATTCGTCACCACATTTGTGGACGTGTGTTAGGACATGAACGCTTCTGCACAGTGTGGTAGCTCAAAGAAATTTCTTGGCAAGCTGGCCAATGGTGTGTTTCCTTGTCTGAAACCAGTTTTCAGAAAAAGATGGCAATATCACATGTGTGTTCTACATGTGTAGAAGTCGCTTTGAATGTCATGATTTTGCCTAGAGGGGAAAGATACTTTTGAATGTGTTTAAAAAAACCCAACCAACCAAACAAATCCCATCCCAAAAACCAAAGTAAAAACTTACGAAGGGTCCTCTCACCTGAGAGAAGTACGAGAACACCAGCTGAGATAAGCTACTACTTAGTATCGCGCGTCTGTGCATACGTGTGATTTATCCTTGTAAGGATTACCACTACACTATAATACAGTATTTGAAGAGCCTACCATTTAAACCATTAGGATGTAAATGTTTCGCTTCTTTTCTGTCACGTTACAAAATTCCAACGTAGTGTTTTGGGTGTCAGAACTGCTTCATGTCTTCATAGTCTAGAAAGCTGCTTGGCCGTAGCTTCACTGTTTCCATGCAAACGTTGCACAGTTGTGTTTGTCCTGTCCCCTTCCTGAGTTCCTGAAGTCAAATTTATCTGCACAGATGTGTAACGCGTATTAGCAGAGGATGTTTCTGGACGTAGTAAGTTGGAACTCAGTACGTGAAGACTGTAATGCAGAGGCACGCGAAGAAAGATTAGAATTAGGCTGCAGTAAGTTGAAATGTCAGAGGAAAAGTGTGTTAATGTGTTCCTCAGAGCAGTGAGCAGTCCAGCCTGTGGCTGGAATTAAGAGAAAGGACGTGGCATTCCTGGCCTGTGTCCTGATTGACTTTGTGATGTCTGAATGAGTATACAGTTAGAAAGAAACATTTTCTGTTGATGGTTCACATGGTGCAAGTAGGTAAGATTCTCATTTGAGTTTGTCTGTTACGTTTAGGAGGAGCAGCTGGAAGCAGTATTGTCAGCTGCTGTCCAGACAGGTTCTGTGGGACTTCTGACTGGATGCATTAAACATTGGATATCTGAAGGTAATACTTCGAACGTTGTTTTTTTACGTGGTACCTCTTTGAGTTGGAGCCTGTTGATTCATTTCTTTTTTGTTCTCTTTGTTTAAAGAGCAGCCAAGGTCTGCTGGTAATTTACGGTTTGTTCTTGAGTGGACATGGAACCAAGTGATCTCTACAAAGGAAGAATTTGACCAAATCTGTGAGTACTAGTGTAGTCATTCTGCAAACCTAAAGTCGTTCTTTCTGATTGAGCTTCCTCAGTAATACGCCGCTATAGGATATTGCACGCGGTCCTTGAAGTGCGCCTTGAAACTCTGGAATTGCTCTGTCGGCTAACGATTTAATATTTATTCTTGAAAAGGTGTTCCGCTGTTTGATGGCTCTTGCAACTTCATTGACCCCCAGACATTACGGTCTCTCCAGCGCTGCCAGTTGCTTTTGAGCAACCTTAGCACGGTCTTAAACTGTTTTCTCACAGAAGCACAAGAGCTTACTGAAAAAGGTTTGTAGTAGTGCTACAAAATCTTTGGTATGTTTTATTAAGATTTGGAATTGTGGCAACATGGGCTTTTGTTGTTTTTGAGGATTGGAAGACAGTCACATTTAGCTGGGAGAAGGGGCTTAAAGCTGAGCGCTTGGGACCACCACAAAACACGCATGGAGTTCAGGGCAACAGTTTATGGTGGAGCTCATGCAAGGGGGTGGGGGAGGCTACATTCAGAGAGAAGCTTTGTAGGCAACTGGGCTGAAATTACAGCAACCGAATGTGGTATTGCTGAAAATTATTCCTTTGAGTTCTTAGCTAGCAAGTTCTAGTTGCATGCAGACACCGTGTTGCAAATTGCTAAACAATACGAAGGAAGCGTAAACGAGTAACGTGCAAAGTAAGTTACTTGAGTTTCTACAGCTTTTTCTCTTAGAAATGGTTCTTGGCCTATTGAGAAAAGAAAAGAATATCCCTTTGCTATCAGAAGAATCTCTGCTACGTGAGAAACAGATGTCTTATTCCTGCGTGCATTTAGTAGTTCAGGCTTTGGGGCTTTTTTTTTATTTTAGCCTTTAGTGTGTCTGGTTCTTTATAGGGATTGCTTTTTGTTTTGGTGGTGATAGTGGGTTTTTTCTTCAAATAAGAAAGCGATACAGCATGAAAAACGCAAAGACAAAGATTTCTAATGTGCTATTTTTATACTTTTGGTTTAGTAGGATGAAGGGAGTTTTGTGAAAATGAACGGAATTGCATAACGCTAATCATCTCCTGCCTTTTTTCAGGTTTTGCAGACGTGACAAATAAGCAAGCGGTAACTGGCCTCATTTCTTTGTATGCACGAGTGGTCATCTGGTTCTGTCGATCCGGTCTCCTTCCAGAGGGTTTAGGTAAGCGTGACCTGTCATACGTTTGCAACAAGGCGACCATCCAGTGAGTGACTCCCACGAACGCGTGCTTAGCCATGTTTTTGTAACGGTTTCGTCAGGAAGAAGTCGTGCTGGTTCATAGAATCATAGAATCATAGAATTGCTGAGGTTGGAAGGGACCTTTAAGATCATCAGGTCCAACCTTTAACCTGCCCTGACAAAAGCCACTTCTAAACCATGTCCCTAAGTGCCCCATCTACCCTTTTTTTAAACACCTCCAGGGATGGTGAATCCACCACCTCCCTGGGCAGCCTATTCCAATGTTTAATAACCCTCTTAGTGAAAAAATGTTTCCTAATATCCAATCTAAACCTCCCCTGACATAACTTGAACCCGTTTCCTCTTGTCCTATCACTTGTCACCAGGGAGAAGAGGTCAGCCCCCGTCTCTCTACAACCGCCTTTCAGGTAGTTGTAGAGGGTGATAAGGTCTCCCGTCAGCCTCCTCTTCTCCAGGCTAAACAACCCCAGCTCCCTCAGTCGTTCTTCATAAGGTTTGTCCTCCAGACCCCTCACCAGCTTTGTAGCCTTTCTCTGGACACGCTCCAACACCTCAATGTCCCTCTTATAGCGAGGGGCCCAAAACTGAACGCAGTACTCGAGGTGGGGCCTCAACCAGTGCCGAGTACAGGGGGATGATCACTTCCCTAGTCCGGCTCACCACACTGTTCCTGATACAGGCTAGGATGCTGTTGGCCTTCTTGGCCACCTGGGCACACTGCTGGCTCATATTCAGCCGGCTGTCAACCAACACCCCCAGGTCCTTTTCTGCCGGGCTGCTTTCGAGCCACTCTGCCCCAATCCTGTAGCGCTGCATGGGGTTGTTGTGACCCAAGTGCAGGACCAGGCAGTCCCAAGTGCAGTGCCTTCAGTGGCAGGGTATGCTGAAGTTCTGTGGGTGAAGTTGAGATTTTGCTGGGTTGTCAAGTACACAGCATAGAATGAGGCAGGCAGTTGCTTTCCTGGGTGGATTTTAGGAATAGCAATGGACCCCTGACGTCAAGGCGCTGCTTGTGTCCACAGCTTGAACTACTTGAGATTTTAAACAAAGTACTATTAAACAACAAGTACCGGAATGCTTGTTTTTACAGTGAGAGCATTACCTGCATGTTTTGAACTTTCTATCAGTTGCTTGAGGAGAAAGTACACCTTGGAAATCCTTCTTTAGTTGGATGGATTAGAAATTCCATTGTCAGCCTTAATTGTCTCACAGATGCTCACGTGGCATGTTTAAAAACCATTCCCTTTGAGAACTGGGTGGGTTTTTTTATAGTGAACTTCAGCTTACCCTACATGTTGTGAATGCTGCGTGAACTGTAACCTTGAAACGGCACTTGGGGCAAGAAGGAATTGAGTCTTGTCTCTTAGAGTTCTTTTAGCAAAGGCAGAAGGAGGATTGGCTTCTTTCAGAGTTGGAGGCTCCTTGATGCTTAGCTTGTACGATCTTCTGTCTCTTTAGGCAAAAATTTTCGTTTACAAGTGTGATATGACTGCTTTAACTTGCTTCTACTTTGTTGCCTGTAGATGACGATACGCGTTTGTCGAGACCTTTCTACAATTATCCTCTGATTGAGAGCTACTATACTGGTCACCGACAGAAACTTGAGCGTTTATCAAGGTAAGAGCTAGAGGAAGACTCTAGAACACTTCCACGGCAAATTCAGAAGTGGAAGGGAATGGCTTTTATCTCAACAGTTGCATGGGCTATGCGTAATGCCGCTGCCAGCAATACTCTTGACTTCAGTGACACGTGTGTTCTGTTGAACAGAGAGGTTACTTTCCTGTGTTAAAACGTTGCTATCTACCTCTGCTTAGTACCACTGGTTGGTATCATCATTTTTCGGGAGTCTACTTTATTCATTGGCTAATGTGTATAATTTCTGACTACTGAAAAAGGCCATGTGATTAGGACAGGATCAGTCACCTCCAGTTCAGCAAAGCAGGGTGTTCACAGAACAATTGTTTTGGAAGCAGAAGAAAGCGTGTTTTTTAAAAAACAATCATCTCCGTCCTTGACTGGTAATAGAGGGTCATAACTGTATTGGCCTAAGTCCCCTTCTCACAAGTACGTGGTGTGATTTCGTAAGATGGTTGGAGGTACATGGAGTTGGCACGCCTCGCACTCTCCTGGCTGTCGGATAGAAGTCACTTGCGAACGTCAGCTCTCTTTCCTGGACTAGCTGCCTAGCACATAGGCGGCATGCCTTGGATTAGCTGATAATAGGTTTTTCTTTGGAAATTGTACTGAAAACTGAATAAAGACCTAACCAAGCTTCGGCGATGGCACTGTGACCAAGAGGCTGCAAGGTGAGTTAAGGTGGAAGCTGCAGGGTAGGAGGTATTGACTTCAAAGTTCATCTTCCTTGGCTTACTTCTCAAGTAACTTACATACAGGCTCGTGTGTTCCTTCGAAGCACAGAGCCTCTAGTGTCCTTTTTCTGCTTTGTGCCATCGGGAGATGAAAGGGCAGGGCTGCAGTCAGCAGAAGACTGGAGGAAAGCCGTTACACCGGGAGGCTGGAATTAGTGTTTAACTCTGTCCAAATCCTTGCTACCTTTTGTTCCAGAGGAAAATGGGACTCGGACTGCTTGATGGTTGATGGAATGGTTTCCCAGTTAGGAGACCAAGTGGAGAAGCTGTGGCGGAGAGATGCAGGAGGAACTGGGAAATACCCGCCTGCCAGTTTGCATGTGAGTGTCCTGTTCACTGAGAACAACAACAAACGGCCGCCCTCCCCGCCAAACCCCACCCAAAAGCCAATGATTTAGGGAAGACAGGCGTTTTTTCAGAACTTTTAATTTTTCATTTCAGGCACTGCTGGATCTCTATTTGCTAGAAAACATTGAAGAAAACTGCAAACACGCAATTGTATCCTTTCTAGTTATTTTTATTACACCTTCAGGGGATGCACATAAATGTTCTTCAGTGTTTGTCCCTGACCTGTTTCATGACATTTTTTCATTTATGCTTCAAAGACGATGCAAGTGAAAACATTTAGTTTAGCGTTAAGTTGTAGACAGAAGCGCTGTTTTATTTCTTTGTACTGTGGATTTTTGATGACTTTTTTCTTAAATGTTTCGTTGCAAAAGTCTTCTCCGATAGGGAGAAAACAGTTTTAGTAATAAGGGTTGAAGATATAAAATGTCCTTAGTTTTTCTCCAAATTTAAACACTGTTTTAAATATTTTAAAACCCTCCTATCTGTAGCAAATGGCTTCTTACTAGACTGATGTGGTAAAATATCCTGTTTCAGAGCAAAAGGATTTCTAAGAGTGGTTTACCAGTACCGGATTTTTGCTGAAATCACGGGTTTTCCAGCGCAGCTCACGGTGCTTGCTTTGGTTCCGTTGAAAGTGCAGGCACACGGAATAAGCAACAGGGAGAAGAGAAAAGTCATGGGGCAGAAACTTAATTTTTAAGCTGCTGAAATACACAGCCTTGCTTTTGCTGTTTGTTGCCTAACCCGCGAGGGGAGCCTAGAGAGCAAGGGGCTTAGAAACGCTTATAGCCCGGAGCTGTCTTGTTAGATGATGTCCCTAAAAACGGACGTCAGAAAGAGAAAATGACGCTACCAATGAGTGACCCGCATACTGGTTTAAATCCAGTTTTAATCATTCAGAGCTGAGCTGTCCTGTAAGGATGCCACAATTTACACTGTTTTATAGACGCTGGAAATGAGGGAAAAAACCAACTGTGGAATTTACTTGCTGTAATAATTAAGCTCAATGTGTTGAATGTATTTTCTGCTACCTGCTTCCTTTATATTCTTATTCTTACTTCATTCTGTTTTTCTAAGGGTAATGTGATAAAGTTTTGGTCTTACAAACTGATTAGCCTTAATGAGATACCTGATGTCAGACAATTTACTTGCTGCTGGATATCAAGCGTTCCTTTCCGAGTGAGACAGAGACTTCAGTCGACTCCTTTGCAACTGCCTTTGGCATCCCCTGGGGTCTTGTTAAGCTTGTTGAAGGTTTTTGGCTTCTAGATCACGATGATTACGAAGTAAGTATGGTAGAATTGAGTTAGACATACATTGCAGTACAAAGCTATAATCTAGAAAATGATTTTTCAATATGGGTGCTTAGCTAAAACCAAGTGCTAAAATGTTAGAAGCTTGTTTTGTAATACTGCTACATCTTCAGCAGTCAATTATGATTTGCAATTCTGTTCGAATTACTTTGACAGGAAATCGATTAAAGACGAAATCAACTGTAATAATGCTTGCTATCTGAATTTTCAAAGCCCTCCGTTTAGGTTGTTTTCAGCAGCCCGAGCGGATGAGCACTTTCTCACAAAGAGTGTTTTAGGTCCTTTCAATATGAAAGCCATGAGCACAGCAGCAAGATGTGAGACAGAAGAGTGCAGAAGGCACTTTTCAACCTCATTCATGTTCTTTCTGATGCTGAAGGTTGTTCTTTGCCTGTCATGACGTTGATATAATCTGCTTGTCTGACAGAGTAGCTTAGTATTTAGTAATGTGTTTCTAAACAGTGGTGTTTGTAGACAGAGCTTTCATTAACCTAGGAGAGGGTGAATTACTCCTTTTAAAACACTCGCTTTGTTCTGTATGGCTAGCTGAATGTTTTTTTTGCAAGTACTTAAGCATTTTTGTTTACCTGTCCTGTATCAATTGCTTCATTAGTCACCTCTGTTTGTTTAATAACATGCATTCACCCTTACTTAAGAAGCTTTTGAGGATTTTTGTTGCGTGTGCTTGTGTTTACCTAGTAAAAAACCCGATCTCTAACTCGTACAGAATTCACTGGCCCTGCTCTTTCATCCTGCTACAATCAAAACCGCATCATGGCAACATAAGAGAATTATTCAGTCCCTCCTGTGCCAAGGGGAGCATGGGCAAGCCCTCAGATACATCCAGCTGATGAGGCCACCCACGGCAAGCAGCGGGGAAGTGCAACTTCTCCTCACTGTGTTGCTCTCCAATAGGTAAAGAAATATATCCCACCATTTTATCACGCAAATCTTGTGAAAATGGAGAACAAAGAATAGACATCATCATCCCCTAAGCTTCCTTTAAACTTTGAGTACAAGACTCTTGGGGCATCTCTTTGGTTATGCTATTAACATCCCTTTACGTCTGAAACATTAATTACAGGTGCATGGCGGAGGCTTGGGGTCTGTTGCACCAACATGCCACTCAGGCAAACTTAGAAGACCTCTTAAAACACATGTACGAAACGTGCCAGGAGATGGGCCTGATGGAAGACTTGCTGAAGCTGCCTTTCACAGACACGGAACAAGTAAGTGGGAGCAAGGAAAAATGTTCATCGTCTCTTTGAAAAGAGAAAAGGCAGAGCCATAACAGATTTTTGGAATGAATTTTTTTTTCTCATGGGAGTGTTTGGAGAAGTTTTTAAGGAGCAGCGCTGGTGTTCAGAATCTTGCTTTGTTTTTTTCATACCAGTCTTTGAAACATTCGGAATAAGTTTCTACACCTTTGGTTACAGCTGAAGCTAAATGTTGACCAATATACGTCACTACTCCAAAGCTACTCTATGAAGCTATAAATTAAATGTTACACACCACTGTTGACCCCACTGAGAACAGTTTGTTTGCATCTGAGGAATAAACATGTATCTTTCCCATCTGCCAGTCTTACCATTCCGTTATTGAGATACGTATGTTATGCGTGGCTTAGATTACTGGAAGTTGTTTGTGTCACTCCTTCCTGTGGGATGACGAGTAGGTTGTATGTCATCGCTTGTGTCTTGCACGCAACTGTATTTTTCTAGCTGAGAGCAGGCTAGGTGCCAATCCACAGGTTAAATTTCTGTGGGTTTTGTTTGTTTTTTAATTTCTGCGAGTTATAGTGTGCTCTCCAATTCCACAACTTTCATTTCACGGCTTTTATGACAAAAATTCTTGTCTAACCTCTATTTCTCAAAATAGCCAGATTACATTTTGTGTTACATGAACTTGTGTTCTGGATTTGTGACGCGTTTGCTGTTTTCTGGAATCATAGTTTTACAGTGACTCAAACTTCTAAGGTGGTTTGGAAGTCGTAGGTCCTGCATTTGAAAACTGTCATGTGGCCAGGTGGTGTGCGTAGGTCGCTTTTTCTTGCTTGTTTTAATCTTCACATCATTTTGTCCAGGGTAATTTCCAGTTGTCCCGTATATTCAGGGCAGTGGCGTTTCAGGAAGAACAAGGGAAAGCCTGCTATGTAGTAAGTCGTTTGCAAATTGCAGGTGATATCAGAAAATTGCAGGTGATAACAGGTGTTATCAGAAGAAGGTTCTGCAGAGTGCCAGCATTGTTTTAACTTCAAGTTGTAGGCTCTGTTGCTATTCCAGTCTTCCTTCCACTTTGCTAAAAGTACCAGGTGAAATCGGTGTGTGCGGATGGGTAGAACTTGCCGCTGTTCTGTGCAGTGGAGGTGTTTTCCCACACCCGTAGAGGAAATCTGCTCACTAATGCGAAATAGCACGGAGAGGTCTGTGCAAGGAACTTCTTGTAATTAGTTAAAGTTTTGCTTTATGCTTTTCCTTCATCAGAATGATCATGATCCTCGCTTGAGAGAGAGGGCAGTTGCCCGAAATTCTGCGTTACCCCAATATGGCAAGATCCTTCCACGAATTCAAAGGCAGCTGGCCGTAGAGAGAGCCAAGCCTTACCATTTGCCTGCGTCGGTCGTAAGAGAAGGTAACTTTTAGGGGGGGAAATATGGTGGAGAACTAACCACCTCTTTGATGGCACCAGGCTGATATTTTTCCCATCTTGCTTTCCAGTCTCAAGACCAACGCCATTATCCACAGTAACAAACCCAGCTAATGCAGGACATTTGTGTACTAGAGAAAATTTCCTCAGTGCTGTATTGTGCAAAACTGGAGAAGTCTGGGAAGGAAATGAGCAGGAAACCGGTTTCTCACGAGTTGATAGGTAAGCAGCCTTTTAACAAAGTTTAGTCTTGATCTACGTGTTATAAAGGTCACCTGACTCCGTACCGTTGTCTTGAGGTTATGTGGTCTTTTGTCCTTACTCGCCTGCCTGCAGTGAGGTAGTGGGGTCTCCTTCACTGGAGGTACCCAAAAGGCGCCTGGATGCCAACCTTTGCAGCCTGCTCCAGGAGAAAGTTCTCTCAAGTGTGCAAGCTTCTGTTAGGTGTTACTAACTGGTTTTGCTAGTTCTCAATAAAAATCGTCCTGTATTTTTTGTACTATCCATTGAAACACTAGGAATAAGTTTCTACACCTTTGCTTACAGCTGAAGCTAAATGTTGAACAAAATATGGCACTACTCCAAAGCTACTCTATGAAGCTATTCAATGTTACACACCATTGACGACCCCACTTAAAACAGTTTCTTTGCAACTGAGCAATAAATACACATCTTCTTAGTCAGACAGCCTTACCATTCGGTTGCTCAGATACGTTATGTTGTGTGCCAGAAGGAAGGTGCACCTGACTAAAGCCTTCTTTGGCTTTTTTGCACATTCAACATATTACATTTAAGAATCAATACTTCATAAATACTGTGTGGAGAGACAGTTTTTCTGCTATGGTAATCTCATTTATGCAAATACATATATGTTTACATTCCGGGAAGTGTGTTTACAGGCTTTTAGGTAGCTGAAACTAAGACCATGATTACCATCAAGGTATGGGTGTACAGATATTGATAGACTTGATTGTGGGATCAAATAGTCCTGTTTTACCACCTCCTGCCCAGTGTCTGCTTTGTTTCTGCCCTTTTTGCTTAAAATTCGGCAGAGTTATAAAGAGCAGGAAGGAGGCTCGTAGTTGTCAGATGACTTTCCTACGAGTGGCGTGGTCAAATGAACTTGAGTTCTGGTACGTGTGGACTTCAGGGGAATGACAGTCAGTTACATTTTCCTTTTAATTCTAGACCTCGAGCTACAGGACCACCAGCCATAACACATCCTCTCCCTGGTGCAGAGTGGCGCGATGCATTTGTTGGGACCCCAGTTACGAAATCTTCATGGAAGCGTTCCAGCTATAGTACATCCACAGAATGAATGCTTCCAAAAGGCCAACTTAGGGACACGACTAAGTGGAGAATTGGAAGTGGTCCCAGCACAGAAATGTAGATACGTTTTCTTCTGGCATGGGACTTACATGCCTCGTGCAGCTTGAAATGGGATTACTCTTGCCTCAGAGGCAGTGATTTGGGAAATTAAGTGTGAAATGTAGAGAAATAATTACAAAAAGGAAATGCCTGTAACTTCTTCCTGGGCCTGATACATCACCTGAACAGCTGAGGGCTTACCCATATTTCTTGTTGATTGAATGTTTTTGTGCTGTGTCATGTCAGATTTCTCGAACGCAGCATGATCTTGTCCCCATTGATTTATCTGTTTTCCTCTTTTAAATCGTGTCTCTTAACAGGTTGCCTGATTTGATGGTCCATCCCGTTCCTTCATGTTCTGCAGCACAGTCACCGTGCAGAGCTTCCACATCGTTCATGCCATCCAGCCCACCGAGATCAAATATGCATGGTTCCATCTCACAAAATAATTTTTCAGGAGGCTCAGAGCTGAATTTACTTACCACTCCTCCTGTGGTTAAGGTTTGTATTAAAAAAACCAACGCAACACACCAGTGACAACCAACCAAACCAAAAGCTTGTAGACATAAAAAGCACGGGGCTTTTTTATCGTTAAGGTTTTCGTACCTTTGGAAAAAGAGCAGTGCAGAGGCTAAACATCCTCCCTGCTGGTACAAACTCGGTTTGTAATTTAAACTCTTACTTTTGACAAGGGAAGCCTTCTGTTTCGAACATTTAATGGGTTTTAAATTAAGTGCTTTTATTTCTTTTCCTAGAGAGCTAAAGTTTTGGCCACATCTGCTTCTGGTGTTCCTGGGTTTACTCCTCGGTCTATTCTCAGATCCAACCTTCGCACCACTCCCCTAGCTACTCCCTCCGCGTCTCCGGGACGATCGGTCACTCCTCCTTTACGAGCAAAGAAACCTAGAGTATCATTCAGGGAGGAGAACTCGAACGCAGCATGGACTGTTGGGGTAAGTTGGGCTGCAGTGAGTGATTTTTTTTCCAGTTAAAGTCTTTATAGACTGTGTTTGGATTTGGATTTTTATAGAGTTTGCCTGCCTCCTTAAATTGAGAACTGGAATTGCAAATCAGAATGGCAGACTTGAATTTGGCCCAACACTGTAGAGAAGATGGTTCTAGACTTGGGAAACTTAGGGCAAACTGCTTACTGCTTTCTTGTTCGTAGATTTGTAAGTGTAAAAGGAAAGCTTATGCAGACTGGTATTTCTTGGATTTAGTTTTGAAGCATGGCGTGTTGCTATAATATGATGCTTTAGCAACTTTTGACAAAGCAGGAGGCAAGAAAATGAGCAGGTTCTATGGAGACTGGAAGCTGCTGTTGAGGGGCTTCTTCCTTCTGCCGGTGTTGGCTAGCTCTACAACTTAGAGGGCTGGGAAAAGATCTTTACACGTGGATTAAATTAGCTTGACCATCTGAGTCCCTGGAAATACGTAACAGATACTGCCTTTGTTCGCACCATAAAAACACGAGGTGGAGCTATTTAGAATATGCTGTGTTGTCTCAGGCAATCCAAGTGGCTCCTTAGAGTGCAGGGTTGAGCTGTGGGATGTGAGAGCTGGCCAGTTTGACAAAGTGTTGCCGACTGGAACTTTCAGCTTTTCTCTCATCGTTGCCTTTTACCCTGTTAGATGGTAAATGGAGCACGCGATGGCGTACACTGAACACTCTCTTCTCTGTCCCTTAAACGCAGAAGCTGTCGTGTGTAGCAGAGAGTACACTGTATGTTTCTAACGTCACACCCAGCAGTGATCTGAAAGGAAAAGCAGCATTTCACTGTCCTTGGTTTCATCTGGGTCAGTTTGAAGTCGGTCTCTTTGGTAATGACTATTGCATGAACAGGCTTTTTTTTAACTTTCGGTGATTGAAGATAGTGTGGTTAATAAGTGTTGCTTTGCCTTCAAGAAAAGGCACAGTGGCTTTCCTTAAACGTACTGGGTGTGTTATCTGTTGATTTCTGAATTTCAGCTTTTAGGTTGGTGTGAGAGTTTGAGATGGAAGGTTTGTTTTTGTGGAGGGAAACTGTAATGCTTTCGGCAATACCTTTGTCATGACTTGTTCATGAAAGAAACCTTCATCTGTGTTCTGTAGAAGTGTAAGAACTTGTGAATAAGTAATGGTTTTGTTGCCTTAACGTAGGAGCTTCCGAGTAAAGAGGAAGAGGATGCCAAATACACAGAGTCTGTGCGAAAGCAAAAATTGAAGAGAGGTAGAACTGCAAAATCAAAAATGAAGAAAGCAAGCAAGTATGAAAAGCTTTTTGAACGCTTACTTGCATTCCTTTATTTTGGTAGCAATTCAGCTTTTGGCCACCTCACTCGCTCTTCCTCACTTGGCGGTACAGTTCTGCTCTGACTTTGCGAGCCTGTCCAGCTTGCTGGTCTCCTGGGCACCGTTTTCCCCACTTCACGGTTCAGTTTTCTATTGGAACCAGAAGAGGGAGGGGCTAGGAAAGGCCAAGTGGGTGCTACTCTTTGCAATGATGGCATGCTCTCCTGTCATTCCACCTTACGAAACCACGCTCTTACGGTCTTTAGTTCCCCATAGAAGGCAGGAGTGGGTCACACAACGAGTAAAGAGAACGTCTTGTTTCTGGCCGTGTTTTCCGGTTCCTTCTGGAAAACCGTCTGGGGAGAGTTGCCTCTTAAAATCAGGGCGTGGGGGCGCTCAAAAAGCTCACGCGAATACTGAGTGACAATGCTTGGGACAGTCTGGTAAGGAACGAAAGCAAAAGGAAGCTTGTTTCTGTATGTTTTCTGCCTTGACCCTATCTTCAAAGAAGCCCATAAATAATTCTTTGGCATCGATTTTGTAATTCCAACATTGCAAAACGTTTTCCTCGACTGAATACTGTTGGTAATCAAAAAATCAATTTGATACTTCTCTTTCTTTTCAGGACCACAAGAAAAGGAGGCTCTTGGTCACCTCCACCGGTGGAAATAAAATTCGTCTCTCCTTTTGGAAGTGCACTGGATAAAGCCATGGATCGTATTGCAAGAATATGCCCAGTGTGCAGATATGTCTGAGGATAACCGAGCAGTTTAATCCCCCATCAGAACTTCCCCTCGTGGAACGCTACTCTCAGGCTTGTTATTTCAATAAAATTGTTTGCTGCAATTTCATCAGTTCCCATGTAACCACTCGTAAATAGCTTTGTTGTTGATTTCTGGTGGGGAAAACAAGCTACAGGCAGAAACCAATCCATAGTGTCTCACGAGTCGTTTACTTCTTATCCGTAGTCTTACTGGTACAGAACAGGTTTCTTTTTGGCATTGGTGAACTTAATACTGCGAAGCTTAAAGCTTGATGCGGGTGTCTGCCAAGTAGCGAAGGGTTGTTACAAATCTGCTGAGCCGGGGCTTCGTCCTTGCTGGCGGCAGGAGCCCGGCCTGGTGCACCCCAGACCTGGGGGTGTCTCTGTCCCAGACCCTTGGATGCGGCTGCTGCTTTCCCGTTTGCAGGTCAGGCCAGTAGCAAGGCTGAGGGTGCACCACACACATGCACGACAGCAACGCGGCTGGCTACGCAGGCTGCCAGAGACGGGGCCGTGCCTTTACCACCTGCCATCTTGCACTGGGGCAGCTCACAGAAAGCCGCCTCTCTGGCTTGTTGCAGTTGAAGCTCACGAGTGACACCAGGGGCATGCTGTCACTCTGCAGGTTCCCCCACGCAGCCACATTTGCAGAGCCCCAGAGGATCAGCAGAGCCTTGAGCCCAGCTGTCGTCTGTGCCCCAATTCTGGGCTCCGTCTCTGACCTCTGGCTGAGACACCGCATCTTTCCAGAGATGGCTTTTCCTCCTGCTCACTGGCTAGCCCACCCTGAGGTCTGCTAGCGGTTTCCTCGTGCACATTTGGCTAGGGGAAGATACAACAAAAATACAATAAAATGGTGTATTGAAATGTATGTTACGATGGAGTTTAAAAAGTCTTCTCTGATAAGAGAAAACAGTTTTAGTAGGAAATGTTGAAGATATAAAATCCCTTAGTTTCTCTCAAAGTTTAAACACCGTTTTAAATTTTTTAAAACCCTCCTATCTGTAGCAAATGGCTTCTTACTAGAATGATGTGGTGAAATATCCTGTTTCAGAGCAAAAGGATTTCTAAGAGTGGTTTACCAGTACCGGATTTTTGCTGAAATCACGGGTTTTCCAGTGCAGCTCACGGTGCTTGCTTTGGTTCCGTTGAAAGTGCAGGCACACGGAATAAGCAACAGGGAGAAGAGAAAAGTCATGGGGCAGAAACTTAATGTTTAAGCTGCTGAAATACAGAGCCTAGCTTTTGCTGTTTGTTGCCTGTCTGTTTTACCTTCTAATTACTTCTTGTCTTTACAGAACACTTTCAACGTGCTGGAAATCTATAATGACCAGGTAATGAGGTCGCTTTGCTTCCGTATTAACAAATCTTAGTTTTCTGTGTACATTGATTTCTTTTTTGCTCATTGTAATTTGAAAATCATCCTTTATGCTCTCTTAACGTGACCCTTCTGGGCATGTTGGCTGAAGTGTGTGGGTGCTGCCTGGACCTAAGAGCATCGTTTTGCTGCTTGAGCCACCCGGCTGCTCTGCCGTAACACTGGCCAAGCTGTTTCATCTCTTGTAGTACATTCCTTCTTTCTCTTTTCTGGGTTGTCCTCCTTTTTTGAAGAAAAAAGGGGGTTAAGAAGGAAGATCCGAGGGCTGGAGCACCTCTCCTACGAAGACAGGCTGAGAGAGTTGGGGTTCTTCAGCCTGCAGAAGAGAAGGCTCTGGGGAGATCTTATAGCAGCCTTCCAGTACCTAAAGGGGGCCTACAGGAAGGATGGGGAGGGACTCTTTATCAGGGAGTGTAGCGATAGGATGAGGGGTAACGGTTTACAGCTGAAGGAGGGTAGATTTAGATTAGATATCAGGCAGAAATTCTTTACTGTCAGGGTGGTGAGGCACTGGAACAGGTTGCCCAGGGAAGCTGTGGATGCCCCTTCCCTGGAAGTGTTCAAGGCCAGACTGGATGGGGCTTTGAGCAGCCTGGCCTAGTGGGAGGTGTCCCTGACCAGGGCAGGGGGGTTGGAACTACATGATCTTTAAGGTCCCTTCCAACCCAAACCATTCTATGATTCTAAAAGATTCGTACCACTATTAATGCATCACTCAAATGGAGACCATTTCTGTTTTCAGAACAGAAACGTGGCTGACACAAAATCGATCTCTCGCTTTCTACGTTAGAGATTGAAACCCCGCTTCTTTTGCAAGAGTTCTCTGCATATTTGGAAAAATTTAACTAAATAGAGCTAAATGCAGCTATAAAACTATAAGCACCTGTTTTATATAAACGCCGTGTTCTTTACATAAAGCGAGGCAGTATTATAAAACAAGTAGTTTTGTTTCCTGTAATCTGCGATTACTGTTGGTCCTGTGCACCAGATGTTGCATTCCTAAATAAGATGAAACCCCCACAGGGTCCTCTTTGTCTCGGGTGAATTAACTGTATACTCCAGCACCTTTGAAGAGGTAGTTTTTCTTAAAGCAAGTACTATCAAATGAAAGATGGAAGAATACAAATAGAAAACGTGCACATGCGAAAATGTTGACTGTAAATGCTGACAGTCTTCAAACAGCTTACCTGAGTTTCTTCAAATGCTAACTTTCTTACTGTTTTGAACAAATTTAAGGACAGATTCTTCAACTGTTACTTGTACCAATACCATCGACGTGGTTTTGAGGTTTTTTTTTGCGTTGGCGCTAGCGTAAGGCAGAGTTACCAGGATTTGAGCACCTTCGGTATTCACTTTGACAAAAACCAACTCTGTCTTCTCATCTGTCTGTCTCTCTTTCTCCTAAATTGCTAACCTGCTAAAAAGAGTTAGTTTATAGCCAGATTGCTAAGACACTAGGATTCTTCTTTTACGTTTAAGGACTTTATGGTCATCTTTTCCATGTTAATCCCTATCTCATTTTTGGTAGGGTTTAAAACTAATTTTAAAAACCTCCTTCAAAATCCAATGGCAGGTAATACGTTTGATACGCTCACAGACAGCAGCCGAGACTCCAGCAGACCTCTGTTACGAAGGAACTCTGTCAACCTGACGATACGCTGAAAGGCACACTTTCATAGTTTTTCCCGCTCTGGTCTCGGTGCCAATTGCGGTCAGGTGCTGGGCAAAATGAGAAGAGATACCAGCTCAAAGTGACTGACAGCTGAGGAGGAAGGAAAGGGTGAATGTGCCAATAAGGGAGGGCAGCATATTAAGGGCTTATTCTGTATTCTTATTAACGCACAGCGTATATTTTGACAGCTAAGTTATGTGACGGAGGTAGCTCTTTTTCCTGAGAATTCTGGGTCTCTCTCGTGTGCGTGACTTAATTCAGCTTCTTTCCTTCCCTTTCTCTGCCGGCAACGCAGCACAGAGTTGAAACGTAGAGCGTACAGATGACCCCTGCTGCCAGGCGTTGGTTGTCTCTGCTTCCCGATGCCGGATCCCAGCGACAGTGCCACACAGAGCTATTCCTTCCTGCCCAGGAGCAGTTTGCTTCCCGGCCACTTCCCCAGTCCCTGGTCTCCTTCTGCAAGAGGAGGTTCCCTCTCTCCTCCTGGCCTTTCTGGGGCTCAGAACTGAAAACGGCCCTCTTTGCAGTCCTTCCAGACAGGCTTTCGCTGGCACTCCAGCACTAATTATTCCTTCTTATTCCAGCTCCCCTGAAAAGAGCTCAGGCACTTAGATGTCTGCTGTCCCAACGCGGTTCATGGCTCAGTGACCGCGTGGCTGCAGCTGCCTGGCTACGAGGAGATATCAGGAGCAGAAGATTTAACGTTTCCCGCACCAGTTCAGTCCTGCAAAGAGCTGAATTGCTTTCACGTGCCGATGAACGCAGACCCCTTGTTGTGTCTGAATTAGGACTCCATCTGACCCGGAGATGAGGCCCATGTGAACCAAGACCCCCAGAAGCCTTGTCTGGGGTGGGCGCTCCCTGACAGCGGCTGCTCTCCCCTTACTGCCTGCTGGCCAGCTGGTGCTCTGCTCGGTTAAGGCATCTTAGCAGCACCGCTGCATTTCTGCCTGGCGATACAGGAGTAGTACTTAATAGCTGTGACTTGGGATTTTTTTTCAAAGGTGTTCTGTTTGGTTTTTTTCTCCACAGACACATTGGTTTTAAAAACTTGAGAAGAAAAGAAGACAGCTCTGCCTTTGAGAAATGGTCCCTGTCCTCATCTGCAGCACTGGCGTGGGCACATCCAGTTGCTCAGAGTCAGTTCCCTTATCAAGTGCTGATCAAGACAAAAGCCCAAACCCAGTGTAAGTAAGGCTATTGCAGGCAGGAGGGAGAAGAGTTTCTGCTGGCTGGGAATGAGTGGCGGATCCGGAGCACACAGGCCACGTGGGAGTCCCGTCCGGAGGAAGCCTGGAAGGAGTGGGAGCACCAGCACATTGCTGTGGCTCAGGCGAGTTTCCCAGTAACGGGCATTGCGGCCAGATCCATTAACCTCTGGTCTTCTGAGTCTGATGTTTTCCCCTTTTTGTCATCTTTAAGATTTGTTACTCACGCCCCTCTCTGCCCTTCCTTAATAAACCGTGACTCCAGGTCTGGAACTTCTGCCAATAGAAAGGAAGCGTGGCGTCAGTCTTTCAGATCTAATAATTGCTTCCTGATCATGTTTGATAAAATGATGGGGGTTTGATAAAAATTAGGGACTTAATTCTGTCGGGAATGCTGAGCCCTGTGTGGGGTGTATGGCTAACCGGGGTCGTTCAGGTGCTCCCTCTGGATGGTTGTATCGGTCTTGGCTGGCAGCTGGCACAGGCGTTTGGGCACACAGTACCGTACCCTGTTCTGCTGAGGACAGCTTCTTGTTCACCTGCTGCATCAACTGGTTTTCCTGCATTGATCTGCCTGGGGTTTGCTTTGTTAAGACAGTGAAACGAACATAATCAGGCTTCTGTTAATTTTGTGCCTTCTACCTAGGAAGCTGTCGGATACAGTTTTAGAGAACTAATGGTGACAAGGCTTTGCTGGTGTGGTATTGCTTGACTTGTGTGGTGGAGAGAAGCCTTAAATTGGCAGGAGAGAGTCACCAACAAGCCGGGCCTGTTGCACGTGTTGCAAATGCATTTGCAGTTGGGCTTGTCAGGTTGCTCTTTGTCAAAGTCTGTTTCAGAATGAGATACGCAAAAGCCGCCTGGACACGGTCGTGGGCAGCCTGCTGTAGGTGACCCTGCCTGAGCAGGGGGGCTGGACCAGAGGACCTCCAGTGATTCTGGAAGGCCTTTCTCTTCATTGTGATGCTGGGATTCTGGAATTCGTGCTGGGATTCTGGAATTCGTGCTGGGAGAGGCGAGCGGTGTGGTGTGCTGGGAGTGCCTTGCTCACCACTGTCTCCCTGTGCTGGGAAGGCTGCGTGTATGTTCTGTCTTGAGACACTCAGCGCCTACGTCTGTCTGTGCAGGTGCACCGAGCAAGGTAAAAAAGAGCGTAAGGTCAGAAGTGCCTTTGGGAACCGCTGCGAGCTTCGCCACGGTAGACGGGGACTGCAACTCTTGAACGGAAGTATAGTCGTGTTGGGGAATAACCGCAGGAGGTAGCTGGGTAAAGTGGCTCCAGCATCAAGTTCTGATCTGTGTTGGTTTTGTTTGTTTTTTCATGGAGAGGGATGTCACATCTGTGGTCTGCATCAGACACAGGGTCTTCGCTGTTGGGGGCTGTTGGGGTAGAGAGCTGAAATTCTTTCCTCGTCTCACCTTCTGCTGTAGCTTTGTGCTTGTGGAGCATCTGCACAAACTCGGCAAGACAATCTGTAGGCTGCACTTGAGTGAAATAAGGCCGATTGTAGGATTCTGGTACAGACCATCTCTGTCACGCTGGTGGCTTTTTAGACTACAGCTTAGGGCTTGGATGAAATGTAGGGTTTTTGCCTAAACCGCCGGGAGCGGGGAGGCTTTCTGCCTAAGCGGGAAAGACCTGACCCGGTGGTACTCCCTAAATCACCTGCTCACTCACTCGCTAAATCCTCTTTCTGCAGGAGTAAAATCCGGCAAAGTGCAAATTCACTGAACCTGACGACTACGAGAGTGCAGAAAGTGACTTTTCCATCTGCTGCTCCTCCAGTGCTTGTGAGTTGCTTCCTGTTTCTCTGGGGAAAATGTCATGGAACCAGTCACTAACAACAATTCAAAAATTGGTATAACTTTTATAAACCCTTTTATAACCCTTCCCTGAAATCACTTTAGCTTCCACCTCTGGCGGAATGAAAGAACGACGCCTGTCAGCTGCAGCCTTTCCCAGAGAGCTAGAGAGTCTCTCCGTGCAAGAGGGAGTTAAAAGTTGCCTTAAAAGATGCCTGACTGTGTCCTGGGTGGTGTCCTTTCTAAAAGTGAAGGGGTTTTTAGCCCTCCCTGCAAACTGAGTGTGCCGTTTCACCCGGGTATGAGCTAGCAGCCCGGGCTGACTGCCACAAAAAGGAGATGGACAAATTCCCTCTCCTTCTTCCCAATGGGTGGTCCTGCCTCCTTCCTTGTGCCACCTCTTATGCTTGCTGGTTGTCTCTGCAAGGCAGTTGAGCTCTCGAAGCTGGTGGAACACCACCTGCTTTTCTGGGTGAGTTTCCTGCCTGCTCAGGGAGTGAACTTGGCTCCTAAAGTGCTCTAAGGCACTGTTAAGGCAGTGCGAGGTGAGCCACAGGAGTACGGTAGTAGAACAAAGGAGCAGATGGAGAGATGGGAGGCGGCGGCAAGTCCTCTCTTTTGGTGGCAGGGAAGTCAGCATGTTTTGTGAAACCACCTCTTCAGCTGCGGCTGGCCATATTTTTAGCTTTTTCGTCAGTAAGCCCATTGCATTGTTGGCCCTTGAAACGGATTTTCAGGTACTACCGTCAGTCAAAACTGACGTCCCTGAACCCTGACTTGGCTGAATGTGATTCTGCTTGAACATGTAATTTCTCCATGTTTATTTTTCTTGGAGCTTTTTAATGCAAAAATCTATCCTCAGCGTGTGACTCGTGGTACGCTCCTTTCTTTGGAAATAGTTTGGAAGTCATAAGTACTTAAGGTGAAGACCAATGGTAATTTTGGCTGCTAGAAGACAACTGACAATAAGTAACAAAGGGTAAAGTACGAAATCAAGGGAAAGGACAAATGGAAAGTTGTACCTGTTACTGAGAAGCTTTTTAAAATCTGATTTTTCTCAGCTCCCATCTTCCTAACCTGTGTGAGTAGACTTGAACTCAGTGTATTGGGCTTTTTCCTGTTATTTCTCTGTTGATACGTCTGGGTCACTTTTTGTTGGTGATCTCACAGGCATCAGAAAAGCAAAGGATTCTCCTTTTGCTCTGCTGGGAGAGCAAAAAGTCTCCCGAGTGCCATTATTTGCAAGGAAAAGAGCTAGAGGTGATGTCTAGGGGATTTTTCACTGCATACTGATGAAACTTCTGTCACTCTCAAGAATAGTTCTGGCTGACGTGAGTCTAGTTGTGCAATTTTTTCCTGTATTTACAGTGAAGAATGCGAGACCTAACAGCTGAGGTAACGAGCAGTCTGCTGCAGTTTCCAGAGGAGACTCTTCAGGCACTTGGGGAAGATGAGGGAACCCTCGGCTCGGTGCTGTGCGGGAGGTTTTCTGGAGGTGAGCATTTTCCTTTAAATTTGGTCTCGGTATAAAGTTGTTCTTGCCTGGAGGCTACCTGAAGCCTCAGGTCATCGTATCAGCTGTGTCAGGTTGGTGCTGTTAAGAGGCATCCTGTTTAGAGAGAGAACAAAAAGGGTGCTTCAGCGATGACAAATGCTAATATTAAAACGTGAGTATAGTTAAACTTTGAAGTGGACTTTCCAGGTGATGTGACAGTAGAGCTGGGTGCCTATCTGGAGGTCTAGGCTTCTGTTAAGACCAGGTAGAATCTATCTACCTGAGTGTAAATGCAGGGATTGAGCTCATACTTCCTTTGGGCTGGCAGTAGTTCAGTGAAACAAAATGCCTTCGATTCTTCCTCTACGCTCTAAGACTTGTATTCCCATATGCGTTTAGATCATTTCTAGCAAAACCAAGGCGAATATGGTATAAAGGCTGTCGATCAGGACCTTGTCATCTTTATCCCAAACAACCCAGATTCTTCGGTGCGGGAATGACAAGTACAAATGCAAAATAACAAGGTGGTTAATTTTAGGAGGGATTGCTTGGGGATTTCAACGGGTGATTTTGAATCATTGACTAGAATGAGGTAGGTCGGTCTTCCTCTGCTAGGTACGTTTATTGAAGGAAAGGGGCAGGCACTGTGATTTTTTTTCAGCTGTTTTCAGTCTTCCATTGGACATTTGCTTCAGTCCTCTTTCTTTTCTCTCACAGGGAGAAACGGCCTGGCGTGGTTGGCACGTGGTCCTCACCTTGAGGTGGTGAACTGTGTGACAGGAGAGCGGCTCTCTGCGTACCGTTTCAGTGGAGTCAATGAACAGCCTCCCACTGTTCGTGTGGTGAAGGAGTTTTCCTGGGAGAAGAGAACTGGACTGCTGGTTGGGTTGGAAGACGCAGAGGGAAGTGTTCTCTGTCTGTACGACCTTGGACTCTCAAGAGTGGTTAAAGCAGTTGTTCTTCCCGGGAGGGTAGGTACTTTTTAATTGGAGAAACGAAGCTTTGATGTTGTTAGGTGCTGCGTAGGCCTGTTTTAGGACAAGCTTTGGAGCGTCTCTTTGTAGGAGGTATTTTTTCTATCGTGCGTTAACATCCTGTCACTTGAGAGTATCCAGTCAAGACGGTGTTGCTGTAAAATCTTGGGCTTAATGTGCCATTATTGTTTGAGTTTGCTGAGAGTAAACCAAGTTTTCTGGTTTTATTGTAGAGCACAGAGTTACCTGATTCTCTCCTTCCACAAAAAGGCATTGAAAAGCACCTTTTTTTGGCCCTAATTGCTTGATTTCCATCAGAAATACCGTCTTTAAAATGGCTCAGAATTCCATAGTTGTGCTGTAAATGACTTCGACACATTGCCTTGAAGCTCAGCCTAGCAAGCAGGCTGAGGAGAACACATTTTTCTGTTGACTTAGGAGAGGAAAAAAGAGCCTCTAGTGAGTTATCTGACAGATTGTTGGGAGGTCACCTTTCAGCCTGCAGTCCTTGAATCTCTGCTCTCTGACTAGTGTGTTTGTGTAGATGGGACACACTGGTGTAATGTTGCTGATGTTTTCTGTCTTCTGTAACCCAGAAACTCAAATGATGTGTGTCCCCTAGCCTCATTATCTTAATGTAAACAAGAATCGGTGGAAGTCAATAGAAGATCAAGATTCATTTTTATCATCTTAGAATCTGCAACAACTAACTAACTAACTTCTTAGCCAGCTTTCCATCAGGTGCTTTGGTTTGACTTGCTAGAATACAGGTGGAGTTTTGTTTGTTTGTAATGCTACAGTGTGATGACTAGTAGTAAGCATTCGTATTGGGGTCACTGAGAGAGAGAAATACGTGCAGCTTTAGCGCAGGAGTCTTTGTGTGCTCGTGTCTCTGCTCTAGCAGTCAGTGTTGTCCTGGGATGTGCTGCAACGTGTGCTGAAAGGTCTGTCTTCGCCTTGTGAGACAGTTGCGTGCAGACTGCTGGGCACGTGAAAGGGCAGTGTGCGCTTCCTCCTTTAGGTGGAGTCACCTTTTTATCTGAGAAGCTGCTGCTTTAGGCTGGCTTTTAACATTTTTCTCAACATTCGTGAAAGCGCTGGTGTGCATTTAAAGCTTCTTTTCCTTTATGTGGTTGTTACTTTTCTTCTAAATGCGGACTAGTGTGAATTTTACTAAGCTGGTCTCTCCCTTCAACGCTTTCTAAATACGTTTCACTCCCATGGAAATGGTGTGTCTCCCATGCAACTTGGCCGCTGCCTCGTCTGACTCTCGAGCCCTGATTTATCCTAACGCCCGTTTGTCAAAGAAGGCATAGACTGTATCGCGGTGCTGGTGGGCTGTGAGCGGTGGGAGACCTCGATGTAGTTGTGTTTGTCTGTCTTAAGCCCCTTGAATACGATAAAGTTTCTTGCGTATAACTGATTTTCTGTGTTTTCCTCCAGTTAATTACTGCGAAGTAGGAAATGGAAATTGCTAAGCTGTACTAATAGAATGCCCCATTTAAGTTGAAGTTAAGTCACTTACCCGCAGGAAATCTGGTAAATGGAAGGCAGTAACAGGTTTTTGTACGGGGCTTTTTGGTCTTTGTCTCTTTTCTTGATCTAATTGCAAACAATGCTTTGATGCTCCTGTATTTACTTTTTCTATTGAGCTTGTCAAAGAGCTCAAATAGTAACTTGTAGTTTTCCTGTAGGTAACCGCTATAGAACCCATAGCGAATCACGGAGGACCCAGCGTGAGCACTCAGCACCTCCATCAGAGTCTGCGATGGCTCTTTGGGGTGGCAGCAGTGGCTACAGATGCTGGCCATCTACTTCTGGTTGACCTTAGTTTGGATGATTGCTCCTGCACTCAGAATGATATCGAAGCATTGGGTAAGCCTGCAGTTTTTCCACATGAATTTAAACGCAAGAAAACTTCTGTCTTCTAACGAAACAGTATGCATCCCACTTTGAAGACCCTTGTGTCAGACATTTCTGACGACTGGTTACAGGTGGCAGTTTGACATCGTATAGTCCTGACCTGATTAAACCTGGGAGTGTCTGACTGCTCCTCGCAGTGTTGTAAATGCCCCCTCCCACCAAGATCCCTGTGCCACTATGATTCTTGCCAGAGAGGTGTAGGAATTTTGCCACGTGAGCCGGTGCGGCCGCCTGGTAGGAAGTTGTGTTGGAGGAGCCCTGTTTCCCGGGAATGCTCTTCTGCTTGTGTTAATTGACTTGGGGCAAATTTTGGGCTTGTTTTTTAAAATAAACCCCACTTACCAACACCCATGCATTTGGATGAATGAAATCTCGAATAGGTGTACTCAGATTGCATACACCGTTTTGGCTATTACAACAGCAGCTTCAGCAATTGGTGCCACTTCAAACACGAGGTGCCACTTCAAATTGCATCACGAGGCCCAAACTCCTGCTTTTCAGAGTCCAGGAAGAATTTGGTTACGTTTTTACCTAGCTTTCAAACGTGAGTGAGAATACTTGTCTGATCCGGGAGTTCTTATGTTCTTTGAAGACATAAATAATGGCAATGGTAAAAAAAAGTGTTGCATAAATGGCTATTTTGCCTGGCACGGTAGCATTAGATGATAGGGGTTGTCACATCAGTGCCTAAAATGCAGCCTAAATGGCATAACGTATTCATTTATTGCTTGGTTTTGTGTGTGTAGATCTAGAAGTTGTCACTAAAAATCCTGCTGAAGTTGCACAAAGAAGAGAAACTGCGACCAGCGAAGGGAGGTGTCTCTGTTTTCAACTACAAAATGCTTCCGGAACAGCAGTATCAGCCCTGTGCTACATAAGCAGAAGCAACCAGCTCGTTGTGGGTTTCTCAGATGGCTACCTGTCGCTCTGGAATATGAAAACGTTGAAGAGAGAGTAAGTAGGCCTTTACACTTGGCCATGCCTGGAGGTGTGGGGCTCTCGATTTGTTGCTTAAGGAAGTATGTGGATGTAAAGAGAACTTTTTCAGGGACTGAAATGAGTATGAGTATAATCTTGGCACGTTCAGAAATCCTCTTCTGACGTAACTTTTCAGTCATACCTGGATCAAGTGGTCCGCCTTCTCCCCAGTGGACTAGGATTGTTTTCCTTATTGTGCCTGTGGATTGAGGAGTTGTGGGAAGCATGCTTCCTGGGGTTTTCAGAACCGGTTACTGCAACTGGGGCATCCATTGAAAGGCTGAAGTATGTCAGTGATGTGATTTTGGTGCCGATATTCTCTAAAGTGTCCAGGGTGAAACTAGTGAGACATGAAAACTCAATAGCTGACCTGTGCCTGAAAAATGTATTCTTTCCTGCATGTCAGCTTTGGCCGAAGGAGCAATCTCACCTGAAATATTTGGCTAACTTCTGGTCGGGATTCCCTTCAGCAGATCTGCACTGACTCCCCAGAAGCTGTTGGATGCATAAATAGGCAGTGGAGGAATAATTAGGTGGCAAGAGTAGAGTGTGGAGGTACAAATAAGGTTCAGAAGTCAGGAAGAACAATGCTTGACGTAGTCCAAGAAACGAGAAACTACCTGTGTTTGGGCCACTAGGCTCACCTTTTGTTTTCTTTTTCGTTTTGCTTTTTTTTTCCCCTAAACCTGTAGGCACCACTCTCAGCTTGAAGGAGGGAGGATTCCTGTCTATGCTGTCACTTTTCAAGAGCCGGAGAATGATCCTCGCAATTGTTGCTACTTGTGGGCTGTTCAGTCTACGCAGGAAAGGTGAATAAAAACTTTAACTATCAGCCACTGAATTAATTCTTTTTGTTTTTAAGGATATTTGTTCCCATACAGTTGAACATGTGTATTTGTTGTGTGTCTGCGATTCTTTCCGGTACGGAAGGTGTTAAACTTAGAATGCAATTTTTACAGGATTTACCAGACGTGAAGAGGGACCTACTAGTTCCTGCCTTCTGTCAGAAGGCAAAGCAACAGTGGCCATATTCTTCTGCTCGCATTCTCAAATGGTTTGCTTTTGTTCCTCGATGACTGCTTCATCATTTGTTTGATAGTCACACCGTGGTATTAAAATACCACTAGGAGCAGTTGAGGCTGCAGATCTAGAACACCAGACGTGCCCACACAACAGCCTGCCGCCCCTAAAGGCGGCGGTGACAGTATTGCCGATGGCCTTGTGCCAGCGTCAGCAGTCTGTGGAGCCTTGGTGAGCCAGTGCAGCTCCCCTGGCAGAAAACGATTCAGCAGAAAAGCCAATGGGTTCCTGCTGTTCTGCTGAATCAAATCGGACTTGGAAGGGTGCAGAGTGTGCAAGAGGGGGAGGGGAACTTTGGTGGTAAGGGAAGGGCAGAGAGATCTCTCTTTCTGCATCAGCAAGCGATTCCATCAGCTCAGCTGTTGGTAGAGTGGCAGTCTTTTAAAATTTGACTTCAAAGCAGTTTTGATGGAGAACTCTTCATTGTGAAGAACTATTTCCAACAATTCTTAGTCCATACAACATATTACAGCTTTCCAATTGTACGGTTGGCTTTTGCCCCTGAAGCTGTTAGTGTCAAAACGCCCTCCTTCATGTTTCAGTGGCTAAATGTGGCCGATGATCACGTTTTGGGAAGAGGTGGTGTTCTTTTCAGCAGGAGCATGCTATTAAGAAAACGTCTAGGTCTACTAACACGACGATGAGGACTATAAAGCAGCTTTGTAACCAAATTTCATAATTTATCCCTTTTTCAGTGAAGGTGATGTGGTGAGTTTACACCTGCTGCAGTTAGCGTTTGGTGACAGAAAACGCGTGGCCTCAGGACAAGTCATGTATGAGGTAAGAGGTGCATGCGTGGGAAAAGCAGACAATAGTAATTTTCTCTAAGGGAGTATCAGTTGAGTTACAGGGGTGAGATTTACCATCAAACTTCAGAGCTGGCTGAAAAAATAATAATGTTTTGCTCAGTCTTCTTGGGCACGGCCTTTGTCCATACCTTTTGGAAAGAAGGCGTACCATTTTATACTGCAGTGTCGTGTGTTCCAGCTAGATTCATCTGCAAAGAGCCCGTATAAATGAAATTCCTGAAGAGGACGCGGCTTTTGCAAATAGAATTATTCTGAAATACCAAACGAATGGCATGTAGGAAGAGAAGACTGGGCCTTGAATCGCTTGGTTTAACCAAGCTTCGGACTTGAATAAGCTTCTGTCTCTCTCCCTTTCTTAAAATACAGTCATACTCTAGTCTTTGCTGATCTTCAGTTTTATGTTCTTGGTTTCCCTTAGAGCTTTGTCAGCCGGACTTCTCACATGAAATGCACCTACAGTGTCTCTTCAGTGTTGATCCTGACACTTAGTAGCTGTAAAGATAACTCGTTCTTCTTTTTGGCTGGGTGACCTATTCAATCTACTCTTAAAGCCAGGAAAATATGTAATTTGGTCAGAAGAGTGTACCTAAATGTTAGATCTGGCTCCAAGGAGGATGCGTTTAAAATACAGATGTGAGGTATCATTGTATCTCAGATAGCTAACAGAGACAAGGCGCATCTGTTAGATGTGTAATTCCATTCAGTTGTACGCCTGGAAGTCTTCCAAAATCTTTTTGAGGGGACAGTAATCTTAGTTCAGAGCAAGTCTTTCCTCCTGATTTGGTACTTTCTCTTGCATATTCTCAATAGCTATGGAACGAAACAGGGGTGACTCTTGTATCGTGGTACTCTGGTTTTTGTAGGGACTGTGCCTTTTGATTTTTTTGGATTAATTTAGATTTTGAGTGTTTTGCTTATGTGTAGGAAAGGTGCTTCCTCATTTGGCACTGTTGCTTTTGCATAGATAGAGGTTAGGTGTTTGGAAAAGGTGGTGTTTCTTTAAAATGCATTATCTATCACGGTGACCAAGTAGAAGGATCTTCCAGTGATTCATGGCGTGCTGGATGCTATCTCTTTATCTTTGTTGGTGTGCGGGACCTGTGCTCCACAGCGGATACTTTTAGTCTCAGAACACTTCCTTGTAGTCACAGATTGGTTAGTACTACATGACTGTCTGCCTGCATGGCTGTCTGAGTCAAGTTTCTTGTCCATCTTCAGGGGTAGAAAATTTAAGTGTCTCCCGTTTGCTAGGCCAAGTTTGAGTAAAGAAGGAGGAATCTACTGTTGATCCTTGTTCATTGGATAGAGTTCATAGGAGCTCAGAAGACTTTTTCAATACAGCAGTGCTTTTTGTTCCAGGAATTAGGTTTGAGGCTATGAAGGAGTGCCTCTTTGACTGTGTGTCATGGTAAAAGTCACAAATAGGACTTATGGAACATGTGGTACTGTGTTTTTCTATATGCGTGTCAAACTCTCGTCTCCATTGCCTTCAAGGCTGGTTTAAGTCTGCTTAAGTAATTAAACAGAAAGGTATGTTTAAGTAATGCTTCCAAAGACCTTTTTTGTACTGTTGCAGCAGTTGCTAAATCTGGTGCATCAAATCACGATCGTAGAGCGCATCTTTACCCTCGTTCTGCACAATGCTTGCGGATGGGCAGAGTATACACTCTCTACTTTGATATCAGAGTTTGACCAGTGCATCTCGTTTGAAAACTTGTTTTTGTGTTTTGCTAGTCAATGGAGTCATTACTTAACATCTCCCATACAATGGAGTTCCTTAGAATGACTTTGCCCGGCGTGGAAAGTTTAAAATGCACTGCTTTGCTTCAGAAGCATTTTCTTTTTAGTTATGAAAGACTTTTTTTAATTATTTAATTTTTCTTTTTAGACAACCTTCATATTTATTTGTAACACTTCCTGGAATCATTAAGAGAAAGCTCGCCTCTTCTCAGATTAGGTGAATTAGATGTATCCTATGAGATCATATGGGAATGTGTGGTTTCATGCCAGTTCGTTTCAGAGCTCTGCAAGTTTAGGAAACTTGGGTAGAATGTGGCGTTATCAGTTTATGGGTTGTGTGGGTTGGGTTTCTTTTTCCCCCTTTTTTTTTTTTTTTTTAATTATAGAGCTGCTATTTGTCCCCAGTACACCCATTCATGTGTTGTATGGTAGACAGTTTGAATGAATGCTGTATTTGGAAAGACGGTATTTCACTTCACGCTTACTTAAAAAATGGTACTATCAGAGGTTCAACACAATCGTGCCGGGGTTTCTGTGTATCTCAAAATTAGTTTGTTTACTGTGTAGTAATTCGTGATGCTAAAAGCCTTGGCCACGTGCACCCCGTGTCCTTTCTGGTTTTCCCTTTTGCTGTTGGCTGTGCTTGGTGAAGGAGCTGAGGGATATTTCACCCGTTAGTCTCTGACAAGATGAGAGGAGGAGCTGTCATAGCTTACGTGGCTTGAAAGAAGATTGCTAATCAGTATGAAGTTCTCACAGTAACTAGAGAGGGGTGCACGGTCACTCTGGTGGTGTGCCCATAGAAAATACCTCTTGACAGCTTTAGCTGCTCGAATGCTGGGGCTTCTCTAACTTCATCAGTTCTGCAATCAAGACATGGAGCAAAGAGCTTTGCATGCATGTGTGTTGCATCATTTTAGATATCTCTTTGTAGCGATATATTTATTTTTATAAAGAACATTCTTGGATGTCGCAAGGAATTCTGCAAAACATGTTCAGATCTGAATAATGTTAGGGAAATTCTAAATTTTGAAAAAGTGCAAAGCCTTTACAGCCAAACTTACCCGTTACGATTTGACACTGCATTCTCTTGCATGTCAGGCGTAGTTTCTATTTACCATCAGAAATAGGCTCATGCGAAATACACAGTATAATAAGCCTATTCTGTTAGACTGTCTTTCATATTTAGCCATAATGTATGTTTTTATCTTAGAATGACCTTTGCTCTCTTCTCTGATTTTTTCCCCCAGGGTTTGGAATACCGTGGCAAAAAGTTCAGTTTAGATCTCACGGGTGGAGTCTTTCCCTTGAGAGGCCAGACGAGGAGTACGAAATTAATCAGCTGCCAGACTGTCGAAAAATTCCGCAGCGACGTTGACGGAGAGGATAGCGTAAATGAAGGTTTGTTCTGATGTCCGTGTTTGGTGATTTTAAAAGAAGTGCTTTTGGAACCTAAGCAACGAATGCTGTTCTGTCCCCACAGTCTGAAAGTCTTGCCTATCTGCATAGACTAGACTGTTGGGATTATTTACGAAGAAAAAATGGATGCTTAAGTTATGTGGGACTTCTTTAAGGGAAAAAGTGGGTTTTATTTTATGCTTGCTGACATGCTATCGCGATGTATGGTGGGGCCGTTTGTATGATGATGGTCAGTCGTTTTACTCCTCCAGCTGCCATCTTTGAACAAGAAGTTCAAACTCTCCATTGCTTAGGAATGTTACCAGAATTTTTTCCCTTCTTCAAACCGATGTCCGCATCTGCATCCAGATGGTAGCCCGTCACAAGTGCTGTTCCCCAGGGCACTGCACTGGGGCCACTTCTCTTTAGTATCTTGACCAGTGATCTGGACGAGGGGACAAGAAAAAGGGGCAGTGTGACTGAAACCTATCACAGAGATGTTTGCTATTCCGTAATTACTGTAATCAGTCTTAGGAAGTGTTGTGTTTCACGAGTGACAGAACAGAATGAAGCCAAAATAGAAAGTGGTGTTTTAAAACTATCGGATCTATCGTATTTTCTACAAGTCAGAAACAATGTCTTGTCTTTTACAGTCACGTCTCCTGACACCAGTGTCTCAGTCTTCAGTTGGCAAGTGAATACGTACGGTCAGGGAAAACCATCTACTTACCTGGGTGTATTTGACATTAATCGCTGGTATTCTGCTCAAATGCCAGATTCAGTAAGGTAGATTTTTCTTCAGTAGTTTTCCATATGCCTGCCAATAATTCATTTGAATGTCGGCATTTAGCTTACGCGCTTGTTTTCTTTAAGGCCGGAAGAATTCCCTCATGAGTGCCCCTATTTTGCACTGTGGTCGCTGGATACCGTAGTGAGCGTGACTTCTCCGAAGCTCCTTTTGGATATTCTGGTCCATGAGCGGAGTCTAAGTCGGGGAGTTCCTCCTTCTTATCCACCACCTGAGCGGTTTTTTCATCCAGGCAACTATAACTTTGGTAGGTATTTCACTGCTTTTGAGAGTGATAAGCTTAAAATGAGGTCAAATGCCATTCATTGGTTCTCTTGTTCAGTCATTGTTTGTCATTCAAAACCCAAACCAAACCAAAAAAACACCCAGTCCCCCCCAAACCCAACTCTGATCGCGTTGTACTGACAAGGTATTTACTATTGTGAAACATATCTGACAGCCGGCTGAGTTTTGGTGCTTTTGTAATGTAGCCGGTGAAGTGGTGCTGGTTATAGCCTGAAATGACTGTGAACTGAAGCTCAAAGCTTATATGTTTCTAGATACCGGTGTGTAAAAAATGTAAACTGGTCATGGCATAACTGTGAGAGTACGGAAGGTTGTCAAACGTTCCCTGTTTCTGCAGATGGTACGTGCTTGCTGACCTCCGGAGTCGTTCACATGACTTGCACCGGCTTCCAGAAGGAGGTGATCTTTTACTGTATCTTTATTGCGAGTGGCAGGAGATGTAGCTTTTCTAAGTTTTCTGTTGCACTGCTTTCCGTGTTAGGGACCGTTTCATGCTCATCCTGCCCGTCCACACGCATAGTTGCAATTGTATCCTGTTGCCAGTTGTATGCAAATGGTAATGTTTTAGGTCCCCTCTTGGGACTGTACAACTGCCGTTGTCTCCTCTTGAAGCACGATCGGGGATTGAATGTCTAGAAAGGAACGCAACGTTGCTCCAGGAGCAAGAACAAAACCACTGTAGAAGGCGGGGAAAGGTGTTACTTCTTTATTGCCCCTCAGTCGAACTGCCTGCATAGTCTTGAGTTAGAGTTTTGATCCCCAATTCTCTTGAAAAAGGAGGGAATGGAGAAAATGAAAAACCACATAACTGTTTGAGGAGTGAAAATTTTGTTTTCTCCCAAACTCGGCCAAATTATAACTTCTGAGCCACGGCACAGATTGTGACAGATAATTTTGAGTGAAGTTTCAGCTCACTAAATGTTTCCAACATGAATCGGCTTCCATACGAATAGGCATGGAAAGGATCTTCCAAAGCGTGAAGTTGCATGTTAGCTGAGCTTATATAGAATGTATTTTGTGTCAGTGTTGAGGGAAAGAGCAAGGCCTGTGTATAGACAGAGAAGGTAGAAAAGACTTAATTACGCAGATTGCTAACCTAAAGCATCTTAGTGGTTCAGGCTGTCTGACGGTGTCAGTGAACATTTAGATTCTTCCTTTTAGAGGTTATCCAGAAGCGTAGTGACGGAATAACAATGCTGTCTTAATCTGTGGTTTTCGATTGATGTTTCAGACCTTGAATTTTTTGAAGAAATCTGGTCCTTCAATATGGGAAGCCATTCAGGATAGCTACAATAGGTGTCTTGTAGCTGGCTTGCTGTCTCCAAGACCAGTTGATGTCCAGCCATCCAGTTTGAGTCAGGTGAGTGCCTATGAGGGAATCAAGGGGGAAATACATCCATCTGGTCTGACAGGGCTGGAGGGGCTACAAGACACGATACTCCAATTTTTGGATTCTTTGCAAAGTTTCGTTGAAATACAGGCGTGACCTGAGCTAGCAGAAGTAATCGTATCCTTAGATCCAAAGTAGTGACTTTGACTGGGAACAGCCCTAAGAGATCTGTCTTTAGAGACCCCTCTCTTAATTCGGTGCCACACACAGATGCGCACAAGGAAGCGTGCAGTCAGTGCTGGTCATGCCCAACATAACGCATGTGTCCCCCAGAGTAACCCCCATCCCTGTCAGTTTCTCAAAGCAGTGGTTCAGTGCAGTAGCCGACGATGGGGGCGTCTCACTGGGATGCGAGCTCTTGCAGACGTCGGCTTGCTGCACTGTCACTGTATGTGATCATTTGCTTCCAAGGAAGTGGGCTGTGGTAAAGGATTACTGCTGTCAGCTCTCCCTGGCAATTTCTTCACGGCTTGCCCTCGTTTTCCCTTCATCGGTAGGCTTTTCTGCATCCTCTCCGGGCGGATCTTCACCTCTGTAGCCTCTGCCTTGTGCTGCAGTAGCCCAATTTGCTCCCCTGAGACTGCCCTCTTGCAGCTGCAACACCTTAATCACCTTTATCTCATGACACTCGCTACCTTCTATGTGCTTTATGCCACCACAGTGACTTCACTCCCCCTGCCATAGGTTTTCCATTTGCAATGCACCAACCTTTCCCTGGAGCAATCAGCAGGAAGGGGAGAGCAGCCTTCCCGCTGCCCTCCTCTTCCTGCCTCCTGCATTCGTCACCACATTTGTGGACGTGTGTTAGGACATGAACGCTTCTGCACAGTGTGGTAGCTCAAAGAAATTTCTTGGCAAGCTGGCCAATGGTGTGTTTCCTTGTCTGAAACCAGTTTTCAGAAAAAGATGGCAATATCACATGTGTGTTCTACATGTGTAGAAGTCGCTTTGAATGTCATGATTTTGCCTAGAGGGGAAAGATACTTTTGAATGTGTTTAAAAAAACCCAACCAACCAAACAAATCCCATCCCAAAAACCAAAGTAAAAACTTACGAAGGGTCCTCTCACCTGAGAGAAGTACGAGAACACCAGCTGAGATAAGCTACTACTTAATATCGCGCGTCTGTGCATAGCTGTGATTTATCCTTGTAAGGATTACCACTACACTATAATACAGTATTTGAAGAGCCTAACATTTAAACCATTAGGATGTAAATGTTTCGCTTCTTTTCTGTCACGTTACAAAATTCCAACGTAGTGTTTTGGGTGTCAGAACTGCTTCATGTCTTCATAGTCTAGAAAGCTGCTTGGCCGTAGCTTCACTGTTTCCATGCAAACGTTGCACAGTTGTGTTTGTCCTGTCCCCTTCCTGCGTTCCTGAAGGCAAACTTATATGCACAGCTGTGTAACGCGTATTAGCAGAGGATGTTTCTGGACGTAGTAAGTTGGAACTCAGTACGTGAAGACTGTAATGCAGAGGCATGCGAAGAAAGATTAGAATTAGGCTGCAGTAAGTTGAAATGTCAGAGGAAAAGTGTGTTAATGTGTTCCTCAGAGCAGTGAGCAGTCCAGCCTGTGGCTGGAATTAAGAGAAAGGACGTGGCATTCCTGGCCTGTGTCCTGATTGACTTTGTGATGTCTGAATGAGTATGCAGTTAGAAAGAAACATTTTCTGTTGATGGTTCACATGGTGCAAGTAGGTAAGATTCTCATTTGAGTTTGTCTGTTACGTTTAGGAGGAGCAGCTGGAAGCAGTATTGTCAGCTGCTGTCCAGACAGGTTCTGTGGGACTTCTGACTGGATGCATTAAACATTGGATATCTGAAGGTAATACTTCGAACGCTGGTTTTTTACGTGGTACCTCTTTGAGTTGGAGCCTGTTGATTCATTTCTTTTTTGTTCTCTTTGTTTAAAGAGCAGCCAAGGTCTGCTGGTAATTTACGGTTTGTTCTTGAGTGGACATGGAACCAAGTGATCTCTACAAAGGAAGAATTTGACCAAATCTGTGAGTACTAGTGTAGTCATTCTGCAAACCTAAAGTCGTTCTTTCTGATTGAGCTTCCTCAGTAATACGCCGCTATAGGATATTGCACGCGGTCCTTGAAGTGCGCCTTGAAACTCTGGAATTGCTCTGTCGGCTAACGATTTAATATTTATTCTTGAAAAGGTGTTCCGCTGTTTGATGGCTCTTGCAACTTCATTGACCCCCAGACATTACGGTCTCTCCAGCGCTGCCAGTTGCTTTTGAGCAACCTTAGCACGGTCTTAAACTGTTTTCTCACAGAAGCACAAGAGCTTACTGAAAAAGGTTTGTAGTAGTGCTACAAAATCTTTGGTATGTTTTATTAAGATTTGGAATTGTGGCAACATGGGCTTTTGTTGTTTTTGAGGATTGGAAGACAGTCACATTTAGCTGGGAGAAGGGGCTTAAAGCTGAGCGCTTGGGACCACCACAAAACACGCATGGAGTTCAGGGCAACAGTTTATGGTGGAGCTCATGCAAGGGGGTGGGGGAGGCTACATTCAGAGAGAAGCTTTGTAGGCAACTGGGCTGAAATTACAGCAACCGAATGTGGTATTGCTGAAAACTATTCCTTTGAGTTCTTAGCTAGCAAGTTCTAGTTGCATGCAGACACCGTGTTGCAAATTGCTAAACAATACGAAGGAAGCGTAAACGAGTAACGTGCAAAGTAAGTTACTTGAGTTTCTACAGCTTTTTCTCTTAGAAATGGTTCTTGGCCTATTGAGAAAAGAAAAGAATATCCCTTTGCTATCAGAAGAATCTCTGCTACGTGAGAAACAGATGTCTTATTCCTGCGTGCATTTAGTAGTTCAGGCTTTGGGGCTTTTTTTGTTTTTTTATTTTAGCCTTTAGTGAGTTTAGTTCTTTATAGGGGTTGCTTTTTGTTTTGGTGGTGATAGTGGGGTTTTTCTTCAAATAAAAAAGCGATACAGCGTGAAAAACGCAAAGACAAAGATTTCTAATGTGCTATTTTTATACTTTTGGTTTAGTAGGATGAAGGGAGTTTTGTGAAAATGAACAGAATTGCATAACGCTAATCATCTCCTGCCTTTTTTCAGGTTTTGCAGACGTGACAAATAAGCAAGCGGTAACCGGCCTCATTTCTTTGTATGCACGAGTGGTCATCTGGTTCTGTCGATCCGGTCTCCTTCCAGAGGGTTTAGGTAAGCGTGACCTGTCATACGTTTGTAACAAGGCGACCATCCAGTGAGTGACTCCCACGAACGCGTGCTTAGCCATGTTTTTGTAACGGTTTCGTCAGGAAGAAGTCGTGCTGGTTCAGTGGCAGGGTGTGCTGAAGTTCTGTGGGTGAAGTTGAGATTTTGCTGGGTTGTCAAGTACACGGCGTAGAATGAGGCAGGCAGTTTCTTTCCTGGGTGGATTTTAGGAATAGCAATGGACCCCTGACGTCAAGGCGCTGCTTGTGTCCACAGCTTGAACTACTTGAGATTTTAAACAAAGTACTATTAAACAACAAGTACCGGAATGCTTGTTTTTAGAGTGAGAGCATTACCTGCATGTTTTGAACTTTCTATCAGTTGCTTGAGGAGAAAGTACACCTTGGAAATCCTTCTTTAGTTGGATGGATTAGAAATTCCATTGTCAGCCTTAATTGTCTCACAAACAATTGTTTTAAACAATGGTTTTAAAACCATTCCCTTTGAGAACTGGGTGGGTTTTTTTATAGTGAACTTCAGCTTACCCTACATGTTGTGAATGCTGCGTGAACTGTAACCTTGAAACGGCACTTGGGGCAAGAAGGAATTGAGTCTTGTCTCTTAGAGTTCTTTTAGCAAAGGCAGAAAGAGGATTGGCTTCTTTCAGAGTTGGAGGCTTCTTGATGCTTAGCTTGTACGATCTTCTGTCTCTTTAGGCAAAAATTTTCGTTTACAAGTGTGATATGACTGCTTTAACTTGCTTCTGCTTTGTTGCCTGTAGATGACGATACGCGTTTGTCAAGACCTTTCTACAATTATCCTCTGATTGAGAGCTACTATACTGGTCACCGACAGAAACTTGAGCGTTTATCAAGGTAAGAGCTAGAGGAAGACTCTAGAACACTTCCACGGCAAATTCAGAAGTGGAAGGGAATGGCTTTTATCTCAACAGTTGCATGGGCTATGCGTAATGCCGCTGCCAGCAATACTCTTGACTTCAGTGACACGCGTGTTCTGTTGAACAGAGAGGTTACTTTCCTGTGTTAAAACGTTGCTATCTACCTCTGCTTAGTACCACTGGTTGGTATCATCATTTTTCGGGAGTCTACTTTATTCATTGGCTAATGTGTATAATTTCTGACTACTGAAAAAGGCCATGTGATTAGGACAGGATCAGTCACCTCCAGTTCAGCAAAGCAGGGTGTTCACAGAACAATTGTTTTGGAAGCAGAAGAAAGTGTGTTTTTTAAAAAACAATCATCTCCGTCCTTGACTGGTAATAGAGGGTCATAACTGTATTGGCCTAAGTCCCCTTCTCACAAGTACGTGGTGTGATTTCGTGAGATGGTTGGAGGTACATGGAGTTGGCACGCCTCGCACTCTCCTGGCTGTCGGATAGAAGTCACTTGCGAACGTCAGCTCTCTTTCCTGGACTAGCTGCCTAGCACATAGGCGGCATGCCTTGGATTAGCCGATAATAGGTTTTTCTTTGGAAATTGTACTGAAAACTGAATAAAGACCTGACCAAGCTTCGGCGATGGCACTGTGACCAAGAGGCTGCAAGGTGAGTTAAGGTGGAAGCTGCAGGGTAGGAGGTATTGACTTCAAAGTTCATCTTCCTTGGCTTACTTCTCAAGTAACTTACATACAGGCTCGTGTGTTCCTTCGAAGCACAGAGCCTCTAGTGTCCTTTTTCTGCTTTGTGCCATCGGGAGATGAAAGGGCAGGGCTGCAGTCAGCAGAAGACTGGAGGAAAGCCGTTACACCGGGAGGCTGGAATTAGTGTTTAACTCTGTCCAAATCCTTGCTACCTTTTGTTCCAGAGGAAAATGGGACTCGGACTGCTTGATGGTTGATGGAATGGTTTCCCAGTTAGGAGACCAAGTGGAGAAGCTGTGGCGGAGAGATGCAGGAGGAACTGGGAAATACCCGCCTGCCAGTTTGCATGTGAGTGTCCTGTTCACTGAGAACAACAACAAACGGCCGCCCTCCCCGCCAAACCCCACCCAAAAGCCAATGATTTAGGGAAGACAGGCGTTTTTTCAGAACTGTTAATTTTTCATTTCAGGCACTGCTGGATCTCTATTTGCTAGAAAACATTGAAGAAAACTGCAAACACGCAATTGTATCCTTTCTAGTTATTTTTATTACACCTCCAGGGGATGCACATAAATGTTCTTCAGTGTTGGTCGCCGACCTGTTTCATGACATTTTTTCATTTATGCTTCAAAGACGATGCAAGTGAAAACATTTAGTTTAGCGTTAAGTTGTAGACAGAAGCGCTGTTTTATTTCTTTGTACTGTGGATTTTTGATGACTTTTTTCTTAAACGTTTTGTTGCAAAAGTCTTCTCCGATAGGGAGAAAACAGTTTTAGTAATAAGGGTTGAAGATATAAAATGTCCTTAGTTTTTCTCCAAATTTAAACACCGTTTAAAATTGTCTAAAACACCCATGATGGGTTATAAAACAATTTCTGTTTCAGAGCAAAAGGATTTCTAAGAGTGGTTTACCAGTACCGGATTTTTGCTGAAATCACGGGTTTTCCAGCGCAGCTCACGGTGCTTGCTTTGGTTCCGTTGAAAGTGCAGGCACACGGAATAAGCAACAGGGAGAAGAGAAAAGTCATGGGGCAGAAACTTAATTTTTAAGCTGCTGAAATACACAGCCTTGCTTTTGCTGTTTGTTGCCTAACCCGCGAGGGGAGCCTAGAGAGCAAGGGGCTTAGAAACGCTTATAGCCCGGAGCTGTCTTGTTAGATGATGTCCCTAAAAACGGACGTCAGAAAGAGAAAATGACGCTACCAATGAGTGACCCGCATACTGGTTTAAATCCAGTTTTAAGCATTCGGAGCTGAGCTGTCCTGTAAGGATGCCACAATTTACACTGTTTTATAGACGCTGGACATGAGGGAAAAACCCAACTGTGGAATTTATTTGCTGTAATAATTGAGCGTTGGATGCTCCAATGTTTTGAATGTATTTTCTGCTTCCTACCACTTTTATATTCTTACTTCATTATGTTTTTCTAAAGGTAATGTGATAAACTTTTGGTCTTACAAACTGATTAGCCTTAATGAGATACCTGATGTCAGACAATTTACTTGCTGCTGGATATCAAGCGTTCCTTTCCGAGTGAGACAGAAACTTCAATCGACTCCTTCCCAACTGCCTTTGGCATGCCTTGGGGACTTGTTAAGCTTGTTGAAGGTTTTTGGCTTCTAGATCACAATGATTACGAAGTAAGTATGGTAGAGTTGAGTCAGACATACATTGCAGTACAAAGCTATAATCTAGAAAATGATTTTAAAACCCGATCTCTAACTTGTACAGAATTCACTGGCCCTGCTCTTTCATCCCGCTACAATCAAAACCGCATCATGGCAACACAAGAGAATTATTCAATCCCTCATGTGCCAAGGGGAGCATGGGCAAGCCCTCAGATATATCCAGATGATGAATCCATCAGTGTCAAGCAGCGGGGAAGTGCAGCTTCTCCTCACTGTGTTGCTCTCCAATAGGTAAAGAAATATACCCCACCATTTTGTCACGCAAATCTTGTGAAAATGGAGAACAAAGAATAGAAATCATCATCCCCTAAGTTTCCTTTAAACTTTGAGTACAAGACTCTTGGGGCATCTCTTTGGTTATGCTATTAACATCCCTTTACGTCTGAAAAATTAATTACAGGTGCATGGTGGAGGCTTGGGGTCTGTTGCACCAACATGCCGCTCAGGCAAACTTAGAAGACCTCTTAAAACACATGTACGAAATGTGCCGGGAGATGGGCCTGATGGAAGACTTGCTGAAGCTGCCTTTCACAGACACCGAACAAGTAAGTGGGAGCAAGGAAAAATGTTCATTGTCTCTTTGAAAAGAGAAAAGGCAGAGCCATAACAGATTTTTGGAATGATTTTTTTTTTCTCATAGGAGTGTTTGGAGAAGTTTTTAAGGACCAGTGCTGGTGTTCAGAATCGAGAATTCCTTTTAGTCTACCATCTGCAGCGTGCCAACTACATTGCAGCCCTAGAGCTGAATCAATCCATGAACGTCAATCTTATGGTAAGCGTGAAAGTTCTGTTCTGTCAAGCGTGCAAGTTTCTGCTGGGTGTTACTAACTGGTTTGGATAGTACTCAATAAGAATCCTGCTTTGTTTTTTTCATACCAGTCTTTGAAACACTCGGAATAAGTTTCTACACCTTTGGTTACAGCTGAAGCTAAATGTTGACCAATATACGTCACTACTCCAAAGCTACTCTATGAAGCTATAAATTAAATGTTACACACCACTGTTGACCCCACTGAGAACAGTTTGTTTGCATCTGAGGAATAAACATGTATCTTTCCCATCTGCCAGTCTTACCATTCCGTTATTGAGATACGTATGTTATGCGTGGCTTAGATTACTGGAAGTTGTTTGTGTCACTCCTTCCTGTGGGATGACGAGTAGGTTGTATGTCATCGCTTGTGTCTTGCACGCAACTGTATTTTTCTAGCTGAGAGCAGGCTAGATGCCAGTCCACAGGTTAAATTTCTGTGGGTTTTCTTTGTTTTTTTAATTTCTGCGAGTTATAGCGTGCTCTCCAATTCCACAACTTTCATTTCACGGCTTTTATGACAAAAATTCTTGTCTAACCTCTATTTCTCAAAATAGCCAGATTACATTTTGTGTTACATGAACTTGTGTTCTGGATTTGTGACGCGTTTGCTGTTTTCTGGAATCATAGTTTTCCAGTGACTCAAACTTCTAAGGTGGTTTGGAAGTCGTAGGTCCTGCATTTGAAAACTGTCATGCGGCCAGGTGGTGTGCGTAGGTCGCTTTTTCTTGCTTGTTTTAATCTTCACATCATGTTGTCCAGGGTAATTTCCAGTTGTCCCGTATATTCAGGGCACTGGCGTTTCAGGAAGAACAAGGGAAAGCCTGCTATGTAGTAAGTCGTTTGCAAATTGCAGGTGATATCAGAAAATTGCAGGTGATAACAGGTGTTATCAGAAGAAGGTTCTGCAGAGTGCCAGCATTGTTTTAACTTCAAGTTGTAGGCTCTGTTGCTGTTCCAGTCTTCCTTCCACTTTGCTAAAAGTACCAGGTGAAATCGGTGTGTGCGGATGGGTAGAACTTGCCGCTGTTCTGTGCAGTGGAGGTGTTTTCCCACACCCGTAGAGGAAATCTGCTCACTAATGCGAAATAGCACGGAGAGGTCTGTGCAAGGAACTTCTTGTAATTAGTTAAGCTTTTGCTTTCCGCTTTTCCTTCATCAGAACGACGGTGATCATCGCTTGACCGACAGAGCAGTTGCCAGAAATTCTCTATTAGCCCAATATGGCAAGATCCTTCCACGAATTGAAAGGCAGCTGGCCGTAGAGAGAGCCAAGCTTTACCATTTGCCTGCACTGGCCTCAAGAGAAGGTAACTTTTAGCGGGGGGAAATAGAGGGGAGAATTCCCTGTCACTTGGATGACACCAGGCTGAAATTTTTCCCCTCTTGCTTTCCAGTCTCAAGACCAAAGCCATTAACTCCAGTAAGAAAACAAGCTAAAGCAGGAAATGTGCGTCGAAGACCAAATTTTCTGGCGAAAATATTGTCCAGAATTAAAGAATCCTGGGCAGGAATGAAGGAGAAAACCGGTTTCTCACAAGGTGGATTTTAAAGATGCTGTCGTTTTTATAGCTGCTAAACGTGCTGTTTCTTCAGCAGGATGTTTCTAAAATTGAGGATGTTTCTAAAATGGGACCTGTTGAGATCCAAACAGGAGAGCAAGCAGTTGGGTTTCAACAGCACCCGCCAGTCCCTCACTAGAGACAGGAACAAGAAGAGACCTTAGATGCATTCACTTATTCAGCTCGTCTCGGCTTTGGGATTTAGGACAACACTGTAGAGAAGATGGGGCTGGACTTGGGAATACGCCAATCCCTCATGGGAGTCAATGGAAAATTTGGGATGGGAAGAAGGCAGCAGGTCACAAAGCTTCCGCAGTCATTCCCGTAGCAGTGCAGTGAAGGTGTTTCTGCTTTCGTTATAACTGGTGGGTACTGATGTAGATGTAAGCGCCTGGTTTTGGCTTGTGGGCCCTCACTGAATTTAGGACAAACTGCTTACTGCTTTCTTGTTCGTAGATTTGTAAGCATAAAAGGAAAGTTTACGCAGACTAGTATTTCTTGACTTTAGTTTTGAAGCATGGCGTGTTGCTAATAATATATCGCTTTCGCAAGTTTTGACGAGGCGGGAGGCAAGAAAATAAGCTGATTCTATGGAGACTACTGTTGAGGGGCTGCTTCCTTCTGCCGTTGTTGGCTAGCACTGCAACTTAGAGGGCTGGGCAAAGGTCTTTACACGTGGATTCAATTATCCCGACCATCCGAGTCCCTGGAAATAAGTAACGGTTACTGCTTTTGTTCTCCCCATAAAACCCCGAGTATCTTCACGTGGATCTAGAAGGAACGAATACTTGCTCAGCACAGGGAACGGGAAAAGACGAGGTGGAGCTATTTAGAATATACTGTGTTGTCTCAGGCAGTCCAAGCGATTCCTTGAAGTGCAGGGTTGAGCTGTCGGATGTGAGGGCTGGCCAGTTTGACAAAGTGTTGCCGACTGGAACTTTCAGCTTTTCTCTCATCGTTGCCTTTTACCCTGTTAGATGCAGAGTGGGTCGCCCTGTGGGCATTTGTCGTCAGCGCAGGAAGTACTGCAATGGGATGATTTCTGCCAGTTGTGGCTACAGCTCGCATTGTAAAACTGCTCACTTTGTCCAGGAGTGGTGGCAAATCGTAGTCAGGAACAGAAATACCAGAAACGGGGCACGCGATGGCGTACACTGAACACTCTCTTCTCTGTCCCTTAAACACAGAAGCTGTCGTCGGTAGCAGAGAGTACACTGTATGTTTCTGACTTTACACCCAGCAGTGATCTGAAAGGAAAAGCGGCATTTCACTGTCCTCAGTTTCATCTGTGTGAGTGTGAAGTCAGTCTGGTAATGACTATTGCAGGTTCCCTCTCTCCTCCTGGCCTTTCTGGGGCTCAGAACTGAAAACGGCCCTCTTTGCAGTCCTTCCAGACAGGCTTTCGCCTGGCTTTCGCTGGCACTCCAGCACTAATTATTCCTTCTTATTCCAGCTCCCCTGAAAAGAGCTCAGGCACTTAGATGTCTGCTGTCCCAACGCGGTTCATGGCTCAGTGACCGCGTGGCTGCAGCTGCCTGGCTACGAGGAGATATCAGGAGCAGAAGATTTAACGTTTCCCGCACCAGTTCAGTCCTGCAAAGAGCTGAATTGCTTTCACGTGCCGATGAACGCAGACCCCTTGTTGTGTCTGAATTAGGACTCCATCTGACCCGGAGATGAGGCCCATGTGAACCAAGACCCCCAGAAGCCTTGTCTGGGGTGGGCGCTCCCTGACAGCGGCTGCTCTCCCCTTACTGCCTGCTGGCCAGCTGGTGCTCTGCTCTATTAAGGCATCTTAGCAGCACCGCTGCATTTCTGCCTGGCGATACAGGAGTAGTACTTAATAGCTGTGACTTGGGATTTTTTTTCAAAGGTGTTCTGTTTGGTTTTTTTCTCCACAGACACATTGGTTTTAAAAACTTGAGAAGAAAAGAAGACAGCTCTGCCTTTGAGAAATGGTCCCTGTCCTCATCTGCAGCACTGGCGTGGGCACATCCAGTTGCTCAGAGTCAGTTCCCTTATCAAGTGCTGATCAAGACAAAAGCCCAAACCCAGTGTAAGTAAGGCTATTGCAGGCAGGAGGGAGAAGAGTTTCTGCTGGCTGGGAATGAGTGGCGGATCCGGAGCACACAGGCCACGTGGGAGTCCCGTCCGGAGGAAGCCTGGAAGGAGTGGGAGCACCAGCACATTGCTGTGGCTCAGGCGAGTTTCCCAGTAACGGGCATTGCGGCCAGATCCATTAACCTCTGGTCTTCTGAGTCTGATGTTTTCCCCTTTTTGTCATCTTTAAGATTTGTTACTCACGCCCCTCTCTGCCCTTCCTTAATAAACCGTGACTCCAGGTCTGGAACTTCTGCCAATAGAAAGGAAGCGTGGCGTCAGTCTTTCAGATCTAATAATTGCTTCCTGATCATGTTTGATAAAATGATGGGGGTTTGATAAAAATTAGGGACTTAATTCTGTCGGGAATGCTGAGCCCTGTGTGGGGTGTATGGCTAACCGGGGTCGTTCAGGTGCTCCCTCTGGATGGTTGTATCGGTCTTGGCTGGCAGCTGGCACAGGCGTTTGGGCACACAGTACCGTACCCTGTTCTGCTGAGGACAGCTTCTTGTTCACCTGCTGCATCAACTGGTTTTCCTGCATTGATCTGCCTGGGGTTTGCTTTGTTAAGACAGTGAAACGAACATAATCAGGCTTCTGTTAATTTTGTGCCTTCTACCTAGGAAGCTGTCGGATACAGTTTTAGAGAACTAATGGTGACAAGGCTTTGCTGGTGTGGTATTGCTTGACTTGTGTGGTGGAGAGAAGCCTTAAATTGGCAGGAGAGAGTCACCAACAAGCCGGGCCTGTTGCACGTGTTGCAAATGCATTTGCAGTTGGGCTTGTCAGGTTGCTCTTTGTCAAAGTATGTTTCAGAATGAGATACGCAAAAGCCGCCTGGACACGGTCGTGGGCAGCCTGCTGTAGGTGACCCTGCCTGAGCAGGGGGGCTGGACCAGAGGACCTCCAGTGATTCTGGAAGGCCTTTCTCTTCATTGTGATGCTGGGATTCTGGAATTCGTGCTGGGATTCTGGAATTCGTGCTGGGAGAGGCGAGCGGTGTGGTGTGCTGGGAGTGCCTTGCTCACCACTGTCTCCCTGTGCTGGGAAGGCTGCGTGTATGTTCTGTCCTGAGACACTCAGCGCCTACGTCTGTCTGTCCAGGTGCACCGAGCAAGGTAAAAAAGAGCGTAAGGTCAGAAGTGCCTTTGGGAACCGCTGCGAGCTTCGCCACGGTAGACGGGGACTGCAACTCTTGAACGGAAGTATAGTCGTGTTAGGGAATAACCGCAGGAGGTAGCTGGGTAAAGTGGCTCCAGCGTCAAGTTCTGATCTGTGTTGGTTTTGTTTGTTTTTTCATGGAGAGGGATGTCACATCTGTGGTCTGCATCAGACACAGGGTCTTCGCTGTTGGGGGCTGTTGGGGTAGAGAGCTGAAATTCTTTCCTCGTCTCACCTTCTGCTGTAGCTTTGTGCTTGTGGAGCATCTGCACAAACTCGGCAAGACAATCTGTAGGCTGCACTTGAGTGAAATAAGGCCGACTGTAGGATTCTGGTACAGACCGTCTCTGTCACGCTGGTGGCTTTTTAGACTACAGCTTAGGGCTTGGATGAAATGTAGGGTTTTTGCCTAAACCGCCGGGAGCGGGGAGGCTTTCTGCCTAAGCGGGAAAGACCTGACCCGGTGGTACTCCCTAAATCACCTGCTCACTCACTCGCTAAATCCTCTTTCTGCAGGAGTAAAATCCGGCAAAGTGCAAATTCACTGAACCTGACGACTACGAGAGTGCAGAAAGTGACTTTTCCATCTGCTGCTCCTCCAGTGCTTGTGAGTTGCTTCCTGTTTCTCTGGGGAAAATGTCATGGAACCAGTCACTAACAACAATTCAAAAATTGGTATAACTTTTATAAACCCTTTTATAACCCTTCCCTGAAATCACTTTAGCTTCCACCTCTGGCGGAATGAAAGAACGACGCCTGTCAGCTGCAGCCTTTCCCAGAGAGCTAGGGAGTCTCTCCGTGCAAGAGGGAGTTAAAAGTTGCCTTAAAAGATGCCTGACTGTGTCCTGGGTGGTGTCCTTTCTAAAAGTGAAGGGGTTTTTAGCCCTCCCTGCAAACTGAGTGTGCCGTTTCACCCGGGTATGAGCTAGCAGCCCGGGCTGACTGCCACAAAAAGGAGATGGACAAATTCCCTCTCCTTCTTCCCGATGCGTGGTCCTGCCTCCTTCCTTGTGCCACCTCTTATGCTTGCTGGTTGTCTCTGCAAGGCAGTTGAGCTCTCGAAGCTGGTGGAACACCACCTGCTTTTCTGGGTGAGTTTCCTGCCTGCTCAGGGAGTGAACTTGGCTCCTAAAGTGCTCTAAGGCACTGTTAAGGCAGCGCGAGGTGAGCCACAGGAGTACGGTAGTAGAACAAAGGAGCAGATGGAGAGATGGGAGGCGGCAGCAAGTCCTCTCTTTTGGTGGCAGGGAAGTCAGCATGTTTTGTGAAACCACCTCTTCAGCTGCGGCTGGCCATATTTTTAGCTTTTTCGTCAGTAAGCCCATTGCATTGTTGGCCCTTGAAACGGATTTTCAGGTACTACCGTCAGTCAAAACTGACGTCCCTGAACCCTGACTTGGCTGAATGTGATTCTGCTTGAACATGTAATTTCTCCATGTTTATTCTTCTTGGAGCTTTTTAATGCAAAAATCTATCCTCAGCCTGTGACTCGTGGTACGCTCCTTTCTTTGGAAATAGTTTGGAAGTCATAAGTACTTAAGGTGAAGACCAATGGTAATTTTGGCTGCTAGAAGACAACTGACAATAAGTAACAAAGGGTAAAGTACGAAATCAAGGGAAAGGACAAATGGAAAGTTGTACCTGTTACTGAGAAGCTTTTTAAAATCTGATTTTTCTCAGCTCCCATCTTCCTAACCTGTGTGAGTAGACTTGAACTCAGTGTATTGGGCTTTTTCCTGTTATTTCTCTGTTGATACGTCTGGGTCACTTTTTGTTGGTGATCTCACAGGCATCAGAAAAGCAAAGGATTCTCCTTTTGCTCTGCTGGGAGAGCAAAAAGTCTCCCGAGTGCCATTATTTGCAAGAAATAGAGCTAGAGGTGATGTCTAGGGGATTTTTCACTGCATACTGATGAAACTTCTGTCACTCTCAAGAATATTTCTGGCTGACGTGAGTCTAGTTGTGCAATTTTTTCCTGTATTTACAGTGAAGAATGCGAGACCTAACAGCTGAGGTAACGAGCAGTCTGCTGCAGTTTCCAGAGGTGACTCTTCAGGCACTTGGGGAAGATGAGGGAACCCTCGGCTCGGTGCTGTGCGGGAGGTTTTCTGGAGGTGAGCATTTTCCTTTAAATTTGGTCTCGGTATAAAGTTGTTCTTGCCTGGAGGCTACCTGAAGCCTCAGGTCATCGTATCAGCTGTGTCAGGTTGGTGCTGTTAAGAGGCATCCTGTTTAGAGAGAGAGAACAAAAAGGGTGCTTCAGCGATGACAAATGCTAATATTAAAACGTGAGTATAGTTAAACTTTGAAGTGGACTTTCCAGGTGATGTGACAGTAGAGCTGGGTGCCTATCTGGAGGTCTAGGCTTCTGTTAAGACCAGGTAGAATCTATCTACCTGAGTGTAAATGCAGGGATTGAGCTCATACTTCCTTTGGGCTGGCAGTAGTTCAGTGAAACAAAATGCCTTCGATTCTTCCTCTACGCTCTAAGACTTGTATTCCCATATGCGTTTAGATCATTTCTAGCAAAACCAAGGCGAATATGGTATAAAGGCTGTCGATCAGGACCTTGTCATCTTTATCCCAAACAACCCAGATTCTTCGGTGCGGGAATGACAAGTACAAATGCAAAATAACAAGGTGGTTAATTTTAGGAGGGATTGCTTGGGGATTTCAACGGGTGATTTTGAATCATTGACTAGAATGAGGTAGGTCGGTCTTCCTCTGCTAGGTACGTTTATTGAAGGAAAGGGGCAGGCACTGTGATTTTTTTTCAGCTGTTTTCAGTCTTCCGTTGGACATTTGCTTCAGTCCTCTTTCTTTTCTCTCACAGGGAGAAACGGCCTGGCGTGGTTGGCACGTGGTCCTCACCTTGAGGTGGTGAACTGTGTGACAGGAGAGCGGCTCTCTGCGTACCGTTTCAGTGGAGTCAATGAACAGCCTCCCACTGTTCGTGTGGTGAAGGAGTTTTCCTGGGAGAAGAGAACTGGACTGCTGGTTGGGTTGGAAGACGCAGAGGGAAGTGTTCTCTGTCTGTACGACCTTGGACTCTCAAGAGTGGTTAAAGCAGTTGTTCTTCCCGGGAGGGTAGGTACTTTTTAATTGGAGAAACGAAGCTTTGATGTTGTTAGGTGCTGCGTAGGCCTGTTTTAGGACAAGCTTTGGAGCGTCTCTTTGTAGGAGGTATTTTTTCTATCGTGCGTTAACATCCTGTCACTTGAGAGTATCCAGTCAAGACGGCGTTGCTGTAAAATCTTGGGCTTAATGTGCCATTATTGTTTGAGTTTGCTGAGAGTAAAACAAGTTTTCTGGTTTTATTGTAGAGCACAGAGTTACCTGATTCTCTCCTTCCACAAAAAGGCATTGAAAAGCACCTTTTTTTGGCCCTAATTGCTTGATTTCCATCAGAAATACCGTCTTTAAAATGGCTCAGAATTCCATAGTTGTGCTGTAAATGACTTCGACACATTGCCTTGAATCTCAGCCTAGCAAGCAGGCTGAGGAGAACACATTTTTCTGTTGACTTAGGAGAGGAAAAAAGAGCCTCTAGTGAGTTATCTGACAGATTGTTGGGAGGTCACCTTTCAGCCTGCAGTCCTTGAATCTCTGCTCTCTGACTAGTGTGTTTGTGTAGATGGGACACACTGGTGTAATGTTGCTGATGTTTTCTGTCTTCTGTAACCCAGAAACTCAAATGATGTGTGTCCCCTAGCCTCATTATCTCAATGTAAACAAGAATCGGTGGAAGTCAATAGAACATCAAGATTCACTATATTTCTATCATCTTAGAATCTGCAACAACTAACTAACTAACTTCTTAGCCAGCTTTCCATCAGGTGCTTTGGTTTGACTTGCTAGAATACAGGTGGAGTTTTGTTTGTTTGTAATGCTACAGTGTGATGACTAGTAGTAAGCATTCGTATTGGGGTCACTGAGAGAGAGAAATACGTGCAGCTTTAGCGCAGGAGTCTTTGTGTGCTCGTGTCTCTGCTCTAGCAGTCAGTGTTGTCCTGGGATGTGCTGCAACGTGTGCTGAAAGGTCTGTCTTCGCCTTGTGAGACAGTTGCGTGCAGACTGCTGGGCACGTGAAAGAGCAGTGTGCGCTTCCTCCTTTAGGTGGAGTCACCTTTTTATCTGAGAAGCTGCTGCTTTAGGCTGGCTTTTAACATTTTTCTCAACATTCGTGAAAGCGCTGGTGTGCATTTAAAGCTTCTTTTCCTTTATGTGGTTGTTACTTTTCTTCTAAATGCGGACTAGTGTGAATTTTACTAAGCTGGTCTCTCCCTTCAACGCTTTCTAAATACGTTTCACTCCCATGGAAATGGTGTGTCTCCCATGCAACTTGGCCGCTGCCTCGTCTGACTCTCGAGCCCTGATTTATCCTAACGCCCGTTTGTCAAAGAAGGCATAGACTGTATCGCGGTGCTGGTGGGCTGTGAGCGGTGGGAGACCTCGATGTAGTTGTGTTTGTCTGTCTTAAGCCCCTTGAATACGATAAAGTTTCTTGCGTATAACTGATTTTCTGTGTTTTCCTCCAGTTAAGTACTGCGAAGTAGGAAATGGAAATTGCTAAGCTGTACTAATAGAATGCCCCATTTAAGTTGAAGTTAAGTCACTTACCCGCAGGAAATCTAGTAAATGGAAGGCAGTAACAGGTTTTTGTACGGGGCTTTTTTGTCTTTGTCTCTTTTCTTGATCTAATTGCAAACAATGCTTTGATGCTCCTGTATTTACTTTTTCTATTGAGCTTGTCAAAGAGCTCAAATAGTAACTTGTAGTTTTCCTGTAGGTAACCGCTATAGAACCCATAGCGAATCACGGAGGACCCAGCGTGAGCACTCAGCACCTCCATCAGAGTCTGCGATGGCTCTTTGGGGTGGCAGCAGTGGCTACAGATGCTGGCCATCTACTTCTGGTTGACCTTAGTTTGGATGATTGCTCCTGCACTCAGAATGATATCGAAGCATTGGGTAAGCCTGCAGTTTTTCCACATGAATTTAAACGCAAGAAAACTTCTGTCTTCTAACGAAACAGTATGCATCCCACTTTGAAGACCCTTGTGTCAGACATTTCTGACGACTGGTTACAGGTGGCAGTTTGACATCGTATAGTCCTGACCTGATTAAACCTGGGAGCGTCTGACTGCTCCTCGCAGTGTTGTAAATGCCCCCTCCCACCAAGATCCCTGTGCCACTATGATTCTTGCCAGAGAGGTGTAGGAATTTTGCCACGTGAGCCGGTGCGGCCGCCTGGTAGGAAGTTGTGTTGGAGGAGCCCTGTTTCCCGGGAATGCTCTTCTGCTTGTGTTAATTGACTTGGGGCAAATTTTGGGCTTGTTTTTTAAAATAAACCCCACTTACCAACACCCATGCATTTGGATGAATGAAATCTCGAATAGGTGTACTCAGCTTGCATACACCGTTTAGGCTATTACAACAGCAGCTTCAGCAATTGGTGCCACTTCAAACACGAGGTGCCACTTCAAATTGCATCACGAGGCCCAAACTCCTGCTTTTCAGAGTCCAGGAAGAATTTGGTTACGTTATTAAGGTTACGTTTTTACCTAGCTTTCAAATGTGAGTGAGAATACTTGTCTGATCCGAGAGTTCTTATGTTCTTTGAAGACATACATAATGGAAATGGCAAAAAAAAGTGTTGCATAAATGGCTGTTGTGCCTGGCACGGTAGCATTAGATGATAGGGGTTGTCACATCAGTGCCTAAAATGCAGCCTAAATGGCATAACGTATTCATTTATTGCTTGGTTTTGTGTGTGTAGATCTAGAAGTTGTCACTAAAAATCCTGCTGAAGTTGCACAAAGAAGAGAAACTGCGACCAGCGAAGGGAGGTGTCTCTGTTTTCAACTACAAAATGCTTCCGGAACAGCAGTATCAGCCCTGTGCTACATAAGCAGAAGCAACCAGCTCGTTGTGGGTTTCTCGGATGGCTACCTGTCGCTCTGGAATATGAAAACTTTGAAGAGAGAGTAAGTAGGCCTTTACACTTGGCCATGCCTGGAGGTGTGGGGCTCTCGATTTGTTGCTTAAGGAAGTATATGTGAATGTAAAGAGAACTTTTTCAGGGACTGAAATGAGTATGAGTATAATCTTGGCACGTTCAGAAATCCTCTTCTGACGTAACTTTTCAGTCATACCTGGATGAAGTGGTCCGCCTTCTCCCCAGTGGACTAGGATTGTTTTCCTTCTTGTGCCTGTGGATTGAGGAATTGTGGGAAGCATGCTTCCTGGGGTTTTCAGAACCGGTTACTGCAACTGGGGCATCCATTGAAAGGCTGAAGTATGTCAGTGATGTGATTTTGGTGCCGATATTCTCTAAAGTGTCCAGGGTGAAACTAGTGAGACATGAAAACTCAATAGCTGACCTGTGCCTGAAAAATGTATTCTTTCCTGCATGTCAGCTTTGGCCGAAGGAGCAATCTCACCTGAAATATTTGGCTAACTTCTGGTTGGGATTCCCTTCAGCAGATCTGCACTGACTCCCCAGAAGCTGTTGGATGCATAAATAGACAGTGGAGGAATAATTAGGTGGCAAGAGTAGAGTGTGGAGGTACAAATAAGGTTCAGAAGTCAGGAAGAACAATGCTTGACGTAGTCCAAGAAACGAGAAACTACCTGTGTTTGGGCCACTAGGCTCCCCTTTTGTTTTCTTTTTCGTTTTGCTTTTTTTTTCCCCTAAACCTGTAGGCACCACTCTCAGCTTGAAGGAGGGAGGATTCCTGTCTATGCTGTCACTTTTCAAGAGCCGGAGAATGATCCTCGCAATTGCTGCTACTTGTGGGCTGTTCAGTCTACGCAGGAAAGGTGAATAAAAACTTTAACTATCAGCCACTGAATTAATTCTTTTTGTTTTTAAGGATATTTGTTCCCATACAGTTGAACATGTGTATTTGTTGTGTGTCTGCGATTCTTTCCGGTACGGAAGGTGTTAAACTTAGAATGCAATTTTTACAGGATTTACCAGACGTGAAGAGGGACCTACTAGTTCCTGCCTTCTGTCAGAAGGCAAAGCAACAGTGGCCATATTCTTCTGCTCGCATTCTCAAATGGTTTGCTTTTGTTCCTCGATGACCGCTTCATCATTTGTTTGATAGTCACACCGTGGTATTAAAGTACCACTAGGAGCAGTTGAGGCTGCAGATCTAGAACACCAGACGTGCCCACACAACAGCCTGCCGCCCCTAAAGGCGGCGGTGACAGTATTGCCGATGGCCTTGTGCCAGCGTCAGCAGTCTGTGGAGCCTTGGTGAGCCAGTGCAGCTCCCCTGGCAGAAAATGATTCAGCAGAAAAGCCAATGGGTTCCTGCTGTTCTGCTGAATCAAATCGGACTTGGAAGGGTGCAGAGTGTGCAAGAGGGGGAGGGGAACTTTGGTGGTAAGGGAAGGGCAGAGAGATCTCTCTTTCTGCATCAGCAAGCGATTCCATCAGCTCAGCTGTTGGTAGAGTGGCAGTCTTTTAAAACTTGACTTCAAAGCAGTTTTGATGGAGAACTCTTCATTGTGAAGAACTATTTCCAACAATTCTTAGTCCATACAACATATTACAGCTTTCCAATTGTACGGTTGGCTTTTGCCCCTGAAGCTGTTAGTGTCAAAACGCCCTCCTTCATGTTTCAGTGGCTAAATGTGGCCGATGATCATGTTTTGGGAAGAGGTGGTGTTCTTTTCAGTGGGAGCATGCTATTAAGAAAACGTCTAGGTCTACTAACACGACAATGAGGACTATAAAGCAGCTTTGTAACCAAATTTCATAATTTATCCCTTTTTCAGTGAAGGCGATGTGGTGAGTTTACACCTGCTGCAGTTAGCGTTTGGTGACAGAAAACGCGTGGCCTCAGGACAAGTCATGTATGAGGTAAGAGGTGCATGCGTGGGAAAAGCAGACAATAGTAATTTTCTCTAAGGGAGTATCAGTTGAGTTACAGGGGTGAGATTTACCATCAAACTTCAGAGCTGGCTGAAAAAATAATAATGTTTTGCTGAGTCTTCTTGGGCACGGCCTTTGTCCATACCTTTTGGAAAGAAGGCGTACCATTTTATACTGCAGTGTCGTGTGTTCCAGCTAGATTCATCTGCAAAGAGCCCGTATAAATGAAATTCCTCAAGAGGACGCGGCTTTTGCAAATAAAATTATTCTGAAATACCAAACGAATGGCATGTAGGAAGAGAAGACTGGGCCTTGAATCGCTTGGTTTGACCAAGCTTCGGACTTGAATAAGCTTCTGTCTCTCTCCCTTTCTTAAAATACAGTCATACTCTATTCTTTGCTGATCTTCAGTTTTATGTTCTTGGTTTCCCTTAGAGCTTTGTCAGCCGGACTTTTCACATGAAATGCACCTACAGTGTCTCTTCAGTGTTGATCCTGACACTTAGTAGCTGTAAAGATAACTCGTTCTTCTTTTTGGCTGGGTGACCTATTCAATCTACTCTTAAAGCCAGGAAAATATGTAATTTGGTCAGAAGAGTGTACCTAAATGTTAGATCTGGCTCCAAGGAGGATGCGTTTAAAATACAGACGTGAGGTATCCTTGTATCTCAGATAGCTAACAGAGACAAGGCGCATCTATTAGATGTGCAGTTCCATTCAGTTGTACGCCTGGAAGTCTTCCAAAATCTTTTTGAGGGGACAGTAATCTTAGTTCAGAGCAAGTCTTTCCTCCTGATTTGGTACTTTCTCTTGCATATTCTCAATAGCTATGGAACGAAACAGGGGTGACTCTTGTATCGTGGTACTCTGGTTTTTGTAGGGACTGTGCCTTTTGATTTTTTTTGGATTAGTTTAGATTTTTGAGTGTTTTGCTTATGTGTAGGAAAGGTGCTTCCTCATTTGGCACTGTTGCTTTTGCATAGATAGAGGTTAGGTGTTTGGAAAAAATTTCTTTAAAATGCATTATCTATCACGGTGACCAAGTAGAAGGATCTTCCAGTGATTCAGCACGTTCTGGATGCCATCTCCTTATCTTTGTTGATGTGCAGGGTTTTTATGACAGAAACATACGTTGCTCTAGAGGAGCAGCGCACCCGGATTGGGTGTTTTAGTTTTAGAAGGGCTTTGCTTGCCGTTCAGTATTACCTTGCCGGTATTTCAGTTAAGGCTTACTGCTCTTTTGCTGGGACTTCTCTAACATCATGAGTTCTGTAGTCAAGATGCAGAGCCAAGAGCTTTGCATGCATGTGTGTTGCACTATTTCAGATATCCCTTTGTAGAGATTTATTTAGGTTTTTTAAAGAAACCTTGATGTTGCAAGGAATTCTGCAAAGCATGTTTAGATCTGCAAAGCCTTTACAGCCAAACTTACCCGTTACGATTTGACACTGCATTCTCTTGCATGTCAGGCGTAGTTTCTATTTACCATCAGAAATAGGCTCATGCAAAATACACAGTATAATAAGCCTATTCTGTTAGACTGTCTTTCATATTTAGCCATAATGTATGTTTTTATCTTAGAATGACATTTGCTCTCTTCTCTGATTTTTCCCCCAGGGTTTGGAATACTGTGGCGAAAAGTTCAGTTTAGATCTCACGGGTGGAGTCTTTCCCTTGAGAGGCCAGACGAGGAGTACGAAATTAATCAGCTGCCAGACTGTCGAAAAATTCCGCAGCGACGTTGACGGAGAGGATAGCGTAAATGAAGGTTTGTTCTGATGTCTGTGTTTGGTGATTTTAAAAGAAGTGCTTTTGGAACCTAAGCAACGAATGCTGTTCTGTCCCCACAGTCTGAAAGTCTTGCCTATCTGCATAGACTAGATTGTTGGGATTATTTACGAAGAAAAAATGGATGCTTAAGTTATGTGGGACTTCTTTAAGGGAGAAAGTGGGTTTTATTTTATGCTTGCTGACATGCTATCGCGATGTATGGTGGGGCCGTTTGTATGATGATGGTCAGTCGTTTTACTCCTCCAGCTGCCATCTTTGAACAAGAAGTTCAAACTCTCCATTGCTTAGGAATGTTACCAGAATTTTTTCCCTTCTTCAAACCGATGTCCGCATCTGCATCCAGATGGTAGCCCGTCACAAGTGCTGTTCCCCAGGGCACTGCACTGGGGCCACTTCTCTTTAGTATCTTGGCCAGTGATCTGGACGAGGGGACAAGAAAAAGGGGCAGTGTGACTGAAACCTATCACAGAGATGTTTGCTATTCCGTAATTACTGTAATCACTCTTAGGAAGTGTTGTGTTTCACGAGTGACAGAACAGAATGAAGCCAAAATAGAAAGTGGTGTTTTAAAACTATCGGATCTATCGTATTTTCTACAAGTCAGAAACAACGTCTTGTCTTTTACAGTCACGTCTCCTGACACCAGTGTCTCAGTCTTCAGTTGGCAAGTGAATACGTACGGTCAGGGAAAACCATCTACTTACCTGGGTGTATTTGACATTAATCGCTGGTATTCTGCTCAAATGCCAGATTCACTAAGGTAGATTTTTCTTCAGTAGTTTTCCATATGCCTGCCAATAATTCATTTGAATGTCGGCATTTAGCTTACGCGCTTGTTTTCTTTAAGGCCGGAAGAATTCCCTCATGAGTGCCCCTATTTTGCACTGTGGTTGCTGGATACCGTAGTGAGCGTGACTTCTCCGAAGCTCCTTTTGGATATTCTGGTCCATGAGTGGAGTCTAAGTCGGGGAGTTCCTCCTTCTTATCCACCACCTGAGCGGTTTTTTAATCCAAGCACCTATAACTTTGGTAGGTATTTCACTGCTTTTGAGAGTGATAAGCTTAAAATGAGGTCAAATGCCATTCATTGGTTCTCTTGTTCAGTCATTGTTTGTCATTCAAAACCCAAACCAAACCAAAAAACACCCAGTCCCCCCCAAACCCAACTCTGATCGCGTTGTACTGACAAGGTATTTACTATTGTGAAACATATCTGACAGCCGGCTGAGTTTTGGTGCTTTTGTAATGTAGCCGGTGAAGTGGTGCTGGTTATAGCCTGAAATGACTGTGAACTGAAGCTCAAAGCACTCAGTTATATGTTTCTAGATACCGGTGTGTAAAAAATGTAAACTGGTCATGCCATAACTGTGAGAGTACGGAAGGTTGTCAAACGTTCCCTGTTTCTGCAGATGGTACGTGCTTGCTGCCCTCCGGAGTCGTTCACATGACTTGCACCGGCTTCCAGAAGGAGGTGATCTTTTACTGTATCTTTATTGCGAGTGGCAGGAGATGTAGCTTTTCTAAGTTTTCTGTTGCACTGCTTTCCGTGTTAGGGACCGTTTCATGCTCATCCTGCCCGTCCACACGCATAGTTGCAATTGTATCCTGTCGCCAGTTGTATGCAAATGGTAATGTTTTAGGTCCCCTCTTGGGACTGTACAACTGCCGTTGTCTCCTCTTGAAGCACGATCGGGGATTGAATGTCTAGAAAGGAACGCAACGTTGCTCCAGGAGCAAGAACAAAACCACTGTAGAAGGCGGGGAAAGGTGTTACTTCTTTATTGCCCCTCAGTCGAACTGCCTGCATAGTCTTGAGTTAGAGTTTTGATCCCTGATTCTCTTGGAAAAAGGAGGGAATGGAGAAGATGAAAAATCACATAACTGTTTGAGGAGTGAAAATTTTGTTTTCTCCCAAACTCGGCCAAATTATAACTTCTGAGCCACGGCACAGATTGTGACAGATAATTTTGAGTGAAGTTTCAGCTCACTAAATGTTTCCAACATGAATCGGCTTCCATACGAATAGGCATGGAAAGGATCTTCCAAAGCGTGAAGTTGCATGTTAGCTGAGCTTATATAGAATGTATTTTGTGTCAGTGTTGAGGGAAAGAGCAAGGCCTGTGTATAGACAGAGAAGGTAGAAAAGACTTAATTACGCAGATTGCTAACCTAAAGCATCTTAGTGGTTCAGGCTGTCTGACGGTGTCAGTGAACATTTAGATTCTTCCTTTTAGAGGTTATCCAGAAGCGTAGTGACGGAATAACAATGCTGTCTTAATCTGTGGTTTTCGATTGATGTTTCAGACCTTGAATTTTTTGAAGAAATCTGGTCCTTCAATATGGGAAGCCATTCAGGATAGCTACAATAGGTGTCTTGTAGCTGGCTTGCTGTCTCCAAGACCAGCTGATGTCCAGCCATCCAGTTTGAGTCAGGTGAGTGCCTATGAGGGAATCAAGGGGGAAATACATCCATCTGGTCTGACAGGGCTGGAGGGGCTACAAGACACGAGAATCCAATTTTTGGATTCTTTGCAAAGTTTCGTTGAAATACAGGCGTGACCTGAGCTAGCAGAAGTAATCGTATCCTTAGATCCAAAGTAGTGACTTTGACTGGGAACAGCCCTAAGAGATCTGTCTTTAGAGACCCCTCTCTTAATTCGGTGCCACACACAGATGCGCACAGGGAAGCGTGCAGTCAGTGCTGGTCATGCCAAACATAATGCATGTGTCCCCCAGAGCAACCTCCATCCCTGTCAGTTTCTCAAAGCAGTGGTTCAGTGCAGTAGCCGACGATGGGGGCGTCTCACTGGGATGCGAGCTCTTGCAGACGTCGGCTTGCTGCACTGTCACTGTACGTGATCATTTGCTTCCAAGGAAGTGGGCTGTGGTAAAGGATTACTGCTGTCAGCTCTCCCTGGCAATTTCTTCACGGCTTACCCTCGTTTTCCCTTCATCGGTAGGCTTTTCTGCATCCTCTCCGGGCGGATCTTCACCTCTGTAGCCTCTGCCTTGTGCTGCAGTAGCCCAATTTGCTCCTCTGAGACTGCCCTCTTGCAGCTGCAACACCTTAATCACCTTTATCTCATGACACTCGCTACCTTCTATGTGCTTTATGCCACCACAGTGACTTCACTCCCCCTGCCATAGGTTTTCCATTTGCATCAACCATTCTCTGTCATTTGAAGAGTTCCGTGAGAGATGGAGCCTTTGTGATGAGCAGCCCATCTTCTTCCCCCCGGCAGGGTCTAAGCGAAAGGATCAGCCAGCTGGTCATCATGCAGTGGAGCCATCAGCAGGAAGGGGAGAGTAGCCTTCCCGCTGCCCTCATCTTCCTGCCTCCTGGATTCTACATCAGGCTTGTTATGCATTTGAGCAGGGATTTCCTGTGAGTGTTAGGAAGACAAATTTCAGAAGTAGGGTCAAGAAGCTTGCTTTGTAGTTTTGTTTGCCACTGTGAGCAGTATTTGGTGTGTTTCCTTGCCTGAAACCAGTATTCAGAAAAGGTGGAAACATCTCATGTGTCTTCTAATGTGTAGAAATCGCTTTGAATGTCATGGTTTTGCCTGGAAGGGAAAGATACTTTTCAGTGTGTTTAAAAAAACAAACAAATCTCCCCTCCCCTCATCACCCCCCGCAACAAAATAAAGTTTTCTGAGGGATCCTTTCATCTGAAAGAAGTATGAGAACTCCAGCTGAGATAAGCTACTACTTAATATCGCGCGTCTGTGCATACCTGTGAATTATTCTTCTAAAGGATTAGCACCACATTATAATCCAGTATTTGAAGAGCCTAAAATTTAAACCTATTAGAATGTAAATGTTTCACTTTTCTGTTATTTCAGAAAATTCATAGAATCGTTTGGGTTGGAAGGGACCTTAAAAGATCATGTAGTCAACCTCTCCTGCGGTGAGCAGGGACGTCTTCACCTAGATCAGGTTGCTCAGTGCCCCATCCAGCCTGACCTTGAATGGTTCCAGGGATGGCACATCTACCACCTCTCCTGGCAACCTCTTCCAGTGTTTCACCACCCTCATTGTAAAAAATGTCTTCTGTATATCAAGACTGAATCTATCCTCTTTTAGTTTAAAGCCGTTACCCCTGTGTCCTATCGCAACAGGCCCTGCAAAAAAGTTTGTCCCCATCTTTCTCATAACCGCCTTCTAACTACTGAAACCCCTAATAAAGTCTTCTCGGAGCTTTTTCTTCTCCAGGTTGAACAACCCCAATTCTCTCAGCCTGTCCTCACAGGAGAGGTGCTCCAGCCCTCCAAGGGGCACAGTCACCTGCCTCGACCTGCTGGCTGCACTTCTTTGGATGCAGCCCAGGATATGGTGGGCCTTCTGTGCTGCACGTGCACAGTTGACTCACGTCCAGCTTTTCATCCACCGGTACCCCCAAGTCCTTCTCCTCGAGGCTGCTCTCAATCCCTTCATCCCCCAGCCTGTATTGATACTGGGGGTTGCCCAAGGTGCACTTGGCATTGTTGAACCTCATGAGCTTCACACAGGCCCACTTCTCGAGCTTGTCCAGGTCCCTCTGGATGGCATCCCATCCTCCAGACATGTCAGCCGCACCACTGAGCTTGCTGTCATCTGCAAACTTGTTGAGGGTGCACTTGATCCCACTGTCCATGTCACCGATGGAGATCCTAAACAGTACTGGTTCCAATATGGATCCTTGAGGAACACCACTTGTTACTGATCTCCATCTGGACATGCAGCCATTGACCGCTACCCTCTGGATGCCACCATCCAACCAATTCCTCAGCCACCAAACAGTCCACCCATTGGATCCCTGTCTCTCCAATTTAGAGGGAAGGATGTTGTGGGGGACCATGTCAAAGGCCTTACAGAAGTCCAGGTAAATGAACCCGTAGCTCTTCCCTTGTCCACTGGTGTAGTCACTCCATCATAGAAGGCCAGTAGGTTGGTCAGGCAGGACTTGCCCCTGGTGAAGCCATGCTGGCTGTCTCAAATCACATCCCTGTCCTCCGTGTGCCTTGGCATAGCTTCTAGGAAGATCTGTTCCACGATCTTCCAAGGCACAGAAGTGAGGCTGACAGATCGGTAGTTCCCAGGGTCCTCCTTTCTACCATTTTTGAAAATGGGTGCAGTGTTTCCCTTTTTCCAGTCACTGGGCATTGTTACCAATTTGCCAGCGCTGCTCGTGGAGGGGGTACGCTTTTTTTGACCTTCCTTTTCTGGCTGACTTATAACTTAATTTGCTGGCTGACTGAAAATTCTAACAGTGTTTTTGGGTATGAGACCTGCTTCATGTCTTCACAGTCTAGAAAACTGCTTGGCTGTAGCTTGAAGTGTTTCCAAGCAAACAGTGTATTTGTTCTGCCCCTTCGTGCACTCCAATGGCAAACCTACATGCACAGAATGCGTAACAGGTGATAGCAGAGGATGTTTCTGAAAATAGTTGGAACTCAGTACGTGAAGACTGTAATGCAGAGGCATGCGAAGAAAGATTAGAATTAGGCTGCAGTAAGTTGAAATGTCAGAGGAAAAGTGTGTTAATGTGTTCCTCAGAGCAGTGAGCAGTCCAGCCTGTGGCTGGAATTAAGAGAAAGGACGTGGCATTCCTGGCCTGTGTCCTGATTGACTTTGTGATGTCTGAATGAGTATACAGTTAGAAAGAAACATTTACTGTTGATGGTTCACATGGTGCAAGTAGGTAAGATTCTCATTTGAGTTTGTCTGTTACGTTTAGGAGGAGCAGCTGGAAGCAGTATTGTCAGCTGCTGTCCAGACAGGTTCTGTGGGACTTCTGACTGGATGCATTAAACATTGGATATCTGAAGGTAATACTTCGAACGTTGTTTTTTTACGTGGTACCTCTTTGAGTTGGAGCCTGTTGATTCATTTCTTTTTTGTTCTCTTTGTTTAAAGAGCAGCTGAGTTCTGCTGGTAATTTACGGTTTGTTCTTGAGTGGACATGGAACCAAGTGATCTCTACAAAGGAAGAATTTGACCAAATCTGTGAGTACTAGTGTAGTCATTCTGCAAACCTAAAGTCGTTCTTTCTGATTGAGCTTCCTCAGTAATACGCCGCTATAGGATATTGCACGCGGTCCTTGAAGTGCGCCTTGAAACTCTGGAATTGCTCTGTCGGCTAACGATTTAATATTTATTCTTGAAAAGGTGTTCCGCTGTTTGATGGCTCTCGCAACTTCATTGACCCCCAGACATTACGGTCTCTCCAGCGCTGCCAGTTGCTTTTGAGCAACCTTAGCACGGTCTTAAACTGTTTTCTCACAGAAGCACAAGAGCTTACTGAAAAAGGTTTGTAGTAGTGCTACAAAATCTTTGGTATGTTTTATTAAGATTTGGAATTGTGGCAACATGGGCTTTTGTTGTTTTTGAGGATTGGAAGACAGTCACATTTAGCTGGGAGAAGGGGCTTAAAGCTGAGCGCTTGGGACCACCACAAAACACGCATGGAGTTCAGGGCAACAGTTTATGGTGGAGCTCATGCAAGGGGGTGGGGGAGGCTACATTCAGAGAGAAGCTTTGTAGGCAACTGGGCTGAAATTACAGCAACCGAATGTGGTATTGCTGAAAACTATTCCTTTGAGTTCTTAGCTAGCAAGTTCTAGTTGCATGCAGACACCGTGTTGCAAATTGCTAAACAATACGAAGGAAGCGTAAACGAGTAACGTGCAAAGTAAGTTACTTGAGTTTCTACAGCTTTTTCTCTTAGAAATGGTTCTTGGCCTATTGAGAAAAGAAAAGAATATCCCTTTGCTATCAGAAGAATCTCTGCTACGTGAGAAACAGATGTCTTATTCCTGCGTGCATTTAGTAGTTCAGGCTTTGGGGTTTTTGTTTTTTTTTTTTATTTTAGCCTTTAGTGAGTTTAGTTCTTTATAGGGGTTGCTTTTTGTTTTGGTGGTGATAGTGGGTTTTTTCTTCAAATAAGAAAGCGATACAGCATGAAAAACGCAAAGACAAAGATTTCTAATGTGCTATTTTTATACTTTTGGTTTAGTAGGATGAAGGGAGTTTTGTGAAAATGACCAGAATTGCATAACGCTAATCATCTCCTGCCTTTTTTCAGGTTTTGCAGACTTGACAAATAAGCAAGCGGTAACCGGCCTCATTTCTTTGTATGCACGAGTGGTCATCTGGTTCTGTCGATCCGGTCTCCTTCCAGAGGGTTTAGGTAAGCGTGACCTGTCATACGTTTGTAACAAGGCGACCATCCAGTGAGTGACTCCCACGAACGCGTGCTTAGCCATGTTTTTGTAACGGTTTCGTCAGGAAGAAGTCGTGCTGGTTCAGTGGCAGGGTGTGCTGAAGTTCTGTGGGTGAAGTTGAGATTTTGCTGGGTTGTCAAGTACACAGCATAGAATGAGGCAGGCAGTTGCTTTCCTGGGTGGATTTTAGGAATAGCAATGGACCCCTGACTTCAAGGCGCTGCTTGTGTCCACAGCTTGAACTACTTGAGATTTTAAACAAAGTACTATTAAACAAGTACCGGAATGCTTGTTTTTACAATGAGAGCATTACCTGCATGTTTTGAACTTTCTATCAGTTGCTTGAGGAGAAAGTACACCTTGGAAATCCTTCTTTAGTTGGATGGATTAGAAATTCCATTGTCAGCCTTAATTGTCTCACAGATGCTCACGCGGCATGTTTAGAAACCATTCCCTTTGAGAACTGGGTGGTTTTTTTTATAGTGAACTTCAGCTTACCCTACATGTTGTGAATGCTGCATGAACTGTAACCTTGAAACGGCACTTGGGGCAAGAAGGAATTGAGTCTTGTCTCTTAGAGTTCTTTTAGCAAAGGCGGAAAGAGGATTGGCTTCTTTCAGAGTTGGAGGCTTCTTGATGCTTAGCTTGTACGATCTTCTGTCTCTTTAGGCAAAAATTTTCGTTTACAAGTGTGATATGACTGCTTTAACTTGCTTCTACTTTGTTGCCTGTAGATGACGATACGCGTTTGTCAAGACCTTTCTACAATTATCCTCTGATTGAGAGCTACTATACTGGTCACCGACAGAAACTTGAGCGTTTATCAAGGTAAGAGCTAGAGGAAGACTCTAGAACACTTCCACGGCAAAATCAGAAGTGGAAGGGAATGGCTTTTATCTCAACAGTTGCATGGGCTATGCGTAATGCCGCTGCCAGCAATACTCTTGACTTCAGTGACACGTGTGTTCTGTTGAACAGAGAGGTTACTTTCCTGTGTTAAAACGTTGCTATCTACCTCTGCTTAGTACCACTGGTTGGTATCATCATTTTTCGGGTCTACTTTATTCATTGGCTAATGTGTATAATTTCTGACTACTGAAAAAGGCCATGTGATTAGGACAGGATCAGTCACCTCCATATGACCATATGACCGATTATGAGCACATGACCAATAGAGGGTCATAACTGTATTGGCCTAAGTCCCCTTCTCACAAGTACGTGGTGTGATTTCGTGAGATGGTTGGAGTTACATGGAGTGGGCACGCCTCGCACTCTCCTGGCTGTCGGATAGAAGTCACTTGCTAACGTCAGCTCTCTTTCCTGGACTAGCTGCCTAGCACATAGGCGGCATGCCTTGGATTAGCCGATAATAGGTTTTTCTTTGGAAATTGTACTGAAAACTGAATAAAGACCTGACCAAGCTTCGGCGATGGCACTGTGACCAAGAGGCTGCAAGGTGAGTTAAGGTGGAAGCTGCAGGGTAGGAGGTATTGACTTCAAAGTTCATCTTCCTTGGCTTACTTCTCAAGTAACTTACATACAGGCTCGTGTGTTCCTTCGAAGCACAGAGCCTCTAGTGTCCTTTTTCTGCTTTGTGCCATCGGGAGATGAAAGGGCAGGGCTGCAGTCAGCAGAAGACTGGAGGAAAGCCGTTACACCGGGAGGCTGGAATTAGTGTTTAACTCTGTCCAAATCCTTGCTACCTTTTGTTCCAGAGGAAAATGGGACTCGGACTGCTTGATGGTTGATGGAATGGTTTCCCAGTTAGGAGACCAAGTGGAGAAGCTGTGGCGGAGAGATGCAGGAGGAACTGGGAAATACCCGCCTGCCAGTTTGCATGTGAGTGTCCTGTTCACTGAGAACAACAACAAACGGCCGCCCTCCCCGCCAAACCCCACCCAAAAGCCAATGATTTAGGGAAGACAGGCGTTTTTTCAGAACTTTTAATTTTTTCATTTCAGGCACTGCTGGATCTCTATTTGCTAGAAAACATTGAAGAAAACTGCAAACACGCAATTGTATCCTTTCTAGTTATTTTTATTACACCTCCAGGGGATGCACATAAATGTTCTTCAGTGTTGGTCGCCGACCTGTTTCATGACATTTTTTCATTTATGCTTCAAAGACGATGCAAGTGAAAACATTTAGTTTAGCGTTAAGTTGTAGACAGAAGCGCTGTTTTATTTCTTTGTACTGTGGATTTTTGATGACTTTTTTCTTAAACGTTTTGTTGCAAAAGTCTTCTCCGATAGGGAGAAAACAGTTTTAGTAATAAGGGTTGAAGATATAAAATGTCCTTAGTTTTTCTCCAAATTTAAACACCGTTTAAAATTGTCTAAAACACCCATGATGGGTTATAAAACAATTTCTGTTTCAGAGCAAAAGGATTTCTAAGAGTGGTTTACCAGTACCGGATTTTTGCTGAAATCACGGGTTTTCCAGCGCAGCTCACGGTGCTTGCTTTGGTTCCGTTGAAAGTGCAGGCACACGGAATAAGCAACAGGGAGAAGAGAAAAGTCATGGGGCAGAAACTTAATTTTTAAGCTGCTGAAATACACAGCCTTGCTTTTGCTGTTTGTTTCCTAACCCGCGAGGGGAGCCTAGAGAGCAAGGGACTTAGAAACGCTTATAGCCCGGAGCTGTCTTGTTAGATGATGTCCCTAAAAACGGACGTCAGAAAGAGAAAATGACGCTACCAATGAGTGACCCGCATACTGGTTTAAATCCAGTTTTAAGCATTCGGAGCTGAGCTGTACTGTAAGGATGCCACAATTTACACTGTTTTATAGACGCTGGACATGAGGGAAAAAACCAACTGTGGAATTTATTTGCTGTAATAATTGAGCGTTGGATGCTCCAATGTTTTGAATGTATTTTCTGCTTCCTACCACTTTTATATTCTTACTTCATTATGTTTTTCTAAAGGTAATGTGATAAACTTTTGGTCTTACAAACTGATTAGCCTTAATGAGATACCTGATGTCAGACAATTTACTTGCTGCTGGATATCAAGCGTTCCTTTCCGAGTGAGACAGAAACTTCAATCGACTCCTTCCCAACTGCCTTTGGCATGCCTTGGGGACTTGTTAAGCTTGTTGAAGGTTTTTGGCTTCTAGATCACGATGATTACGAAGTAAGTATGGTAGAGTTGAGTTAGACATACATTGCAGTACAAAGCTATAATCTAGAAAATGATTTTAAAACCCGATCTCTAACTTGTACAGAATTCACTGGCCCTGCTCTTTCATCCCGCTACAATCAAAACCGCGTCATGGCAGCACAAGAGAATTATTCAATCCCTCATGTGCCAAGGGGAGCATGGGCAAGCCCTCAGATATATCCAGATGATGAATCCATCAGTGTCAAGCACCGGGGAAGTGCAGCTTCTCCTCACTGTGTTGCTCTCCAATAGGTAAAGAAATATACCCCACCATTTTGTCACGCAAATCTTGTGAAAATGGAGAACAAAGAATAGAAATCATCATCCCCTAAGTTTCCTTTAAACTTTGAGTACAAGACTTGGGGCATCTCTTTGGTTATGCTATTAACATCCCTTTACGTCTGAAAAATTAATTACAGGTGCATGGTGGAGGCTTGGGGTCTGTTGCACCAACATGCCACTCAGGCAAACTTAGAATACCTCTTAAAACACATCTACGAAACGTGCCGTGAGATGGGCCTGATGGAAGACTTGCTGAAGCTGCCTTTCACAGACACCGAACAAGTAAGTGGGAGCAAGGAAAAATGTTCATCGTCTCTTTGAAAAGAGAAAAGGCAGAGCCATAACAGATTTTTGGAATGATTTTTTTTTTCTCATAGGAGTGTTTGGAGAAGTTTTTAAGGACCAGTGCTGGTGTTCAGAATCGAGAATTCCTTTTAGTTCACCATCTGCAGCGTGCCAACTACATTGCAGCCCTAGAGCTGAATCAATCCATGAACGTCAATCTTATGGTAAGCGTGAAAGTTCTGTTCTGTCAAGCGTGCAAGTTTCTGCTGGGTGTTACTAACTGGTTTGGATAGTACTCAATAAAAATCCTGCTTTGTTTTTTTCATACCAGTCTTTGAAACACTCGGAATAACTTTCTACACCTTTGGTTACAGCTGAAGCTAAATGTTGACCAATATACGTCACTACTCCAAAGCTACTCTATGAAGCTATAAATTAAATGTTACACACCACTGTTGACCCCACTGAGAACAGTTTGTTTGCATCTGAGGAATAAACATGTATCTTTCCCATCAGCCAGTCTTACCATTCCGTTATTGAGATACGTATGTTATGCGTGGCTTAGATTACTGGAAGTTGTTTGTGTCACTCCTTCCTGTGGGATGACGAGTAGGTTGTATGTCATCGCTTGTGTCTTGCACGCAACTGTATTTTTCTAGCTGAGAGCAGGCTAGGTGCCAATCCACAGGTTAAATTTCTGTGGGTTTTCTTTGTTTTTTTTAATTTCTGCGAGTTACAGTGTGCTCTCCAATTCCACAACTTTCATTTCATGGCTTTTATGACAAAAATTCTTGTCTAACCTCTATTTCTCAAAATAGCCAGATTACATTTTGTGTTACATGAACTTGTGTTCTGGATTTGTGACGCGTTTGCTGTTTTCTGGAATCATAGTTTTCCAGTGACTCAAACTTCTAAGGTGGTTTTGGAAGTCGTAGGTCCTGCATTTGAAAATTGTCATGCGGCCAGGTGGTGTGCGTAGGCCGCTTTTTCTTGCTTGTTTTAATCTTCACATCATGTTGTCCAGGGTAATTTCCAGTTGTCCTCTATATTCAGGGCACTGGTGTTTCAGGAAGAACAAGGGAAAGCCTGCTATGTAGTAAGTCGTTTGCAAATTGCAGGTGATATCAGAAAATTGCAGGTGGTAACAGGTGTATCAGAAGAAGGTTCTGCAGAGTGCCAGCATTGTTTTAACTTCAAGTTGTAGGCTCTGTTGCTATTCCAGTCTTCCTTCCACTTTGCTAAAAGTACCAGGTGAAATCGGTGTGTGCGGATGGGTAGAACTTGCCGCTGTTCTGTGCAGTGGAGGTGTTTTCCCACACCCGTAGAGGAAATCTGCTCACTAATTAGAAATAGCACAGAGTCTGTGCAAGGAACTTCTTGTAATTAGTTAAAGTTTTGCTTTATGCTTTTCCTTCATCAGAATGATCATGATCCTCGCTTGAGAGAGAGGGCAGTTGCCCGAAATTCTGCATTACCCCAATATGGCAAGATCCTTCCACGAATTCAAAGGCAGCTGGCTGGAGAGAGAGCCAAGCCTTACCATTTGCCTGCGTCGGTCGTAAGAGAAGGTAACTTTTAGGCGGGGAAATATGGTGGAGAACTAACCACCCACCTCTTTGATGGCAGCAGGCTGATATTTTTCCCCTCTTGCTTTCCAGTCTCAAGACCAACGCCATTATCCACAGTAACAAACCCAGCTAATGCAGGACATTTGTGTACTAGAGAAAATTTCCTCAGTGCTGTATTGTGCAAAACTGGAGAAGTCTGGGAAGGAAATGAGCAGGAAACCAGTTTCTCACAAGTTGATAGGTAAACAGCCTTTTGACAAAGTTTAGTCTTGATCTCCTTGTTTGGAGAGAGAGAGAAAAATCCTTTTACACCACGTGAGTGTTTGGAGGGAAGGTGCACCTGAATAAAGTTTTCTTTGGCTTTTTTGCACGTTCAATATATAACATTTACGAATCGATGCATGAGAAGTACTGTGTGGAGAGACAGTTTTTCTGCTATGGTAATCTCATTTATGGAAATACATATGTGTTTACATTCCGGAAAGTGTGTTTACAGGTTTTAAGGTAGCTGAAACTAAGAGCATGATTACCATCAAGGTATGGGTGTACAGATACTGATAGACTTGATTGTGGGATCAAATAATCCTGTTTTACCACCTCCTGCCCAGTGTCTGCTTTGTTTCTGCCCTTTTTGCTTAAAATTTGGCAGAGTTATAAAGAGCAGGAAGGAGGCTCGTAGTTGTCAGATGACTTTCCTACGAGTGGCGTGGTCAAATGAACTTGAGTTCTGGTACGTGTGGACTTCAGGGGAATGACAGTCAGTTACATTTTCCTTTTAATTCTAGACCTCGAGCTACAGGACCACCAGCCATAACACATCCTCTCCCTGGTGCAGAGTGGTGCGATGCATTTGTTGGGACGCCAGTTACGAAATCTTCATGGAAGCGTTCCAGCTATAGTACATCCACAGAATGAATGCTTCCAAAAGGCCAACTTAGGGACGCGACTAAGTGGAGAATTGGAAGTGGTCCCAGCGCAGAAATGTAGATACGTTTTCTTCTGGCATGGGACTTACATGCCTCGTGCAACTTGAAATGGGATTACTCTTGCCTCAGAGGCAGTGATTTGGGAAATTAAGTGTGAAATGTAGAGAAATAATTACAAAAAGGAAATGCCTGTAACTTCTTCCTGGGCCTGATACATCACCTGAACAGCTGAGGGCTTACCCATATTTCTTGTTGATTGAATGTTTTTGTGCTGTGTCATGTCAGATTTCTCGAACGCAGCATGATCTTGTCCCCATTGATTTATCTGTTTTCCTCTTTTAAATCGTGTCTCTTAACAGGTTGCCTGATTTGATGGTCCATCCCGTTCCTTCATGTTCTGCAGCACAGTCACCATGCAGAGCTTCCACATCGTTCACGCCATCCAGCCCACCGAGATCAAATATGCATGGTTCCATCTCACAAAATAATTTTTCAGGAGGCTCAGAGCTGAATTTACTTACCACTCCTCCTGTGGTTAAGGTTTGTATTAAAAAAACCAACGCAACACACCAGTGACAACCAACCAAACCAAAAGCTTGTAGACATAAAAAGCTTTTTTATCGTTATATAAAGCTTGTAGACATAAAAAGCTTTTTTATCGTTAAGGTTTTCGTACCTCTGGAAAAAGAGCAGTGCAGAGGCTAAACATCCTCCCTGCTGGTACAAACTCGGTTTGTAATTTAAACTCTTACTTTTGACAAGGGAAGCCTTCTGTTTTGAACATTTAATGGGTTTTAAATTAAGTGCTTTTATTTCTTTTCCTAGAGAGCTAAAGTTTTGGCCACATCTGCTTCTGGTGTTCCTGGGTTTACTCCTCGGTCTATTCTCAGATCCAGCCTTCGCACCACTCCCCTAGCTACTCCCTCCGCGTCTCCGGGACGATCGGTCACTCCTCCTTTACGAGCAAAGGAGCCTAGGATATCATTCAGGGAGGAGAACTCGAACGCAGCGTGGACTGTTGGGGTAAGTTGGGCTGCAGTGAGTGATCTTTTTCCAGTTAAAGTCTTTATAGACTGTGTTTGGATTTGGATTTTTATAGAGTTTGTCTGCCTCCTTAAATTGAGAACTGGAATTGCAAATCAGCATGGCAGACTTGAATTTGGTCCTAAACGGCTGTGTTAGACCTTCTGTAGCATCACCTGCCTGCAGGAACACCTTCATAATACATACCAGTGATCTTGGTGGTTTTTACTCAAGTGTCGTTAGGAGCTGTGAGTGTTCCCGATTGCTAGTTCAGCTTCCTGCTAAACCTTAAGAAGGGGTGGTATGGCAGGCAGGAAAGGAATATAGATTGAGCCAGGTGTTTGGGTTTGTTAAACTTGGTGAATTAAACACCTTTGAAAGCAGCGTAGTCATGAGCTGCATTACCTTCTAGTCTCTCTTTTCGCAAGGCTGGATTTACTAAAGGGACGTTAAAAACAGACCCCGGATGAAGAGAGCTGTAGCGCTGTCTGTTCTCCAGCCCTCAGGTGCTCAGTTTTGCATCTTGCCTTGCACCAGGGGTAGCATTCGGATAGTGGTCAAAGGAAGTTGGTGCACCTGAAAGTTGTCCCCTTCCCCTCCTCCTTTTGTTCTCTCGCTTGGATTCCCTCATTCAGCTCGTCCTGCAGTTGTCGAAGTAACGTACCAAAATCAGGGGCAGAACAGGGGCACGTGCTAGTGTCTACACATACGAGCTTTCCGTACAGGTACTAACAAATTGTCACAGTCAGTTTTTATTATACCTTTTATTGCCTGTTACAAAGAGCTACTCAATTATAGCAAGAGGCTCCCTCTCCTCTACAAAGTTCTTACTGATACTGGAGCGTGAGCACATGAATTTCCTTGTTCCATGCTCCGGGCATAGTGAAGAGTGGAATATTTGAGTGGTGCGTCCAAGTTGAAAAATGCAAACGTAAAGAAAGAGAAATCTTGAGTTATGATTTTAGGTACGTAAAGCTCCTCCTCTTCTTGAAGAGACAGCAGTGAACCCAATGAACCGCCTTGAGATGACAGTATAAGCGATCTCTTTCAAGACTCACTCCATCCTAATCCCCCAAGGTCATGGAAACTCAATGAGGCGTCAAAAGCATGCTTAATTGTGACAGCTGGCTTCAAAAGCTAACGTAGTGCCAGAATAAGAATTAATTTTGTAGCACCTTGATTAAGCTGACACTTGTAATCCTTATACTGTATATCAGTTTGTTTTTCCTTTTTTTTTTATTTCTTGCTTTGACAAAGAGCATTTGCGTGTTACTGATTGTCAATTTTATTTTTTTGGAAAAAAAAAAAAGGTGACAGAAGATGCTAAAGTGCTGTCTGGACCTTCGTCTGAGCATCATCATCGTGGAGTGGTGGAGGATGCTTGGTCGGAAAGTAGAGCTAAACCAACTCTGTTGACTCTGAGCAATCCCGAGGATGATCGTGCTGAAATGGAAGAGTCTTCAGAAAGCATACCTGGAGATGGTTTGGAGAAAATGGATGTCAGCAAAGAAAGTAGTAACATCTCTGCCAGGTCAGACCAAACGACTTTGGAGTATCATGATGCAAAATCACCTGGTGATTTGGAAGATGACGTCATCTTTATAGCTGCTAAAGCAGCTCATTCCTCCACTGAAGAAACCGCCCATTTTCAAGAATTCGAGAAGGAAGAAGGCAGTGAAATGGTTGAAGGTAAACCTTTCCAGATGGAACAACCAGATTCATCAGAACTAAGAAAAGAAGCTGGAGTGTTTCATCCTATGATAACCTAAGTCTCTGGATTTTTCAAGTGTCTTTAAAAGGTTAAATTACTGATGGGTGCGACAGTTAACAATGAGCACTCACAAGTCCCCCAGGCACTTCCTTCCCATTATGTTTTAGGGGTATTTCTGTAGGCTGCAGGTTTTTTACAGCAAGTTTACTGTATTGCATGCTTTGACTTGATAGACTTATTTTGTTTTCTTCTTTTTTTTTTAACCACCTCGTTAGTGCTCAGTTACGTCGTTTTCTTGTGGAAGTGAGTCTGCTTGCGTACATGCTTCTCCTTACAGCTATGCTTGCTCATTTTGCTGGCTCAACAGCTTATGCAGCCTTTCCCAAGCCCATTTCAGTTGGTCTTTAGGGATTCAGCTGAATTCAACTCATTGAAGCCAGTCCAGCTTCTTGTGTGTTCGCAATTATACCTTTGTGTTTTATTACCTCTGCACGGATGCAGGTGTCAGAGTTCTGGGTCTGAGGTCTCGAAACAGTTTGTAGCAGTGAGTGTGTACTCCAGGATCAGTGCACCGTACGCATCCCGATTCGTCTGAAGTCTGAGAGGATTCAGGAGGATCCTGGAGAGCGACTGTTGCTATTGAAGTTCCTCAACTTTTTGGTGGTTTTTTTTTTTTTTTTTTTTAGGATGCGTGGAAGATTCAAATGCTGAATGTCTTGCGCTTTCTGCGGATGTGAAATTGGCGTTCCAAGCAGCTGAGGCTGCTACTTTTGGGACTGCATGTGAAAGGTAAGTTTATAAAACAGACTTTGGGTTCACACAAGACGTAGCTGCTGCCTTTGCTGTGTTGGAAATCTATGGTTTTGACCTGGAATGGGTTCTTTCCTGTGCTCTCCTAGGTAACGGCCCTTCTATTCCTTTCTGTCTGCGAAACAGAAGTAATTTGGCATGGATATAAGTCAAATTGACTAGCTGTCCATTTGAGCCTTTTTTCTCAAATCATTGCAGGGCCCAAAGTGTGGTGATAAAGACTTCATTCAACAGGCTATGTAAACCTTTTTATAGTTTGAGGGTTATTAAGCAGATACCGCGAACATACATAAGCCCTGCTTTTGTCTGAAAACTGTGTAGCTTTTAAAGTTACACCTGAGGTTCCTGTAACATAAGCGGGTTTATTTGGGGGTTTGAATACTTTCTGGCAGTGTTTTATACACTTAATTTCTATTTTCTCTGCGTGCTCAATTAGCACCTATTTGTTTATGGAAAGGGAAGCCCTTTTCTCACCAGATGCTTTAAAAGCTGCAGCTGCGTTTTGAGAGAATGTTAGTCATTTGTAAAGTTCTGCAAGGTTTGTTTTGAAGCTTAACGAGGCATTTCTCTTTTTCTGTTCAAGAAGTGAAACAAACTACCAGGAGTCCAAAATGTCCTCTTCGTCTGAAGAAAAAGCCATAGCAGTTGCACCAAATGCACAGCTTTCTGCATCCCCGGAGACAGACGGTGAGTGTACGTACAGTGCGTTGGAGCTGTTATGTGAGTTGAGGTAGCTGGACTCCTGAAGTAAAATGTGTAGTCGGCCATACCACTAGAGGTGTCTCAGACTGAGGTAGTACCAGCATGTTACTGCCAACTTTCATTGAACTGTAGAGAAAAAACCCTCCTCAAACAAAGTCCTTGTAGAAGGCGCATAGCGAATGTTCCAGTTCTTGATAAAGATATTGAGAAAACTGGTAGAATTTAAAATATTAGAGGGAGAGATCAGTATTTATTTGGCTGTTGTGCACCACTACTAATTTGTGTGGTATGGGATTGTTGTGGTTTAACCCCAGCCAGCAACTAGGCCCACGCGGCCGCTCGCTCACTCCCCCCAGCAGGGTAGGGAGAAGAGGGGACAGAAAAAACCCTCGTGGGTTGAGAAAAAGACAGTTTAATAGAACAGTAACAGAAGAGGAAAGTCATAATAATGGTGGTAATAATAATTATTATGGTAACAGGGTATACAAGATAAAACGATACAATACCCGATGATCCGTTACCCAGCCTGTCCTGAGCAGTGATCGCGGATCCCTGCCCGCCCCTCCGCCCCAGCCAACCCCCATTTATGTACTGAGCATGACGCCTGTGGTATGGAATATCCCCCTGGTGGTGCCTAGGGTCCCTCAGCTTCTCTGGGAAGCTGAAAAAGTCCATGACCAATATAAACATTAGCTAGCAACAACTGAAACAGTCGGTGTTATCTACATTCCTCAACATTCTTCTCATACCAAATCCAAAAGACAGCAGCTACTAGAAAGAAAATTAAGTCCGTCTGGCTGAAACCAGGACAGGGATCTGCTGCTTGAGTTCCTGCGTTAAAAGACGATGCATCCTCGGGGTTCAGGCTGTGAAGAAGAGCTCGCTATGAGTGTGCCTTTCCAGCCCCCCTTTCCTCTCTTGTTGTTCTTCTCTATGGAATTGCCAGCTGATTTTCCTTTTCCTCTTTTTTCTTTTTCCTTTTTTTTTTTAGTATTTTTTTTTAATTTATTGTGGGGCTGCCTCCTTCACCAGGTAGATAGTTCTGGCTTCTAGTTTTTGGAGGAAGCCCAATATAGGTGGCAGGACGGAGACTACCATTGTTGGCTCCTGCTCCGTCTGTTCCTTCTTGTTGCTTACAACCGTGTCATTTATACAGCAGTTGAGTTTAAATTATAAAAATCTCTTCCAGCTGTGATAAGTATCCTTGACAGTGAGGACATGGTCAGTACTCATTCAGAAAATCGCCTCGAGGGGAAGTGTGTGGATTTACCTGAAGAACAGAACCAGGAAGCAGCTGAAGTTGAAGAAAATGTTCCTTTTCTGCAGGAAGAAATAACTCTTTCTCTCAATCTTCCTAAAACTGAGGAAACGAATGTAAGTAAACTCTTTTCCCATTTTCTACAAAATAGAAAACGCTTTGCAAGTGTTGAGGACAGTCCCATCTTACTGACAATTAGAAGGCACACAAAAACATCTGTGTTTCTTTAGCTGGTCAACACAAGTGAAAACCTCATTCCATAAGGGCAGATCCCTTTTTCTGCTGTGCATTTTCTGCTCCTGTAGCACCAAATAGAACCTGTCAAAACTTGGGCCTTTGAGAGCTGTAGAAGGACAAACAAATGTCTAAACTATTTTTTAAAATAACCATGCATTCATTTGGTTTCCTGGAACGTAAACGTTTCTTATTTGACTTAACAAAGTAGTAGTTTAATTGTTAAAGATGATACAAAAAGTTGGGGAGTGCAGCTTGTTGATGCTGGGGGCCGTTTACGAAAGGACAAAATGATGCGGGAACCAAACTCATTTTCAGAATGATTTAGGTGCTTGGATCCTTTCCTCTCTCTTCCTTATTAACATAAACAGAAATCCCAGCAGTGAGTTCATTTCAGTGTCAAGATATTTCCAGCTACTCCAGGTACTTCAAGCTCTTTTTTTTTTTTTTTTTTTTTTTAAGTACAACAGCATTTTTTTGCAACATCTCCACTTTGTAAAAGAGGACTTTTTAAAGGTTGTTCACGTGGAGTGAAACTTAGCACTGGTGATTCTCTAGTTGTCCCATTATTCTTTCTTCTGCTGGGGCTGCTGAGTTCTTTAGGGGACATCCACAATGAATCCACGTACCATGCAGAGCATACTGTCAATTTCCTGTAGGATTGTAGTCACAGGAATTAGTAATAGTTAGGAGTGAAATACAAACTGAAAGGTAGGGGTACCACAAATAGATTGGTCTTAAGTAAGAGAAAATGCGTTTCGGTGTCCCAGATTGCAGAGGAAGTTAAACAGGCAGTCACTGATGTAGCTCGTCTGGGCTTTGGGATTTAGGACAACGCTGTAGAGAAGATGGTTCTAGACTTGGGAAACTTAGGGCAAACTGCTTACCGCTTTCTTGTTCATAGAGTTGTAAGCATAAAAGGAAAGTTTATGCAGACTGGTATTTCTTGGATTTAGTTTTGAAGCATGACGCGTTGCTATAATATGATGCTTTAGCAACTTTTGACAAAGCAGGAGGCAAGAAAATGAGCAGGTTCTATGGAGACTGGGGACTGCTGTTGAGGGGTTTCTTCCTTCTGCCGGTGTTGGCTAGCTCTACAACTTAGAGGGCTGGGAAAAGATCTTTACACGTGGATTAAATTATCTTGACCATCTGAGTCCCTGGAAATACGTAACAGATACTGCCTTTGTTCGCACCATAAAAACACGAGGTGGAGCTATTTAGAATATGCTGTGTTGTCTCAGGCAATCCAAGCGGCTCCTTAGAGTGCAGGGTTGAGCTGTCGGATGTGAGAGCTGGCCAGTTTGACAAAGTGTTGCCGACTGGAACTTTCAGCTTTTCTCTCATCGTTGCCTTTTACCGTGTTAGATGGTAAATGGAGCACGCGATGGCGTACACTGAACACTCTCTTCTCTGTCCCTTAAACACAGAAGCTGTCATCGGTAGCAGGGAGTACACTGTATGTTTCTGACTTTACACCCAGCAGTGATCCGAAAGGAAAAGCTGCATTTCACTGTCCTCAGTTTCGTCTGGGTCAGTTTGAAGTCGGTCTCTTTGGTAATGACTATTGCATTAACAGGCATTTTTTTTAACTTTAGGTGATTGAAGACAGTGGGGTTAAGGCACAAATCTCTGAAGAGGCACCGGAAACACCACCCTATAGTGAACGACATCCATCAGGCAATCTTCCATACACCTGTGATCCTATAGAGCAGCAGTTTGCATGTGATTTGCCTGACGATAAAGATGGTGAATGTGATGCAGCTGAGGGAGATGGAGAGCTTTTTATATCTCAGAGTAATTTTACTTTAGTCTTGGAAGAAGAAGGTGGTGAAGGGGAGATGGGAGACCCTACACTAGGAGATGCTTCTAAGCCAGCTGGCGCAACAACAGAGGAGAAACCTGTGAACAGTTTAGGAAATACTGAAAACCAAGAACATGTTACAAACTCAGTGTCCACTGTAACTAATGATCAGGAATCTCAAAATATTGTAGAGTCACTTCCATATGTGCCTGAACCCATTAAGGTGGCTATTGCTGAGAACTTACTGGATGTAATCAAAGACACAAGAAGTAAAGAATTCACGTCTGAAGTTGTAGAACAATCTATTCATGAAACCATAGGAAAAAAGGGAACTAGATTCCAGAAGGCCAGAGCTCCTTTAACAACTGTGCCAGAAGGAGTGGAAGATGAAACCAGCATCCATCAAGTGGAGTATGTTAGCGCTCCTAGAACACGCACAAGGGGACAACTGAGTAGAAGTTTAAGTATTCCATCTGCAGGTGCTCAGCAACTTCTGAAGGCAGATAAACCGTTTCTGGTTGGACTGTCTCCTCGGAGAAGTACCAGGCGAGCCAAAGAAGCCCCTGAGACTTCTGGTCTTCAAACAGAAGAAAATGCTCAAGGTGAGCAAACACCTGTGATGCCTGTTACTCCTACGAGAGGTAGGAAGCCTAAAGTGACTAACGTACAGAAAGTAGAAAGCAGCCATTCTGACGGACAAACATTGTCCGTCAGTACGCAGTCCATAGCCGTTACTCCAAGAAGAGGATTAAGGAGAGCAAAGGAAGCTACGTCTGAAGTCTTGGAAGAGGCTATTGAGGAAACGTCTCTTTCTGAGGGTAGCATTACTGCTTCTGCTGCTTCCAAGAGGACTAGAGGAGGAAAAAGTTCAGCAGGAGATCAAGGACCTGGCCAGGCTGACCCTGATCATAAGGTAAAACCAGCCGTCAGTCCCAGCAGAAGGGCAGGAAAACTGAAGGGCATTAATTCACAATTTACTGAAAGTATTGTCAAGGACCAAGAGGCGCAGTCTAGTGACCAAGTCCTTTTACCTGTGCCAACTAAAAGAGGCAGAAGAAGAAAGATGAGTTCATCAGAAGTTTCAGAAAATCCTGACCTTGATCTGTCTAAATCGTCACTTCCTCAAACAGAATTTAAACTTCCGGTGACTCCTAGAAGAAGTGCTAGGAAGGGGGCCCAAAATCTCTTGGCAGAGACACAATCTCTCTCTACTCAGGAAGGCATACATTCAGGCGGGAAGGTGGAAATCCTTGCTACTCCCAGGAGAAGTACCAGAAGAGTTCCACATGCTAAGCCAGAAAAAACGGATACTCATGAGCAAACAGCTGCACAGCCAAAGGAGGAATTAACCCCACCCAGGACGGCAGTAAGGACAGGGCGTCGGGGCAGAAAGAGACGAGCAGTATTGGAGGAGAGCACAGGGGAGGGGGCCTTCCCCCAGGGACCTGGTGGCAGTCCTTTGCTGCTTGAAGACTTAAATCCATCAGGACGTGATGAAACATCAAGAACTTCAACAGATCGCGTTATGAGCACCAGATCCCGCAAAACTGCCGTGCATCAGAAACTGCCTGTTGAGGAAAATGCGTCCTTCCTTTTCTCCCCTCCTCTCACAAAGCTGACAAAGAAATGTAAAGGTAGGAGCATTATGTTTATACGCAAAATAGGGGATATTGCTGTTTTGTAAACCACAGAAAACAGACTGTGAGGATGGCTTTTAAGCGTTGTAAAGAATCTAACCATACAAAAAAAATTGGGGAGGAGATGATTCATCTGTTTTCTCAACTCTACGTGACTGGCTGGCTAGTGGTGGAGGAGGCTGATCTGAGTAGAGTAATATGAAATTTAATCTGAATTTTTATCATGAGCTTAATTTCTACCTGTTTGAAAAACTGGAGGGTGTCTGGTAATATGTGATTGACATCTCTTCCCCACACTGGAGAAACAAAGGGGACATGCTTCCAAAATCCTGTTCAGTTTTTAACTTAAAATGAGCTGCATCTTGTAACAAACTATCCAGCTGTTTAATGATGTGACTGTTTTCCATGGACATATACTTTGGTAGTGAAGTTACTGCGCATTGGGCTCTTTGTATTAGAGTACATGATAAGAAGAACTCTTTTGAGATGTTTAAGGATTGCTGATGCCTCTTGAGCGCAATATCTTTGATTACCTAAGTGTAGGTAAAATCACTGCACCGCATTATTTTTGTTTCACTATGTACTGCCAAAGAATGGATCCTAAGAGGCAGTAACTAGGGGAAAAATACCTCCACATTGAGTGTTTATGAACCTGATTGGACCTTTTATTTCAGAAGGCTATTGTGCTTTTGATTATCAGCTGCAATTTAATGTCACTGTCCTTTATGTCTAGTGTCCGTGTATGCTAACAGTGCATTGTGGTTTTAGCTGGAGAAGCAGACCGTTCTGTGCAGCTTAAGGATTTGGACCCGGACCTGTCTTCTCAATTTGTCTTTTCGCCTCCTCTTTTGAGGTCCAGGAGAAAAAATGTCCATGATAGGAAAGGCCAAGTGGATGCTACTCTTTGCAATGATGGCGTGCTCTCCTGTCGTCTTATTCCACCTTACGAAACCGCGCTCTTACGGTCTTTAGTTCCTTCTGGAAAAGTGTTTGAGGAGAGTTGCCTCTTAAAATCCCGGCAGGGGGAGGAGGGAGGGGGGCTTGAAAAGCTCACGCGAATACTGAGTGAGAATGCTTGGGACAGTCTGGTAAGGAACGAAAGCAAAAGGAAGCTTGTTTCTCTATGTTTTCTGCCTTGACCCTATCTTCAAAGAAGCCCATAAACAATTCTTTGGCATCGATTTTTGTAATTCCAAAATTACAAAATGTTTTCCTCTACTGAATACTGTTGGTAATCAAAAAATCAATTTGATACTTCTCTTTCTTTTTAGGATCACGAGAAAAGAAGGCTCTTGGTCACCTCCACCAGTGGAAATAAAATTCGTCTCTCCTTTTGGAACTCCAGCAGATGGAACAAAAAGCAAACAGAAAGAAACCGCAGACACGGCAGAGAAGACTCTACGAAAGAACAAAAAAAGACTGTCTAATTTTCCAAAGCCAGTTGTGCGCCGGAAGATGCTGTAACAGTGTTTTAAGTTTGTAATGTACACACACCACTGTTCGTAAAGTCATCAAAACTGTGTGGATTAGTAAAAAGAAAAAAAAATCATCTAATTTGGAAGAGCTAATTTATATAAATTATTGTAAAATTTCATAAACAAACGGTCTTCAATAAGTAACTCCATATGGAGTGTTATTTCCTCCGTCAATGCAGTTTTCTATTTTATAGTAAGACTTCATACATTTATATAATATGTAAATACAACTTATTTTAGGATTGTTAAATAAAAATGTATACTTCACAACATGCTTACTGTCTGATAGCTTTTTGAGGGAACATAGGGTTGAATGGCCTTTATAGGTCAGAAATGTTAATGTTGGTTTGCAAGAGTGTTTAAAGCCTTCGAAAGTGAGGCCAAAAGCTTTTTAAGCTTTTTAAAGTTTGCTTAGAACTCCTTTAACAAGTAATCGTGTAAAATGTACTAGTTTAAATTTTATAAATGATTTTTGACCTTCTGGCACAAATAATTGGGCTTACAATACAAAATGATAATTCCTTACATTCACAGTTAAGTTGCATTGTATCGAAGTCAGAATGTAAACAATTGTATTTTAAGCTGTGCAATATTTTTATATTTTTATATTCAGTTTTCTATTGGAACCAAAAGAGGGAGGGGCTAGGAAAGGCCAAGTGGGTGCTACTCTTTGCAATGATGGCGTGCTCTCCTGTCATTCCACCTTACGAAACCACGCTCTTACGGTCTTTAGTTCCCCATAGAAGGCAGGAGTGGGTCAGACAACGAGTAAAGAGAACGTCTTGTTTCTGGCCGTGTTTTCCGGTTCCTTCTGGAAAACCGTCTGGGGAGAGTTGCCTCTTAAAATCAGGGCGTGGGGGCGCTCAAAAAGCTCACGCGAATACTGAGTGAGAATGCTTGGGACAGTCTGGTAAGGAACGAAAGCAAAAGGAAGCTTCTTTCTGTATGTTTTCTGCCTTGACCCTATCTTCAAAGAAGCCCATAAATAATTCTTTGGCATCGATTTTGTAATTCCAACATTGCAAAACGTTTTCCTCTACTGAATACTGTTGGTAATCAAAAAATCAATTTGATACTTCTCTTTCTTTTCAGGACCACAAGAAAAGGAGGCTCTTGGTCACCTCCACCAGTGGAAATAAAATTCGTCTCTCCTTTTGGAAGTGCACTGGATAAAGCCATGGATCATATTGCAAGAATATGCCCAGTGTGCAGATATGTCTGAGGATAACCGAGCAGTTTAATCCCCCATCAGAACTTCCCCTCGTGGAACGCTACTCTCAGGCTTGTTATTTCAATAAAATTGTTTGCTGCAATTTCATCAGTTCCCATGTAACCACTCGTAAATAGCTTTGTTGTTGATTTCTGGTGGGGAAAACAAGCTACGGGCAGAAACCAATCCATAGGGTCTCACGAGTCATTTAGTTCTTATCCGTAGTCTTACTGGTACAGAACAGGTTTCTTTTTGGCGTTGGTGAACTTAATGCTGCGAAGCTTAAAGCTTGATGCCGGTGTCTGCCAAGTAGCGAAGGGTTGTTACAAATCTGCTGAGCCGGGGCTTCGTCCTTCCTGGCGGCAGGAGCCCAGCCTGGTGCACCCCAGACCTGGGGGTGTCTCTGTCCCAGACCCTTGGATGCGGCTGCTGCTTTCCCGTTTGCAGGTCAGGCCAGTAGCAAGGCTGAGGGTGCACCACACACATGCACGACAGCAACGCGGCTGGCTACGCAGGCTGCCAGAGACGGGGCCGTGCCTTTACCACCTGCCATCTTGCACTGGGGCAGCTCACAGAAAGCCGCCTCTCTGGCTTGTTGCAGTTGAAGCTCACGAGTGACACCAGAGGCATGCTGTCACTCTGCAGGTTCCCCCACGCAGCCACATTTGCAGAGCCCCAGAGGATCAGCAGAGCCTTGAGCCCAGCTGTCGTCTGTGCCCCAATTCTGGGCTCCGTCTCTGACCTCTGGCTGAGACACCGCATCTTTCCAGAGATGGCTTTTCCTCCTGCTCACTGGCTAGCCCACCCTGAGGTCTGCTAGCGGTTTCCTCGTGCACATTTGGCTAGGGGAAAATACAACAAAAATACAATAAAATGGTGTATTGAAACGTATGTTACGATGGAGTTTAAAAAGTCTTCTCTGATAAGAGAAAACAGTTTTAGTAGGAAATGTTGAAGATATAAAATCCCTTAGTTTCTCTCAAAGTTTAAACACCGTTTTAAATTTTTTAAAACCCTCCTATCTGTAGCAAATGGCTTCTTACTAGAATGATGTGGTGAAATATCCTGTTTCAGAGCAAAAGGATTTCTAAGAGTGGTTTACCAGTACCGGATTTTTGCTGAAATCACGGCTTTTCCAGCGCAGCTCACGGTGCTTGCTTTGGTTCCGTTGAAAGTGCAGGCACACGGAATAAGCAACAGGGAGAAGAGAAAAGTCATGGGGCAGAAACTTAATGTTTAAGCTGCTGAAATACAGAGCCTAGCTTTTGCTGTTTGTTGCCTGTCTGTTTTACCTTCTAATTACTTCTTGTCTTTACAGAACACTTTCAACGTGCTGGAAATCTATAATGACCAGGTAATGAGGTCGCTTTGCTTCCGTATTAACAAATCTTAGTTTTCTGTGTACATTGATTTCTTTTTTGCTCATTGTAATTTGAAAATCATCCTTTATGCTCTCTTAACGTGACCCTTCTGGGCATGTTGGCTGAAGTGTGTGGGTGCTGCCTGGACCTAAGAGCATCGTTTTGCTGCTTGAGCCACCCGGCTGCTCTGCCGTAACACTGGCCAAGCTGTTTCATCTCTTGTAGTACATTCCTTCTTTCTCTTTTCTGGGTTGTCCTCCTTTTTTGAAGAAAAAAGGGGGTTAAGAAGGAAGATCCGAGGGCTGGAGCACCTCTCCTATGAAGACAGGCTGAGAGAGTTGGGGTTCTTCAGCCTGCAGAAGAGAAGGCTCTGGGGAGATCTTATAGCAGCCTTCCAGTACCTAAAGGGGGCCTACAGGAAGGATGGGGAGGGACTCTTTATCAGGGAGTGTAGCGATAGGATGAGGGGTAACGGTTTACAGCTGAAGGAGGGTAGATTTAGATTAGATATCAGGCAGAAATTCTTTACTGTCAGGGTGGTGAGGCACTGGAACAGGTTGCCCAGGGAAGCTGTGGATGCCCCTTCCCTGGAAGTGTTCAAGGCCAGGCTGGATGGGGCTTTGAGCAGCCTGGCCTAGTGGGAGGTGTCCCTGCCCAGGGCAGGGGGGTTGGAACTACATGATCTTTAAGGTCCCTTCCAACCCAAACCATTCTGTGATTCTAAAAGATTCGTAGCACTATTAATGCATCACTCAAATGGAGACCATTTCTGTTTTCAGAACGGAAACGTGGCTGACACAAAATCGATCTCTCGCTTTCTACGTTAGAGATTGAAACCCCGCTTCTTTTGCAAGAGTTCTCTGCATATTTGGAAAAATTTAACTAAATAGAGATAAATGCAGCTATAAAACTATAAGCACCTGTTTTATATAAACGCCGTGTTCTTTACATAAAGCGAGGCAGTATTATAAAACAAGTAGTTTTGTTTCCTGTAATCTGCGATTACTGTTGGTCCTGTGCACCAGATGTTGCATTCCTAAATAAGATGAAACCCCCACAGGGTCCTCTTTGTCTCGGGTGAATTAACTGTATACTCCAGCACCTTTGAAGAGGTAGTTTTTCTTAAAGCAAGTACTATCAAATGAAAGATGGAAGAATACAAATAGAAAACGTGCACATGTGAAAATGTTGACTGTAAATGCTGACAGTCTTCAAACAGCTTACCTGAGTTTCTTCAAATGCTAACTTTCTTACTGTTTTGAACAAATTTAAGGACAGATTCTTCAACTGTTACTTGTACCAATACCATCGACGTGGTTTTGAGGGTTTTTTTTACGTTGGTGCTAGCGTAAGGCAGAGTTACCAGGATTTGAGCACCTTCGGTATTCACTTTGACAAAAACCACCTCTGTCTTCTCATCTGTCTGTCTCTCTTTCTCCTAAATTGCTAACCTGCTAAAAAGAGTTAGTTTATAGCCAGATTGCTAAGACACTAGGATTCTTCTTTTACGTTTAAGGACTTTATGGTCATCTTTTCCATGTTAATCCCTATCTCATTTTTGGTAGGGTTTAAAACTAATTTTAAAAACCTCCTTCAAAATCCAATGGCAGGTAATACGCTCACAGACTGCAGCCGAGACTCCAGCAGACCTCTGTTACGAAGGAACTCTGTCAACCTGACGATACGCTGAAAGGCACACTTTCATAGTTTTTCCCGCTCTGGTCTCGGTGCCAATTGCGGTCAGGTGCTGGGCAAAATGAGAAGAGATACCAGCTCAAAGTGACTGACAGCTGAGGAGGAAGGAAAGGGTGAATGTGCCAATAAGGGAGGGCAGCATATTAAGAGCTTATTCTGTATTCTAATTAACGCACGGCGTATATTTTGACAGCTAAGTTATGTGACGGAGGTAGCTCTTTTTCCTGAGAATTCTGGGTCTCTCTCGTGTGCGTGACTTAATTCAGCTTCTTTCCTTCCCTTTCTCTGCCGGCAACGCAGCACAGAGTTGAAACGTAGAGCGTACAGATGACCCCTGCTGCCAGGCGTTGGTTGTCTCTGCTTCCCGATGCCGGATCCCAGCGACAGTGCCACACAGAGCTATTCCTTCCTGCCCAGGAGCAGTTTGCTTCCCGGCCACTTCCCCAGTCCCTGGTCTCCTTCTGCAAGAGGAGGTTCCCTCTCTCCTCCTGGCCTTTCTGGGGCTCAGAACTGAAAACGGCCCTCTTTGCAGTCCTTCCAGACAGGCTTTCGCTGGGACTCCAGCACTAATTATTCCTTCTTATTCCAGCTCCCCTGAAAAGAGCTCAGGCACTTAGATGTCTGCTGTCCCAACGCGGTTCATGGCTCCGTGACCGCGTGGCTGCAGCTGCCTGGCTACGAGGAGATATCAGGAGCAGAAGATTTAACGTTTCCCGCACCAGTTCAGTCCTGCAAAGAGCTGAATTGCTTTCACGTGCCGATGAACGCAGACCCCTTGTTGTGTCTGAATTAGGACTCCATCTGACCCGGAGATGAGGCCCATGTGAACCAAGACCCCCAGAAGCCTTGTCTGGGGTGGGCGCTCCCTGACAGCGGCTGCTCTCCCCTTACTGCCTGCTGGCCAGCTGGTGCTCTGCTCTATTAAGGCATCTTAGCAGCACCGCTGCATTTCTGCCTGGCGATACAGGAGTAGTACTTAATAGCTGTGACTTGGGATTTTTTTTCAAAGGTGTTCTGTTTGGTTTTTTTCTCCACAGACACATTGGTTTTAAAAACTTGAGAAGAAAAGAAGACAGCTCTGCCTTTGAGAAATGGTCCCTGTCCTCATCTGCAGCACTGGCGTGGGCACATCCAGTTGCTCAGAGTCAGTTCCCTTATCAAGTGCTGATCAAGACAAAAGCCCAAACCCAGTGTAAGTAAGGCTATTGCAGGCAGGAGGGAGAAGAGTTTCTGCTGGCTGGGAATGAGTGGCGGATCCGGAGCACACAGGCCACGTGGGAGTCCCGTCCGGAGGAAGCCTGGAAGGAGTGGGAGCACCAGCACATTGCTGTGGCTCAGGCGAGTTTCCCAGTAACGGGCATTGCGGCCAGATCCATTAACCTCTGGTCTTCTGAGTCTGATGTTTTCCCCTTTTTGTCATCTTTAAGATTTGTTACTCACGCCCCTCTCTGCCCTTCCTTAATAAACCGTGACTCCAGGTCTGGAACTTCTGCCAATAGAAAGGAAGCGTGGCGTCAGTCTTTCAGATCTAATAATTGCTTCCTGATCATGTTTGATAAAATGATGGGGGTTTGATAAAAATTAGGGACTTAATTCTGTCGGGAATGCTGAGCCCTGTGTGGGGTGTATGGCTAACCGGGGTCGTTCAGGTGCTCCCTCTGGATGGTTGTATCGGTCTTGGCTGGCAGCTGGCACAGGCGTTTGGGCACACAGTACCGTACCCTGTTCTGCTGAGGACAGCTTCTTGTTCACCTGCTGCATCAACTGGTTTTCCTGCATTGATCTGCCTGGGGTTTGCTTTGTTAAGACAGTGAAAGACGAACATAATCAGGCTTCTGTTAATTTTGTGCCTTCTACCTAGGAAGCTGTCGGATACAGTTTTAGAGAACTAATGGTGACAAGGCTTTGCTGGTGTGGTATTGCTTGACTTGTGTGGTGGAGAGAAGCCTTAAATTGGCAGGAGAGAGTCACCAACAAGCCGGGCCTGTTGCACGTGTTGCAAATGCATTTGCAGTTGGGCTTGTCAGGTTGCTCTTTGTCAAAGTATGTTTCAGAATGAGATACGCAAAAGCCGCCTGGACACGGTCCTGGGCAGCCTGCTGTAGGTGACCCTGCCTGAGCAGGGGGGCTGGACCAGAGGACCTCCAGTGATTCTGGAAGGCCTTTCTCTTCATTGTGATGCTGGGATTCTGGAATTCGTGCTGGGATTCTGGAATTCGTGCTGGGAGAGGCGAGCGGTGTGGTGTGCTGGGAGTGCCTTGCTCACCACTGTCTCCCTGTGCTGGGAAGGCTGCGTGTATGTTCTGTCCTGAGACACTCAGCGCCTACGTCTGTCTGTGCAGGTGCACCGAGCAAGGTAAAAAAGAGCGTAAGGTCAGAAGTGCCTTTGGGAACCGCTGCGAGCTTCGCCACGGTAGACGGGGACTGCAACTCTTGAACGGAAGTATAGTCGTGTTAGGGAATAACCGCAGGAGGTAGCTGGGTAAAGTGGCTCCAGCGTCAAGTTCTGATCTGTGTTGGTTTTGTTTGTTTTTTCATGGAGAGGGATGTCACATCTGTGGTCTGCATCAGACACAGGGTCTTCGCTGTTGGGGGCTGTTGGGGTAGAGAGCTGAAATTCTTTCCTCGTCTCACCTTCTGCTGTAGCTTTGTGCTTGTGGAGCATCTGCACAAACTCGGCAAGACAATCTGTAGGCTGCACTTGAGTGAAATAAGGCCGATTGTAGGATTCTGGTACAGACCGTCTCTGTCACGCTGGTGGCTTTTTAGACTACAGCTTAGGGCTTGGATGAAATGTAGGGTTTTTGCCTAAACCGCCGGGAGCGGGGAGGCTTTCTGCCTAAGCGGGAAAGACCTGACCCGGTGGTACTCCCTAAATCACCTGCTCACTCACTCGCTAAATCCTCTTTCTGCAGGAGTAAAATCCGGCAAAGTGCAAATTCACTGAACCTGACGACTACGAGAGTGCAGAAAGTGACTTTTCCATCTGCTGCTCCTCCAGTGCTTGTGAGTTGCTTCCTGTTTCTCTGGGGAAAATGTCATGGAACCAGTCATTAACAACAATTCAAAAATTGGTATAACTTTTATAAACCCTTTTATAACCCTTCCCTGAAATCACTTTAGCTTCCACCTCTGGCGGAATGAAAGAACGACGCCTGTCAGCTGCAGCCTTTCCCAGAGAGCTAGGGAGTCTCTCCGTGCAAGAGGGAGTTAAAAGTTGCCTTAAAAGATGCCTGACTGTGTCCTGGGTGGTGTCCTTTCTAAAAGTGAAGGGGTTTTTAGCCCTCCCTGCAAACTGAGTGTGCCGTTTCACCCGGGTATGAGCTAGCAGCCCGGGCTGACTGCCACAAAAAGGAGATGGACAAATTCCCTCTCCTTCTTCCCGATGCGTGGTCCTGCCTCCTTCCTTGTGCCACCTCTTATGCTTGCTGGTTGTCTCTGCAAGGCAGTTGAGCTCTCGAAGCTGGTGGAACACCACCTGCTTTTCTGGGTGAGTTTCCTGCCTGCTCAGGGAGTGAACTTGGCTCCTAAAGTGCTCTAAGGCACTGTTAAGGCAGTGCGAGGTGAGCCACAGGAGTACGGTAGTAGAACAAAGGAGCAGATGGAGAGATGGGAGGCGGCGGCAAGTCCTCTCTTTTGGTGGCAGGGAAGTCAGCATGTTTTGTGAAACCATCTCTTCAGCTGCGGCTGGCCATATTTTTAGCTTTTTCGTCAGTAAGCCCATTGCATTGTTGGCCCTTGAAACGGATTTTCAGGTACTACCGTCAGTCAAAACTGACGTCCCTGAACCCTGACTTGGCTGAATGTGATTCTGCTTGAACATGTAATTTCTCCATGTTTATTCTTCTTGGAGCTTTTTAATGCAAAAATCTATCCTCAGCCTGTGACTCGTGGTACGCTCCTTTCTTTGGAAATAGTTTGGAAGTCATAAGTACCTAAGGTGAAGACCAATGGTAATTTTGGCTGCTAGAAGACAACTGACAATAAGTAACAAAGGGTAAAGTACGAAATCAAGGGAAAGGACAAATGGAAAGTTGTACCTGTTACTGAGAAGCTTTTTAAAATCTGATTTTTCTCAGCTCCCATCTTCCTAACCTGTGTGAGTAGACTTGAACTCAGTGTATTGGGCTTTTTCCTGTTATTTCTCTGTTGATACGTCTGGGTCACTTTTTGTTGGTGATCTCACAGGCATCAGAAAAGCAAAGGATTCTCCTTTTGCTCTGCTGGGAGAGCAAAAAGTCTCCCGAGTGCCATTATTTGCAAGGAAAAGAGCTAGAGGTGACGTCTAGGGGATTTTTCACTGCATACTGATGAAACTTCTGTCACTCTCAAGAATAGTTCTGGCTGACGTGAGTCTAGTTGTGCAATTTTTTCCTGTATTTACAGTGAAGAATGCGAGACCTAACAGCTGAGGTAACGAGCAGTCTGCTGCAGTTTCCAGAGGTGACTCTTCAGGCACTTGGGGAAGATGAGGGAACCCTCGGCTCGGTGCTGTGCGGGAGGTTTTCTGGAGGTGAGCATTTTCCTTTAAATTTGGTCTCGGTATAAAGTTGTTCTTGCCTGGAGGCTACCTGAAGCCTCAGGTCATCGTATCAGCTGTGTCAGGTTGGTGCTGTTAAGAGGCATCCTGTTTAGAGAGAGAGAACAAAAAGGGTGCTTCAGCGATGACAAATGCTAATATTAAAACGTGAGTATAGTTAAACTTTGAAGTGGACTTTCCAGGTGATGTGACAGTAGAGCTGGGTGCCTATCTGGAGGTCTAGGCTTCTGTTAAGACCAGGTAGAATCTATCTACCTGAGTGTAAATGCAGGGATTGAGCTCATACTTCCTTTGGGCTGGCAGTAGTTCAGTGAAACAAAATGCCTTCGATTCTTCCTCTACGCTCTAAGACTTGTATTCCCATATGCGTTTAGATCATTTCTAGCAAAACCAAGGCGAATATGGTATAAAGGCTGTCGATCAGGACCTTGTCATCTTTATCCCAAACAACCCAGATTCTTCGGTGCGGGAATGACAAGTACAAATGCAAAATAACAAGGTGGTTAATTTTAGGAGGGATTGCTTGGGGATTTCAACGGGTGATTTTGAATCATTGACTAGAATGAGGTAGGTCGGTCTTCCTCTGCTAGGTACGTTTATTGAAGGAAAGGGGCAGGCACTGTGATTTTTTTTCAGCTGTTTTCAGTCTTCCGTTGGACATTTGCTTCAGTCCTCTTTCTTTTCTCTCACAGGGAGAAACGGCCTGGCGTGGTTGGCACGTGGTCCTCACCTTGAGGTGGTGAACTGTGTGACAGGAGAGCGGCTCTCTGCGTACCGTTTCAGTGGAGTCAATGAACAGCCTCCCACTGTTCGTGTGGTGAAGGAGTTTTCCTGGGAGAAGAGAACTGGACTGCTGGTTGGGTTGGAAGACGCAGAGGGAAGTGTTCTCTGTCTGTACGACCTTGGACTCTCAAGAGTGGTTAAAGCAGTTGTTCTTCCCGGGAGGGTAGGTACTTTTTAATTGGAGAAACGAAGCTTTGATGTTGTTAGGTGCTGCGTAGGCCTGTTTTAGGACAAGCTTTGGAGCGTCTCTTTGTAGGAGGTATTTTTTCTATCGTGCGTTAACATCTTGTCACTTGAGAGTATCCAGTCAAGACGGCGTTGCTGTAAAATCTTGGGCTTAATGTGCCATTATTGTTGGAGTTTGCTGAGAGTAAACCAAGTTTTCTGGTTTTATTGTAGAGCACAGAGTTACCTGATTCTCTCCTTCCACAAAAAGGCATTGAAAAGCACCTTTTTTTGGCCCTAATTGCTTGATTTCCATCAGAAATACCGTCTTTAAAATGGCTCAGAATTCCATAGTTGTGCTGTAAATGACTTCGACACATTGCCTTGAATCTCAGCCTAGCAAGCAGGCTGAGGAGAACACATTTTTCTGTTGACTTAGGAGAGGAAAAAAGAGCCTCTAGTGAGTTATCTGACAGATTGTTGGGAGGTCACCTTTCAGCCTGCAGTCCTTGAATCTCTGCTCTCTGACTAGCGTGTTTGTGTAGATGGGACACACTGGTGTAATGTTGCTGATGTTTTCTGTCTTCTGTAACCCAGAAACTCAAATGATGTGTGTCCCCTAGCCTCATTATCTTAATGTAAACAAGAATCGGTGGAAGTCAATAGAAGATCAAGATTCATTTTTATCATCTTAGAATCTGCAACAACTAACTAACTAACTTCTTAGCCAGCTTTCCATCAGCTGCTTTGGTTTGACTTGCTAGAATACAGGTGGAGTTTTGTTTGTTTGTAATGCTACAGTGTGATGACTAGTAGTAAGCATTCGTATTGGGGTCACTGAGAGAGAGAAATACGTACAGCTTTAGCGCAGGAGTCTTTGTGTGCTCGTGTCTCTGCTCTAGCAGTCAGTGTTGTCCTGGGATGTGCTGCAACGTGTGCTGAAAGGTCTGTCTTCGCCTTGTGAGACAGTTGCGTGCAGACTGCTGGGCACGTGAAAGAGCAGTGTGCGCTTCCTCCTTTAGGTGGAGTCACCTTTTTATCTGAGAAGCTGCTGCTTTAGGCTGGCTTTTAACATTTTTCTCAACATTCGTGAAAGCGCTGGTGTGCATTTAAAGCTTCTTTTCCTTTATGTGGTTGTTACTTTTCTTCTAAATGCGGACTAGTGTGAATTTTACTAAGCTGGTCTCTCCCTTCAACGCTTTCTAAATACGTTTCACTCCCATGGAAATGGTGTGTCTCCCATGCAACTTGGCCGCTGCCTCGTCTGACTCTCGAGCCCTGATTTATCCTAACGCCCGTTTGTCAAAGAAGGCATAGACCGTATCGCGGTGCTGGTGGGCTGTGAGCGGTGGGAGACCTCGATGTAGTTGTGTTTGTCTGTCTTAAGCCCCTTGAATACGATAAAGTTTCTTGCGTATAACTGATTTTCTGTGTTTTCCTCCAGTTAATTACTGCGAAGTAGGAAATGGAAATTGCTAAGCTGTACTAATAGAATGCCCCATTTAAGTTGAAGTTAAGTCACTTACCCGCAGGAAATCTGGTAAATGGAAGGCAGTAACAGGTTTTTGTACGGGGCTTTTTTGTCTTTGTCTCTTTTCTTGATCTAATTGCAAACAATGCTTTGATGCTCCTGTATTTACTTTTTCTATTGAGCTTGTCAAAGAGCTCAAATAGTAACTTGTAGTTTTCCTGTAGGTAACCGCTATAGAACCTATAGCGAATCACGGAGGACCCAGCGTGAGCACTCAGCACCTCCATCAGAGTCTGCGATGGCTCTTTGGGGTGGCAGCAGTGGCTACAGATGCTGGCCATCTACTTCTGGTTGACCTTAGTTTGGATGATTGCTCCTGCACTCAGAATGATATCGAAGCATTGGGTGAGCCTTCAGTTTTTCCACATGAATTTAAACGCAAGAAAACTTCTGTCTTCTAACGAAACAGTATGCATCCCACTTTGAAGACCCTTGTGTCAGACATTTCTGACGACTGGTTACAGGTGGCAGTTTGACATCGTATAGTCCTGACCTGATTAAACCTGGGAGTGTCTGACTGCTCCTCGCAGTGTTGTAAATGCCCCCTCCCACCAAGATCCCTGTGCCACTATGATTCTTGCCAGAGAGGTGTAGGAATTTTGCCACGTGAGCCGGTGCGGCCGCCTGGTAGGAAGTTGTGTTGGAGGAGCCCTGTTTCTCGGGAATGCTCTTCTGCTTGTGTTAATTGACTTGGGGCAAATTTTGGGCTTGTTTTTTAAAATAAACCCCACTTACCAACACCCATGCATTTGGATGAATGAGATCTCGAATAGGTGTACTCAGCTTGCATACACCGTTTTGGCTATTACAACAGCAGCTTCAGCAACTGGTGCCACTTCAAACACGAGGTGCCACTTCAAATTGCATCACGAGGCCCAAACTCCTGCTTTTCAGAGTCCAGGAAGAATTTGGTTACGTTATTAAGGTTACGTTTTTACCTAGCTTTCAAATGTGAGTGAGAATACTTGTCTGATCCGAGAGTTCTTATGTTCTTTGAAGACATACATAATGGAAATGGCAAAAAAAAGTGTTGCATAAATGGCTATTTTGCCTGGCACGGTAGCATTAGATGATAGGGGTTGTCACGTCAGTGCCTAAAATGCAGCCTAAATGGCATAACGTATTCATTTATTGCTTGGTTTTGTGTGTGTAGATCTAGAAGTTGTCACTAAAAATCCTGCTGAAGTTGCACAAAGAAGAGAAACTGCGACCAGCGAAGGGAGGTGTCTCTGTTTTCAACTACAAAATGCTTCCGGAACAGCAGTATCAGCCCTGTGCTACATAAGCAGAAGCAACCAGCTCGTTGTGGGTTTCTCGGATGGCTACCTGTCGCTCTGGAATATGAAAACGTTGAAGAGAGAGTAAGTAGGCCTTTACACTTGGCCATGCCTGGAGGTGCGGGGCTCTCGATTTGTTGCTTAAGGAAGTATGTGGATGTAAAGAGAACTTTTTCAGGGACTGAAATGAGTATGAGTATAATCTTGGCACGTTCAGAAATCCTCTTCTGACGTAACTTTTCAGTCATACCTGGATGAAGTGGTCCGCCTTCTCCCCAGTGGACTAGGATTGTTTTCCTTCTTGTGCCTGTGGATTGAGGAATTGTGGGAAGCGTGCTTCCTGGGGTTTTCAGAACCGGTTACTGCAACTGGGGCATCCATTGAAAGGCTGAAGTATGTCAGTGATGTGATTTTGGTGCCGATATTCTCTAAAGTGTCCAGGGTGAAACTAGTGAGACATGAAAACTCAATAGCTGACCTGTGCCTGAAAAATGTATTCTTTCCTGCATGTCAGCTTTGGCCGAAAGAGCAATCTCACCCGAAATATTTGGCTAACTTCTGGTTGGGATTCCCTTCAGCAGATCTGCACTGACTCCCCAGAAGCTGTTGGATGCATAAATAGACAGTGGAGGAATAATTAGGTGGCAAGAGTAGAGTGTGGAGGTACAAATAAGGTTCAGAAGTCAGGAAGAACAATGCTTGACGTAGTCCAAGAAACGAGAAACTACCTGTGTTTGGGCCACTAGGCTCACCTTTTGTTTTCTTTTTCGTTTTGCTTTTTTTTTCCCCTAAACCTGTAGGCACCACTCTCAGCTTGAAGGAGGGAGGATTCCTGTCTATGCTGTCACTTTTCAAGAGCCGGAGAATGATCCTCGCAATTGCTGCTACTTGTGGGCTGTTCAGTCTACGCAGGAAAGGTGAATAAAAACTTTAACTATCAGCCACTGAATTAATTCTTTTTGTTTTTAAGGATATTTGTTCCCATACAGTTGAACATGTGTATTTGTTGTGTGTCTGCGATTCTTTCCGGTACGGAGGGTGTTAAACTTAGAATGCAATTTTTACAGGATTTACCAGACGTGAAGAGGGACCTACTAGTTCCTGCCTTCTGTCAGAAGGCAAAGCAACAGTGGCCATATTCTTCTGCTCGCATTCTCAAATGGTTTGCTTTTGTTCCTCGATGACTGCTTCATCATTTGTTTGATAGTCACACCGTGGTATTAAAATACCACTAGGAGCAGTTGAGGCTGCAGATCTAGAACACCAGACGTGCCCACACAACAGCCTGCCGCCCCTAAAGGCGGCGGTGACAGTATTGCCGATGGCCTTGTGCCAGCGTCAGCAGTCTGTGGAGCCTTGGTGAGCCAGTGCAGCTCCCCTGGCAGAAAACGATTCAGCAGAAAAGCCAATGGGTTCCTGCTGTTCTGCTGAATCAAATCGGACTTGGAAGGGTGCAGAGTGTGCAAGAGGGGGAGGGGAACTTTGGTGCTAAGGGAGGGGCAGAGAGATCTCTCTTTCTGCATCAGCAAGCGATTCCATCAGCTCAGCTGTTGGTAGAGTGGCAGTCTTTTAAAATTTGACTTCAAAGCAGTTTTGATGGAGAACTCTTCATTGTGAAGAACTATTTCCAACAATTCTTAGTCCATACAACATATTACAGCTTTCCAATTGTACGGTTGGCTTTTGCCCCTGAAGCTGTTAGTGTCAAAACGCCCTCCTTCATGTTTCAGTGGCTAAATGTGGCCGATGATCACGTTTTGGGAAGAGGTGGTGTTCTTTTCAGCAGGAGCATGCTATTAAGAAAACGTCTAGGTCTACTAACACGACGATGAGGACTATAAAGCAGCTTTGTAACCAAATTTCATAATTTATCCCTTTTTCAGTGAAGGTGATGTGGTGAGTTTACACCTGCTGCAGTTAGCGTTTGGTGACAGAAAACGCGTGGCCTCAGGACAAGTCATGTATGAGGTAAGAGGTGCATGCGTGGGAAAAGCAGACAATAGTAATTTTCTCTAAGGGAGTATCAGTTGAGTTACAGGGGTGAGATTTACCATCAAACTTCAGAGCTGGCTGAAAAAATAATAATGTTTTGCTCAGTCTTCTTGGGCACGGCCTTTGTCCATACCTTTTGGAAAGAAGGCGTACCATTTTATACTGCAGTGTCGTGTGTTCCAGCTAGATTCATCTGCAAAGAGCCCGTATAAATGAAATTCCTGAAGAGGACGCGGCTTTTGCAAATAGAATTATTGTGAAATACCAAACGAATGGCATGTAGGAAGAGAAGATTGGGCCTTGAATCGCTTGGTTTAACCAAGCTTCGGACTTGAATAAGCTTCTGTCTCTCTCCCTTTCTTAAAATACAGTCATACTCTAGTCTTTGCTGATCTTCAGTTTTATGTTCTTGGTTTCCCTTAGAGCTTTGTCAGCCGGACTTCTCACATGAAATGCACCTACAGTGTCTCTTCAGTGTTGATCCTGACACTTAGTAGCTGTAAAGATAACTCGTTCTTCTTTTTGGCTGGGTGACCTATTCAATCTACTCTTAAAGCCAGGAAAATATGTAATTTGGTCAGAAGAGTGTACCTAAATGTTAGATCTGGCTCCAAGGAGGATGCGTTTAAAATACAGATGTGAGGTATCATTGTATCTCAGATAGCTAACAGAGACAAGGCGCATCTGTTAGATGTGTAATTCCATTCAGTTGTACGCCTGGAAGTCTTCCAAAATCTTTTTGAGGGGACAGTAATCTTAGTTCAGAGCAAGTCTTTCCTCCTGAATACTTTCTCTTGCGTATTCTCAATAGCTATGGAACGAAACAGGGGTGACTCTTGTATTGTGGTACTCTGGTTTTTGTAGGGACTGTGCCTTTTGATTTTTTTGGATTAATTTAGATTTTGAGTGTTTTGCTTATGTGTAGGAAAGGTGCTTCCTCATTTGGCACTGTTGCTTTTGCATAGATAGAGGTTAGGTGTTTGGAAAAGGTGGTGTTTCTTTAAAATGCATTATCTATCACGGTGACCAAGTAGAAGGATCTTCCAGTGATTCATGGCGTGCTGGATGCTATCTCTTTATCTTTGTTGGTGTGCGGGACCTGTGCTCCACAGCGGATACTTTTAGTCTCAGAACACTTCCTTGTAGTCACAGATTGGTTAGTACTACATGACTGTCTGCCTGCATGGCTGTCTGAGTCAAGTTTCTTGTCCATCTTCAGGGGTAGAAAATTTAAGTGTCTCCCGTTTGCTAGGCCAAGTTTGAGTAAAGAAGGAGGAATCTACTGTTGATCCTGTTCATTGGATAGAGTTCATAGGAGCTCAAAAGACTTTTTCAATACAGCAGTGCTTTTTGTTCCAGGAATTAGGTTTGAGGCTATGAAGCAGTGCCTCTTTGACTGTGTGTCATGGTAAAAGTCACAAATAGGACTTATGGAACATGTGGTACTGTGTTTTTCTATATGCGTGTCAAACTCTCGTCTCCATTGCCTTCAAGGCTGGTTTAAGTCTGCTTAAGTAATTAAACAGAAAGGTATGTTTAAGTAATGCTTCCAAAGACCTTTTTTGTACTGTCGCAGCAGTTGCTAAATCTGGTGCATCAAATCACGATCGTAGAGCGCATCTTTACCCTCGTTCTGCACAATGCTTGCGGATGGGCAGAGTATACACTCTCTACTTTGATATCAGAGTTTGACCAGTGCATCTCGTTTGAAAACTTGTTTTTGTGTTTTGCTAGTCAATGGAGTCGTTACTTAACATCTCCCATACAATGGAGTTCCTTAGAATGACTTTGCCCGGCGTGGAAAGTTTAAAATGCACTGCTTTGCTTCAGAAGCATTTTCTTTTTAGTTATGAAAGACTTTTTTTAATTATTTAATTTTTCTTTTTAGACAACCTTCATATTTATTTGTAACACTTCCTGGAATCATTAAGAGAAAGCTCGCCTCTTCTCAGATTAGGTGAATTAGATGTATCCTATGAGATCATATGGGAATGTGTGGTTTCATGCCAGTTCGTTTCAGAGCTCTGCAAGTTTAGGAAACTTGGGTAGAATGTGGTGTTATCAGTTTATGGGTTGTGTGGGTTGGGTTTCTTTTTCCCCCTTTTTTTTTTTTTTTTTAATTATAGAGCTGCTATTTGTCCCCAGTACACCCGTTCATGTGTTGTATGGTAGACAGTTTGAATGAATGCTGTATTTGGAAAGACGGTATTTCACTTCACGCTTACTTAAAAAATGGTACTATCAGAGGTTCAACACAATCGTGCCGGGGTTTCTGTGTATCTCAAAATTAGTTTGTTTACTGTGTAGTAATTCGTGATGCTAAAAGCCTTGGCCACGTGCACCCCATGTCCTTTCTGGTTTTCCCTTTTGCTGTTGGCTGTGCTTGGTGAAGGAGCTGAGGGATATTTCACCCGTTAGTCTCTGACAAGATGAGAGGAGGAGCTGTCATAGCTTACGTGGCTTGAAAGAAGATTGCTAATCAGTATGAAGTTCTCACAGTAACTAGAGAGGGGTGCACGGTCACTCTGGTGGTGTGCCCATAGAAAATACCTCTTGACAGCTTTAGCTGCTCGAATGCTGGGGCTTCTCTAACTTCATCAGTTCTGCAATCAAGACATGGAGCAAAGAGCTTTGCATGCATGTGTGTTGCATCATTTTAGATATCTCTTTGTAGTGATATATTTATTTTTATAAAGAACATTCTTGGATGTCGCAAGGAATTCTGCAAAACATGTTTAGATCTGAATAATGTTAGGGAAATTCTAAATTTTGAAAAAGTGCAAAGCCTTTACAGCCAAACTTACCCGTTACGATTTGACACTGCATTCTCTTGCATGTCAGGCGTAGTTTCTATTTACCATCAGAAATAGGCTCATGCGAAATAGACAGTATAATAAGCCTATTCTGTTAGACTGTCTTTCATATTTAGCCATAATGTATGTTTTTATCTTAGAATGACCTTTGCTCTCTTCTCTGATTTTTTCCCCCAGGGTTTGGAATACCGTGGCAAAAAGTTCAGTTTAGATCTCACGGGTGGAGTCTTTCCCTTGAGAGGCCAGACGAGGAGTACGAAATTAATCAGCTGCCAGACTGTCAAAAAATTCCGCAGCGACGTTGACGGAGAGGATAGCGTAAATGAAGGTTTGTTCTGATGTCCGTGTTTGGTGATTTTAAAAGAAGTGCTTTTGGAACCTAAGCAACGAATGCTGTTCTGTCCCCACAGTCTGAAAGTCTTGCCTATCTGCATAGACTAGACTGTTGGGATTATTTACGAAGAAAAAATGGATGCTTAAGTTATGTGGGACTTCTTTAAGGGAGAAAGTGGGTTTTATTTTATGCTTGCTGACATGCTATCGCGATGTATGGTGGGGCCGTTTGTATGATGATGGTCAGTCGTTTTACTCCTCCAGCTGCCATCTTTGAACAAGAAGTTCAAACTCTCCATTGCTTAGGAATGTTACCAGAATTTTTTCCCTTCTTCAAACCGATGTCCGCATCTGCATCCAGATGGTAGCCCGTCACAAGTGCTGTTCCCCAGGGCACTGCACTGGGGCCACTTCTCTTTAGTATCTTGACCAGTGATCTGGACGAGGGGACAAGAAAAAGGGGCAGTGTGACTGAAACCTATCACAGAGATGTTTGCTATTCCGTAATTACTGTAATCACTCTTAGGAAGTGTTGTGTTTCACGAGTGACAGAACAGAATGAAGCCAAAATAGAAAGTGGTGTTTTAAAACTATCGGATCTATCGTATTTTCTACAAGTCAGAAACAACGTCTTGTCTTTTACAGTCACGTCTCCTGACACCAGTGTCTCAGTCTTCAGTTGGCAAGTGAATACGTACGGTCAGGGAAAACCATCTACTTACCTGGGTGTATTTGACATTAATCGCTGGTATTCTGCTCAAATGCCAGATTCACTAAGGTAGATTTTTCTTCAGTAGTTTTCCATATGCCTGCCAATAATTCATTTGAATGTCGGCATTTAGCTTACGCGCTTGTTTTCTTTAAGGCCGGAAGAATTCCCTCATGAGTGCCCCTATTTTGCACTGTGGTCGCTGGATACTGTAGTGAGTGTGACTTCTCCGAAGCTCCTTTTGGATATTCTGGTCCATGAGCGGAGTCTAAGTCGGGGAGTTCCTCCTTCTTATCCACCACCTGAGCGGTTTTTTCATCCAGGCAACTATAACTTTGGTAGGTATTTCACTGCTTTTGAGAGTGATAAGCTTAAAATGAGGTCAAATGCCATTCATTGGTTCTCTTGTTCAGTCATTGTTTGTCATTCAAAACCCAAACCAAACCAAAAAAACACCCAGTCCCCCCCAAACCCAACTCTGATCGCGTTGTACTGACAAGGTATTTACTATTGTGGAACATATCTGACAGCCGGCTGAGTTTTGGTGCTTTTGTAATGTAGCCGGTGAAGTGGTGCTGGTTATAGCCTGAAATGACTGTGAACTGAAGCTCAAAGTACTCAGTTATATGTTTCTAGATACCGGTGTGTAAAAAATGTAAACTGGTCATGCCATAACTGTGAGAGTACGGAAGGTTGTCAAACGTTCCCTGTTTCTGCAGATGGTACGTGCTTGCTGACCTCCGGAGTCGTTCACATGACTTGCACCGGCTTCCAGAAGGAGGTGATCTTTTACTGTATCTTTATTGCGAGTGGCAGGAGATGTAGCTTTTCTAAGTTTTCTGTTGCACTGCTTTCCGTGTTAGGGACCGTTTCATGCTCATCCTGCCCGTCCACACGCATAGTTGCAATTGTATCCTGTCGCCAGTTGTATGCAAATGGTAATGTTTTAGGTCCCCTCTTGGGACTGTACAACTGCCGTTGTCTCCTCTTGAAGCACGATCGGGGATTGAATGTCTAGAAAGGAATGCAACGTTGCTCCAGGAGCAAGAACAAAACCACTGTAGAAGGCGGGGAAAGGTGTTACTTCTTTATTGCCCCTCAGTCGAACTGCCTGCATAGTCTTGAGTTAGAGTTTTGATCCCCAATTCTCTTGAAAAAGGAGGGAATGGAGAAAATGAAAAACCACATAACTGTTTGAGGAGTGAAAATTTTGTTTTCTCCCAAACTCGGCCAAATTATAACTTCTGAGCCACGGCACAGATTGTGACAGATAATTTTGAGTGAAGTTTCAGCTCACTAAATGTTTCCAACATGAATCGGCTTCCATACGAATAGGCATGGAAAGGATCTTCCAAAGCGTGAAGTTGCATGTTAGCTGAGCTTATATAGAATGTATTTTGTGTCAGTGTTGAGGGAAAGAGCAAGGCCTGTGTATAGACAGAGAAGGTAGAAAAGACTTAATTACACAGATTGCTAACCTAAAGCATCTTAGTGGTTCAGGCTGTCTGACGGTGTCAGTGAACATTCAGATTCTTCCTTTTAGAGGTTATCCAGAAGCGTAGTGACGGAATAACAATGCTGTCTTAATCTGTGGTTTTCGATTGATGTTTCAGACCTTGAATTTTTTGAAGAAATCTGGTCCTTCAATATGGGAAGCCATTCAGGATAGCTACAATAGGTGTCTTGTAGCTGGCTTGCTGTCTCCAAGACCAGTTGATGTCCAGCCATCCAGTTTGAGTCAGGTGAGTGCCTATGAGGGAATCAAGGGGGAAATACATCCATCTGGTCTGACAGGGCTGGAGGGGCTACAAGACACGATACTCCAATTTTTGGATTCTTTGCAAAGTTTCGTTGAAATACAGGCGTGACCTGAGCTAGCAGAAGTAATCGTATCCTTAGATCCAAAGTAGTGACTTTGACTGGGAACAGCCCTAAGAGATCTGTCTTTAGAGACCCCTCTCTTAATTCGGTGCCACACACAGATGCGCACAAGGAAGCGTGCAGTCAGTGCTGGTCATGCCCAACATAACGCATGTGTCCCCCAGAGTAACCCCCATCCCTGTCAGTTTCTCAAAGCAGTGGTTCAGTGCAGTAGCCGACGATGGGGGCGTCTCACTGGGATGCGAGCTCTTGCAGACGTCGGCTTGCTGCACTGTCACTGTACGTGATCATTTGCTTCCAAGGAAGTGGGCTGTGGTAAAGGATTACTGCTGTCAGCTCTCCCTGGCAATTTCTTCACGGCTTGCCCTCGTTTTCCCTTCATCGGTAGGCTTTTCTGCATCCTCTCCGGGCGGATCTTCACCTCTGTAGCCTCTGCCTTGTGCTGCAGTAGCCCAATTTGCTCCTCTGAGACTGCCCTCTTGCAGCTGCAACACCTTAATCACCTTTATCTCATGACACTCGCTACCTTCTATGTGCTTTATGCCACCACAGTGACTTCACTCCCCCTGCCATAGGTTTTCCATTTGCAATGCACCAACCTTTCCCTGGAGCAATCAGCAGGAAGGGGAGAGCAGCCTTCCCGCTGCCCTCCTCTTCCTGCCTCCTGCATTCGTCACCACATTTGTGGACGTGTGTTAGGACATGAACGCTTCTGCACAGTGTGGTAGCTCAAAGAAATTTCTTGGCAAGCTGGCCAATGGTGTGTTTCCTTGTCTGAAACCAGTTTTCAGAAAAAGATGGCAATATCACATGTGTGTTCTACATGTGTAGAAGTTGCTTTGAATGTCATGATTTTGCCTAGAGGGGAAAGATACTTTTGAATGTGTTTAAAAAAACCCAACCAACCAAACAAATCCCATCCCAAAAACCAAAGTAAAAACTTACGAAGGGTCCTCTCACCTGAGAGAAGTACGAGAACACCAGCTGAGATAAGCTACTACTTAGTATCGCGCGTCTGTGCATACGTGTGATTTATCCTTGTAAGGATTACCACTACACTATAATACAGTATTTGAAGAGCCTACCATTTAAACCATTAGGATGTAAATGTTTTGCTTCTTTTCTGTCACGTTACAAAATTCCAACGTAGTGTTTTGGGTGTCAGAACTGCTTCATGTCTTCATAGTCTAGAAAGCTGCTTGGCCGTAGCTTCACTGTTTCCATGCAAACGTTGCACAGTTGTGTTTGTCCTGTCCCCTTCCTGAGTTCCTGAAGTCAAATTTATCTGCACAGCTGTGTAACGCGTATTAGCAGAGGATGTTTCTGGACGTAGTAAGTTGGAACTCAGTACGTGAAGACTGTAATGCAGAGGCACGCGAAGAAAGATTAGAATTAGGCTGCAGTAAGTTGAAATGTCAGAGGAAAAGTGTGTTAATGTGTTCCTCAGAGCAGTGAGCAGTCCAGCCTGTGGCTGGAATTAAGAGAAAGGACGTGGCATTCCTGGCCTGTGTCCTGATTGACTTTGTGATGTCTGAATGAGTATACAGTTAGAAAGAAACATTTTCTGTTGATGGTTCACATGGTGCAAGTAGGTAAGATTCTCATTTGAGTTTGTCTGTTACGTTTAGGAGGAGCAGCTGGAAGCAGTATTGTCAGCTGCTGTCCAGACAGGTTCTGTGGGACTTCTGACTGGATGCATTAAACATTGGATATCTGAAGGTAATACTTCGAACGTTGTTTTTTTACGTGGTACCTCTTTGAGTTGGAGCCTGTTGATTCATTTCTTTTTTGTTCTCTTTGTTTAAAGAGCAGCCAAGGTCTGCTGGTAATTTACGGTTTGTTCTTGAGTGGACATGGAACCAAGTGATCTCTACAAAGGAAGAATTTGACCAAATCTGTGAGTACTAGTGTAGTCATTCTGCAAACCTAAAGTCGTTCTTTCTGATTGAGCTTCCTCAGTAATACGCCGCTATAGGATATTGCACGCGGTCCTTGAAGTGCGCCTTGAAACTCTGGAATTGCTCTGTCGGCTAACGATTTAATATTTATTCTTGAAAAGGTGTTCCGCTGTTTGATGGCTCTTGCAACTTCATTGACCCCCAGACATTACGGTCTCTCCAGCGCTGCCAGTTGCTTTTGAGCAACCTTAGCACGGTCTTAAACTGTTTTCTCACAGAAGCACAAGAGCTTACTGAAAAAGGTTTGTAGTAGTGCTACAAAATCTTTGGTATGTTTTATTAAGATTTGGAATTGTGGCAACATGGGCTTTTGTTGTTTTTGAGGATTGGAAGACAGTCACATTTAGCTGGGAGAAGGGGCTTAAAGCTGAGCGCTTGGGACCACCACAAAACACGCATGGAGTTCAGGGCAACAGTTTATGGTGGAGCTCATGCAAGGGGGTGGGGGAGGCTACATTCAGAGAGAAGCTTTGTAGGCAACTGGGCTGAAATTACAGCAAGCGAATGTGGTATTGCTGAAAATTATTCCTTTGAGTTCTTAGCTAGCAAGTTCTAGTTGCATGCAGACACCGTGTTGCAAATTGCTAAACAATACGAAGGAAGCGTAAACGAGTAACGTGCAAAGTAAGTTACTTGAGTTTCTACAGCTTTTTCTCTTAGAAATGGTTCTTGGCCTATTGAGAAAAGAAAAGAATATCCCTTTGCTATCAGAAGAATCTCTGCTACGTGAGAAACAGATGTCTTATTCCTGCGTGCATTTAGTAGTTCAGGCTTTGGGGCTTTTTTTGTTTTTTTTATTTTAGCCTTTAGTGAGTTTAGTTCTTTATAGGGGTTGCTTTTTGTTTTGGTGGTGATAGTGGGTTTTTTCTTCAAATAAAAAAGTGATACAGCATGAAAAACGCAAAGACAAAGATTTCTAATGTGCTATTTTTATACTTTTGGTTTAGTAGGATGAAGGGAGTTTTGTGAAAATGAACAGAATTGCATAACGCTAATCATCTCCTGCCTTTTTTCAGGTTTTGCAGACGTGACAAATAAGCAAGCGGTAACCGGCCTCATTTCTTTGTATGCACGAGTGGTCATCTGGTTCTGTCGATCCGGTCTCCTTCCAGAGGGTTTAGGTAAGCGTGACCTGTCATACGTTTGTAACAAGGCGACCATCCAGTGAGTGACTCCCACGAACGCGTGCTTAGCCATGTTTTTGTAACGGTTTCGTCAGGAAGAAGTCGTGCTGGTTCAGTGGCAGGGTGTGCTGAAGTTCTGTGGGTGAAGTTGAGATTTTGCTGGGTTGTCAAGTACACGGCGTAGAATGAGGCAGGCAGTTTCTTTCCTGGGTGGATTTTAGGAATAGCAATGGACCCCTGACGTCAAGGCGCTGCTTGTGTCCACAGCTTGAACTACTTGAGATTTTAAACAAAGTACTATTAAACAACAAGTACCGGAATGCTTGTTTTTACAATGAGAGCATTACCTGCATGTTTTGAACTTTCTATCAGTTGCTTGAGGAGAAAGTACACCTTGGAAATCCTTCTTTAGTTGGATGGATTAGAAATTCCATTGTCAGCCTTAATTGTCTCACAAACAATTGTTTTAAACAATGGTTTTAAAACCATTCCCTTTGAGAACTGGGTGGTTTTTTTTATAGTGAACTTCAGCTTACCCTACATGTTGTGAATGCTGCGTGAACTGTAACCTTGAAACGGCACTTGGGGCGAGAAGGAATTGAGTCTTGTCTCTTAGAGTTCTTTTAGCAAAGGCAGAAAGAGGATTGGCTTCTTTCAGAGTTGGAGGCTTCTTGATGCTTAGCTTGTACGATCTTCTGTCTCTTTAGGCAAAAATTTTCGTTTACAAGTGTGATATGACTGCTTTAACTTGCTTCTACTTTGTTGCCTGTAGATGACGATACGCGTTTGTCAAGACCTTTCTACAATTATCCTCTGATTGAGAGCTACTATACTGGTCACCGACAGAAACTTGAGCGTTTATCAAGGTAAGAGCTAGAGGAAGACTCTAGAACACTTCCACGGCAAATTCAGAAGTGGAAGGGAATGGCTTTTATCTCAACAGTTGCATGGGCTATGCGTAATGCCGCTGCCAGCAATACTCTTGACTTCAGTGACACGTGTGTTCTGTTGAACAGAGAGGTTACTTTCCTGTGTTAAAACGTTGCTATCTACCTCTGCTTAGTACCACTGGTTGGTATCATCATTTTTCGGGAGTCTACTTTATTCATTGGCTAATGTGTATAATTTCTGACTACTGAAAAAGGCCATGTGATTAGGACAGGATCAGTCACCTCCAGTTCAGCAAAGCAGGGTGTTCACAGAACAATTGTTTTGGAAGCAGAAGAAAGCGTGTTTTTTAAAAAACAATCATCTCCGTCCTTGACTGGTAATAGAGGGTCATAACTGTATTGGCCTAATAAAAAGGAAAGCCGTTACACCGGGAGGCTGGAATTAGTGTTTAACTCTGTCCAAATCCTTGCTACCTTTTGTTCCAGAGGAAAATGGGACTCGGACTGCTTGATGGTTGATGGAATGGTTTCCCAGTTAGGAGACCAAGTGGAGAAGCTGTGGCGGAGAGATGCAGGAGGAACTGGGAAATACCCGCCTGCCAGTTTGCATGTGAGTGTCCTGTTCACTGAGAACAACAACAAACGGCCGCCCTCCCCGCCAAACCCCACCCAAAAGCCAATGATTTAGGGAAGACAGGCGTTTTTTCAGAACTGTTAATTTTTCATTTCAGGCACTGCTGGATCTCTATTTGCTAGAAAACATTGAAGAAAACTGCAAACACGCAATTGTATCCTTTCTAGTTATTTTTATTACACCTCCAGGGGATGCACATAAATGTTCTTCAGTGTTGGTCACCGACCTGTTTCATGACATTTTTTCATTTATGCTTCAAAGACGATGCAAGTGAAAACATTTAGTTTAGCATTAAGTTGTAGACAGAAGCGCTGTTTTATTTCTTTGTACTGTGGATTTTTGATGACTTTTTTCTTAAACGTTTTGTTGCAAAAGTCTTCTCCGATAGGGAGAAAACAGTTTTAGTAATAAGGGTTGAAGATATAAAATGTCCTTAGTTTTTCTCCAAATTTAAACACCGTTTAAAATTGTCTAAAACACCCATGATGGGTTATAAAACAATTTCTGTTTCAGAGCAAAAGGATTTCTAAGAGTGGTTTACCAGTACCGGATTTTTGCTGAAATCACGGGTTTTCCAGCGCAGCTCACGGTGCTTGCTTTGGTTCCGTTGAAAGTGCAGGCACACGGAATAAGCAACAGGGAGAAGAGAAAAGTCATGGGGCAGAAACTTAATTTTTAAGCTGCTGAAATACACAGCCTTGCTTTTGCTGTTTGTTGCCTAACCCGCGAGGGGAGCCTAGAGAGCAAGGGGCTTAGAAACGCTTATAGCCCGGAGCTGTCTTGTTAGATGATGTCCCTAAAAACGGACGTCAGAAAGAGAAAATGACGCTACCAATGAGTGACCCGCATACTGGTTTAAATCCAGTTTTAAGCATTCGGAGCTGAGCTGTCCTGTAAGGATGCCACAATTTACACTGTTTTATAGACGCTGGACATGAGGGAAAAACCCAACTGTGGAATTTATTTGCTGTAATAATTGAGCGTTGGATGCTCCAATGTTTTGAATGTATTTTCTGCTTCCTACCACTTTTATATTCTTACTTCATTATGGTTTTCTAAAGGTAATGTGATAAACTTTTGGTCTTACAAACTGATTAGCCTTAATGAGATACCTGATGTCAGACAATTTACTTGCTGCTGGATATCAAGCGTTCCTTTCCGAGTGAGACAGAGACTTCAGTCGACTCCTTCGCAACTGCCTTTGGCATCCCCTGGGGACTTGTTAAGCTTGTTGAAGGTTGTTGGCTTCTAGATCACAATGATTACGAAGTAAGTATGGTAGAGTTGAGTTAGACATACATTGCAGTACAAAGCTATAACCTAGAAAATGATTTTAAAACCCGATCTCTAACTTGTACAGAATTCACTGGCCCTGCTCTTTCATCCCGCTACAATCAAAACCGCGTCATGGCAGCACAAGAGAATTATTCAGTCCCTCCTGTGCCAAGGGGAGCATGGGCAAGCCCTCAGATACATCCAGCTGATGAGGCCACCCACGGCAAGCAGCGGGGAAGTGCAGCTTCTCCTCACTGTGTTGCTCTCCAATAGGTAAAGAAATATACCCCACCATTTTGTCACGCAAATCTTGTGAAAATGGAGAACAAAGAATAGAAATCATCATCCCCTAAGTTTCCTTTAAACTTTGAGTACAAGACTCTTGGGGCATCTCTTTGGTTATGCTATTAACATCCCTTTACGTCTGAAACATTAATTACAGGTGCATGGTGGAGGCTTGGGGTCTGTTGCACCAACATGCCGCTCAGGCAAACTTAGAAGACCTCTTAAAACACATGTACGAAATGTGCCGGGAGATGGGCCTGATGGAAGACTTGCTGAAGCTGCCTTTCACAGACACCGAACAAGTAAGTGGGAGCAAGGAAAAATGTTCATCGTCTCTTTGAAAAGAGAAAAGGCAGAGCCATAACAGATTTTTGGAATGATTTTTTTTTTCTCATAGGAGTGTTTGGAGAAGTTTTTAAGGACCAGTGCTGGTGTTCAGAATCAAGAATTCCTTTTAGTCTACCATCTGCAGCGTGCCAACTACATTGCAGCCCTAGAGCTGAATCAATCCATGAATGTCAATCTTATGGTAAGCGTGAAAGTTCTGTTCTGTCAAGCGTGCAAGTTTCTGCTGGGTGTTACTAACTGGTTTGGATAGTACTCAATAAAAATCCTGCTTTGTTTTTTTCATACCAGTCTTTGAAACACTCGGAACAAGTTTCTACACCTTTGGTTACAGCTGAAGCTAAATGTTGACCAATATACGTCACTACTCCAAAGCTACTCTATGAAGCTATAAATTAAATGTTACACACCACTGTTGACCCCACTGAGAACAGTTTGTTTGCATCTGAGGAATAAACATGTATCTTTCCCATCAGCCAGTCTTACCATTCCGTTATTGAGATACGTATGTTATGCGTGGCTTAGATTACTGGAAGTTGTTGGTGTCACTCCTTCCTGTGGGATGACGAGTAGGTTGTATGTCATCGCTTGTGTCTTGCACGCAACTGTATTTTTCTAGCTGAGAGCAGGCTAGATGCCAATCCACAGGTTAAATTTCTGTGGGTTTTCTTTGTTTTTTTAATTTCTGCGAGTTATAGCGTGCTCTCCGATTCACAACTTTCATTTCACGGCTTTTATGACAAAAATTCTTGTCTAACCTCTATTTCTCAAAATAGCCAGATTACATTTTGTGTTACATGAACTTGTGTTCTGGATTTGTGACGCGTTTGCTGTTTTCTGGAATCATAGTTTTCCAGTGACTCAAACTTCTAAGGTGGTTTGGAAGTCGTAGGTCCTGCATTTGAAAACTGTCATGCGGCCAGGTGGTGTGCGTAGGTCGCTTTTTCTTGCTTGTTTTAATCTTCACATCATGTTGTCCAGGGTAATTTCCAGTTGTCCCGTATATTCAGGGCACTGGCGTTTCAGGAAGAACAAGGGAAAGCCTGCTATGTAGTAAGTCGTTTGCAAATTGCAGGTGATATCAGAAAATTGCAGGTGATAACAGGTGTTATCAGAAGAAGGTTCTGCAGAGTGCCAGCATTGTTTTAACTTCAAGTTGTAGGCTCTGTTGCTATTCCAGTCTTCCTTCCACTTTGCTAAAAGTACCAGGTGAAATCGGTGTGTGCGGATGGGTAGAACTTGCCGCTGTTCTGTGCAGTGGAGGTGTTTTCCCACACCCGTAGAGGAAATCTGCTCACTAATGCGAAATAGCACGGAGAGGTCTGTGCAAGGAACTTCTTGTAATTAGTTAAGCTTTTGCTTTCCGCTTTTCCTTCATCAGAACGACGGCGATCATCGCTTGACCGACAGAGCAGTTGCCAGAAATTCTCTATTAGCCCAATATGGCAAGATCCTTCCACGAATTGAAAGGCAGCTGGCCGTAGAGAAAGCCAAGCTTTACCATTTGCCTGCACTGGCCTCAAGAGAAGGTAACTTTTAGCGGGGGGAAATAGAGGGGAGAATTCCCTGTCACTTGGATGACACCAGGCTGAAATTTTTCCCCTCTTGCTTTCCAGTCTCAAGACCAAAGCCATTAACTCCAGTAAGAAAACAAGCTAAAGCAGGAAATGTGCGTCGAAGACCAAATTTTCTGGCGAAAATATTGTCCAGAATTAAAGAATCCTGGGCAGGAATGAAGGAGAAAACCGGTTTCTCACAAGGTGGATTTTAAAGATGCTGTCGTTTTTATAGCTGCTAAACGTGCTGTTTCTTCAGCAGGATGTTTCTAAAATTGAGGATGTTTCTAAAATGGGACCTGTTGAGATCCAAACAGGAGAGCAAGCAGTTGGGTTTCAACAGCACCCGCCAGTCCCTCACTAGAGACAGGAACAAGAAGAGACCTTAGATGCATTCACTTATTCAGCTCGTCTCGGCTTTGGGATTTAGGACGACACTGTAGAGAAGACGGGGCTGGACTTGGGAATACGCAAATCCCTCATGGGAGTCAATGGAAAATTTGGGATGGGAAGAAGGCAGCAGGTCACAAAGCTTCCGCAGTCATTCCCGTAGCAGTGCAGTGAAGGTGTTTCTGCTTTCGTTATAACTGGTGGGTACTGATGTAGATGTAAGCGCCTGGTTTTGGCTTGTGGGCCCTCACTGAATTTAGGACAAACTGCTTACTGCTTTCTTGTTCGTAGATTTGTAAGCATAAAAGGAAAGTTTACGCAGACTAGTATTTCTTGACTTTAGTTTTGAAGCACGGCGTGTTGCTAATAATATATCGCTTTCGCAAGTTTTGACGAGGCGGGAGGCAAGAAAATAAGCTGATTCTATGGAGACTGCTGTTGAGGGGCTGCTTCCTTCTGCCGTTGTTGGCTAGCACTGCAACTTAGAGGGCTGGGCAAAGGTCTTTACACGTGGATTCAATTATCCCGACCATCCGAGTCCCTGGAAATAAGTAACGGTTACTGCTTTTGTTCTCCCCATAAAACCCCGAGTATCTTCACGTGGATCTAGAAGGAACGAATACTTGCTCAGCACAGGGAACGGGAAAAGACGAGGTGGAGCTATTTAGAATATACTGTGTTGTCTCAGGCAGTCCAAGCGATTTCTTGAAGTGCAGGGTTGAGCTGTCGGATGTGAGGGCTGGCCAGTTTGACAAAGTGTTGCCGACTGGAACTTTCAGCTTTTCTCTCATCGTTGCCTTTTACCCTGTTAGATGCAGAGTGGGTCGCCCTGTGGGCATTTGTCGTCAGTGCAGGAAGTACTGCAATGGGATGATTTCTGCCAGTTGTGGCTACAGCTCGCATTGTAAAACTGCTCACTTTGTCCAGGAGTGGTGGCAAATCGTAGTCAGGCACAGAAATACCAGAAACGGGGCACGCGATGGCGTACACTGAACACTCTCTTCTCTGTCCCTTAAACACAGAGGCTGTCATCGGTAGCAGAGAGTACACTGTATGTTTCTGACTTTACACCCAGCAGTGATCTGAAAGGAAAAGCGGCATTTCACTGTCCTCAGTTTCATCTGTGTGAGTGTGAAGTCAGTCTGTTTGGTAACGACTATTGCATTAACAGGCTTTTTTTTAACTGTAGGTGGTGGAAGATAGTGCGCTTAAGTCACCAACCTCAGAAGCAGCACCGGCAACACCAGGATAAAGTGAAGGACATCCATCGGGCGATCGTCCATGCAGCTAGGATTCTCCAGAGTCATAGTTAGCATGTTGTTTGACTGTCAATAAACATTGTTGAATGTGATGCAGCTGAAGGAGACGGAGAGCTTTTTACACCTCAGAGTAATTTTCAGAGACAAGCGTTGTAATAAGGAATGCCCCCCAGCCCTCCTCCTCTCGCTTAGCTTTTGTAGCTGAGCAGACGGCAGAGGGTATGGAACATCCCTTTGGTCAGTTTGGGTCAGCTGTCCTGGCTACGTGCCCTCCCAGGATCTTGTCTTTTTTCCTCCTGAGTCCTTTCTCAGACCCAGCCTTCGCACCGCACCCCTAGCAGCTCCCTCTGCATCTCCGGGATGATCAGTTCGCCCTCCTCTACGAGCAAAGGAACCCAGAATATCTTCCAGGATGGAGAACTCGAACCCCACGTGGACTGATGGAGTAAGGTGGGCTGTAGTTAGTGATTTTTCCAGTTAAAGGCTTTACAGACCGTGATTACACTTGCAGTTTTATAGAGTTTGCTCAAACTGCTTACGTTGAGAACTGGAACTGCAAATCAGAATGGCAGACTTGCATTTGGTCTTAAACGGCTATGTTAGGCCTTCTGTAACGTCACCTGCCTGCCTGCAGGAACACTCGGAATTAGGAGAATTTGAGATTTGAGGTTTGTGCGGTGATGTCATCCTGGGAGCTTCGTCCAGTTTTGTATAGACTGTATCTATTTCATTATTTCCCTTTTTATTTTATTTTTAGGATTTCACGAAAGCAGTTTAGTTTCTCCTAAGCTCGTAAATCTCTCTCTACCTCTCCTCCTCCTCTCCGTGTACGAGAGGTTGGGGGGGAGCATCTGTCGCCGGCCATTGGCCAATTCGGCCAAAACCACGACAGATTTATTGGCGCCCGACGTGGGGCACGAACGCAGCTCTGATAGATTGCCTGAATAGTTTGAATTCCAGCTTGTTCAGGGAGAACAGAGAGTTCACAGCATGTCGGTCTTACGTGAAATCTGGTATCGTGCCTTTAGAGAGCTTTGTATGAAGTTAATGGACGCAGTGGGGTTTAAGCGGTCAAATATATTGCATGGCCTGTTTCTCGTTTGTGCTTGGACGCGGTGGTCTAAGCGTGCCACGTTGGCGTGGGTTTGCCTTCAGAGGTATAAAATAATTGCTTGGATAACGGTTCTGCCTGCCTATCTTGGGCATCTCGTGATGGAGGCTTTTCCTAATTACACTTTCGGGATGGATTCTTTTCCTAATTACGCTCTTGGTCGTACCTGGGGAAAGTTGACTTTGCCCTTCGGTGATGATGCCAAAGCGACAGTAACAGAATCGGGATGAGAAACCTTCGGGCCGTTTCGAGAGTGAAGGTTACTTTCATTCGTACGTGATCCTGTTGTCGGTTTTCCCGAGTGTGTTGCAGGGCTGGTTTATTGTTAAATATCGGTGCAGGAGTGAGTATGATGTGACATGTGATGTTGCTACTCAGACCCCGGGGCCAAAGCCAAAGACAGCAGAAACTCGGGCAGCCCTGCCACCGAAAGCTGCAGTAGGAATTCAGACAACCCCCCCACGGAAAGCTACAGCAGAAACTCAAACAACTCAGGTGACTGCCCAAGCCGCAACACAGGCACAAACAACGCCACCGGCCCCGACACCAGCCCGAGCGGCATCGGCTGCCCCCCACCGGCCCCGGCATCGGCCAGGCCCACGGCGGCTGCGCCGCCCAGAGGCCCCGGCGAAAGCCACACCTCCGCCCATACAGGCCAAAGCCACGGCCCGGCCGTAGGGACACCGCCGCCAGCGGCATGGGCTGCCCCCACACGGGCCCCGGCAAACGCCACGGCTCCGGCCCGGAGGCGGTGGAGAAAATGACTAAGACAATAGCTGAGCAAAATGAGAAAAGTGCTAAACTTCTTCATGAAATGCTTGAAAAAGTGTCTGAGAAGGGGAAAGAATCCCACTCTTCCCCTGAACAGAGCCAGGTTGCAGTCATTAAGAAACAACGGTAGCCAGTTACGAAATCTTCATGGAAGCGTTCCAGCTATAGTGCATCCACAGAATGAATATTTTCAAAAGGCCAACTTAGGGACACGACTAAGTGGAGAATTGGAAGTGGTCCCAGCGCAGAAATGTAGATACGTTTTCTTCTGGCATGGGACTTACATGCCTCGTGCAACTTGAAATGGGATTACTCTTGCCTCAGAGGCAGTGATTTGGGAAATTAAGTGTGAAATGTAGAGAAATAATTACAAAAAGGAAATGCCTGTAACTTCTTCCTGGGCCTGATACATCACCTGAACAGCTGAGGGCTTACCCATATTTCTTGTTGATTGAATGTTTTTGTGCTGTGTCATGTCAGATTTCTCGAACGCAGCATGATCTTGTCCCCATTGATTTATCTGTTTTCCTCTTTTAAATCGTGTCTCTTAACAGGTTGCCTGATTTGATGGTCCATCCCGTTCCTTCATGTTCTGCAGCACAGTCACCATGCAGAGCTTCCACATCGTTCATGCCATCCAGCCCACCGAGATCAAATATGCATGGTTCCATCTCACAAAATAATTTTTCAGGAGGCTCAGAGCTGAATTTACTTACCACTCCTCCTGTGGTTAAGGTTTGTATTAAAAAAACCAACGCAACACACCAGTGACAACCAACCAAACCAAAAGCTTGTAGACATAAAAAGCACGGGGCTTTTTTATCGTTAAGGTTTTCGTACCTTTGGAAAAAGAGCAGTGCAGAGGCTAAACATCCTCCCTGCTGGTACAAACTCGGTTTGTAATTTAAACTCTTACTTTTGACAAGGGAAGCCTTCTGTTTCGAACATTTAATGGGTTTTAAATTAAGTGCTTTTATTTCTTTTCCTAGAGAGCTAAAGTTTTGGCCACATCTGCTTCTGGTGTTCCTGGGTTTACTCCTCGGTCTATTCTCAGATCCAACCTTCGCACCACTCCCCTAGCTACTCCCTCCGCGTCTCCGGGACGATCGGTCACTCCTCCTTTACGAGCAAAGAAACCTAGAGTATCATTCAGGGAGGAGAACTCGAACGCAGCATGGACTGTTGGGGTAAGTTGGGCTGCAGTGAGTGATTTTTTTTCCAGTTAAAGTCTTTATAGACTGTGTTTGGATTTGGATTTTTATAGAGTTTGCCTGCCTCCTTAAATTGAGAACTGGAATTGCAAATCAGAATGGCAGACTTGAATTTGGCCCAACACTGTAGAGAAGATGGTTCTAAACTTGGGAAACTTAGGGCAAACTGCTTACTGCTTTCTTGTTCGTAGATTTGTAAGTGTAAAAGGAAAGCTTATGCAGACTGGTATTTCTTGGATTTAGTTTTGAAGCATGGCGTGTTGCTATAATATGATGCTTTAGCAACTTTTGACAAAGCAGGAGGCAAGAAAATGAGCAGGTTCTATGGAGACTGGAAACTGCTGTTGAGGGGCTTCTTCCTTCTGCCGGTGTTGGCTAGCTCTACAACTTAGAGGGCTGGGAAAAGATCTTTACACGTGGATTAAATTAGCTTGACCATCTGAGTCCCTGGAAATACGTAACAGATACTGCCTTTGTTCGCACCATAAAAACACGAGGTGGAGCTATTTAGAATATGCTGTGTTGTCTCAGGCAATCCAAGTGGCTCCTTAGAGTGCAGGGTTGAGCTGTGGGATGTGAGAGCTGGCCAGTTTGACAAAGTGTTGCCGACTGGAACTTTCAGCTTTTCTCTCATCGTTGCCTTTTACCCTGTTAGATGGTAAATGGAGCACGCGATGGCGTACACTGAACACTCTCTTCTCTGTCCCTTAAACACAGAAGCTGTCGTGTGTAGCAGAGAGTACACTGTATGTTTCTAACGTCACACCCAGCAGTGATCTGAAAGGAAAAGCAGCATTTCACTGTCCTTGGTTTCATCTGGGTCAGTTTGAAGTCGGTCTCTTTGGTAATGACTATTGCATGAACAGGCTTTTTTTTAACTTTCGGTGATTGAAGATAGTGTGGTTAATAAGTGTTGCTTTGCCTTCAAGAAAAGGCACAGTGGCTTTCCTTAAACGTACTGGGTGTGTTATCTGTTGATTTCTGAATTTCAGCTTTTAGGTTGGTGTGAGAGTTTGAGATGGAAGGTTTGTTTTTGTGGAGGGAAACTGTAATGCTTTCGGCAATACCTTTGTCATGACTTGTTCATGAAAGAAACCTTCATCTGTGTTCTGTAGAAGTGTAAGAACTTGTGAATAGGTAATGGTTTTGTTGCCTTAACGTAGGAGCTTCCGAGTAAAGAGGAAGAGGATGCCAAATACACAGAGTCTGTGCGAAAGCAAAAATTGAAGAGAGGTAGAACTGCAAAATCAAAAATGAAGAAAGCAAGCAAGTATGAAAAGCTTTTTGAACGCTTACTTGCATTCCTTTATTTTGGTAGCAATTCAGCTTTTGGCCACCTCACTCGCTCTTCCTCACTTGGCGGTACAGTTCTGCTCTGACTTTGCGAGCCTGTCCAGCTTGCTGGTCTCCTGGGCACCGTTTTCCCCACTTCACGGTTCAGTTTTCTATTGGAACCAGAAGAGGGAGGGGCTAGGAAAGGCCAAGTGGGTGCTACTCTTTGCAATGATGGCGTGCTCTCCTGTCATTCCACCTTACGAAACCACGCTCTTACGGTCTTTAGTTCCCCATAGAAGGCAGGAGTGGGTCAGACAACGAGTAAAGAGAACGTCTTGTTTCTGGCCGTGTTTTCCGGTTCCTTCTGGAAAACCGTCTGGGGAGAGTTGCCTCTTAAAATCAGGGCGTGGGGGCGCTCAAAAAGCTCACGCGAATACTGAGTGACAATGCTTGGGACAGTCTGGTAAGGAACGAAAGCAAAAGGAAGCTTGTTTCTGTATGTTTTCTGCCTTGACCCTATCTTCGAAGAAGTCCATAAATAATTCTTTGGCATCGATTTTGTAATTCCAACATTGCAAAACGTTTTCCTCGACTGAATACTGTTGGTAATCAAAAAATCAATTTGATACTTCTCTTTCTTTTCAGGACCACAAGAAAAGGAGGCTCTTGGTCACCTCCACCAGTGGAAATAAAATTCGTCTCTCCTTTTGGAAGTGCACTGGATAAAGCCATGGATCGTATTGCAAGAATATGCCCAGTGTGCAGATATGTCTGAGGATAACCGAGCAGTTTAATCCCCCATCAGAACTTCCCCTCGTGGAACACTACTCTCAGGCTTGTTATTTCAATAAAATTGTTTGCTGCAATTTCATCAGTTCCCATGTAACCACTCGTAAATAGCTTTGTTGTTGATTTCTGGTGGGGAAAACAAGCTACAGGCAGAAACCAATCCATAGTGTCTCACGAGTCGTTTACTTCTTATCCGTAGTCTTACTGGTACAGAACAGGTTTCTTTTTGGCGTTGGTGAACTTAATACTGCGAAGCTTAAAGCTTGATGCCGGTGTCTGCCAAGTAGCGAAGGGTTGTTACAAATCTGCTGAGCCGGGGCTTCGTCCTTGCTGGCGGCAGGAGCCCGGCCTGGTGCACCCCAGACCTGGGGGTGTCTCTGTCCCAGACCCTTGGATGTGGCTGCTGCTTTCCCGTTTGCAGGTCAGGCCAGTAGCAAGGCTGAGGGTGCACCACACACATGCACGACAGCAACGCGGATGGCTACGCAGGCTGCCAGAGACGGGGCCGTGCCTTTACCACCTGCCATCTTGCACTGGGGCAGCTCACAGAAAGCCGCCTCTCTGGCTTGTTGCAGTTGAAGCTCACGAGTGACACCAGGGGCATGCTGTCACTCTGCAGGTTCCCCCACGCAGCCACATTTGCAGAGCCCCAGAGGATCAGCAGAGCCTTGAGCCCAGCTGTCGTCTGTGCCCCAATTCTGGGCTCCGTCTCTGACCTCTGGCTGAGACACCGCATCTTTCCAGAGATGGCTTTTCCTCCTGCTCACTGGCTAGCCCACCCTGAGGTCTGCTAGCGGTTTCCTCGTGCACATTTGGCTAGGGGAAAATACAACAAAAATACAATAAAATGGTGTATTGAAACGTATGTTACGATGGAGTTTAAAAAGTCTTCTCTGATAAGAGAAAACAGTTTTAGTAGGAAATGTTGAAGATATAAAATCCCTTAGTTTCTCTCAAAGTTTAAACACCGTTTTAAATTTTTTAAAACCCTCCTATCTGTAGCAAATGGCTTCTTACTAGAATGATGTGGTGAAATATCCTGTTTCAGAGCAAAAGGATTTCTAAGAGTGGTTTACCAGTACCGGATTTTTGCTGAAATCACGGGTTTTCCAGTGCAGCTCACGGTGCTTGCTTTGGTTCCGTTGAAAGTGCAGGCACACGGAATAAGCAACAGGGAGAAGAGAAAAGTCATGGGGCAGAAACTTAATGTTTAAGCTGCTGAAATACAGAGCCTAGCTTTTGCTGTTTGTTGCCTGTCTGTTTTACCTTCTAATTACTTCTTGTCTTTACAGAACACTTTCAACGTGCTGGAAATCTATAATGACCAGGTAATGAGGTCGCTTTGCTTCCGTATTAACAAATCTTAGTTTTCTGTGTACATTGATTTCTTTTTTGCTCATTGTAATTTGAAAATCATCCTTTATGCTCTCTTAACGTGACCCTTCTGGGCATGTTGGCTGAAGTGTGTGGGTGCTGCCTGGACCTAAGAGCATCGTTTTGCTGCTTGAGCCACCCGGCTGCTCTGCCGTAACACTGGCCAAGCTGTTTCATCTCTTGTAGTACATTCCTTCTTTCTCTTTTCTGGGTTGTCCTCCTTTTTTGAAGAAAAAAGGGGGTTAAGAAGGAAGATCCGAGGGCTGGAGCACCTCTCCTACGAAGACAGGCTGAGAGAGTTGGGGTTCTTCAGCCTGCAGAAGAGAAGGCTCTGGGGAGATCTTATAGCAGCCTTCCAGTACCTAAAGGGGGCCTACAGGAAGGATGGGGAGGGACTCTTTATCAGGGAGTGTAGCGATAGGATGAGGGGTAACGGTTTACAGCTGAAGGAGGGTAGATTTAGATTAGATATCAAGCAGAAATTCTTTACTGTCAGGGTGGTGAGGCACTGGAACAGGTTGCCCAGGGAAGCTGTGGATGCCCCTTCCCTGGAAGTGTTCAAGGCCAGACTGGATGGGGCTTTGAGCAGCCTGGCCTAGTGGGAGGTGTCCCTGACCAGGGCAGGGGGGTTGGAACTACATGATCTTTAAGGTCCCTTCCAACCCAAACCATTCTATGATTCTAAAAGATTCGTACCACTATTAATGCATCACTCAAATGGAGACCATTTCTGTTTTCAGAACAGAAACGTGGCTGACACAAAATCGATCTCTCGCTTTCTACGTTAGAGATTGAAACCCCGCTTCTTTTGCAAGAGTTCTCTGCATATTTGGAAAAATTTAACTAAATAGAGCTAAATGCAGCTATAAAACTATAAGCACCTGTTTTATATAAACGCCGTGTTCTTTACATAAAGCGAGGCAGTATTATAAAACAAGTAGTTTTGTTTCCTGTAATCTGCGATTACTGTTGGTCCTGTGCACCAGATGTTGCATTCCTAAATAAGATGAAACCCCCACAGCGTCCTCTTTGTCTCGGGTGAATTAACTGTATACTCCAGCACCTTTGAAGAGGTAGTTTTTCTTAAAGCAAGTACTATCAAATGAAAGATGGAAGAATACAAATAGAAAACGTGCACATGCGAAAATGTTGACTGTAAATGCTGACAGTCTTCAAACAGCTTACCTGAGTTTCTTCAAATGCTAACTTTCTTACTGTTTTGAACAAATTTAAGGACAGATTCTTCAACTGTTACTTGTACCAATACCATCGACGTGGTTTTGAGGTTTTTTTTTGCGTTGGCGCTAGCGTAAGGCAGAGTTACCAGGATTTGAGCACCTTCGGTATTCACTTTGACAAAAACCAACTCTGTCTTCTCATCTGTCTGTCTCTCTTTCTCCTAAATTGCTAACCTGCTAAAAAGAGTTAGTTTATAGCCAGATTGCTAAGACACTAGGATTCTTCTTTTACGTTTAAGGACTTTATGGTCATCTTTTCCATGTTAATCCCTATCTCATTTTTGGTAGGGTTTAAAACTAATTTTAAAAACCTCCTTCAAAATCCAATGGCAGGTAATACGTTTGATACGCTCACAGACAGCAGCCGAGACTCCAGCAGACCTCTGTTACGAAGGAACTCTGTCAACCTGACGATACGCTGAAAGGCACACTTTCATAGTTTTTCCCGCTCTGGTCTCGGTGCCAATTGCGGTCAGGTGCTGGGCAAAATGAGAAGAGATACCAGCTCAAAGTGACTGACAGCTGAGGAGGAAGGAAAGGGTGAATGTGCCAATAAGGGAGGGCAGCATATTAAGGGCTTATTCTGTATTCTTATTAACGCACAGCGTATATTTTGACAGCTAAGTTATGTGACGGAGGTAGCTCTTTTTCCTGAGAATTCTGGGTCTCTCTCGTGTGCGTGACTTAATTCAGCTCCTTTCCTTCCCTTTCTCTCCCGGCAATGCAGCACAGAGTTGAAACGTAGAGCGTACAGATGACCCCTGCTGCCAGGCGTTGGTTGTCTCTGCTTCCCGATGCCGGATCCCAGCGACAGTGCCACACAGAGCTATTCCTTCCTGCCCAGGAGCAGTTTGCTTCCCGGCCACTTCCCCAGTCCCTCATCTCCTTCTGCAAGAGGAGGTTCCCTCTCTCCTCCTGGCCTTTCTGGGGCTCAGAACTGAAAACGGCCCTCTTTGCAGTCCTTCCAGACAGGCTTTCGCTGGGACTCCAGCACTAATTATTCCTTCTTATTCCAGCTCCCCTGAAAAGAGCTCAGGCACTTAGATGTCTGCTGTCCCAACGCGGTTCATGGCTCAGTGACCGCGTGGCTGCAGCTGCCTGGCTACGAGGAGATATCAGGAGCAGAAGATTTAACGTTTCCCGCACCAGTTCAGTCCTGCAAAGAGCTGAATTGCTTTCACGTGCCGATGAACGCAGACCCCTTGTTGTGTCTGAATTAGGACTCCATCTGACCCGGAGATGAGGCCCATGTGAACCAAGACCCCCAGAAGCCTTGTCTGGGGTGGGCGCTCCCTGACAGCGGCTGCTCTCCCCTTACTGCCTGCTGGCCAGCTGGTGCTCTGCTCGGTTAAGGCATCTTAGCAGCACCGCTGCATTTCTGCCTGGCGATACAGGAGTAGTACTTAATAGCTGTGACTTGGGATTTTTTTTCAAAGGTGTTCTGTTTGGTTTTTTTCTCCACAGACACATTGGTTTTAAAAACTTGAGAAGAAAAGAAGACAGCTCTGCCTTTGAGAAATGGTCCCTGTCCTCATCTGCAGCACTGGCGTGGGCACATCCAGTTGCTCAGAGTCAGTTCCCTTATCAAGTGCTGATCAAGACAAAAGCCCAAACCCAGTGTAAGTAAGGCTATTGCAGGCAGGAGGGAGAAGAGTTTCTGCTGGCTGGGAATGAGTGGCGGATCCGGAGCACACAGGCCACGTGGGAGTCCCGTCCGGAGGAAGCCTGGAAGGAGTGGGAGCACCAGCACATTGCTGTGGCTCAGGCGAGTTTCCCAGTAACGGGCATTGCGGCCAGATCCATTAACCTCTGGTCTTCTGAGTCTGATGTTTTCCCCTTTTTGTCATCTTTAAGATTTGTTACTCACGCCCCTCTCTGCCCTTCCTTAATAAACCGTGACTCCAGGTCTGGAACTTCTGCCAATAGAAAGGAAGCGTGGCGTCAGTCTTTCAGATCTAATAATTGCTTCCTGATCATGTTTGATAAAATGATGGGGGTTTGATAAAAATTAGGGACTTAATTCCGTCGGGAATGCTGAGCCCTGTGTGGGGTGTATGGCTAACCGGGGTCGTTCAGGTGCTCCCTCTGGATGGTTGTATCGGTCTTGGCTGGCAGCTGGCACAGGCGTTTGGGCACACAGTACCGTACCCTGTTCTGCTGAGGACAGCTTCTTGTTCACCTGCTGCATCAACTGGTTTTCCTGCATTGATCTGCCTGGGGTTTGCTTTGTTAAGACAGTGAAACGAACATAATCAGGCTTCTGTTAATTTTGTGCCTTCTACCTAGGAAGCTGTCGGATACAGTTTTAGAGAACTAATGGTGACAAGGCTTTGCTGGTGTGGTATTGCTTGACTTGTGTGGTGGAGAGAAGCCTTAAATTGGCAGGAGAGAGTCACCAACAAGCCGGGCCTGTTGCACGTGTTGCAAATGCATTTGCAGTTGGGCTTGTCAGGTTGCTCTTTGTCAAAGTATGTTTCAGAATGAGATACGCAAAAGCCGCCTGGACACGGTCGTGGGCAGCCTGCTGTAGGTGACCCTGCCTGAGCAGGGGGGCTGGACCAGAGGACCTCCAGTGATTCTGGAAGGCCTTTCTCTTCATTGTGATGCTGGGATTCTGGAATTCGTGCTGGGATTCTGGAATTCGTGCTGGGAGAGGCGAGCGGTGTGGTGTGCTGGGAGTGCCTTGCTCACCACTGTCTCCCTGTGCTGGGAAGGCTGCGTGTATGTTCTGTCCTGAGACACTCAGCGCCTACGTCTGTCTGTCCAGGTGCACCGAGCAAGGTAAAAAAGAGCGTAAGGTCAGAAGTGCCTTTGGGAACCGCTGCGAGCTTCGCCACGGTAGACGGGGACTGCAACTCTTGAACGGAAGTATAGTCGTGTTAGGGAATAACCGCAGGAGGTAGCTGGGTAAAGTGGCTCCAGCGTCAAGTTCTGATCTGTGTTGGTTTTGTTTGTTTTTTCATGGAGAGGGATGTCACATCTGTGGTCTGCATCAGACACAGGGTCTTCGCTGTTGGGGGCTGTTGGGGTAGAGAGCTGAAATTCTTTCCTCGTCTCACCTTCTGCTGTAGCTTTGTGCTTGTGGAGCATCTGCACAAACTCGGCAAGACAATCTGTAGGCTGCACTTGAGTGAAATAAGGCCGATTGTAGGATTCTGGTACAGACCGTCTCTGTCACGCTGGTGGCTTTTTAGACTACAGCTTAGGGCTTGGATGAAATGTAGGGTTTTTGCCTAAACCGCCGGGAGCGGGGAGGCTTTCTGCCTAAGCGGGAAAGACCTGACCCGGTGGTACTCCCTAAATCACCTGCTCACTCACTCGCTAAATCCTCTTTCTGCAGGAGTAAAATCCGGCAAAGTGCAAATTCACTGAACCTGACGACTACGAGAGTGCAGAAAGTGACTTTTCCATCTGCTGCTCCTCCAGTGCTTGTGAGTTGCTTCCTGTTTCTCTGGGGAAAATGTCATGGAACCAGTCATTAACAACAATTCAAAAATTGGTATAACTTTTATAAACCCTTTTATAACCCTTCCCTGAAATCACTTTAGCTTCCACCTCTGGCGGAGTGAAAGAACGACGCCTGTCAGCTGCAGCCTTTCCCAGAGAGCTAGGGAGTCTCTCCGTGCAAGAGGGAGTTAAAAGTTGCCTTAAAAGATGCCTGACTGTGTCCTGGGTGGTGTCCTTTCTAAAAGTGAAGGGGTTTTTAGCCCTCCCTGCAAACTGAGTGTGCCGTTTCACCCGGGTATGAGCTAGCAGCCCGGGCTGACTGCCACAAAAAGGAGATGGACAAATTCCCTCTCCTTCTTCCCGATGCGTGGTCCTGCCTCCTTCCTTGTGCCACCTCTTATGCTTGCTGGTTGTCTCTGCAAGGCAGTTGAGCTCTCGAAGCTGGTGGAACACCACCTGCTTTTCTGGGTGAGTTTCCTGCCTGCTCAGGGAGTGAACTTGGCTCCTAAAGTGCTCTAAGGCACTGTTAAGGCAGTGCGAGGTGAGCCACAGGAGTACGGTAGTAGAACAAAGGAGCAGATGGAGAGATGGGAGGCGGCGGCAAGTCCTCTCTTTTGGTGGCAGGGAAGTCAGCATGTTTTGTGAAACCATCTCTTCAGCTGCGGCTGGCCATATTTTTAGCTTTTTCGTCAGTAAGCCCATTGCATTGTTGGCCCTTGAAACGGATTTTCAGGTACTACCGTCAGTCAAAACTGACGTCCCTGAACCCTGACTTGGCTGAATGTGATTCTGCTTGAACATGTAATTTCTCCATGTTTATTCTTCTTGGAGCTTTTTAATGCAAAAATCTATCCTCAGCCTGTGACTCGTGGTACGCTCCTTTCTTTGGAAATAGTTTGGAAGTCATAAGTACCTAAGGTGAAGACCAATGGTAATTTTGGCTGCTAGAAGACAACTGACAATAAGTAACAAAGGGTAAAGTACGAAATCAAGGGAAAGGACAAATGGAAAGTTGTACCTGTTACTGAGAAGCTTTTTAAAATCTGATTTTTCTCAGCTCCCATCTTCCTAACCTGTGTGAGTAGACTTGAACTCAGTGTATTGGGCTTTTTCCTGTTATTTCTCTGTTGATACGTCTGGGTCACTTTTTGTTGGTGATCTCACAGGCATCAGAAAAGCAAAGGATTCTCCTTTTGCTCTGCTGGGAGAGCAAAAAGTCTCCCGAGTGCCATTATTTGCAAGGAAAAGAGCTAGAGGTGACGTCTAGGGGATTTTTCACTGCATACTGATGAAACTTCTGTCACTCTCAAGAATAGTTCTGGCTGACGTGAGTCTAGTTGTGCAATTTTTTCCTGTATTTACAGTGAAGAATGCGAGACCTAACAGCTGAGGTAACGAGCAGTCTGCTGCAGTTTCCAGAGGTGACTCTTCAGGCACTTGGGGAAGATGAGGGAACCCTCGGCTCGGTGCTGTGCGGGAGGTTTTCTGGAGGTGAGCATTTTCCTTTAAATTTGGTCTCGGTATAAAGTTGTTCTTGCCTGGAGGCTACCTGAAGCCTCAGGTCATCGTATCAGCTGTGTCAGGTTGGTGCTGTTAAGAGGCATCCTGTTTAGAGAGAGAGAACAAAAAGGGTGCTTCAGCGATGACAAATGCTAATATTAAAACGTGAGTATAGTTAAACTTTGAAGTGGACTTTCCAGGTGATGTGACAGTAGAGCTGGGTGCCTATCTGGAGGTCTAGGCTTCTGTTAAGACCAGGTAGAATCTATCTACCTGAGTGTAAATGCAGGGATTGAGCTCATACTTCCTTTGGGCTGGCAGTAGTTCAGTGAAACAAAATGCCTTCGATTCTTCCTCTACGCTCTAAGACTTGTATTCCCATATGCGTTTAGATCATTTCTAGCAAAACCAAGGCGAATATGGTATAAAGGCTGTCGATCAGGACCTTGTCATCTTTATCCCAAACAACCCAGATTCTTCGGTGCGGGAATGACAAGTACAAATGCAAAATAACAAGGTGGTTAATTTTAGGAGGGATTGCTTGGGGATTTCAACGGGTGATTTTGAATCATTGACTAGAATGAGGTAGGTCGGTCTTCCTCTGCTAGGTACGTTTATTGAAGGAAAGGGGCAGGCACTGTGATTTTTTTTCAGCTGTTTTCAGTCTTCCGTTGGACATTTGCTTCAGTCCTCTTTCTTTTCTCTCACAGGGAGAAACGGCCTGGCGTGGTTGGCACGTGGTCCTCACCTTGAGGTGGTGAACTGTGTGACAGGAGAGCGGCTCTCTGCGTACCGTTTCAGTGGAGTCAATGAACAGCCTCCCACTGTTCGTGTGGTGAAGGAGTTTTCCTGGGAGAAGAGAACTGGACTGCTGGTTGGGTTGGAAGACGCAGAGGGAAGTGTTCTCTGTCTGTACGACCTTGGACTCTCAAGAGTGGTTAAAGCAGTTGTTCTTCCCGGGAGGGTAGGTACTTTTTAATTGGAGAAACGAAGCTTTGATGTTGTTAGGTGCTGCGTAGGCCTGTTTTAGGACAAGCTTTGGAGCGTCTCTTTGTAGGAGGTATTTTTTCTATCGTGCGTTAACATCCTGTCACTTGAGAGTATCCAGTCAAGACGGTGTTGCTGTAAAATCTTGGGCTTAATGTGCCATTATTGTTTGAGTTTGCTGAGAGTAAACCAAGTTTTCTGGTTTTATTGTAGAGCACAGAGTTACCTGATTCTCTCCTTCCACAAAAAGGCATTGAAAAGCACCTTTTTTTGGCCCTAATTGCTTGATTTCCATCAGAAATACCGTCTTTAAAATGGCTCAGAATTCCATAGTTGTGCTGTAAATGACTTCGACACATTGCCTTGAAGCTCAGCCTAGCAAGCAGGCTGAGGAGAACACATTTTTCTGTTGACTTAGGAGAGGAAAAAAGAGCCTCTAGTGAGTTATCTGACAGATTGTTGGGAGGTCACCTTTCAGCCTGCAGTCCTTGAATCTCTGCTCTCTGACTAGTGTGTTTGTGTAGATGGGACACACTGGTGTAATGTTGCTGATGTTTTCTGTCTTCTGTAACCCAGAAACTCAAATGATGTGTGTCCCCTAGCCTCATTATCTTAATGTAAACAAGAATCGGTGGAAGTCAATAGAAGATCAAGATTCATTTTTATCATCTTAGAATCTGCAACAACTAACTAACTAACTTCTTAGCCAGCTTTCCATCAGCTGCTTTGGTTTGACTTGCTAGAATACAGGTGGAGTTTTGTTTGTTTGTAATGCTACAGTGTGATGACTAGTAGTAAGCATTCGTATTGGGGTCACTGAGAGAGAGAAATACGTGCAGCTTTAGCGCAGGAGTCTTTGTGTGCTCGTGTCTCTGCTCTAGCAGTCAGTGTTGTCCTGGGATGTGCTGCAACGTGTGCTGAAAGGTCTGTCTTCGCCTTGTGAGACAGTTGCGTGCAGACTGCTGGGCACGTGAAAGGGCAGTGTGCGCTTCCTCCTTTAGGTGGAGTCACCTTTTTATCTGAGAAGCTGCTGCTTTAGGCTGGCTTTTAACATTTTTCTCAACATTCGTGAAAGCGCTGGTGTGCATTTAAAGCTTCTTTTCCTTTATGTGGTTGTTACTTTTCTTCTAAATGCGGACTAGTGTGAATTTTACTAAGCTGGTCTCTCCCTTCAACGCTTTCTAAATACGTTTCACTCCCATGGAAATGGTGTGTCTCCCATGCAACTTGGCCGCTGCCTCGTCTGACTCTCGAGCCCTGATTTATCCTAACGCCCGTTTGTCAAAGAAGGCATAGACTGTATCGCGGTGCTGGTGGGCTGTGAGCGGTGGGAGACCTCGATGTAGTTGTGTTTGTCTGTCTTAAGCCCCTTGAATACGATAAAGTTTCTTGCGTATAACTGATTTTCTGTGTTTTCCTCCAGTTAATTACTGCGAAGTAGGAAATGGAAATTGCTAAGCTGTACTAATAGAATGCCCCATTTAAGTTGAAGTTAAGTCACTTACCCGCAGGAAATCTGGTAAATGGAAGGCAGTAACAGGTTTTTGTACGGGGCTTTTTGGTCTTTGTCTCTTTTCTTGATCTAATTGCAAACAATGCTTTGATGCTCCTGTATTTACTTTTTCTATTGAGCTTGTCAAAGAGCTCAAATAGTAACTTGTAGTTTTCCTGTAGGTAACCGCTATAGAACCCATAGCGAATCACGGAGGACCCAGCGTGAGCACTCAGCACCTCCATCAGAGTCTGCGATGGCTCTTTGGGGTGGCAGCAGTGGCTACAGATGCTGGCCATCTACTTCTGGTTGACCTTAGTTTGGATGATTGCTCCTGCACTCAGAATGATATCGAAGCATTGGGTAAGCCTGCAGTTTTTCCACATGAATTTAAACGCAAGAAAACTTCTGTCTTCTAACGAAACAGTATGCATCCCACTTTGAAGACCCTTGTGTCAGACATTTCTGACGACTGGTTACAGGTGGCAGTTTGACATCGTATAGTCCTGACCTGATTAAACCTGGGAGTGTCTGACTGCTCCTCGCAGTGTTGTAAATGCCCCCTCCCACCAAGATCCCTGTGCCACTATGATTCTTGCCAGAGAGGTGTAGGAATTTTGCCACGTGAGCCGGTGCGGCCGCCTGGTAGGAAGTTGTGTTGGAGGAGCCCTGTTTCCCGGGAATGCTCTTCTGCTTGTGTTAATTGACTTGGGGCAAATTTTGGGCTTGTTTTTTAAAATAAACCCCACTTACCAACACCCATGCATTTGGATGAATGAAATCTCGAATAGGTGTACTCAGATTGCATACACCGTTTTGGCTATTACAACAGCAGCTTCAGCAATTGGTGCCACTTCAAACACGAGGTGCCACTTCAAATTGCATCACGAGGCCCAAACTCCTGCTTTTCAGAGTCCAGGAAGAATTTGGTTACGTTTTTACCTAGCTTTCAAACGTGAGTGAGAATACTTGTCTGATCCGGGAGTTCTTATGTTCTTTGAAGACATAAATAATGGCAATGGTAAAAAAAAGTGTTGCATAAATGGCTATTTTGCCTGGCACGGTAGCATTAGATGATAGGGGTTGTCACATCAGTGCCTAAAATGCAGCCTAAATGGCATAACGTATTCATTTATTGCTTGGTTTTGTGTGTGTAGATCTAGAAGTTGTCACTAAAAATCCTGCTGAAGTTGCACAAAGAAGAGAAACTGCGACCAGCGAAGGGAGGTGTCTCTGTTTTCAACTACAAAATGCTTCCGGAACAGCAGTATCAGCCCTGTGCTACATAAGCAGAAGCAACCAGCTCGTTGTGGGTTTCTCAGATGGCTACCTGTCGCTCTGGAATATGAAAACTTTGAAGAGAGAGTAAGTAGGCCTTTACACTTGGCCATGCCTGGAGGTGTGGGGCTCTCGATTTGTTGCTTAAGGAAGTATGTGGATGTAAAGAGAACTTTTTCAGGGACTGAAATGAGTATGAGTATAATCTTGGCACGTTCAGAAATCCTCTTCTGACGTAACTTTTCAGTCATACCTGGATCAAGTGGTCCGCCTTCTCCCCAGTGGACTAGGATTGTTTTCCTTATTGTGCCTGTGGATTGAGGAGTTGTGGGAAGCATGCTTCCTGGGGTTTTCAGAACCGGTTACTGCAACTGGGGCATCCATTGAAAGGCTGAAGTATGTCAGTGATGTGATTTTGGTGCCGATATTCTCTAAAGTGTCCAGGGTGAAACTAGTGAGACATGAAAACTCAATAGCTGACCTGTGCCTGAAAAATGTATTCTTTCCTGCATGTCAGCTTTGGCCGAAGGAGCAATCTCACCTGAAATATTTGGCTAACTTCTGGTCGGGATTCCCTTCAGCAGATCTGCACTGACTCCCCAGAAGCTGTTGGATGCATAAATAGGCAGTGGAGGAATAATTAGGTGGCAAGAGTAGAGTGTGGAGGTACAAATAAGGTTCAGAAGTCAGGAAGAACAATGCTTGACGTAGTCCAAGAAACGAGAAACTACCTGTGTTTGGGCCACTAGGCTCACCTTTTGTTTTCTTTTTCGTTTTGCTTTTTTTTTCCCCTAAACCTGTAGGCACCACTCTCAGCTTGAAGGAGGGAGGATTCCTGTCTATGCTGTCACTTTTCAAGAGCCGGAGAATGATCCTCGCAATTGTTGCTACTTGTGGGCTGTTCAGTCTACGCAGGAAAGGTGAATAAAAACTTTAACTATCAGCCACTGAATTAATTCTTTTTGTTTTTAAGGATATTTGTTCCCATACAGTTGAACATGTGTATTTGTTGTGTGTCTGCGATTCTTTCCGGTACGGAAGGTGTTAAACTTAGAATGCAATTTTTACAGGATTTACCAGACGTGAAGAGGGACCTACTAGTTCCTGCCTTCTGTCAGAAGGCAAAGCAACAGTGGCCATATTCTTCTGCTCGCATTCTCAAATGGTTTGCTTTTGTTCCTCGATGACTGCTTCATCATTTGTTTGATAGTCACACCGTGGTATTAAAATACCACTAGGAGCAGTTGAGGCTGCAGATCTAGAACACCAGACGTGCCCACACAACAGCCTGCCGCCCCTAAAGGCGGCGGTGACAGTATTGCCGATGGCCTTGTGCCAGCGTCAGCAGTCTGTGGAGCCTTGGTGAGCCAGTGCAGCTCCCCTGGCAGAAAACGATTCAGCAGAAAAGCCAATGGGTTCCTGCTGTTCTGCTGAATCAAATCGGACTTGGAAGGGTGCAGAGTGTGCAAGAGGGGGAGGGGAACTTTGGTGGTAAGGGAAGGGCAGAGAGATCTCTCTTTCTGCATCAGCAAGCGATTCCATCAGCTCAGCTGTTGGTAGAGTGGCAGTCTTTTAAAATTTGACTTCAAAGCAGTTTTGATGGAGAACTCTTCATTGTGAAGAACTATTTCCAACAATTCTTAGTCCATACAACATATTACAGCTTTCCAATTGTACGGTTGGCTTTTGCCCCTGAAGCTGTTAGTGTCAAAACGCCCTCCTTCATGTTTCAGTGGCTAAATGTGGCCGATGATCACGTTTTGGGAAGAGGTGGTGTTCTTTTCAGCAGGAGCATGCTATTAAGAAAACGTCTAGGTCTACTAACACGACGATGAGGACTATAAAGCAGCTTTGTAACCAAATTTCATAATTTATCCCTTTTTCAGTGAAGGTGATGTGGTGAGTTTACACCTGCTGCAGTTAGCGTTTGGTGACAGAAAACGCGTGGCCTCAGGACAAGTCATGTATGAGGTAAGAGGTGCATGCGTGGGAAAAGCAGACAATAGTAATTTTCTCTAAGGGAGTATCAGTTGAGTTACAGGGGTGAGATTTACCATCAAACTTCAGAGCTGGCTGAAAAAATAATAATGTTTTGCTCAGTCTTCTTGGGCACGGCCTTTGTCCATACCTTTTGGAAAGAAGGCGTACCATTTTATACTGCAGTGTCGTGTGTTCCAGCTAGATTCATCTGCAAAGAGCCCGTATAAATGAAATTCCTGAAGAGGACGCGGCTTTTGCAAATAGAATTATTCTGAAATACCAAACGAATGGCATGTAGGAAGAGAAGACTGGGCCTTGAATCGCTTGGTTTAACCAAGCTTCGGACTTGAATAAGCTTCTGTCTCTCTCCCTTTCTTAAAATACAGTCATACTCTAGTCTTTGCTGATCTTCAGTTTTATGTTCTTGGTTTCCCTTAGAGCTTTGTCAGCCGGACTTCTCACATGAAATGCACCTACAGTGTCTCTTCAGTGTTGATCCTGACACTTAGTAGCTGTAAAGATAACTCGTTCTTCTTTTTGGCTGGGTGACCTATTCAATCTACTCTTAAAGCCAGGAAAATATGTAATTTGGTCAGAAGAGTGTACCTAAATGTTAGATCTGGCTCCAAGGAGGATGCGTTTAAAATACAGATGTGAGGTATCATTGTATCTCAGATAGCTAACAGAGACAAGGCGCATCTGTTAGATGTGTAATTCCATTCAGTTGTACGCCTGGAAGTCTTCCAAAATCTTTTTGAGGGGACAGTAATCTTAGTTCAGAGCAAGTCTTTCCTCCTGATTTGGTACTTTCTCTTGCATATTCTCAATAGCTATGGAACGAAACAGGGGTGACTCTTGTATCGTGGTACTCTGGTTTTTGTAGGGACTGTGCCTTTTGATTTTTTTGGATTAATTTAGATTTTGAGTGTTTTGCTTATGTGTAGGAAAGGTGCTTCCTCATTTGGCACTGTTGCTTTTGCATAGATAGAGGTTAGGTGTTTGGAAAAGGTGGTGTTTCTTTAAAATGCATTATCTATCACGGTGACCAAGTAGAAGGATCTTCCAGTGATTCATGGCGTGCTGGATGCTATCTCTTTATCTTTGTTGGTGTGCGGGACCTGTGCTCCACAGCGGATACTTTTAGTCTCAGAACACTTCCTTGTAGTCACAGATTGGTTAGTACTACATGACTGTCTGCCTGCATGGCTGTCTGAGTCAAGTTTCTTGTCCATCTTCAGGGGTAGAAAATTTAAGTGTCTCCCGTTTGCTAGGCCAAGTTTGAGTAAAGAAGGAGGAATCTACTGTTGATCCTTGTTCATTGGATAGAGTTCATAGGAGCTCAGAAGACTTTTTCAATACAGCAGTGCTTTTTGTTCCAGGAATTAGGTTTGAGGCTATGAAGGAGTGCCTCTTTGACTGTGTGTCATGGTAAAAGTCACAAATAGGACTTATGGAACATGTGGTACTGTGTTTTTCTATATGCGTGTCAAACTCTCGTCTCCATTGCCTTCAAGGCTGGTTTAAGTCTGCTTAAGTAATTAAACAGAAAGGTATGTTTAAGTAATGCTTCCAAAGACCTTTTTTGTACTGTCGCAGCAGTTGCTAAATCTGGTGCATCAAATCACGATCGTAGAGCGCATCTTTACCCTCGTTCTGCACAATGCTTGCGGATGGGCAGAGTATACACTCTCTACTTTGATATCAGAGTTTGACCAGTGCATCTCGTTTGAAAACTTGTTTTTGTGTTTTGCTAGTCAATGGAGTCGTTACTTAACATGTCCCATACAATGGAGTTCCTTAGAATGACTTTGCCTGGCGTGGAAAGTTTAAAATGCACTGCTTTGCTTCAGAAACATTTTCTTTTTAGTTATGAAAGACTTTTTTTAATTATTTAATTTTTCTTTTTAGACAACCTTCATATTTATTTGTAACACTTCCTGGAATCATTAAGAGAAAGCTCGCCTCTTCTCAGATTAGGTGAATTAGATGTATCCTATGAGATCATACGGGAATGTGTGGTTTCATGCCAGTTCGTTTCAGAGCTCTGCAAGTTTAGGAAACTTGGGTAGAATGTGGCGTTATCAGTTTATGGGTTGTGTGGGTTGGGTTTCTTTTTCCCTCTTTTTTTTTTTTTTTTTATTTATAGAGCTGCTATTTGTCCCCAGTACACCCGTTCATGTGTTGTATGGTAGACAGTTTGAATGAATGCTGTATTTGGAAAGACGGTATTTCACTTCACGCTTACTTAAAAAATGGCACTATCAGAGGTTCAACACAATCGTGCCGGGGTTTCTGTGTATCTCAAAATTAGTTTGTTTACTGTGTAGTAATTCGTGATGCTAAAAGCCTTGGCCACGTGCACCCCGTGTCCTTTCTGGTTTTCCCTTTTGCTGTTGGCTGTGCTTGGTGAAGGAGCTGAGGGATATTTCACCCGTTAGTCTCTGACAAGATGAGAGGAGGAGCTGTCATAGCTTACGTGGCTTGAAAGAAGATTGCTAATCAGTATGAAGTTCTCACAGTAACTAGAGAGGGGTGCACGGTCACTCTGGTGGTGTGCCCATAGAAAATACCTCTTGACAGCTTTAGCTGCTCGAATGCTGGGGCTTCTCTAACTTCATCAGTTCTGCAATCAAGACATGGAGCAAAGAGCTTTGCATGCATGTGTGTTGCATCATTTTAGATATCTCTTTGTAGCGATATATTTATTTTTATAAAGAACATTCTTGGATGTCGCAAGGAATTCTGCAAAACATGTTTAGATCTGAATAATGTTAGGGAAATTCTAAATTTTGAAAAAGTGCAAAGCCTTTACAGCCAAACTTACCCGTTACGATTTGACACTGCATTCTCTTGCATGTCAGGCGTAGTTTCTATTTACCATCAGAAATAGGCTCATGCGAAATACACAGTATAATAAGCCTATTCTGTTAGACTGTCTTTCATATTTAGCCATAATGTATGTTTTTATCTTAGAATGACCTTTGCTCTCTTCTCTGATTTTTTCCCCCAGGGTTTGGAATACCGTGGCAAAAAGTTCAGTTTAGATCTCACGGGTGGAGTCTTTCCCTTGAGAGGCCAGACGAGGAGTACGAAATTAATCAGCTGCCAGACTGTCGAAAAATTCCGCAGCGACGTTGACGGAGAGGATAGCGTAAATGAAGGTTTGTTCTGATGTCCGTGTTTGGTGATTTTAAAAGAAGTGCTTTTGGAACCTAAGCAACGAATGCTGTTCTGTCCCCACAGTCTGAAAGTCTTGCCTATCTGCATAGACTAGACTGTTGGGATTATTTACGAAGAAAAAATGGATGCTTAAGTTATGTGGGACTTCTTTAAGGGAAAAAGTGGGTTTTATTTTATGCTTGCTGACATGCTATCGCGATGTATGGTGGGGCCGTTTGTATGATGATGGTCAGTCGTTTTACTCCTCCAGCTGCCATCTTTGAACAAGAAGTTCAAACTCTCCATTGCTTAGGAATGTTACCAGAATTTTTTCCCTTCTTCAAACCGATGTCCGCATCTGCATCCAGATGGTAGCCCGTCACAAGTGCTGTTCCCCAGGGCACTGCACTGGGGCCACTTCTCTTTAGTATCTTGACCAGTGATCTGGACGAGGGGACAAGAAAAAGGGGCAGTGTGACTGAAACCTATCACAGAGATGTTTGCTATTCCGTAATTACTGTAATCAGTCTTAGGAAGTGTTGTGTTTCACGAGTGACAGAACAGAATGAAGCCAAAATAGAAAGTGGTGTTTTAAAACTATCGGATCTATCGTATTTTCTACAAGTCAGAAACAATGTCTTGTCTTTTACAGTCACGTCTCCTGACACCAGTGTCTCAGTCTTCAGTTGGCAAGTGAATACGTACGGTCAGGGAAAACCATCTACTTACCTGGGTGTATTTGACATTAATCGCTGGTATTCTGCTCAAATGCCAGATTCAGTAAGGTAGATTTTTCTTCAGTAGTTTTCCATATGCCTGCCAATAATTCATTTGAATGTCGGCATTTAGCTTACGCGCTTGTTTTCTTTAAGGCCGGAAGAATTCCCTCATGAGTGCCCCTATTTTGCACTGTGGTCGCTGGATACCGTAGTGAGCGTGACTTCTCCGAAGCTCCTTTTGGATATTCTGGTCCATGAGCGGAGTCTAAGTCGGGGAGTTCCTCCTTCTTATCCACCACCTGAGCGGTTTTTTCATCCAGGCAACTATAACTTTGGTAGGTATTTCACTGCTTTTGAGAGTGATAAGCTTAAAATGAGGTCAAATGCCATTCATTGGTTCTCTTGTTCAGTCATTGTTTGTCATTCAAAACCCAAACCAAACCAAAAAAACACCCAGTCCCCCCCAAACCCAACTCTGATCGCGTTGTACTGACAAGGTATTTACTATTGTGAAACATATCTGACAGCCGGCTGAGTTTTGGTGCTTTTGTAATGTAGCCGGTGAAGTGGTGCTGGTTATAGCCTGAAATGACTGTGAACTGAAGCTCAAAGCTTATATGTTTCTAGATACCGGTGTGTAAAAAATGTAAACTGGTCATGGCATAACTGTGAGAGTACGGAAGGTTGTCAAACGTTCCCTGTTTCTGCAGATGGTACGTGCTTGCTGACCTCCGGAGTCGTTCACATGACTTGCACCGGCTTCCAGAAGGAGGTGATCTTTTACTGTATCTTTATTGCGAGTGGCAGGAGATGTAGCTTTTCTAAGTTTTCTGTTGCACTGCTTTCCGTGTTAGGGACCGTTTCATGCTCATCCTGCCCGTCCACACGCATAGTTGCAATTGTATCCTGTCGCCAGTTGTATGCAAATGGTAATGTTTTAGGTCCCCTCTTGGGACTGTACAACTGCCGTTGTCTCCTCTTGAAGCACGATCGGGGATTGAATGTCTAGAAAGGAACGCAACGTTGCTCCAGGAGCAAGAACAAAACCACTGTAGAAGGCGGGGAAAGGTGTTACTTCTTTATTGCCCCTCAGTCGAACTGCCTGCATAGTCTTGAGTTAGAGTTTTGATCCCCAATTCTCTTGAAAAAGGAGGGAATGGAGAAAATGAAAAACCACATAACTGTTTGAGGAGTGAAAATTTTGTTTTCTCCCAAACTCGGCCAAATTATAACTTCTGAGCCACGGCACAGATTGTGACAGATAATTTTGAGTGAAGTTTCAGCTCACTAAATGTTTCCAACATGAATCGGCTTCCATACGAATAGGCATGGAAAGGATCTTCCAAAGCGTGAAGTTGCATGTTAGCTGAGCTTATATAGAATGTATTTTGTGTCAGTGTTGAGGGAAAGAGCAAGGCCTGTGTATAGACAGAGAAGGTAGAAAAGACTTAATTACGCAGATTGCTAACCTAAAGCATCTTAGTGGTTCAGGCTGTCTGACGGTGTCAGTGAACATTTAGATTCTTCCTTTTAGAGGTTATCCAGAAGCGTAGTGACGGAATAACAATGCTGTCTTAATCTGTGGTTTTCGATCGATGTTTCAGACCTTGAATTTTTTGAAGAAATCTGGTCCTTCAATATGGGAAGCCATTCAGGATAGCTACAATAGGTGTCTTGTAGCTGGCTTGCTGTCTCCAAGACCAGTTGATGTCCAGCCATCCAGTTTGAGTCAGGTGAGTGCCTATGAGGGAATCAAGGGGGAAATACATCCATCTGGTCTGACAGGGCTGGAGGGGCTACAAGACACGATACTCCAATTTTTGGATTCTTTGCAAAGTTTCGTTGAAATACAGGCGTGACCTGAGCTAGCAGAAGTAATCGTATCCTTAGATCCAAAGTAGTGACTTTGACTGGGAACAGCCCTAAGAGATCTGTCTTTAGAGACCCCTCTCTTAATTCGGTGCCACACACAGATGCGCACAAGGAAGCGTGCAGTCAGTGCTGGTCATGCCCAACATAACGCATGTGTCCCCCAGAGTAACCCCCATCCCTGTCAGTTTCTCAAAGCAGTGGTTCAGTGCAGTAGCCGACGATGGGGGCGTCTCACTGGGATGCGAGCTCTTGCAGACGTCGGCTTGCTGCCCTGTCACTGTATGTGATCATTTGCTTCCAAGGAAGTGGGCTGTGGTAAAGGATTACTGCTGTCAGCTCTCCCTGGCAATTTCTTCACGGCTTGCCCTCGTTTTCCCTTCATCGGTAGGCTTTTCTGCATCCTCTCCGGGCGGATCTTCACCTCTGTAGCCTCTGCCTTGTGCTGCAGTAGCCCAATTTGCTCCTCTGAGACTGCCCTCTTGCAGCTGCAACACCTTAATCACCTTTATCTCATGACACTCGCTACCTTCTATGTGCTTTATGCCACCACAGTGACTTCACTCCCCCTGCCATAGGTTTTCCATTTGCAATGCACCAACCTTTCCCTGGAGCAATCAGCAGGAAGGGGAGAGCAGCCTTCCCGCTGCCCTCCTCTTCCTGTCTCCTGCATTCGTCACCACATTTGTGGACGTGTGTTAGGACATGAACGCTTCTGCACAGTGTGGTAGCTCAAAGAAATTTCTTGGCAAGCTGGCCAATGGTGTGTTTCCTTGTCTGAAACCAGTTTTCAGAAAAAGATGGCAATATCACATGTGTGTTCTACATGTGTAGAAGTCGCTTTGAATGTCATGATTTTGCCTAGAGGGGAAAGATACTTTTGAATGTGTTTAAAAAAACCCAACCAACCAAACAAATCCCATCCCAAAAACCAAAGTAAAAACTTACGAAGGGTCCTCTCACCTGAGAGAAGTACGAGAACACCAGCTGAGATAAGCTACTACTTAATATCGCGCGTCTGTGCATAGCTGTGATTTATCCTTGTAAGGATTACCACTACACTATAATACAGTATTTGAAGAGCCTAACATTTAAACCATTAGGATGTAAATGTTTCGCTTCTTTTCTGTCACGTTACAAAATTCCAACGTAGTGTTTTGGGTGTCAGAACTGCTTCATGTCTTCATAGTCTAGAAAGCTGCTTGGCCGTAGCTTCACTGTTTCCATGCAAACGTTGCACAGTTGTGTTTGTCCTGTCCCCTTCCTGCGTTCCTGAAGGCAAACTTATATGCACAGCTGTGTAACGCGTATTAGCAGAGGATGTTTCTGGACGTAGTAAGTTGGAACTCAGTACGTGAAGACTGTAATGCAGAGGCATGCGAAGAAAGATTAGAATTAGGCTGCAGTAAGTTGAAATGTCAGAGGAAAAGTGTGTTAATGTGTTCCTCAGAGCAGTGAGCAGTCCAGCCTGTGGCTGGAATTAAGAGAAAGGACGTGGCATTCCTGGCCTGTGTCCTGATTGACTTTGTGATGTCTGAATGAGTATGCAGTTAGAAAGAAACATTTTCTGTTGATGGTTCACATGGTGCAAGTAGGTAAGATTCTCATTTGAGTTTGTCTGTTACGTTTAGGAGGAGCAGCTGGAAGCAGTATTGTCAGCTGCTGTCCAGACAGGTTCTGTGGGACTTCTGACTGGATGCATTAAACATTGGATATCTGAAGGTAATACTTCGAACGCTGGTTTTTTACGTGGTACCTCTTTGAGTTGGAGCCTGTTGATTCATTTCTTTTTTGTTCTCTTTGTTTAAAGAGCAGCCAAGGTCTGCTGGTAATTTACGGTTTGTTCTTGAGTGGACATGGAACCAAGTGATCTCTACAAAGGAAGAATTTGACCAAATCTGTGAGTACTAGTGTAGTCATTCTGCAAACCTAAAGTCGTTCTTTCTGATTGAGCTTCCTCAGTAATACGCCGCTATAGGATATTGCACGCGGTCCTTGAAGTGCGCCTTGAAACTCTGGAATTGCTCTGTCGGCTAACGATTTAATATTTATTCTTGAAAAGGTGTTCCGCTGTTTGATGGCTCTTGCAACTTCATTGACCCCCAGACATTACGGTCTCTCCAGCGCTGCCAGTTGCTTTTGAGCAACCTTAGCACGGTCTTAAACTGTTTTCTCACAGAAGCACAAGAGCTTACTGAAAAAGGTTTGTAGTAGTGCTACAAAATCTTTGGTATGTTTTATTAAGATTTGGAATTGTGGCAACATGGGCTTTTGTTGTTTTTGAGGATTGGAAGACAGTCACATTTAGCTGGGAGAAGGGGCTTAAAGCTGAGCGCTTGGGACCACCACAAAACACGCATGGAGTTCAGGGCAACAGTTTATGGTGGAGCTCATGCAAGGGGGTGGGGGAGGCTACATCCAGAGAGAAGCTTTGTAGGCAACTGGGCTGAAATTACAGCAAGCGAATGTGGTATTGCTGAAAACTATTCCTTTGAGTTCTTAGCTAGCAAGTTCTAGTTGCATGCAGACACCGTGTTGCAAATTGCTAAACAATACGAAGGAAGCGTAAACGAGTAACGTGCAAAGTAAGTTACTTGAGTTTCTACAGCTTTTTCTCTTAGAAATGGTTCTTGGCCTATTGAGAAAAGAAAAGAATATCCCTTTGCTATCAGAAGAATCTCTGCTACGTGAGAAACAGATGTCTTATTCCTGCGTGCATTTAGTAGTTCAGGCTTTGGGGCTTTTTTTGTTTTTTTATTTTAGCCTTTAGTGAGTTTAGTTCTTTATAGGGGTTGCTTTTTGTTTTGGTGGTGATAGTGGGGTTTTTCTTCAAATAAAAAAGCGATACAGCGTGAAAAACGCAAAGACAAAGATTTCTAATGTGCTATTTTTATACTTTTGGTTTAGTAGGATGAAGGGAGTTTTGTGAAAATGAACAGAATTGCATAACGCTAATCATCTCCTGCCTTTTTTCAGGTTTTGCAGACGTGACAAATAAGCAAGCGGTAACCGGCCTCATTTCTTTGTATGCACGAGTGGTCATCTGGTTCTGTCGATCCGGTCTCCTTCCAGAGGGTTTAGGTAAGCGTGACCTGTCATACGTTTGTAACAAGGCGACCATCCAGTGAGTGACTCCCACGAACGCGTGCTTAGCCATGTTTTTGTAACGGTTTCGTCAGGAAGAAGTCGTGCTGGTTCAGTGGCAGGGTGTGCTGAAGTTCTGTGGGTGAAGTTGAGATTTTGCTGGGTTGTCAAGTACACGGCGTAGAATGAGGCAGGCAGTTTCTTTCCTGGGTGGATTTTAGGAATAGCAATGGACCCCTGACGTCAAGGCGCTGCTTGTGTCCACAGCTTGAACTACTTGAGATTTTAAACAAAGTACTATTAAACAACAAGTACCGGAATGCTTGTTTTTAGAGTGAGAGCATTACCTGCATGTTTTGAACTTTCTATCAGTTGCTTGAGGAGAAAGTACACCTTGGAAATCCTTCTTTAGTTGGATGGATTAGAAATTCCATTGTCAGCCTTAATTGTCTCACAAACAATTGTTTTAAACAATGGTTTTAAAACCATTCCCTTTGAGAACTGGGTGGTTTTTTTTATAGTGAACTTCAGCTTACCCTACATGTTGTGAATGCTGCGTGAACTGTAACCTTGAAACGGCACTTGGGGCAAGAAGGAATTGAGTCTTGTCTCTTAGAGTTCTTTTAGCAAAGGCAGAAAGAGGATTGGCTTCTTTCAGAGTTGGAGGCTTCTTGATGCTTAGCTTGTACGATCTTCTGTCTCTTTAGGCAAAAATTTTCGTTTACAAGTGTGATATGACTGCTTTAACTTGCTTCTGCTTTGTTGCCTGTAGATGACGATACGCGTTTGTCAAGACCTTTCTACAATTATCCTCTGATTGAGAGCTACTATACTGGTCACCGACAGAAACTTGAGCGTTTATCAAGGTAAGAGCTAGAGGAAGACTCTAGAACACTTCCACGGCAAATTCAGAAGTGGAAGGGAATGGCTTTTATCTCAACAGTTGCATGGGCTATGCGTAATGCCGCTGCCAGCAATACTCTTGACTTCAGTGACACGCGTGTTCTGTTGAACAGAGAGGTTACTTTCCTGTGTTAAAACGTTGCTATCTACCTCTGCTTAGTACCACTGGTTGGTATCATCATTTTTCGGGAGTCTACTTTATTCATTGGCTAATGTGTATAATTTCTGACTACTGAAAAAGGCCATGTGATTAGGACAGGATCAGTCACCTCCAGTTCAGCAAAGCAGGGTGTTCACAGAACAATTGTTTTGGAAGCAGAAGAAAGTGTGTTTTTTAAAAAACAATCATCTCCGTCCTTGACTGGTAATAGAGGGTCATAACTGTATTGGCCTAAGTCCCCTTCTCACAAGTACGTGGTGTGATTTCGTGAGATGGTTGGAGGTACATGGAGTTGGCACGCCTCGCACTCTCCTGGCTGTCGGATAGAAGTCACTTGCTAACGTCAGCTCTCTTTCCTGGACTAGCTGCCTAGCACATAGGCGGCATGCCTTGGATTAGCCGATAATAGGTTTTTCTTTGGAAATTGTACTGAAAACTGAATAAAGACCTGACCAAGCTTCGGCGATGGCACTGTGACCAAGAGGCTGCAAGGTGAGTTAAGGTGGAAGCTGCAGGGTAGGAGGTATTGACTTCAAAGTTCATCTTCCTTGGCTTACTTCTCAAGTAACTTACATACAGGCTCGTGTGTTCCTTCGAAGCACAGAGCCTCTAGTGTCCTTTTTCTGCTTTGTGCCATCGGGAGATGAAAGGGCAGGGCTGCAGTCAGCAGAAGACTGGAGGAAAGCCGTTACACCGGGAGGCTGGAATTAGTGTTTAACTCTGTCCAAATCCTTGCTACCTTTTGTTCCAGAGGAAAATGGGACTCGGACTGCTTGATGGTTGATGGAATGGTTTCCCAGTTAGGAGACCAAGTGGAGAAGCTGTGGCGGAGAGATGCAGGAGGAACTGGGAAATACCCGCCTGCCAGTTTGCATGTGAGTGTCCTGTTCACTGAGAACAACAACAAACGGCCGCCCTCCCCGCCAAACCCCACCCAAAAGCCAATGATTTAGGGAAGACAGGCGTTTTTTCAGAACTGTTAATTTTTCATTTCAGGCACTGCTGGATCTCTATTTGCTAGAAAACATTGAAGAAAACTGCAAACACGCAATTGTATCCTTTCTAGTTATTTTTATTACACCTCCAGGGGATGCACATAAATGTTCTTCAGTGTTGGTCGCCGACCTGTTTCATGACATTTTTTCATTTATGCTTCAAAGACGATGCAAGTGAAAACATTTAGTTTAGCGTTAAGTTGTAGACAGAAGCGCTGTTTTATTTCTTTGTACTGTGGATTTTTGATGACTTTTTTCTTAAACGTTTTGTTGCAAAAGTCTTCTCCGATAGGGAGAAAACAGTTTTAGTAATAAGGGTTGAAGATATAAAATGTCCTTAGTTTTTCTCCAAATTTAAACACCGTTTAAAATTGTCTAAAACACCCATGATGGGTTATAAAACAATTTCTGTTTCAGAGCAAAAGGATTTCTAAGAGTGGTTTACCAGTACCGGATTTTTGCTGAAATCACGGGTTTTCCAGCGCAGCTCACGGTGCTTGCTTTGGTTCCGTTGAAAGTGCAGGCACACGGAATAAGCAACAGGGAGAAGAGAAAAGTCATGGGGCAGAAACTTAATTTTTAAGCTGCTGAAATACACAGCCTTGCTTTTGCTGTTTGTTGCCTAACCCGCGAGGGGAGCCTAGAGAGCAAGGGGCTTAGAAACGCTTATAGCCCGGAGCTGTTTTGTTAGATGATGTCCCTAAAAACGGACGTCAGAAAGAGAAAATGACGCTACCAATGAGTGACCCGCATACTGGTTTAAATCCAGTTTTAAGCATTCGGAGCTGAGCTGTCCTGTAAGGATGCCACAATTTACACTGTTTTATAGACGCTGGACATGAGGGAAAAACCCAACTGTGGAATTTATTTGCTGTAATAATTGAGCGTTGGATGCTCCAATGTTTTGAATGTATTTTCTGCTTCCTACCACTTTTATATTCTTACTTCATTATGTTTTTCTAAAGGTAATGTGATAAACTTTTGGTCTTACAAACTGATTAGCCTTAATGAGATACCTGATGTCAGACAATTTACTTGCTGCTGGATATCAAGCGTTCCTTTCCGAGTGAGACAGAAACTTCAATCGACTCCTTCGCAACTGCCTTTGGCATGCCTTGGGGACTTGTTAAGCTTGTTGAAGGTTTTTGGCTTCTAGATCACAATGATTACGAAGTAAGTATGGTAGAGTTGAGTCAGACATACATTGCAGTACAAAGCTATAATCTAGAAAATGATTTTAAAACCCGATCTCTAACTTGTACAGAATTCACTGGCCCTGCTCTTTCATCCCGCTACAATCAAAACCGTGTCATGGCAGCACAAGAGAATTATTCAGTCCCTCCTGTGCCAAGGGGAGCATGGGCAAGCCCTCAGATACATCCAGCTGATGAGGCCACCCACGGCAAGCAGCGGGGAAGTGCAGCTTCTCCTCACTGTGTTGCTCTCCAATAGGTAAAGAAATATACCCCACCATTTTGTCACGCAAATCTTGTGAAAATGGAGAACAAAGAATAGAAATCATCATCCCCTAAGTTTCCTTTAAACTTTGAGTACAAGACTCTTGGGGCATCTCTTTGGTTATGCTATTAACATCCCTTTACGTCTGAAAAATTAATTACAGGTGCATGGTGGAGGCTTGGGGTCTGTTGCACCAACATGCCGCTCAGGCAAACTTAGAAGACCTCTTAAAACACATGTACGAAATGTGCCGGGAGATGGGCCTGATGGAAGACTTGCTGAAGCTGCCTTTCACAGACACCGAACAAGTAAGTGGGAGCAAGGAAAAATGTTCATTGTCTCTTTGAAAAGAGAAAAGGCAGAGCCATAACAGATTTTTGGAATGATTTTTTTTTTCTCATAGGAGTGTTTGGAGAAGTTTTTAAGGACCAGTGCTGGTGTTCAGAATCGAGAATTCCTTTTAGTCTACCATCTGCAGCGTGCCAACTACATTGCAGCCCTAGAGCTGAATCAATCCATGAACGTCAATCTTATGGTAAGCGTGAAAGTTCTGTTCTGTCAAGCGTGCAAGTTTCTGCTGGGTGTTACTAACTGGTTTGGATAGTACTCAATAAGAATCCTGCTTTGTTTTTTTCATACCAGTCTTTGAAACACTCGGAATAAGTTTCTACACCTTTGGTTACAGCTGAAGCTAAATGTTGACCAATATACGTCACTACTCCAAAGCTACTCTATGAAGCTATAAATTAAATGTTACACACCACTGTTGACCCCACTGAGAACAGTTTGTTTGCATCTGAGGAATAAACATGTATCTTTCCCATCTGCCAGTCTTACCATTCCGTTATTGAGATACGTATGTTATGCGTGGCTTAGATTACTGGAAGTTGTTTGTGTCACTCCTTCCTGTGGGATGACGAGTAGGTTGTATGTCATCGCTTGTGTCTTGCACGCAACTGTATTTTTCTAGCTGAGAGCAGGCTAGATGCCAGTCCACAGGTTAAATTTCTGTGGGTTTTCTTTGTTTTTTTAATTTCTGCGAGTTATAGCGTGCTCTCCAATTCCACAACTTTCATTTCACGGCTTTTATGACAAAAATTCTTGTCTAACCTCTATTTCTCAAAATAGACAGATTACATTTTGTGTTACATGAACTTGTGTTCTGGATTTGTGACGCGTTTGCTGTTTTCTGGAATCATAGTTTTCCAGTGACTCAAACTTCTAAGGTGGTTTGGAAGTCGTAGGTCCTGCATTTGAAAACTGTCATGCGGCCAGGTGGTGTGCGTAGGTCGCTTTTTCTTGCTTGTTTTAATCTTCACATCATGTTGTCCAGGGTAATTTCCAGTTGTCCCGTATATTCAGGGCAGTGGCGTTTCAGGAAGAACAAGGGAAAGCCTGCTATGTAGTAAGTCGTTTGCAAATTGCAGGTGATATCAGAAAATTGCAGGTGATAACAGGTGTTATCAGAAGAAGGTTCTGCAGAGTGCCAGCATTGTTTTAACTTCAAGTTGTAGGCTCTGTTGCTGTTCCAGTCTTCCTTCCACTTTGCTAAAAGTACCAGGTGAAATCGGTGTGTGCGGATGGGTAGAACTTGCCGCTGTTCTGTGCAGTGGAGGTGTTTTCCCACACCCGTAGAGGAAATCTGCTCACTAATGCGAAATAGCACGGAGAGGTCTGTGCAAGGAACTTCTTGTAATTAGTTAAGCTTTTGCTTTCCGCTTTTCCTTCATCAGAACGACGGTGATCATCGCTTGACCGACAGAGCAGTTGCCAGAAATTCTCTATTAGCCCAATATGGCAAGATCCTTCCACGAATTGAAAGGCAGCTGGCCGTAGAGAGAGCCAAGCTATACCATTTGCCTGCACTGGCCTCAAGAGAAGGTAACTTTTAGCGGGGGGAAATAGAGGGGAGAATTCCCTGTCACTTGGATGACACCAGGCTGAAATTTTTCCCCTCTTGCTTTCCAGTCTCAAGACCAAAGCCATTAACTCCAGTAAGAAAACAAGCTAAAGCAGGAAATGTGCGTCGAAGACCAAATTTTCTGGCGAAAATATTGTCCAGAATTAAAGAATCCTGGGCAGGAATGAAGGAGAAAACCGGTTTCTCACAAGGTGGATTTTAAAGATGCTGTCGTTTTTATAGCTGCTAAACGTGCTGTTTCTTCAGCAGGATGTTTCTAAAATTGAGGATGTTTCTAAAATGGGACCTGTTGAGATCCAAACAGGAGAGCAAGCAGTTGGGTTTCAACAGCACCCGCCAGTCCCTCACTAGAGACAGGAACAAGAAGAGACCTTAGATGCATTCACTTACTCAGCTTGTCTCGGCTTTGGGATTTAGGACAACACTGTAGAGAAGATGGGGCTGGACTTGGGAATACGCCAATCCCTCATGGGAGTCAATGGAAAATTTGGGATGGGAAGAAGGCAGCAGGTCACAAAGCTTCCGCAGTCATTCCCGTAGCAGTGCAGTGAAGGTGTTTCTGCTTTCGTTATAACTGGTGGGTACTGATGTAGATGTAAGCGCCTGGTTTTGGCTTGTGGGCCCTCACTGAATTTAGGACAAACTGCTTACTGCTTTCTTGTTCGTAGATTTGTAAGCATAAAAGGAAAGTTTACGCAGACTAGTATTTCTTGACTTTAGTTTTGAAGCATGGCGTGTTGCTAATAATATATCGCTTTCGCAAGTTTTGACGAGGCGGGAGGCAAGAAAATAAGCTGATTCTATGGAGACTACTGTTGAGGGGCTGCTTCCTTCTGCCGTTGTTGGCTAGCACTGCAACTTAGAGGGCTGGGCAAAGGTCTTTACACGTGGATTCAATTATCCCGACCATCCGAGTCCCTGGAAATAAGTAACGGTTACTGCTTTTGTTCTCCCCATAAAACCCCGAGTATCTTCACGTGGATCTAGAAGGAACGAATACTTGCTCAGCACAGGGAACGGGAAAAGACGAGGTGGAGCTATTTAGAATATACTGTGTTGTCTCAGGCAGTCCAAGCGATTCCTTGAAGTGCAGGGTTGAGCTGTCGGATGTGAGGGCTGGCCAGTTTGACAAAGTGTTGCCGACTGGAACTTTCAGCTTTTCTCTCATCGTTGCCTTTTACCCTGTTAGATGCAGAGTGGGTCGCCCTGTGGGCATTTGTCGTCAGCGCAGGAAGTACTGCAATGGGATGATTTCTGCCAGTTGTGGCTACAGCTCGCATTGTAAAACTGCTCACTTTGTCCAGGAGTGGTGGCAAATCGTAGTCAGGAACAGAAATACCAGAAACGGGGCACGCGATGGCGTACACTGAACACTCTCTTCTCTGTCCCTTAAACACAGAAGCTGTCATCGGTAGCAGAGAGTACACTGTATGTTTCTGACTTTACACCCAGCAGTGATCTGAAAGGAAAAGCGGCATTTCACTGTCCTCAGTTTCAGCTGTGTGAGTGTGAAGTCAGTCTGTTTGGTAACGACTATTGCATTAACAGGCTTTTTTTTAACTGTAGGTGGTGGAAGATAGTGCGCTTAAGTCACCAACCTCAGAAGCAGCACCGGCAACACCAGGATAAAGTGAAGGACATCCATCGGGCGATCGTCCATACAGCTAGGATTCTCCAGAGTCATAGTTAGCATGTTGTTTGACTGTCAATAAACATTGTTGAATGTGATGCAGCTGAAGGAGACGGAGAGCTTTTTACACCTCAGAGTAATTTTCAGAGACAAGCGTTGTAATAAGGAATGCCCCCCAGCCCTCCTCCTCTCGCTTAGCTTTTGTAGCTGAGCAGACGGCAGAGGGTATGGAACATCCCTTTGGTCAGTTTGGGTCAGCTGTCCTGGCTACGTGCCCTCCCAGGATCTTGTCTTTTTTCCTCCTGAGTCCTTTCTCAGACCCAGCCTTCGCACCGCACCCCTAGCAGCTCCCTCTGCATCTCCGGGATGATCAGTTCGCCCTCCTCTACGAGCAAAGGAACCCAGAATATCTTCCAGGAAGGAGAACTCGAACCCCACGTGGACTGATGGCGTAAGGTGGGCTGTAGTTAGTGATTTTTCCAGTTAAAGGCTTTACAGACCGTGATTACACTTCCAGTTGACTTTGCCCTTCGGTAATGATGCCAAAGCAACAGTAACAGAATCGGGATGAGAAACCTTCGGGCCGTTTCGAGAGTGAAGGTTACTTTCATTCGTACGTGATCCTGTTGTCGGTTTTCCCGAGTGTGTTGCAGGGCTGGTTTATTGTTAAATATCGGTGCAGGAGTGAGTATGATGTGACATGTGATGTTGCTACTCAGACCCCGGGGCCAAAGCCAAAGACAGCAGAAACTCGGGCAGCCCTGCCACCGAAAGCTGCAGTAGGAATTCAGACAACCCCCCCACGGAAAGCTACAGCAGAAACTCAAACAACTCAGGTGACTGCCCAAGCCGCAACACAGGCACAAACAACGCCACCGGCCCCGACACCAGCCCGAGCGGCATCGGCTGCCCCCCACCGGCCCCACCATCGGCCAGGCCCACGGCGGCTGCGCCGCCCAGAGGCCCCGGCGAAAGCCACACCTCCGCCCATACAGGCCAAAGCCACGGCCCGGCCGTAGGGACACCGCCGCCAGCGGCATGGGCTGCCCCCACACGGGCCCCGGCAAATGCCACGGCTCCGGCCCGGAGGCGGTGGAGAAAATGACTACGACAATAGCTGAGCAAAATGAGAAAAGTGCTAAACTTCTTCATGAAATGCTTGAAAAAGTGTCTGAGAAGGGGAAAGAATCCCACTCTTCCCCTGAACAGAGCCAGGTTGCAGTCATTAAGAAACAACGGTAGCGATTCAGCTTTTGGCCCCCTCACTTGCTCTTCCTCACTTGGCGGTACAGTTCTGCTCTGACTTTGCGAGCCTGTCCAGCTTGCTGGTCTCCTGGGCACCGTTTTCCCCACTTCACGGTTCAGTTTTCTATTGGAACCAGAAGAGGGAGGGGCTAGGAAAGGCCAAGTGGGTGCTACTCTTTGCAATGATGGCGTGCTCTCCTGTCATTCCACCTTACGAAACCACGCTCTTACGGTCTTTAGTTCCCCATAGAAGGCAGGAGTGGGTCAGACAACGAGTAAAGAGAACGTCTTGTTTCTGGCCGTGTTTTCCGGTTCCTTCTGGAAAACCGTCTGGGGAGAGTTGCCTCTTAAAATCAGGGCGTGGGGGCGCTCAAAAAGCTCACGCGAATACTGAGTGAGAATGCTTGGGACAGTCTGGTAAGGAACGAAAGCAAAAGGAAGCTTGTTTCTGTATGTTTTCTGCCTTGACCCTATCTTCAAAGAAGCCCATAAATAATTCTTTGGCATCGATTTTGTAATTCCAACATTGCAAAACGTTTTCCTCGACTGAATACTGTTGGTAATCAAAAAATCAATTTGATACTTCTCTTTCTTTTCAGGACCACAAGAAAAGGAGGCTCTTGGTCACCTCCACCGGTGGAAATAAAATTCGTCTCTCCTTTTGGAAGTGCACTGGATAAAGCCATGGATCGTATTGCAAGAATATGCCCAGTGTGCGAATATGTCTGAGGATAACCGAGCAGTTTAATCCCCCATCAGAACTTCCCCTCGTGGAACGCTACTCTCAGGCTTGTTATTTCAATAAAATTGTTTGCTGCAATTTCATCAGTTCCCATGTAACCACTCGTAAATAGCTTTGTTGTTGATTTCTGGTGGGGAAAACAAGCTACGGGCAGAAACCAATCCATAGGGTCTCACGAGTCATTTAGTTCTTATCCGTAGTCTTACTGGTACAGAACAGGTTTCTTTTTGGCATTGGTGAACTTAATACTGCGAAGCTTAAAGCTTGATGCCGGTGTCTGCCAAGTAGCGAAGGGTTGTTACAAATCTGCTGAGCCGGGGCTTCGTCCTTGCTGGCGGCAGGAGCCCGGCCTGGTGCACCCCAGACCTGGGGGTGTCTCTGTCCCAGACCCTTGGATGCGGCTGCTGCTTTCCCGTTTGCAGGTCAGGCCAGTAGCAAGGCTGAGGGTGCACCACACACATGCACGACAGCAACGCGGCTGGCTACGCAGGCTGCCAGAGACGGGGCCGTGCCTTTACCACCTGCCATCTTGCACTGGGGCAGCTCACAGAAAGCCACCTCTCTGGCTTATTAACGCACGGCGTATATTTTGACAGCTAAGTTATGTGACGGAGGTAGCTCTTTTTCCTGAGAATTCTGGGTCTCTCTCGTGTGCGTGACTTAATTCAGCTTCTTTCCTTCCCTTTGTCTCCCGGCAATGCAGCACAGAGTTGAAACGTAGAGCGTACAGATGACCCCTGCTGCCAGGCGTTGGTTGTCTCTGCTTCCCGATGCCGGATCCCAGCGACAGTGCCACACAGAGCTATTCCTTCCTGCCCAGGAGCAGTTTGCTTCCCGGCCACTTCCCCAGTCCCTCGTCTCCTTCTGCAAGAGGAGGTTCCCTCTCTCCTCCTGGCCTTTCTGGGGCTCAGAACTGAAAACGGCCCTCTTTGCAGTCCTTCCAGACAGGCTTTCGCTGGGACTCCAGCACTAATTATTCCTTCTTATTCCAGCTCCCCTGAAAAGAGCTCAGGCACTTAGATGTCTGCTGTCCCAACGCGGTTCATGGCTCAGTGACCGCGTGGCTGCAGCTGCCTGGCTACGAGGAGATATCAGGAGCAGAAGATTTAACGTTTCCCGCACCAGTTCAGTCCTGCAAAGAGCTGAATTGCTTTCACGTGCCGATGAACGCAGACCCCTTGTTGTGTCTGAATTAGGACTCCATCTGACCCGGAGATGAGGCCCATGTGAACCAAGACCCCCAGAAGCCTTGTCTGGGGTGGGCGCTCCCTGACAGCGGCTGCTCTCCCCTTACTGCCTGCTGGCCAGCTGGTGCTCTGCTCTATTAAGGCATCTTAGCAGCACCGCTGCATTTCTGCCTGGCGATACAGGAGTAGTACTTAATAGCTGTGACTTGGGATTTTTTTTCAAAGGTGTTCTGTTTGGTTTTTTTCTCCACAGACACATTGGTTTTAAAAACTTGAGAAGAAAAGAAGACAGCTCTGCCTTTGAGAAATGGTCCCTGTCCTCATCTGCAGCACTGGCGTGGGCACATCCAGTTGCTCAGAGTCAGTTCCCTTATCAAGTGCTGATCAAGACAAAAGCCCAAACCCAGTGTAAGTAAGGCTATTGCAGGCAGGAGGGAGAAGAGTTTCTGCTGGCTGGGAATGAGTGGCGGATCCGGAGCACACAGGCCACGTGGGAGTCCCGTCCGGAGGAAGCCTGGAAGGAGTGGGAGCACCAGCACATTGCTGTGGCTCAGGCGAGTTTCCCAGTAACGGGCATTGCGGCCAGATCCATTAACCTCTGGTCTTCTGAGTCTGATGTTTTCCCCTTTTTGTCATCTTTAAGATTTGTTACTCACGCCCCTCTCTGCCCTTCCTTAATAAACCGTGACTCCAGGTCTGGAACTTCTGCCAATAGAAAGGAAGCGTGGCGTCAGTCTTTCAGATCTAATAATTGCTTCCTGATCATGTTTGATAAAATGATGGGGGTTTGATAAAAATTAGGGACTTAATTCTGTCGGGAATGCTGAGCCCTGTGTGGGGTGTATGGCTAACCGGGGTCGTTCAGGTGCTCCCTCTGGATGGTTGTATCGGTCTTGGCTGGCAGCTGGCACAGGCGTTTGGGCACACAGTACCGTACCCTGTTCTGCTGAGGACAGCTTCTTGTTCACCTGCTGCATCAACTGGTTTTCCTGCATTGATCTGCCTGGGGTTTGCTTTGTTAAGACAGTGAAACGAACATAATCAGGCTTCTGTTAATTTTGTGCCTTCTACCTAGGAAGCTGTCGGATACAGTTTTAGAGAACTAATGGTGACAAGGCTTTGCTGGTGTGGTATTGCTTGACTTGTGTGGTGGAGAGAAGCCTTAAATTGGCAGGAGAGAGTCACCAACAAGCCGGGCCTGTTGCACGTGTTGCAAATGCATTTGCAGTTGGGCTTGTCAGGTTGCTCTTTGTCAAAGTATGTTTCAGAATGAGATACGCAAAAGCCGCCTGGACACGGTCGTGGGCAGCCTGCTGTAGGTGACCCTGCCTGAGCAGGGGGGCTGGACCAGAGGACCTCCAGTGATTCTGGAAGGCCTTTCTCTTCATTGTGATGCTGGGATTCTGGAATTCGTGCTGGGATTCTGGAATTCGTGCTGGGAGAGGCGAGCGGTGTGGTGTGCTGGGAGTGCCTTGCTCACCACTGTCTCCCTGTGCTGGGAAGGCTGCGTGTATGTTCTGTCCTGAGACACTCAGCGCCTACGTCTGTCTGTGCAGGTGCACTGAGCAAGGTAAAAAAGAGCGTAAGGTCAGAAGTGCCTTTGGGAACCGCTGCGAGCTTCGCCACGGTAGACGGGGACTGCAACTCTTGAACGGAAGTATAGTCGTGTTAGGGAATAACCGCAGGAGGTAGCTGGGTAAAGTGGCTCCAGCGTCAAGTTCTGATCTGTGTTGGTTTTGTTTGTTTTTTCATGGAGAGGGATGTCACATCTGTGGTCTGCATCAGACACAGGGTCTTCGCTGTTGGGGGCTGTTGGGGTAGAGAGCTGAAATTCTTTCCTCGTCTCACCTTCTGCTGTAGCTTTGTGCTTGTGGAGCATCTGCACAAACTCGGCAAGACAATCTGTAGGCTGCACTTGAGTGAAATAAGGCCGATTGTAGGATTCTGGTACAGACCGTCTCTGTCACGCTGGTGGCTTTTTAGACTACAGCTTAGGGCTTGGATGAAATGTAGGGTTTTTGCCTAAACCGCCGGGAGCGGGGAGGCTTTCTGCCTAAGCGGGAAAGACCTGACCCGGTGGTACTCCCTAAATCACCTGCTCACTCACTCGCTAAATCCTCTTTCTGCAGGAGTAAAATCCGGCAAAGTGCAAATTCACTGAACCTGACGACTACGAGAGTGCAGAAAGTGACTTTTCCATCTGCTGCTCCTCCAGTGCTTGTGAGTTGCTTCCTGTTTCTCTGGGGAAAATGTCATGGAACCAGTCATTAACAACAATTCAAAAATTGGTATAACTTTTATAAACCCTTTTATAACCCTTCCCTGAAATCACTTTAGCTTCCACCTCTGGCGGAGTGAAAGAACGACGCCTGTCAGCTGCAGCCTTTCCCAGAGAGCTAGGGAGTCTCTCCGTGCAAGAGGGAGTTAAAAGTTGCCTTAAAAGATGCCTGACTGTGTCCTGGGTGGTGTCCTTTCTAAAAGTGAAGGGGTTTTTAGCCCTCCCTGCAAACTGAGTGTGCCGTTTCACCCGGGTATGAGCTAGCAGCCCGGGCTGACTGCCACAAAAAGGAGATGGACAAATTCCCTCTCCTTCTTCCCGATGCGTGGTCCTGCCTCCTTCCTTGTGCCACCTCTTATGCTTGCTGGTTGTCTCTGCAAGGCAGTTGAGCTCTCGAAGCTGGTGGAACACCACCTGCTTTTCTGGGTGAGTTTCCTGCCTGCTCAGGGAGTGAACTTGGCTCCTAAAGTGCTCTAAGGCACTGTTAAGGCAGTGCGAGGTGAGCCACAGGAGTACGGTAGTAGAACAAAGGAGCAGATGGAGAGATGGGAGGCGGCGGCAAGTCCTCTCTTTTGGTGGCAGGGAAGTCAGCATGTTTTGTGAAACCACCTCTTCAGCTGCGGCTGGCCATATTTTTAGCTTTTTCGTCAGTAAGCCCATTGCATTGTTGGCCCTTGAAACGGATTTTCAGGTACTACCGTCAGTCAAAACTGACGTCCCTGAACCCTGACTTGGCTGAATGTGATTCTGCTTGAACATGTAATTTCTCCATGTTTATTCTTCTTGGAGCTTTTTAATGCAAAAATCTATCCTCAGCCTGTGACTCGTGGTACGCTCCTTTCTTTGGAAATAGTTTGGAAGTCATAAGTACCTAAGGTGAAGACCAATGGTAATTTTGGCTGCTAGAAGACAACTGACAATAAGTAACAAAGGGTAAAGTACGAAATCAAGGGAAAGGACAAATGGAAAGTTGTACCTGTTACTGAGAAGCTTTTTAAAATCTGATTTTTCTCAGCTCCCATCTTCCTAACCTGTGTGAGTAGACTTGAACTCAGTGTATTGGGCTTTTTCCTGTTATTTCTCTGTTGATACGTCTGGGTCACTTTTTGTTGGTGATCTCACAGGCATCAGAAAAGCAAAGGATTCTCCTTTTGCTCTGCTGGGAGAGCAAAAAGTCTCCCGAGTGCCATTATTTGCAAGGAAAAGAGCTAGAGGTGATGTCTAGGGGATTTTTCACTGCATACTGATGAAACTTCTGTCACTCTCAAGAATAGTTCTGGCTGACGTGAGTCTAGTTGTGCAATTTTTTCCTGTATTTACAGCGAAGAATGCGAGACCTAACAGCTGAGGTAACGAGCAGTCTGCTGCAGTTTCCAGAGGTGACTCTTCAGGCACTTGGGGAAGATGAGGGAACCCTCGGCTCTGTGCTGTGCGGGAAGTTTTCTGGAGGTGAGCATTTTCCTTTAAATTTGGTCTCGGTATAAAGCTGTTCTTGCCTGGAGGCTACCTGAAGCCTCAGGTCATGGTATCAGCTGTGTCAGGTTGGTGCTGTTAAGAGGCATCCTGTTTAGAGAGAGAGAACAAAAAGGGTGCTTCAGCGATGACAAATGCTAATATTAAAACGTGAGTATAGTTAAACTTTGAAGTGGACTTTCCAGGTGATGTGACAGTAGAGCTGGGTGCCTATCTGGAGGTCTAGGCTTCTGTTAAGACCAGGTAGAATCTATCTACCTGAGTGTAAATGCAGGGATTGAGCTCATACTTCCTTTGGGCTGGCAGTAGTTCAGTGAAACAAAATGCCTTCGATTCTTCCTCTACGCTCTAAGACTTGTATTCCCATATGCGTTTAGATCATTTCTAGCAAAACCAAGGCGAATATGGTATAAAGGCTGTCGATCAGGACCTTGTAATCTTTATCCCAAACAACCCAGATTCTTCGGTGCGGGAATGACAAGTACAAATGCAAAATAACAAGGTGGTTAATTTTAGGAGGGATTGCTTGGGGATTTCAACGGGTGATTTTGAATCATTGACTAGAATGAGGTAGGTTGGTCTTCCTCTGCTAGGTACGTTTATTGAAGGAAAGGGGCAGGCACTGTGATTTTTTTTCAGCTGTTTTCAGTCTTCCGTTGGACATTTGCTTCAGTCCTCTTTCTTTTCTCTCACAGGGAGAAACGGCCTGGCGTGGTTGGCACGTGGTCCTCACCTTGAGGTGGTGAACTGTGTGACAGGAGAGCGGCTCTCTGCGTACCGTTTCAGTGGAGTCAATGAACAGCCTCCCACTGTTCGTGTGGTGAAGGAGTTTTCCTGGGAGAAGAGAACTGGACTGCTGGTTGGGTTGGAAGACGCAGAGGGAAGTGTTCTCTGTCTGTACGACCTTGGACTCTCAAGAGTAGTTAAAGCAGTTGTTCTTCCCGGGAGGGTAGGTACTTTTTAATTGGAGAAACGAAGCTTTGATGTTGTTAGGTGCTGCGTAGGCCTGTTTTAGGACAAGCTTTGGAGCGTCTCTTTGTAGGAGGTATTTTTTCTATCGTGCGTTAACATCCTGTCACTTGAGAGTATCCAGTCAAGACGGTGTTGCTGTAAAATCTTGGGCTTAATGTGCCATTATTGTTGGAGTTTGCTGAGAGTAAAACAAGTTTTCTGGTTTTATTGTAGAGCACAAATTCACCTGATTCTCTCCTTCCACAAAAAGGCCTTGAAAAGCACCTTTTTTTGACCCTAATTGCTTGATTTCCATCAGAAATACCGTCTTTAAAATGGCTCAGAATTCCATAGTTGTGCTGTAAATGACTTCGACACATTGCCTTGAATCTCAGCCTAGCAAGCAGGCTGAGGAGAACACATTTTTCTGTTGACTTAGGAGAGGAAAAAAGAGCCTCTAGTGAGTTATCTGACAGAGTGTTGGGAGGTCACCTTTCAGCCTGCAGTCCTTGAATCTCTGCTCTCTGACTAGTGTGTTTGTGTAGATGGGACACACTGGTGTAATGTTGCTGATGTTTTCTGTCTTCTGTAACCCAGAAACTCAAATGATGTGTGTCCCCTAGCCTCATTATCTCAATGTAAACAAGAATCGGTGGAAGTCAATAGAACATCAAGATTCATTTTTATCATCTTAGAATCTGCAACAACTAACTAACTAACTTCTTAGCCAGCTTTCCATCAGCTGCTTTGGTTTGACTTGCTAGAATACAGGTGGAGTTTTGTTTGTTTGTAATGCTACAGTGTGATGACTAGTAGTAAGCATTCGTATTGGGGTCACTGAGAGAGAGAAATACGTGCAGCTTTAGCGCAGGAGTCTTTGTGTGCTCGTGTCTCTGCTCTAGCAGTCAGTGTTGTCCTGGGATGTGCTGCAACGTGTGCTGAAAGGTCTGTCTTCGCCTTGTGAGACAGTTGCGTGCAGACTGCTGGGCACGTGAAAGGGCAGTGTGCGCTTCCTCCTTTAGGTGGAGTCACCTTTTTATCTGAGAAGCTGCTGCTTTAGGCTGGCTTTTAACATTTTTCTCAACATTCGTGAAAGCGCTGGTGTGCATTTAAAGCTTCTTTTCCTTTATGTGGTTGTTACTTTTCTTCTAAATGCGGACTAGTGTGAATTTTACTAAGCTGGTCTCTCCCTTCAACGCTTTCTAAATACGTTTCACTCCCATGGAAATGGTGTGTCTCCCATGCAACTTGGCCGCTGCCTCGTCTGACTCTCGAGCCCTGATTTATCCTAACGCCCGTTTGTCAAAGAAGGCATAGACTGTATCGCGGTGCTGGTGGGCTGTGAGCGGTGGGAGACCTCGATGTAGTTGTGTTTGTCTGTCTTAAGCCCCTTGAATACGATAAAGTTTCTTGTGTATAACTGATTTTCTGTGTTTTCCTCCAGTTAATTACTGCGAAGTAGGAAATGGAAATTGCTAAGCTGTACTAATAGAATGCCCCATTTAAGTTGAAGTTAAGTCACTTACCCGCAGGAAATCTAGTAAATGGAAGGCAGTAACAGGTTTTTGTACGGGGCTTTTTTGTCTTTGTCTCTTTTTTTGATCTAATTGCAAACAATGCTTTGATGCTCCTGTATTTACTTTTTCTATTGAGCTTGTCAAAGAGCTCAAGTAGTAACTTGTAGTTTTCCTGTAGGTAACCGCTATAGAACCCATAGCGAATCACGGAGGACCCAGCGTGAGCACTCAGCACCTCCATCAGAGTCTGCGATGGCTCTTTGGGGTGGCAGCAGTGGCTACAGATGCTGGCCATCTACTTCTGGTTGATCTTAGTTTGGATGATTGCTCCTGCACTCAGAATGATATCGAAGCATTGGGTAAGCCTGCAGTTTTTCCACATGAATTTAAACGCAAGAAAACTTCTGTCTTCTAACGAAACAGTATGCATCCCACTTTGAAGACCCTTGTGTCAGACATTTCTGACGACTGGTTACAGGTGGCAGTTTGACATCGTATAGTCCTGACCTGATTAAACCTGGGAGTGTCTGACTGCTCCTCGCAGTGTTGTAAATGCCCCCTCCCACCAAGATCCCTGTGCCACTATGATTCTTGCCAGAGAGGTGTAGGAATTTTGCCACGTGAGCCGGTGCGGCCGCCTGGTAGGAAGTTGTGTTGGAGGAGCCCTGTTTCCCGGGAATGCTCTTCTGCTTGTGTTAATTGACTTGGGGCAAATTTTGGGCTTGTTTTTTAAAATAAACCCCACTTACCAACACCCATGCATTTGGATGAATGAAATCTCGAATAGGTGTACTCAGCTTGCATACACCGTTTTGGCTATTACAACAGCAGCTTCAGCAACTGGTGCCACTTCAAACACGAGGTGCCACTTCAAATTGCATCACGAGGCCCAAACTCCTGCTTTTCAGAGTCCAGGAAGAATTTGGTTACGCTTTTACCTAGCTTTCAAACGTGAGTGAGAATACTTGTCTGATCCGAGAGTTCTTATGTTCTTTGAAGACATACATAATGGCAATGGCAAAAAAAAGTGTTGCATAAATGGCTATTGTGCCTGGCACGGTAGCATTAGATGATAGGGGTTGTCACGTCAGTGCCTAAAATGCAGCCTAAATGGCATAACGTATTCATTTATTGCTTGGTTTTGTGTGTGTAGATCTAGAAGTTGTCACTAAAAATCCTGCTGAAGTTGCACAAAGAAGAGAAACTGCGACCAGCGAAGGGAGGTGTCTCTGTTTTCAACTACAAAATGCTTCCGGAACAGCAGTATCAGCCCTGTGCTACATAAGCAGAAGCAACCAGCTCGTTGTGGGTTTCTCGGATGGCTACCTGTCGCTCTGGAATATGAAAACGTTGAAGAGAGAGTAAGTAGGCCTTTACACTTGGCCATGCCTGGAGGTGCGGGGCTCTCGATTTGTTGCTTAAGGAAGTATGTGGATGTAAAGAGAACTTTTTCAGGGACTGAAGTGAGTATGAGTATAATCTTGGCACGTTCAGAAATCCTCTTCTGACATAACTTTTCAGTCATACCTGGATGAAGTGGTCCGCCTTCTCCCCAGTGGACTAGGATTGTTTTCCTTCTTGTGCCTGTGGATTGAGGAATTGTGGGAAGCATGCTTCCTGGGGTTTTCAGAACCGGTTACTGCAACTGGGGCATCCATTGAAAGGCTGAAGTATGTCAGTGATGTGATTTTGGTGCCGATATTCTCTAAAGTGTCCAGGGTGAAACTAGTGAGACATGAAAACTCAATAGCTGACCTGTGCCTGAAAAATGTATTCTTTCCTGCATGTCAGCTTTGGCCGAAAGAGCAATCTCACCCGAAATATTTGGCTAACTTCTGGTCGGGATTCCCTTCAGCAGATCTGCACTGACTCCCCAGAAGCTGTTGGATGCATAAATAGACAGTGGAGGAATAATTAGGTGGCAAGAGTAGAGTGTGGAGGTACAAATAAGGTTCAGAAGTCAGGAAGAACAATGCTTGACGTAGTCCAAGAAACGAGAAACTACCTGTGTTTGGGCCACTAGGCTCCCCTTTTTTTTTCTTTTTCGTTTTGCTTTTTTTTTCCCCTAAACCTGTAGGCACCACTCTCAGCTTGAAGGAGGGAGGATTCCTGTCTATGCTGTCACTTTTCAAGAGCTGGAGAATGATCCTCGCAATTGTTGCTACTTGTGGGCTGTTCAGTCTACGCAGGAAAGGTGAATAAAAACTTTAACTATCAGCCACTGAATTAATTCTTTTTGTTTTTAAGGATATTTGTTCCCATACAGTTGAACATGTGTATTTGTTGTGTGTCTGCGATTCTTTCCGGTACGGAGGGTGTTAAACTTAGAATGCAATTTTTACAGGATTTACCAGACGTGAAGAGGGACCTACTAGTTCCTGCCTTCTGTCAGAAGGCAAAGCAACAGTGGCCATATTCTTCTGCTCGCATTCTCAAATGGTTTGCTTTTGTTCCTCGATGACCGCTTCATCATTTGTTTGATAGTCACACCGTGGTATTAAAATACCACTAGGAGCAGTTGAGGCTGCAGATCTAGAACACCAGACGTGCCCACACAACAGCCTGCCGCCCCTAAAGGCGGCGGTGACAGTATTGCCGATGGCCTTGTGCCAGCGTCAGCAGTCTGTGGAGCCTTGGTGAGCCAGTGCAGCTCCCCTGGCAGAAAACGATTCAGCAGAAAAGCCAATGGGTTCCTGCTGTTCTGCTGAATCAAATCGGACTTGGAAGGGTGCAGAGTGTGCAAGAGGGGGAGGGGAACTTTGGTGGTAAGGGAGGGGCAGAGAGATCTCTCTTTCTGCATCAGCAAGCGATTCCATCAGCTCAGCTGTTGGTAGAGTGGCAGTCTTTTAAATCTTGACTTCAAAGCAGTTTTGATGGAGAACTCTTCATTGTGAAGAACTATTTCCAACAATTCTTAGTCCATACAACATATTACAGCTTTCCAATTGTACGGTTGGCTTTTGCCCCTGAAGCTGTTAGTGTCAAAACGCCCTCCTTCATGTTTCAGTGGCTAAATGTGGCCGATGATCATGTTTTGGGAAGAGGTGGTGTTCTTTTCAGCGGGAGCATGCTATTAAGAAAACGTCTAGGTCTACTAACACGACAATGAGGACTATAAAGCAGCTTTGTAACCAAATTTCATAATTTATCCCTTTTTCAGTGAAGGGGATGTGGTGAGTTTACACCTGCTGCAGTTAGCGTTTGGTGACAGAAAACGCGTGGCCTCAGGACAAGTCATGTATGAGGTAAGAGGTGCATGCGTGGGAAAAGCAGACAATAGTAATTTTCTCTAAGGGAGTATCAGTTGAGTTACAGGGGTGAGATTTACCATCAAACTTCAGAGCTGGCTGAAAAAATAATAATGTTTTGCTGAGTCTTCTTGGGCACGGCCTTTGTCCATACCTTTTGGAAAGAAGGCGTACCATTTTATACTGCAGTGTCGTGTGTTCCAGCTAGATTCATCTGCAAAGAGCCCGTATAAATGAAATTCCTGAAGAGGACGTGGCTTTTGCAAATAAAATTATTCTGAAATACCAAATGAATGGCATGTAGGAAGAGAAGATTGGGCCTTGAATCGCTTGGTTTAACCAAGCTTCGGACTTGAATAAGCTTCTGTCTCTCTCCCTTTCTTAAAATACAGTCATACTCTAGTCTTTGCTGATCTTCAGTTTTATATTCTTGGTTTCCCTTAGAGCTTTGTCAGCCGGACTTCTCACATGAAATGCACCTACAGTGTCTCTTCAGTGTTGATCCTGACACTTAGTAGCTGTAAAGATAACTCGTTCTTCTTTTTGGCTGGGTGACCTATTCAATCTACTCTTAAAGCCAGGAAAATATGTAATTTGGTCAGAAGAGTGTACCTAAATGTTAGATCTGGCTCCAAGGAGGATGCGTTTAAAATACAGATGTGAGGTATCCTTGTATCTCAGATAGCTAACAGAGACAAGGCGCATCTGTTAGATGTGTAATTCCATTCAGTTGTACGCCTGGAAGTCTTCCAAAATCTTTTTGAGGGGACAGTAATCTTAGTTCAGAGCAAGTCTTTCCTCCTGATTTGGTACTTTCTCTTGCATATTCTCAATAGCTATGGAACGAAACAGGGGTGACTCTTGTATCGTGGTACTCTGGTTTTTGTAGGGACTGTGCCTTTTGATTTTTTTGGATTAATTTAGATTTTGAGTGTTTTGCTTATGTGTAGGAAAGGTGCTTCCTCATTTGGCACCGTTGCTTTTGCATAGATAGAGGTTAGGTGTTTGGAAAAGGTGGTGTTTCTTTAAAATGCATTATCTATCACGGTGACCAAGTAGAAGGATCTTCCAGTGATTCATGGCGTGCTGGATGCTATCTCTTTATCTTTGTTGATGTGCGGGACCTGTGCTCCACAGCGGATACTTTTAGTCTCAGAACACTTCCTTGTAGTCACAGATCGGTTAGTACTACATGACTGTCTGCCTGCATGGCTGTCTGAGTCAAGTTTCTTGTCCATCTTCAGGGGTAGAAAATTTAAGTGTCTCCCGTTTGCTAGGCCAAGTTTGAGTAAAGAAGGAGGAATCTACTGTTGATCCTTGTTCATTGGATAGAGTTCACAGGAGCTCAAAAGACTTTTTCAATACAGCAGTGCTTTTTGTTCCAGGAATTAGGTTTGAGGCTATGAAGCAGTGCCTCTTTGACTGTGTGTCATGGTAAAAGTCACAAATAGGACTTATGGAACATGTGGTACTGTGTTTTTCTATATGCGTGTCAAACTCTCGTCTCCATTGCCTTCAAGGCTGGTTTAAGTCTGCTTAAGTAATTAAACAGAAAGGTATGTTTAAGTAATGCTTCCAAAGACCTTTTTTGTACTGTTGCAGCAGTTGCTAAATCTGGTGCATCAAATCACGATCGTAGAGCGCATCTTTACCCTCGTTCTGCACAATGCTTGCGGATGGGCAGAGTATACACTCTCTACTTTGATATCAGAGTTTGACCAGTGCATCTCGTTTGAAAACTTGTTTTTGTGTTTTGCTAGTCAATGGAGTCGTTACTTAACATCTCCCATACAATGGAGTTCCTTAGAATGACTTTGCCCGGCGTGGAAAGTTTAAAATGCACTGCTTTGCTTCAGAAGCATTTTCTTTTTAGTTATGAAAGACTTTTTTTAATTATTTAATTTTTCTTTTTAGACAACCTTCATATTTATTTGTAACACTTCCTGGAATCATTAAGAGAAAGCTCGCCTCTTCTCAGATTAGGTGAATTAGATGTATCCTATGAGATCATACGGGAATGTGTGGTTTCATGCCAGTTCGTTTCAGAGCTCTGCAAGTTTAGGAAACTTGGGTAGAATGTGGCGTTATCAGTTTATGGGTTGTGTGGGTTGGGTTTCTTTTTCCCTCTTTTTTTTTTTTTTTTTTTAATTATAGAGCTGCTATTTGTCCCCAGTACACCCGTTCATGTGTTGTATGGTAGACAGTTTGAATGAATGCTGTATTTGGAAAGACAGTATTTCACTTCACGCTTACTTAAAAAATGGCGCTATCAGAGGTTCAACACAATCGTGCCGGGGTTTCTGTGTATCTCAAAATTAGTTTGTTTACTGTGTAGTAATTCGTGATGCTAAAAGCCTTGGCCACGTGCACCCCGTGTCCTTTCTGGTTTTCCCTTTTGCTGTTGGCTGTGCTTGGTGAAGGAGCTGAGGGATATTTCACCCGTTAGTCTCTGACAAGATGAGAGGAGGAGCTGTCATAGCTTACGTGGCTTGAAAGAAGATTGCTAATCAGTATGAAGTTCTCACAGTAACTAGAGAGGGGTGCACGGTCACTCTGGTGGTGTGCCCATAGAAAATACCTCTTGACAGCTTTAGCTGCTCGAATGCTGGGGCTTCTCTAACTTCATCAGTTCTGCAATCAAGACATGGAGCAAAGAGCTTTGCATGCATGTGTGTTGCATCATTTTAGATATCTCTTTGTAGCGATATATTTATTTTTATAAAGAACATTCTTGGATGTCGCAAGGAATTCTGCAAAACATGTTCAGATCTGAATAATGTTAGGGAAATTCTAAATTTTGAAAAAGTGCAAAGCCTTTACAGCCAAACTTACCCGTTACGATTTGACACTGCATTCTCTTGCATGTCAGGCGTAGTTTCTATTTACCATCAGAAATAGGCTCATGCGAAATACACAGTATAATAAGCCTATTCTGTTAGACTGTCTTTCATATTTAGCCATAATGTATGTTTTTATCTTAGAATGACCTTTGCTCTCTTCTCTGATTTTTTCCCCCAGGGTTTGGAATACCGTGGCAAAAAGTTCAGTTTAGATCTCATGGGTGGAGTCTTTCCCTTGAGAGGCCAGACGAGGAGTACGAAATTAATCAGCTGCCAGACTGTCAAAAAATTCCGCAGCGACGTTGACGGAGAGGATAGCGTAAATGAAGGTTTGTTCTGATGTCCGTGTTTGGTGATTTTAAAAGAAGTGCTTTTGGAACCTAAGCAACGAATGCTGTTCTGTCCCCACAGTCTGAAAGTCTTGCCTATCTGCATAGACTAGACTGTTGGGATTATTTACGAAGAAAAAATGGATGCTTAAGGTATGTGGGACTTCTTTAAGGGAAAAAGTGGGTTTTATTTTATGCTTGCTGACATGCTATCGCGATGTATGGTGGGGCCGTTTGTATGATGATGGTCAGTCGTTTTACTCCTCCAGCTGCCATCTTTGAACAAGAAGTTCAAACTCTCCATTGCTTAGGAATGTTACCAGAATTTTTTCCCTTCTTCAAACCGATGTCCGCATCTGCATCCAGATGGTAGCCCGTCACAAGTGCTGTTCCCCAGGGCACTGCACTGGGGCCACTTCTCTTTAGTATCTTGACCAGTGATCTGGACGAGGGGACAAGAAAAAGGGGCAGTGTGACTGAAACCTATCACAGAGATGTTTGCTATTCCGTAATTACTGTAATCACTCTTAGGAAGTGTTGTGTTTCACGAGTGACAGAACAGAATGAAGCCAAAATAGAAAGTGGTGTTTTAAAACTATCGGATCTATCGTATTTTCTACAAGTCAGAAACAATGTCTTGTCTTTTACAGTCACGTCTCCTGACACCAGTGTCTCAGTCTTCAGTTGGCAAGTGAATACGTACGGTCAGGGAAAACCATCTACTTACCTGGGTGTATTTGACATTAATCGCTGGTATTCTGCTCAAATGCCAGATTCAGTAAGGTAGATTTTTCTTCAGTAGTTTTCCAGATGCCTGCCAATAATTCATTTGAATGTCGGTATTTAGCTTACGCGCTTGTTTTCTTTAAGGCCGGAAGAATTCCCTCATGAGTGCCCCTATTTTGCACTGTGGTCGCTGGATACCGTAGTGAGCGTGACTTCTCCGAAGCTCCTTTTGGATATTCTGGTCCATGAGCGGAGTCTAAGTCGGGGAGTTCCTCCTTCTTATCCACCACCTGAGCGGTTTTTTCATCCAGGCAACTATAACTTTGGTAGGTATTTCACTGCTTTTGAGAGTGATAAGCTTAAAATGAGGTCAAATGCCATTCATTGGTTCTCTTGTTCAGTCATTGTTTGTCATTCAAAACCCAAACCAAACCAAAAAAACACCCAGTCCCCCCCAAACCCAACTCTGATCACGTTGTACTGACAAGGTATTTGCTATTGTGGAACATATCTGACAGCCGGCTGAGTTTTGGTGCTTTTGTAATGTAGCCGGTGAAGTGGTGCTGGTTATAGCCTGAAATGCCTGTGAACTGAAGCTCAAAGCACTCAGTTATATGTTTCTAGATACCGGTGTGTAAAAAATGTAAACTGGTCATGCCATAACTGTGAGAGTACGGAAGGTTGTCAAACGTTCCCTGTTTCTGCAGATGGTACGTGCTTGCTGACCTCCGGAGTCGTTCACATGACTTGCACCGGCTTCCAGAAGGAGGTGATCTTTTACTGTATCTTTATTGCGAGTGGCAGGAGATGTAGCTTTTCTAAGTTTTCTGTTGCACTGCTTTCCGTGTTAGGGACCGTTTCATGCTCATCCTGCCCGTCCACACGCATAGTTGCAATTGTATCCTGTCGCCAGTTGTATGCAAATGGTAATGTTTTAGGTCCCCTCTTGGGACTGTACAACTGCCGTTGTCTCCTCTTGAAGCACCATCGGGGATTGAATGTCTAGAAAGGAACGCAACGTTGCTCCAGGAGCAAGAACAAAACCACTGTAGAAGGCGGGGAAAGGTGTTACTTCTTTATTGCCCCTCAGTCGAACTGCCTGCATAGTCTTGAGTTAGAGTTTTGATCCCCAACTCTCTTGAAAAAGGAGGGAATGGAGAAAATGAAAAACCACATAACTGTTTGAGGAGTGAAAATTTTGTTTTCTCCCAAACTCGGCCAAATTATAACTTCTGAGCCACGGCACAGATTGTGACAGATAATTTTGAGTGAAGTTTCAGCTCACTAAATGTTTCCAACATGAATCGGCTTCCATACGAATAGGCATAGAAAGGATCTTCCAAAGCATGAAGTTGCATGTTAGCTTAGCTTATATAGAATGTATTTTGTGTCAGTGTTGAGGGAAAGAGCAAGGCCTGTGTATAGACAGAGAAGGTAGAAAAGACTTAATTACGCAGATTGCTAACCTAAAGCATCTTAGTGGTTCAGGCTGTCTGATGGTGTCAGTGAACATTTAGATTCTTCCTTTTAGAGGTTATCCAGAAGCGTAGTGACGGAATAACAATGCTGTCTTAATCTGTGGTTTTCGATTGATGTTTCAGACCTTGAATTTTTTGAAGAAATCTGGCCCTTCAATATGGGAAGCCATTCAGGATAGCTACAATAGGTGTCTTGTAGCTGGCTTGCTGTCTCCAAGACCAGTTGATGTCCAGCCATCCAGTTTGAGTCAGGTGAGTGCCTATGAGGGAATCAAGGGGGAAATACATCCATCTGGTCTGACAGGGCTGGAGGGGCTACAAGACACGATACTCCAATTTGAAATACAGGTGTTGACCTGAGCTAGCAGAAGTAACCGTATCCTTAGATCCAAAGTAGTGACTTTGACTGGGAACAGCCCTAAGAGATCTGTCTTTAGAGACCCCTCTCTTAATTCGGTGCCACACACAGATGCGCACAAGGAAGCGTGCAGTCAGTGCTGGTCATGCCCAACATAACGCATGTGTCCCCCAGAGTAACCCCCATCCCTGTCAGTTTCTCAAAGCAGTGGTTCAGTGCAGTAGCCGACGATGGGGGCGTCTCACTGGGATGCGAGCTCTTGCAGACGTCGGCTTGCTGCACTGTCACTGTGCGTGATCATTTGCTTCCAAGGAAGTGGGCTGTGGTAAAGGATTACTGCTGTCAGCTCTCCCTGGCAATTTCTTCACAGCTTGCCCTCGTTTTCCCTTCATCGGTAGGCTTTTCTGCATCCTCTCCGGGCGGATCTTCACCTCTGTAGCCTCTGCCTTGTGCTGCAGTAGCCCAATTTGCTCCTCTGAGACTGCCCTCTTGCAGCTGCAACACCTTAATCACCTTTATCTCATGACACTCGCTACCTTCTATGTGCTTTATGCCACCACAGTGACTTCACTCCCCCTGCCATAGGTTTTCCATTTGCAATGCACCAACCTTTCCCTGGAGCAATCAGCAGGAAGGGGAGAGCAGCCTTCCCGCTGCCCTCCTCTTCCTGTCTCCTGCATTCGTCACCACATTTGTGGACGTGTGTTAGGACATGAACGCTTCTGCACAGTGTGGTAGCTCAAAGAAATTTCTTGGCAAGCTGGCCAATGGTCTGTTTCCTTGTCTGAAACCAGTTTTCAGAAAAAGATGGCAATATCACATGTGTGTTCTACATGTGTAGAAGTCGCTTTGAATGTCATGATTTTGCCTAGAGGGGAAAGATACTTTTGAATGTGTTTAAAAAAACCCAACCAACCAAACAAATCCCATCCCAAAAACCAAAGTAAAAACTTACGAAGGGTCCTCTCACCTGAGAGAAGTACGAGAACACCAGCTGAGATAAGCTACTACTTAGTATCGCGCGTCTGTGCATACGTGTGATTTATCCTTGTAAGGATTACCACTACACTATAATACAGTATTTGAAGAGCCTACCATTTAAACCATTAGGATGTAAATGTTTTGCTTCTTTTCTGTCACGTTACAAAATTCCAACGTAGTGTTTTGGGTGTCAGAACTGCTTCATGTCTTCATAGTCTAGAAAGCTGCTTGGCCGTAGCTTCACTGTTTCCATGCAAACGTTGCACAGTTGTGTTTGTCCTGTCCCCTTCCTGCGTTCCTGATGGCAAACTTATCTGCACAGATGTGTAACGCGTATTAGCAGAGGATGTTTCTGGACGTAGTAAGTTGGAACTCAGTACGTGAAGACTGTAATGCAGAGGCACGCGAAGAAAGATTAGAATTAGGCTGCAGTAAGTTGAAATGTCAGAGGAAAAGTGTGTTAATGTGTTCCTCAGAGCAGTGAGCAGTCCAGCCTGTGGCTGGAATTAAGAGAAAGGACGTGGCATTCCTGGCCTGTGTCCTGATTGACTTTGTGATGTCTGAATGAGTATGCAGTTAGAAAGAAACATTTACTGTTGATGGTTCACATGGTGCAAGTAGGTAAGATTCTCATTTGAGTTTGTCTGTTACGTTTAGGAGGAGCAGCTGGAAGCAGTATTGTCAGCTGCTGTCCAGACAGGTTCTGTGGGACTTCTGACTGGATGCATTAAACATTGGATATCTGAAGGTAATACTTCGAACGTTGTTTTTTTACGTGGTACCTCTTTGAGTTGGAGCCTGTTGATTCATTTCTTTTTTGTTCTCTTTGTTTAAAGAGCAGCCAAGGTCTGCTGGTAATTTACGGTTTGTTCTTGAGTGGACATGGAACCAAGTGATCTCTACAAAGGAAGAATTTGACCAAATCTGTGAGTACTAGTGTAGTCATTCTGCAAACCTAAAGTCGTTCTTTCTGATTGAGCTTCCTCAGTAATACGCCGCTATAGGATATTGCACGCGGTCCTTGAAGTGCGCCTTGAAACTCTGGAATTGCTCTGTCGGCTAACGATTTAATATTTATTCTTGAAAAGGTGTTCCGCTGTTTGATGGCTCTTGCAACTTCATTGACCCCCAGACATTACGGTCTCTCCAGCGCTGCCAGTTGCTTTTGAGCAACCTTAGCACGGTCTTAAACTGTTTTCTCACAGAAGCACAAGAGCTTACTGAAAAAGGTTTGTAGTAGTGCTACAAAATCTTTGGTATGTTTTATTAAGATTTGGAATTGTGGCAACATGGGCTTTTGTTGTTTTTGAGGATTGGAAGACAGTCACATTTAGCTGGGAGAAGGGGCTTAAAGCTGAGCGCTTGGGACCACCACAAAACACGCATGGAGTTCAGGGCAACAGTTTATGGTGGAGCTCATGCAAGGGGGTGGGGGAGGCTACATTCAGAGAGAAGCTTTGTAGGCAACTGGGCTGAAATTACAGCAACCGAATGTGGTATTGCTGAAAATTATTCCTTTGAGTTCTTAGCTAGCAAGTTCTAGTTGCATGCAGACACCGTGTTGCAAATTGCTAAACAATACGAAGGAAGCGTAAACGAGTAACGTGCAAAGTAAGTTACTTGAGTTTCTACAGCTTTTTCTCTTAGAAATGGTTCTTGGCCTATTGAGAAAAGAAAAGAATATCCCTTTGCTATCAGAAGAATCTCTGCTACGTGAGAAACAGATGTCTTATTCTTGCGTGCATTTAGTAGTTCAGGCTTTGGGGTTTTTGTTTTTTTTTTTATTTTAGCCTTTAGTGAGTTTAGTTCTTTATAGGGGTTGTTTTTTCTTTTGGTGGTGATAGTGGTTTTTTTCTTCAAATAAGAAAGCGATACAGCGTGAAAAACGCAAAGACAAAGATTTCTAATGTGCTATTTTTATACTTTTTGGTTTAGTAGGATGAAGGGTGTTTTGTGAAAATGAACAGAATTGCATAGCGCTAATCATCTCCTGCCTTTTTTCAGGTTTTGCAGACGTGACAAATAAGCAAGCGGTAACCGGCCTCATTTCTTTGTATGCACGAGTGGTCATCTGGTTCTGTCGATCCGGTCTCCTTCCAGAGGGTTTAGGTAAGCGTGACCTGTCATACGTTTGCAACAAGGCGACCATCCAGTGAGTGACTCCCACGAACGCGTGCTTAGCCATGTTTTTGTAACGGTTTCGTCAGGAAGAAGTCGTGCTGGTTCAGTGGCAGGGTGTGCTGAAGTTCTGTGGGTGAAGTTGAGATTTTGCTGGGTTGTCAAGTACACAGCATAGAATGAGGCAGGCAGTTTCTTTCCTGGGTGGATTTTAGGAATAGCAATGGACCCCTGACGTCAAGGCGCTGCTTGTGTCCACAGCTTGAACTACTTGAGATTTTAAACAAAGTACTATTAAACAACAAGTACCGGAATGCTTGTTTTTACAGTGAGAGCATTACCTGCATGTTTTGAACTTTCTATCAGTTGCTTGAGGAGAAAGTACACCTTGGAAATCCTTCTTTAGTTGGATGGATTAGAAATTCCATTGTCAGCCTTAATTGTCTCACAGATGCTCACGCGGCATGTTTAGAAACCATTCCCTTTGAGAACTGGGTGGGTTTTTTTATAGTGAACTTCAGCTTACCCTACATGTTGTGAATGCTGCGTGAACTGTAACCTTGAAACGGCACTTGGGGCAAGAAGGAATTGAGTCTTGTCTCTTAGAGTTCTTTTAGCAAAGGCAGAAAGAGGATTGGCTTCTTTCAGAGTTGGAGGCTTCTGATGCTTAGCTTGTACGATCTTCTGTCTCTTTAGGCAAAAATTTTCGTTTACAAGTGTGATATGACTGCTTTAACTTGCTTCTGCTTTGTTGCCTGTAGATGACGATACGCGTTTGTCAAGACCTTTCTACAATTATCCTCTGATTGAGAGCTACTATACTGGTCACCGACAGAAACTTGAGCGTTTATCAAGGTAAGAGCTAGAGGAAGACTCTAGAACACTTCCACGGCAAATTCAGAAGTGGAAGGGAATGGCTTTTATCTCAACAGTTGCATGGGCTATGCGTAATGCCGCTGCCAGCAATACTCTTGACTTCAGTGACACGCGTGTTCTGTTGAACAGAGAGGTTACTTTCCTGTGTTAAAACGTTGCTATCTACCTCTGCTTAGTACCACTGGTTGGTATCATCATTTTTCGGGAGTCTACTTTATTCATTGGCTAATGTGTATAATTTCTGACTACTGAAAAAGGCCATGCGATTAGGACAGGATCAGTCACCTCCAGTTCAGCAAAGCAGGGTGTTCACAGAACAATTGTTTTGGAAGCAGAAGAAAGCGTGTTTTTTAAAAAACAATCATCTCCGTCCTTGACTGGTAATAGAGGGTCATAACTGTATTGGCCTAAGTCCCCTTCTCACAAGTACGTGGTGTGATTTTGTGAGATGGTTGGAGTTACATGGAGTTGGCACGCCTCGCACTCTCCTGGCTGTCGGATAGAAGTCACTTGTGAACGTCAGCTCTCTTTCCTGGACTAGCTGCCTAGCACATAGGCGGCATGCCTTGGATTAGCCGATAATAGGTTTTTCTTTGGAAATTGTACTGAAAACTGAATAAAGACCTGACCAAGCTTCGGCGATGGCACTGTGACCAAGAGGCTGCAAGGTGAGTTAAGGTGGAAGCTGCAGGGTAGGAGGTATTGACTTCAAAGTTCATCTTCCTTGGCTTACTTCTCAAGTAACTTACATACAGGCTCGTGTGTTCCTTCGAAGCACAGAGCCTCTAGTGTCCTTTTTCTGCTTTGTGCCATCGGGAGATTAAAGGGCAGGGCTGCAGTCAGCAGAAGACTGGAGGAAAGCCGTTACACCGGGAGGCTGGAATTAGTGTTTTACTCTGTCCAAATCCTTGCTACCTTTTGTTCCAGAGGAAAATGGGACTCGGACTGCTTGATGGTTGATGGAATGGTTTCCCAGTTAGGAGACCAAGTGGAGAAGCTGTGGCGGAGAGATGCAGGAGGAACTGGGAAATACCCGCCTGCCAGTTTGCATGTGAGTGTCCTGTTCACTGCGAACAACAACAAACGGCCGCCCTCCCCGCCAAACCCCACCCAAAAGCCAATGATTTAGGGAAGACGGGCGTTTTTTCAGAACTTTTAATTTTTCATTTCAGGCACTGCTGGATCTCTATTTGCTAGAAAGCATTGAAGAAAACTGCAAACACGCAATTGTATCCTTTCTAGTTATTTTTATTACACCTTCAGGGGATGCACATAAATGTTCTTCAGTGTTGGTCGCCGACCTGTTTCATGACATTTTTTCATTTATGCTTCAAAGACGATGCAAGTGAAAACATTTAGTTTAGCGTTAAGTTGTAGACAGAAGCGCTGTTTTATTTCTTTGTACTGTGGATTTTTGATGACTTTTTTCTTAAACGTTTTGTTGCAAAAGTCTTCTCCGATAGGGAGAAAACAGTTTTAGTAATAAGGGTTGAAGATATAAAATGTCCTTAGTTTTTCTCCAAATTTAAACAGCGTTTAAAATTGTCTAAAACACCCATGATGGGTTATAAAACAATTTCTGTTTCAGAGCAAAAGGATTTCTAAGAGTGGTTTACCAGTACCGGATTTTTGCTGAAATCACGGGTTTTCCAGCGCAGCTCACAGCTTTGGTTCCGTTGAAAGTGCAGGCACACGGAATAAGCAACAGGGAGAAGAGAAAAGTCATGGGGCAGAAACTTAATTTTTAAGCTGCTGAAATACACAGCCTTGCTTTTGCTGTTTGTTGCCTAACCCGCGAGGGGAGCCTAGAGAGCAAGGGGCTTAGAAACGCTTATAGCCCGGAGCTGTCTTGTTAGATGATGTCCCTAAAAACGGACGTCAGAAAGAGAAAATGACGCTACCAATGAGTGACCCGCATACTGGTTTAAATCCAGTTTTAAGCATTCGGAGCTGAGCTGTACTGTAAGGATGCCACAATTTACACTGTTTTATAGACGCTGGACATGAGGGAAAAACCCAACTGTGGAATTTATTTGCTGTAATAATTGAGCGTTGGATGCTCCAATGTTTTGAATGTATTTTCTGCTTCCTACCACTTTTATATTCTTACTTCATTATGGTTTTCTAAAGGTAATGTGATAAACTTTTGGTCTTACAAACTGATTAGCCTTAATGAGATACCTGATGTCAGACAATTTACTTGCTGCTGGATATCAAGCGTTCCTTTCCGAGTGAGACAGAAACTTCAATCGACTCCTTCGCAACTGCCTTTGGCATCCCCTGGGGACTTGTTAAGCTTGTTGAAGGTTTTTGGCTTCTAGATCACAATGATTACGAAGTAAGTATGGTAGAGTTGAGTCAGACATACATTGCAGTACAAAGCTATAATCTAGAAAATGATTTTAAAACCCGATCTCTAACTTGTACAGAATTCTCTGGCCCTGCTCTTTCATCCCGCTACAATCAAAACCGCGTCATGGCAGCACAAGAGAATTATTCAGTCCCTCCTGTGCCAAGGGGAGCATGGGCAAGCCCTCAGATACATCCAGCTGATGAGGCCACCCACGGCAAGCAGCGGGGAAGTGCAGCTTCTCCTCACTGTGTTGCTCTCCAATAGGTAAAGAAATATACCCCACCATTTTGTCATGCAAATCTTGTGAAAATGGAGAACAAAGAATAGAAATCATCATCCCCTAAGTTTCCTTTAAACTTTGAGTACAAGACTCTTGGGGCATCTCTTTGGTTATGCTATTAACATCCCTTTACGTCTGAAAAATTAATTACAGGTGCATGGTGGAGGCTTGGGGTCTGTTGCACCAACATGCCGCTCAGGCAAACTTAGAAGACCTCTTAAAACGCATGTACGAAATGTGCCGGGAGATGGGCCTGATGGAAGACTTGCTGAAGCTGCCTTTCACAGACACCGAACAAGTAAGTGGGAGCAAGGAAAAATGTTCATCGTCTCTTTGAAAAGAGAAAAGGCAGAGCCATAACAGATTTTTGGAATGATTTTTTTTTTCTCATAGGAGTGTTTGGAGAAGTTTTTAAGGACCAGTGCTGGTGTTCAGAATCAAGAATTCCTTTTAGTCTACCATCTGCAGCGTGCCAACTACATTGCAGCACTAGAGCTGAATCAGTCCATGAACGTCAATCTTATGGTAAGCGTGAAAGTTCTGTTCTGTCAAGCGTGCAAGTTTCTGCTGGGTGTTACTAACTGGTTTTGATAGTACTCAATAAGAATCCTGCTTTGTTTTTTTCATACCAGTCTTTGAAACACTCGGAACAAGTTTCTACACCTTTGGTTACAGCTGAAGCTAAATGTTGACCAATATACGTCACTACTCCAAAGCTACTCTATGAAGCTATAATTAAATGTTACACACCACTGTTGACCCCACTGAGAACAGTTTGTTTGCATCTGAGGAATAAACATGTATCTTTCCCATCAGCCAGTCTTACCATTCCGTTATTGAGATACGTATGTTATGCGTGGCTTAGATTACTGGAAGTTGTTTGTGTCACTCCTTCCTGTGGGATGACGAGTAGGTTGTATGTCATCGCTTGTGTCTTGCACGCAACTGTATTTTTCTAGCTGAGAGCAGGCTAGATGCCAGTCCACAGGTTAAATTTCTGTGGGTTTTGTTTGTTTTTTTAATTTCTGCGAGTTATAGTGTGCTCTCCAATTCCACAACTTTCATTTCACGGCTTTTATGACAAAAATTCTTGTCTAACCTCTATTTCTCAAAATAGCCAGATTACATTTTGTGTTACATGAACTTGTGTTCTGGATTTGTGACGCGTTTGCTGTTTTCTGGAATCATAGTTTTCCAGTGACTCAAACTTCTAAGGTGGTTTTGGAAGTCGTAGGTCCTGCATTTCAAAACTGTCATGCGGCCAGGTGGTGTGCGTAGGTCGCTTTTTCTTGCTTGTTTTAATCTTCACATCATGTTGTCCAGGGTAATTTCCAGTTGTCCCGTATATTCAGGGCAGTGGCGTTTCAGGAAGAACAAGGGAAAGCCTGCTATGTAGTAAGTCGTTTGCAAATTGCAGGTGATATCAGAAAATTGCAGGTGATAACAGGTGTATCAGAAGAAGGTTCTGCAGAGCGCCAGCATTGTTTTAACTTCAAGTTGTAGGCTCTGTTGCTATTCCAGTCTTCCTTCCACTTTGCTAAAAGTACCAGGTGAAATCGGTGTGTGCGGATGGGTAGAACTTGCCGCTGTTCTGTGCAGTGGAGGTGTTTTCCCACACCCGTAGAGGAAATCTGCTCACTAATGCGAAATAGCACGGAGAGGTCTGTGCAATGAACTTCTTGTAATTAGTTAAGCTTTTGCTTTCCGCTTTTCCTTCATCAGAACGACGGCGATCATCGCTTGACCGACAGAGCAGTTGCCAGAAATTCTCTATTAGCCCAATATGACAAGATCCTTCCACGAATTGAAAGGCAGCTGGCCGTAGAGAGAGCCAAGCTTTACCATTTGCCTGCACTGGCCTCAAGAGAAGGTAACTTTTAGCGGGGGGAAATAGAGGGGAGAATTCCCTGTCACTTGGATGACACCAGGCTGAAATTTTTCCCCTCTTGCTTTCCAGTCTCAAGACCAAAGCCATTAACTCCAGTAAGAAAACAAGCGAAAGCAGGAAATGTGCGTCGAAGACCAAATTTTCTGGCAAAAATATTGTCCAGAATTAAAGAATCCTGGGCAGGAATGAAGGAGAAAACCAGTTTCTCACAAGGTGGATTTTAAAGATGCTGTCGTTTTTATAGCTGCTAAACGTGCTGTTTCTTCAGCAGGATGTTTCTAAAATTGAGGATGTTTCTAAAATGGGACCTGTTGAGATCCAAACAGGAGAGCAAGCAGTTGGGTTTCAACAGCACCCGCCAGTCCCTCACTAGAGACAGGAACAAGAAGAGACCTTAGATGCATTCACTTATTCAGCTCGTCTCGGCTTTGGGATTTAGGACAACACTGTAGAGAAGACGGGGCTGGACTTGGGAATACGCAAATCCCTCATGGGAGTCAATGGAAAATTTGGGATGGGAAGAAGGCAGCAGGTCACAAAGCTTCCGCAGTCATTCCCGTAGCAGCGCAGTGAAGGTGTTTCTGCTTGCGTTATAACTGGTGGGTACTGATGTAGATGTAAGCGCCTGGTTTTGGCTTGTGGGCCCTCACTGAATTTAGGACAAACTGCTTACTGCTTTCTTGTTCGTAGATTTGTAAGCATAAAAGGAAAGTTTACGCAGACTAGTATTTCTTGACTTTAGTTTTGAAGCATGGCGTGTTGCTAATAATATATCGCTTTCGCAAGTTTTGACGAGGCGGGAGGCAAGAAAATAAGCTGATTCTATGGAGACTGCTGTTGAGGGGCTGCTTCCTTCTGCCGTTGTTGGCTAGCACTGCAACTTAGAGGGCTGGGCAAAGGTCTTTACACGTGGATTCAATTATCCCGACCATCCGAGTCCCTGGAAATAAGTAACGGTTACTGCTTTTGTTCTCCCCATAAAACCCCGAGTATCTTCACGTGGATCTAGAAGGAACGAATACTTGCTCAGCACAGGGAACGGGAAAAGACGAGGTGGAGCTATTTAGAATATACTGTGTTGTCTCAGGCAGTCCAAGCGATTCCTTGAAGTGCAGGGTTGAGCTGTCGGATGTGAGGGCTGGCCAGTTTGACAAAGTGTTGCCGACTGGAACTTTCAGCTTTTCTCTCATCGTTGCCTTTTACCCTGTTAGATGCAGAGTGGGTCGCCCTGTGGGCATTTGTCGTCAGTGCAGGAAGTACTGCAATGGGATGATTTCTGCCAGTTGTGGCTACAGCTCGCATTGTAAAACTGCTCACTTTGTCCAGGAGTGGTGGCAAATCGTAGTCAGGAACAGAAACACCAGAAACGGGGCACGCGATGGCCTACACTGAACACTCTCTTCTCTGTCCCTTAGACACAGAGGCTGTCATCGGTAGCAGAGAGTACACTGTATGTTTCTGACTTTACACCCAGCAGTGATCTGAAAGGAAAAGCGGCATTTCACTGTCCTCAGTTTCATCTGTGTGAGTGTGAAGTCAGTCTGTTTGGTAACGACTATTGCATTAACAGGCTTTTTTTTAACTGTAGGTGGTGGAAGATAGTGCGCTTAAGTCACCAACCTCAGAAGCAGCACCGGCAACACCAGGATAAAGTGAAGGACATCCATCGGGCGATCGTCCATACAGCTAGGATTCTCCAGAGTCATAGTTAGCATGTTGTTTGACTGTCAATAAACATTGTTGAATGTGATGCAGCTGAAGGAGACGGAGAGCTTTTTACATCTCAGAGTAATTTTCAGCGACAAGCGTTGTAATAAGGAATGCCCCCCAGCCCTCCTCCTCTCGCTTAGCTTTTGTAGCTGAGCAGATGGCAGAGGGTATGGAACATCCCTTTGGTCAGTTTGGGTCAGCTGTCCTGGCTACGTGCCCTCCCAGGATCTTGTCTTTTTTCCTCCTGAGTCCTTTCTCAGACCCAGCCTTCGCACCGCACCCCTAGCAGCTCCCTCTGCATCTCCGGGATGATCAGTTCGCCCTCCTCTACGAGCAAAGGAACCCAGAATATCTTCCAGGAAGGAGAACTCAAACCCCACGTGGACTGATGGCGTAAGGTGGGCTGTAGTTAGTGATTTTTCCAGTTAAAGGCTTTACAGACCGTGATTACACTTGCAGTTTCATAGAGTTTGCTCAAACTGCTTACGTTGAGAACTGGAACTGCAAATCAGAATGGCAGACTTGCATTTGGTCTTAAACGGCTATGTTAGGCCTTCTGTAACGTCACCTGCCTGCCTGCAGGAACACTCGGAATTAGGAGAATTTGAGATTTGAGGTTTGTGCGGTGACGTCATCCTGGGAGCTTCGTCCAGTTTTGTATGGACTGTATCTATTTCATTATTTCCCTTTTGATTTTATTATTAGGATTTCATGAAAGCAGTTTAGTTTCTCCTAAGCTCGTAAATCTCTCTCTACCTCTCCTCCTCCTCTCCGTGTACGAGAGGTTGGGGGGGAGCATCTGTCGCCGGCCATTGGCCAATTCGGCCAAAACCACGACAGATTTATTGGCGCCCGACGTGGGGCACGAACGCAGCTCTGATAGATTGCCTGAATAGTTTGAATTCCAGCTTGTTCAGGGAGAACAGAGAGTTCACAGCATGTCGGTCTTACGTGAAATCTGGTATCGTGCCTTTAGAGAGCTTTGTATGAAGTTAATGGACGCAGTGGGGTTTAAGCGGTCAAATATATTGCATGGCCTGTTTCTCGTTTGTGTTTGGACGCGGTGGTCTAAGCGTGCCACGTTGGCATGGGTTTGCCTTCAGAGGTATAAAATAATTGCTTGGATAACGGTTCTGCCTGCCTATCTTGGGCATCTCGTGATGGAGGCTTTTCCTAATTACACTTTCGGGATGGGTTCTTTTCCTAATTACGCTCTTGGTCGTACCTGGGGAAAGTTGACTTTGCCCTTCGGTGATGATGCCAAAGCGACAGTAACAGAATCGGGATGAGAAACCTTCGGGCCGTTTCGAGAGTGAAGGTTACTTTCATTCGTACGTGATCCTGTTGTCGGTTTTCCCGAGTGTGTTGCAGGGCTGGTTTATTGTTAAATATCGGTGCAGGAGTGAGTATGATGTGACATGTGATGTTGCTACTCAGACCCCGGGGCCAAAGCCAAAGACAGCAGAAACTCGGGCAGCCCTGCCACCGAAAGCTGCAGTAGGAATTCAGACAACCCCCCCACGGAAAGCTACAGCAGAAACTCAAACAACTCAGGTGACTGCCCAAGCCGCAACACAGGCACAAACAACGCCACCGGCCCCGACACCAGCCCGAGCGGCATCGGCTGCCCCCCACCGGCCCCGGCATCGGCCAGGCCCACGGCGGCTGCGCCGCCCAGAGGCCCCGGCGAAAGCCACGCCTCCGCCCATACAGGCCAAAGCCACGGCCCGGCCGTAGGGACACCGCCGCCAGCGGCATGGGCTGCCCCCACACGGGCCCCGGCAAACGCCACGGCTCCGGCCCGGAGGCGGTGGAGAAAATGACTAAGACAATAGCTGAGCAAAATGAGAAAAGTGCTAAACTTCTTCATGAAATGCTTGAAAAAGTGTCTGAGAAGGGGAAAGAATCCCACTCTTCCCCTGAACAGAGCCAGGTTGCAGTCATTAAGAAACAACGGTAGCGATTCAGCTTTTGGCCACCTCACTTGCTCTTCCTCACTTGGCGGTACAGTTCTGCTCTGACTTTGCGAGCCTGTCCAGCTTGCTGGTCTCCTGGGCACCGTTTTCCCCACTTCACGGTTCAGTTTTCTATTGGAACCAGAAGAGGGAGGGGCTGGGAAAGGCCAAGTGGGTGCTACTCTTTGCAACGATGGCGTGCTCTCCTGTCATTCCACCTTACGAAACCACGCTCTTACGGTCTTTAGTTCCCCATAGAAGGCAGGAGTGGGTCAGACAACGAGTAAAGAGAACGTCTTGTTTCTGGCCGTGTTTTCCGGTTCCTTCTGGAAAACCGTCTGGGGAGAGTTGCCTCTTAAAATCAGGGCGTGGGGGCGCTCAAAAAGCTCACGCGAATACTGAGTGAGAATGCTTGCGACAGTCTGGTAAGGAACGAAAGCAAAAGGAAGCTTCTTTCTGTATGTTTTCTGCCTTGACCCTATCTTCAAAGAAGCCCATAAATAATTCTTTGGCATCGATTTTGTAATTCCAACATTGCAAAATGTTTTCCTCTACTGAATACTGTTGGTAATCAAAAAATCAATTTGATACTTCTCTTTCTTTTCAGGACCACAAGAAAAGGAGGCTCTTGGTCACCTCCACCGGTGGAAATAAAATTCGTCTCTCCTTTTGGAAGTGCACTGGATAAAGCCATGGATCGTATTGCAAGAATATGTCCAGTGTGCAGATATGTCTGAGGATAACCGAGCAGTTTAATCCCCCATCAGAACTTCCCCTCGTGGAACGCTACTCTCAGGCTTGTTATTTCAATAAAATTGTTTGCTGCAATTTCATCAGTTCCCATGTAACCACTCGTAAATAGCTTTGTTGTTGATTTCTGGTGGGGAAAACAAGCTACAGGCAGAAACCAATCCATAGTGTCTCACGAGTCGTTTACTTCTTATCCGTAGTCTTCCTGGTACAGAACAGGTTTCTTTTTGGCGTTGGTGAACTTAATACTGCGAAGCTTAAAGCTTGATGCCGGTGTCTGCCAAGTAGCGAAGGGTTGTTACAAATCTGCTGAGCCGGGGCTTCGTCCTTGCTGGCGGCAGGAGCCCGGCCTGGTGCACCCCAGACCTGGGGGTGTCTCTGTCCCAGACCCTTGGATGCGGCTGCTGCTTTCCCGTTTGCAGGTCAGGCCAGTAGCAAGGCTGAGGGTGCACCACACACATGCACGACAGCAACGCGGCTGGCTACGCAGGCTGCCAGAGACGGGGCCGTGCCTTTACCACCTGCCATCTTGCACTGGGGCAGCTCACAGAAAGCCGCCTCTCTGGCTTGTTGCAGTTGAAGCTCACGAGTGACACCAGAGGCATGCTGTCACTCTGCAGGTTCCCCCACGCAGCCACATTTGCAGAGCCCCAGAGGATCAGCAGAGCCTTGAGCCCAGCTGTCGTCTGTGCCCCAATTCTGGGCTCCGTCTCTGACCTCTGGCTGAGACACCGCATCTTTCCAGAGATGGCTTTTCCTCCTGCTCACTGGCTAGCCCACCCTGAGGTCTGCTAGCGGTTTCCTCGTGCACATTTGGCTAGGGGAAGATACAACAAAAATACAATAAAATGGTGTATTGAAACGTATGTTACGATGGAGTTTAGAAAGTCTTCTCTGATAAGAGAAAACAGTTTTAGTAGGAAATGTTGAAGATATAAAATCCCTTAGTTTCTCTCAAAGTTTAAACACCGTTTTAAATTTTTTAAAACCCTCCTATCTGTAGCAAATGGCTTCTTACTAGAATGATGTGGTGAAATATCCTGTTTCAGAGCAAAAGGATTTCTAAGAGTGGTTTACCAGTACCGGATTTTTGCTGAAATCACGGGTTTTCCAGCGCAGCTCACGGTGCTTGCTTTGGTTCCGTTGGAAGTGCAGGCACACGGAATAAGCAACAGGGAGAAGAGAAAAGTCATGGGGCAGAAACTTAATGTTTAAGCTGCTGAAATACAGAGCCTAGCTTTTGCTGTTTGTTGCCTGTCTGTTTTACCTTCTAATTACTTCTTGTCTTTACAGAACACTTTCAACGTGCTGGAAATCTATAATGACCAGGTAATGAGGTCGCTTTGCTTCCGTATTAACAAATCTTAGTTTTCTGTGTACATTGATTTCTTTTTTGCTCATTGTAATTTGAAAAATCATCCTTTATGCTCTCTTAACGTGACCCTTCTGGGCATGTTGGCTGAAGTGTGTGGGTGCTGCCTGGACCTAAGAGCATCGTTTTGCTGCTTGAGCCACCCGGCTGCTCTGCCGTAACACTGGCCAAGCTGTTTCATCTCTTGTAGTACATTCCTTCTTTCTCTTTTCTGGGTTGTCCTCCTTTTTTGAAGAAAAAAGGGGGTTAAGAAGGAAGATCCGAGGGCTGGAGCACCTCTCCTATGAAGACAGGCTGAGAGAGTTGGGGTTCTTCAGCCTGCAGAAGAGAAGGCTCTGGGGAGATCTTATAGCAGCCTTCCAGTACCTAAAGGGGGCCTACAGGAAGGATGGGGAGGGACTCTTTATCAGGGAGTGTAGCGATAGGATGAGGGGTAACGGTTTACAGCTGAAGGAGGGTAGATTTAGATTAGATATCAGGCAGAAATTCTTTACTGTCAGGGTGGTGAGGCACTGGAACAGGTTGCCCAGGGAAGCTGTGGATGCCCCTTCCCTGGAAGTGTTCAAGGCCAGGCTGGATGGGGCTTTGAGCAGCCTGGCCTAGTGGGAGGTGTCCCTGCCCAGGGCAGGGGGGTTGGAACTACATGATCTTTAAGGTCCCTTCCAACCCAAACCATTCTATGATTCTAAAAGATTCGTACCACTATTAATGCATCACTCAAATGGAGACCATTTCTGTTTTCAGAACAGAAACGTGGCTGGCACAAAATCGATCTCTCGCTTTCTACGTTAGAGGTTGAAACCCCGCTTCTTTTGCAAGAGTTCTCTGCATATTTGGAAAAATTTAACTAAATAGAGCTAAATGCAGCTATAAAACTATAAGCACCTGTTTTATATAAACGCCGTGTTCTTTACATAAAGCGAGGCAGTATTATAAAACAAGTAGTTTTGTTTCCTGTAATCTGAGATTACTGTTGGTCCTGTGCACCAGATGTTGCATTCCTAAATAAGATGAAACCCCCACAGGGTCCTCTTTGTCTCGGGTGAATTAACTGTATACTCCAGCACCTTTGAAGAGGTAGTTTTTCTTAAAGCAAGTACTATCAAATGAAAGATGGAAGAATACAAATAGAAAACGTGCACATGCGAAAATGTTGACTGTAAATGCTGACAGTCTTCAAACAGCTTACCTGAGTTTCTTCAAATGCTAACTTTCTTACTGTTTTGAACAAATTTAAGGACAGATTCTTCAACTGTTACTTGTACCAATACCATCGACGTGGTTTTGAGGTTTTTTTTTTGCGTTGGTGCTAGCGTAAGGCAGAGTTACCAGGATTTGAGCACCTTCGGTATTCACTTTGACAAAAACCACCTCTGTCTTCTCATCCGTCTGTCTCTCTTTCTCCTAAATTGCTAACCTGCTAAAAAGAGTTAGTTTATAGCCAGATTGCTAAGACACTAGGATTCTTCTTTTATGTTTAAGGACTTTATGGTCATCTTTTCCATGTTAATCCCTATCTCATTTTTGGTAGGGTTTAAAACTAATTTTAAAAACCTCCTTCAAAATCCAATGGCAGGTAATACGTTTGATACGCTCACAGACTGCAGCCGAGACTCCAGCAGACCTCTGTTACGAAGGAACTCTGTCAACCTGACGATACGCTGAAAGGCACACTTTCATAGTTTTTCCCGCTCTGGTCTCGGTGCCAATTGCGGTCAGGTGCTGGGCAAAATGAGAAGAGATACCAGCTCAAAGTGACTGACAGCTGAGGAGGAAGGAAAGGGTGAATGTGCCAATAAGGGAGGGCAGCATATTAAGGGCTTATTCTGTATTCTAATTAACGCACGGCGTATATTTTGACAGCTAAGTTATGTGACGGAGGTAGCTCTTTTTCCTGAGAATTCTGGGTCTCTCTCGTGTGCGTGACTTAATTCAGCTTCTTTCCTTCCCTTTCTCTGCCGGCAATGCAGCACAGAGTTGAAACGTAGAGCGTACAGATGACCCCTGCTGCCAGGCGTTGGTTGTCTCTGCTTCCCGATGCCGGATCCCAGCGACAGTGCCACACAGAGCTATTCCTTCCTGCCCAGGAGCAGTTTGCTTCCCGGCCACTTCCCCAGTCCCTCGTCTCCTTCTGCAAGAGGAGGTTCCCTCTCTCCTCCTGGCCTTTCTGGGGCTCAGAACTGAAAACGGCCCTCTTTGCAGTCCTTCCAGACAGGCTTTCGCTGGGACTCCAGCACTAATTATTCCTTCTTATTCCAGCTCCCCTGAAAAGAGCTCAGGCACTTAGATGTCTGCTGTCCCAACGCGGTTCATGGCTCAGTGACCGCGTGGCTGCAGCTGCCTGGCTACGAGGAGATATCAGGAGCAGAAGATTTAACGTTTCCCGCACCAGTTCAGTCCTGCAAAGAGCTGAATTGCTTTCACGTGCCGATGAACGCAGACCCCTTGTTGTGTCTGAATTAGGACTCCATCTGACCCGGAGATGAGGCCCATGTGAACCAAGACCCCCAGAAGCCTTGTCTGGGGTGGGCGCTCCCTGACAGCGGCTGCTCTCCCCTTACTGCCTGCTGGCCAGCTGGTGCTCTGCTCTATTAAGGCATCTTAGCAGCACCGCTGCATTTCTGCCTGGCGATACAGGAGTAGTACTTAATAGCTGTGACTTGGGATTTTTTTTCAAAGGTGTTCTGTTTGGTTTTTTTCTCCACAGACACATTGGTTTTAAAAACTTGAGAAGAAAAGAAGACAGCTCTGCCTTTGAGAAATGGTCCCTGTCCTCATCTGCAGCACTGGCGTGGGCACATCCAGTTGCTCAGAGTCAGTTCCCTTATCAAGTGCTGATCAAGACAAAAGCCCAAACCCAGTGTAAGTAAGGCTATTGCAGGCAGGAGGGAGAAGAGTTTCTGCTGGCTGGGAATGAGTGGCGGATCCGGAGCACACAGGCCACGTGGGAGTCCCGTCCGGAGGAAGCCTGGAAGGAGTGGGAGCACCAGCACATTGCTGTGGCTCAGGCGAGTTTCCCAGTAACGGGCATTGCGGCCAGATCCATTAACCTCTGGTCTTCTGAGTCTGATGTTTTCCCCTTTTTGTCATCTTTAAGATTTGTTACTCACGCCCCTCTCTGCCCTTCCTTAATAAACCGTGACTCCAGGTCTGGAACTTCTGCCAATAGAAAGGAAGCGTGGCGTCAGTCTTTCAGATCTAATAATTGCTTCCTGATCATGTTTGATAAAATGATGGGGGTTTGATAAAAATTAGGGACTTAATTCTGTCGGGAATGCTGAGCCCTGTGTGGGGTGTATGGCTAACCGGGGTCGTTCAGGTGCTCCCTCTGGATGGTTGTATCGGTCTTGGCTGGCAGCTGGCACAGGCGTTTGGGCACACAGTACCGTACCCTGTTCTGCTGAGGACAGCTTCTTGTTCACCTGCTGCATCAACTGGTTTTCCTGCATTGATCTGCCTGGGGTTTGCTTTGTTAAGACAGTGAAACGAACATAATCAGGCTTCTGTTAATTTTGTGCCTTCTACCTAGGAAGCTGTCGGATACAGTTTTAGAGAACTAATGGTGACAAGGCTTTGCTGGTGTGGTATTGCTTGACTTGTGTGGTGGAGAGAAGCCTTAAATTGGCAGGAGAGAGTCACCAACAAGCCGGGCCTGTTGCACGTGTTGCAAATGCATTTGCAGCTGGGCTTGTCAGGTTGCTCTTTGTCAAAGTATGTTTCAGAATGAGATACGCAAAAGCCGCCTGGACACGGTCCTGGGCAGCCTGCTGTAGGTGACCCTGCCTGAGCAGGGGGGCTGGACCAGAGGACCTCCAGTGATTCTGGAAGGCCTTTCTCTTCATTGTGATGCTGGGATTCTGGAATTCGTGCTGGGATTCTGGAATTCGTGCTGGGAGAGGCGAGCGGTGTGGTGTGCTGGGAGTGCCTTGCTCACCACTGTCTCCCTGTGCTGGGAAGGCTGCGTGTATGTTCTGTCCTGAGACACTCAGCGCCTACGTCTGTCTGTGCAGGTGCACCGAGCAAGGTAAAAAAGAGCGTAAGGTCAGAAGTGCCTTTGGGAACCGCTGCGAGCTTCGCCACGGTAGACGGGGACTGCAACTCTTGAACGGAAGTATAGTCGTGTTAGGGAATAACCGCAGGAGGTAGCTGGGTAAAGTGGCTCCAGCGTCAAGTTCTGATCTGTGTTGGTTTTGTTTGTTTTTTCATGGAGAGGGATGTCACATCTGTGGTCTGCATCAGACACAGGGTCTTCGCTGTTGGGGGCTGTTGGGGTAGAGAGCTGAAATTCTTTCCTCGTCTCACCTTCTGCTGTAGCTTTGTGCTTGTGGAGCATCTGCACAAACTCGGCAAGACAATCTGTAGGCTGCACTTGAGTGAAATAAGGCCGATTGTAGGATTCTGGTACAGACCGTCTCTGTCACGCTGGTGGCTTTTTAGACTACAGCTTAGGGCTTGGATGAAATGTAGGGTTTTTGCCTAAACCGCCGGGAGCGGGGAGGCTTTCTGCCTAAGCGGGAAAGACCTGACCCGGTGGTACTCCCTAAATCACCTGCTCACTCACTCGCTAAATCCTCTTTCTGCAGGAGTAAAATCCGGCAAAGTGCAAATTCACTGAACCTGACGACTACGAGAGTGCAGAAAGTGACTTTTCCATCTGCTGCTCCTCCAGTGCTTGTGAGTTGCTTCCTGTTTCTCTGGGGAAAATGTCATGGAACCAGTCATTAACAACAATTCAAAAATTGGTATAACTTTTATAAACCCTTTTATAACCCTTCCCTGAAATCACTTTAGCTTCCACCTCTGGCGGAGTGAAAGAACGACGCCTGTCAGCTGCAGCCTTTCCCAGAGAGCTAGGGAGTCTCTCCGTGCAAGAGGGAGTTAAAAGTTGCCTTAAAAGATGCCTGACTGTGTCCTGGGTGGTGTCCTTTCTAAAAGTGAAGGGGTTTTTAGCCCTCCCTGCAAACTGAGTGTGCCGTTTCACCCGGGTATGAGCTAGCAGCCCGGGCTGACTGCCACAAAAAGGAGATGGACAAATTCCCTCTCCTTCTTCCCGATGCGTGGTCCTGCCTCCTTCCTTGTGCCACCTCTTATGCTTGCTGGTTGTCTCTGCAAGGCAGTTGAGCTCTCGAAGCTGGTGGAACACCACCTGCTTTTCTGGGTGAGTTTCCTGCCTGCTCAGGGAGTGAACTTGGCTCCTAAAGTGCTCTAAGGCACTGTTAAGGCAGTGCGAGGTGAGCCACAGGAGTACGGTAGTAGAACAAAGGAGCAGATGGAGAGATGGGAGGCGGCGGCAAGTCCTCTCTTTTGGTGGCAGGGAAGTCAGCATGTTTTGTGAAACCACCTCTTCAGCTGCGGCTGGCCATATTTTTAGCTTTTTCGTCAGTAAGCCCATTGCATTGTTGGCCCTTGAAACGGATTTTCAGGTACTACCGTCAGTCAAAACTGACGTCCCTGAACCCTGACTTGGCTGAATGTGATTCTGCTTGAACATGTAATTTCTCCATGTTTATTCTTCTTGGAGCTTTTTAATGCAAAAATCTATCCTCAGCCTGTGACTCGTGGTACGCTCCTTTCTTTGGAAATAGTTTGGAAGTCATAAGTACCTAAGGTGAAGACCAATGGTAATTTTGGCTGCTAGAAGACAACTGACAATAAGTAACAAAGGGTAAAGTACGAAATCAAGGGAAAGGACAAATGGAAAGTTGTACCTGTTACTGAGAAGCTTTTTAAAATCTGATTTTTCTCAGCTCCCATCTTCCTAACCTGTGTGAGTAGACTTGAACTCAGTGTATTGGGCTTTTTCCTGTTATTTCTCTGTTGATACGTCTGGGTCACTTTTTGTTGGTGATCTCACAGGCATCAGAAAAGCAAAGGATTCTCCTTTTGCTCTGCTGGGAGAGCAAAAAGTCTCCCGAGTGCCATTATTTGCAAGGAAAAGAGCTAGAGGTGATGTCTAGGGGATTTTTCACTGCATACTGATGAAACTTCTGTCACTCTCAAGAATAGTTCTGGCTGACGTGAGTCTAGTTGTGCAAATTTTTCCTGTATTTACAGCGAAGAATGCAAGACCTAACAGCTGAGGTAACGAGCAGTCTGCTGCAGTTTCCAGAGGTGACTCTTCAGGCACTTGGGGAAGATGAGGGAACCCTTGGCTCTGTGCTGTGCGGGAGGTTTTCTGGAGGTGAGCATTTTCCTTTAAATTTGGTCTCGGTATAAAGTTGTTCTTGCCTGGAGGCTACCTGAAGCCTCAGGTCATCGTATCAGCTGTGTCAGGTTGGTGCTGTTAAGAGGCATCCTGTTTAGAGAGAGAGAACAAAAAGGGTGCTTCAGCGATGACAAATGCTAATATTAAAACGTGAGTATAGTTAAACTTTGAAGTGGACTTTCCAGGCGATGTGACAGTAGAGCTGGGTGCCTATCTGGAGGTCTAGGCTTCTGTTAAGACCAGGTAGAATCTATCTACCTGAGTGTAAATGCAGGGATTGAGCTCATACTTCCTTTGGGCTGGCAGTAGTTCAGTGAAACAAAATGCCTTCGATTCTTCCTCTACGCTCTAAGACTTGTATTCCCATATGTGTTTAGATCATTTCTAGCAAAACCAAGGCGAATATGGTATAAAGGCTGTCGATCAGGACCTTGTAATCTTTATCCCAAACAACCCAGATTCTTCGGTGCGGGAATGACAAGTACAAATGCAAAATAACAAGGTGGTTAATTTTAGGAGGGATTGCTTGGGGATTTCAACGGGTGATTTTGAATCATTGACTAGAATGAGGTAGGTCGGTCTTCCTCTGCTAGGTACGTTTATTGAAGGAAAGGGGCAGGCACTGTGATTTTTTTTCAGCTGTTTTCAGTCTTCCGTTGGACATTTGCTTCAGTCCTCTTTCTTTTCTCTCACAGGGAGAAACGGCCTGGCGTGGTTGGCACGTGGTCCTCACCTTGAGGTGGTGAACTCTGTGACAGGAGAGCGGCTCTCTGCGTACCGTTTCAGTGGAGTCAATGAACAGCCTCCCACTGTTCGTGTGGTGAAGGAGTTTTCCTGGGAGAAGAGAACTGGACTGCTGGTTGGGTTGGAAGACGCAGAGGGAAGTGTTCTCTGTCTGTACGACCTTGGACTCTCAAGAGTGGTTAAAGCAGTTGTTCTTCCCGGGAGGGTAGGTACTTTTTAATTGGAGAAACGAAGCTTTGATGTTGTTAGGTGCTGGGTAGGCCTGTTTTAGGACAAGCTTTGGAGCGTCTCTTTGTAGGAGGTATTTTTTCTATTGTGCGTTAACATCCTGTCACTTGAGAGTATCCAGTCAAGACGGCGTTGCTGTAAAATCTTGGGCTTAATGTGCCATTATTGTTGGAGTTTGCTGAGAGTAAAACAAGTTTTCTGGTTTTATTGTAGAGCACAGAGTTACCTGATTCTCTCCTTCCACAAAAAGGCATTGAAAAGCACCTTTTTTTGGCCCTAATTGCTTGATTTCCATCAGAAATACCGTCTTTAAAATGGCTCAGAATTCCATAGTTGTGCTGTAAATGACTTCGACACATTGCCTTGAATCTCAGCCTAGCAAGCAGGCTGAGGAGAACACATTTTTCTGTTGACTTAGGAGAGGAAAAAAGAGCCTCTAGTGAGTTATCTGACAGATTGTTGGGAGGTCACCTTTCAGCCTGCAGTCCTTGAATCTCTGCTCTCTGACTAGTGTGTTTGTGTAGATGGGACACACTGGTGTAATGTTGCTGATGTTTTCTGTCTTCTGTAACCCAGAAACTCAAATGATGTGTGTCCCCTAGCCTCATTATCTCAATGTAAACAAGAATCGGTGGAAGTCAATAGAACATCAAGATTCATTTTTATCATCTTAGAATCTGCAACAACTAACTAACTAACTTCTTAGCCAGCTTTCCATCAGCTGCTTTGGTTTGACTTGCTAGAATACAGGTGGAGTTTTGTTTGTTTGTAATGCTACAGTGTGATGACTAGTAGTAAGCATTCGTATTGGGGTCACTGAGAGAGAGAAATACGTGCAGCTTTAGCGCAGGAGTCTTTGTGTGCTCGTGTCTCTGCTCTAGCAGTCAGTGTTGTCCTGGGATGTGCTGCAACGTGTGCTGAAAGGTCTGTCTTCGCCTTGTGAGACAGTTGCGTGCAGACTGCTGGGCACGTGAAAGAGCAGCGTGCGCTTCCTCCTTTAGGTGGAGTCACCTTTTTATCTGAGAAGCTGCTGCTTTAGGCTGGCTTTTAACATTTTTCTCAACATTCGTGAAAGCGCTGGTGTGCATTTAAAGCTTCTTTTCCTTTATGTGGTTGTTACTTTTCTTCTAAATGCGGACTAGTGTGAATTTTACTAAGCTGGTCTCTCCCTTCAACGCTTTCTAAATACGTTTCACTCCCATGGAAATGGTGTGTCTCCCATGCAACTTGGCCGCTGCCTCGTCTGACTCTCGAGCCCTGATTTATCCTAACGCCCGTTTGTCAAAGAAGGCATAGACCGTATCGCGGTGCTGGTGGGCTGTGAGCGGTGGGAGACCTCGATGTAGTTGTGTTTGTCTGTCTTAAGCCCCTTGAATATGATAAAGTTTCTTGCGTATAACTGATTTTCTGTGTTTTCCTCCAGTTAATTACTGCGAAGTAGGAAATGGAAATTGCTAAGCTGTACTAATAGAATGCCCCATTTAAGTTGAAGTTAAGTCACTTACCCGCAGGAAATCTAGTAAATGGAAGGCAGTAACAGGTTTTTGTACGGGGCTTTTTTGTCTTTGTCTCTTTTCTTGATCTAATTGCAAACAATGCTTTGATGCTCCTGTATTTACTTTTTCCATTGAGCTTGTCAAAGAGCTCAAATAGTAACTTGTAGTTTTCCTGTAGGTAACCGCTATAGAACCCATAGCGAATCACGGAGGACCCAGCGTGAGCACTCAGCACCTCCATCAGAGTCTGCGATGGCTCTTTGGGGTGGCAGCAGTGGCTACAGATGCTGGCCATCTACTTCTGGTTGACCTTAGTTTGGATGATTGCTCCTGCACTCAGAATGATATCGAAGCATTGGGTAAGCCTGCAGTTTTTCCACATGAATTTAAACGCAAGAAAACTTCTGTCTTCTAACGAAACAGTATGCATCCCACTTTGAAGACCCTTGTGTCAGACATTTCTGACGACTGGTTACAGGTGGCAGTTTGACATCGTATAGTCCTGACCTGATTAAACCTGGGAGTGTCTGACTGCTCCTCGCAGTGTTGTAAATGCCCCCTCCCACCAAGATCCCTGTGCCACTATGATTCTTGCCAGAGAGGTGTAGGAATTTTGCCACGTGAGCCGGTGCGGCCGCCTGGTAGGAAGTTGTGTTGGAGGAGCCCTGTTTCCCGGGAATGCTCTTCTGCTTGTGTTAATTGACTTGGGGCAAATTTTGGGCTTGTTTTTTAAAATAAACCCCACTTACCAACACCCATGCATTTGGATGAATGAAATCTCGAATAGGTGTACTCAGATTGCATACACCGTTTTGGCTATTACAACAGCAGCTTCAGAAATTGGTGCCACTTCAAACACGAGGTGCCACTTCAAATTTCATCACGAGGCCCAAACTCCTGCTTTTCAGAGTCCAGGAAGAATTTGGTTACGTTATTAAGGTTACGCTTTTACCCAGCTTTCAAATGTGAGTGAGAATACTTGTCTGATCCGAGAGTTCTTATGTTCTTTGAAGACATACATAATGGAAATGGCAAAAAAAAGTGTTGCATAAATGGCTATTTTGCCTGGCACGGTAGCATTAGATGATAGGGGTTGTCACGTCAGTGCCTAAAATGCAGCCTAAGTGGCATAACGTATTCATTTATTGCTTGGTTTTGTGTGTGTAGACCTAGAAGTTGTCACTAAAAATCCTGCTGAAGTTGCACAAAGAAGAGAAACTGCGACCAGCGAAGGGAGGTGTCTCTGTTTTCAACTACAAAATGCTTCCGGAACAGCAGTATCAGCCCTGTGCTACATAAGCAGAAGCAACCAGCTCGTTGTGGGTTTCTCGGATGGCTACCTGTCGCTCTGGAATATGAAAACTTTGAAGAGAGAGTAAGTAGGCCTTTACACTTGGCCATGCCTGGAGGTGTGGGGCTCTCGATTTGTTGCTTAAGGAAGTATGTGGATGTAAAGAGAACTTTTTCAGGGACTGAAGTGAGTATGAGTATAATCTTGGCACGTTCAGAAATCCTCTTCTGACGTAACTTTTCAGTCATACCTGGATCAAGTGGTCCGCCTTCTCCCCAGTGGACTAGGATTGTTTTCCTTATTGTGCCTGTGGATTGAGGAATTGTGGAAAGCATGCTTCCTGGGGTTTTCAGAACCGGTTACTGCAACTGGGGCATCCATTGAAAGGCTGAAGTATGTCAGTGATGTGATTTTGGTGCCGATATTCTCTAAAGTGTCCAGGGTGAAACTAGTGAGACATGAAAACTCAATAGCTGACCTGTGCCTGAAAAATGTATTCTTTCCTGCATGTCAGCTTTGGCCGAAAGAGCAATCTCACCTGAAATATTTGGCTAACTTCTGGTCGGGATTCCCTTCAGCAGATCTGCACTGACTCCCCAGAAGCTGTTGGATGCATAAATAGACAGTGGAGGAATAATTAGGTGGCAAGAGTAGAGTGTGGAGGTACAAATAAGGTTCAGAAGTCAGGAAGAACAATGCTTGACGTAGTCCAAGAAACGAGAAACTACCTGTGTTTGGGCCACTAGGCTCACCTTTTGTTTTCTTTTTCGTTTTGCTTTTTTTTCCCCTAAACCTGTAGGCACCACTCTCAGCTTGAAGGAGGGAGGATTCCTGTCTATGCTGTCACTTTTCAAGAGCCTGAGAATGATCCTCGCAATTGTTGCTACTTGTGGGCTGTTCAGTCTACGCAGGAAAGGTGAATAAAAACTATCAGCCACTGAATTAATTCTTTTTGTTTTTAAGGATATTTGTTCCCATACAGTTGAACATGTGTATTTGTTGTGTGTCTGCGATTCTTTCCGGTACGGAGGGTGTTAAACTTAGAATGCAATTTTTACAGGATTTACCAGACGTGAAGAGGGACCTACTAGTTCCTGCCTTCTGTCAGAAGGCAAAGCAACAGTGGCCACATTCTTCTGCTCGCATTCTCAAATGGTTTGCTTTTGTTCCTCGATGACCGCTTCATCATTTGTTTGATAGTCACACCGTGGTATTAAAATACCACTAGGAGCAGTTGAGGCTGCAGATCTAGAACACCAGACGTGCCCACACAACAGCCTGCCGCCCCTAAAGGCGGCGGTGACAGTATTGCCGATGGCCTTGTGCCAGCGTCAGCAGTCTGTGGAGCCTTGGTGAGCCAGTGCAGCTCCCCTGGCAGAAAACGATTCAGCAGAAAAGCCAATGGGTTCCTGCTGTTCTGCTGAATCAAATCGGACTTGGAAGGGTGCAGGGTGTGCAAGAGGGGGAGGGGAACTTTGGTGGTAAGGGAAGGGCAGAGAGATCTCTCTTTCTGCATCAGCAAGCGATTCCATCAGCTCAGCTGTTGGTAGAGTGGCAGTCTTTTAAAATTTGACTTCAAAGCAGTTTTGATGGAGAACTCTTCATTGTGAAGAACTATTTCCAACAATTCTTAGTCCATACAACATATTACAGCTTTCCAATTGTACGGTTGGCTTTTGCCCCTGAAGCTGTTAGTGTCAAAACGCCCTCCTTCATGTTTCAGTGGCTAAATGTGGCCGATGATCATGTTTTGGGAAGAGGTGGTGTTCTTTTCAGCGGGAGCATGCTATTAAGAAAACGTCTAGGTCTACTAACACGACAATGAGGACTATAAAGCAGCTTTGTAACCAAATTTCATAATTTATCCCTTTTTCAGCGAAGGCGATGTGGTGAGTTTACACCTGCTGCAGTTAGCGTTTGGTGACAGAAAACGCGTGGCCTCAGGACAAGTCATGTATGAGGTAAGAGGTGCATGCGTGGGAAAAGCAGACAATAGTAATTTTCTCTAAGGGAGTATCAGTTGAGTTACAGGGGTGAGATTTACCATCAAACTTCAGAGCTGGCTGAAAAAATAATAATGTTTTGCTGAGTCTTCTTGGGCACGGCCTTTGTCCATACCTTTTGGAAAGAAGGCGTACCATTTTATACTGCAGTGTCGTGTGTTCCAGCTAGATTCATCTGCAAAGAGCCCGTATAAATGAAATTCCTGAAGAGGACGCGGCTTTTGCAAATAAAATTATTCTGAAATACCAAACGAATGGCATGTAGGAAGAGAAGATTGGGCCTTGAATCGCTTGGTTTAACCAAGCTTCGGACTTGAATAAGCTTCTGTCTCTCTCCCTTTCTTAAAATACAGTCATACTCTAGTCTTTGCTGATCTTCAGTTTTATATTCTTGGTTTCCCTTAGAGCTTTGTCAGCCGGACTTCTCACATGAAATGCACCTACAGTGTCTCTTCAGTGTTGATCCTGACACTTAGTAGCTGTAAAGATAACTCGTTCTTCTTTTTGGCTGGGTGACCTATTCAATCTACTCTTAAAGCCAGGAAAATATGTAATTTGGTCAGAAGAGTGTACCTAAATGTTAGATCTGGCTCCAAGGAGGATGCGTTTAAAATACAGATGTGAGGTATCCTTGTATCTCAGATAGCTAACAGAGACAAGGCGCATCTGTTAGATGTGTAATTCCATTCAGTTGTACGCCTGGAAGTCTTCCAAAATCTTTTTGAGGGGACAGTAATCTTAGTTCAGAGCAAGTCTTTCCTCCTGATTTGGTACTTTCTCTTGCATATTCTCAATAGCTATGGAACGAAACAGGGGTGACTCTTGTATCGTGGTACTCTGGTTTTTGTAGGGACTGTGCCTTTTGATTTTTTTGGATTAATTTAGATTTTGAGTGTTTTGCTTATGTGTAGGAAAGGTGCTTCCTCATTTGCCACTGTTGCTTTTGCATAGATAGAGGTTAGGTGTTTGGAAAAGGTGGTGTTTCTTTAAAATGCATTATCTATCACGGTGACCAAGTAGAAGGATCTTCCAGTGATTCATCGCGTGCTGGATGCTATCTCTTTATCTTTGTTGATGTGCGGGACCTGTGCTCCACAGCGGATACTTTTAGTCTCAGAACACTTCCTTGTAGTCACAGATTGGTTAGTACTACATGACTGTCTGCCTGCATGGCTGTCTGAGTCAAGTTTCTTGTCCATCTTCAGGGGTAGAAAATTTAAGTGTCTCCCGTTTGCTAGGCCAAGTTTGAGTAAAGAAGGAGGAATCTACTGTTGATCCTTGTTCATTGGATAGAGTTCACAGGAGCTCAAAAGACTTTTTCAATACAGCAGTGCTTTTTGTTCCAGGAATTAGGTTTGAGGCTATGAAGCAGTGCCTCTTTGACTGTGTGTCATGGTAAGAGTCACAAATAGGACTTATGGAACATGTGGTACTGTGTTTTTCTATATGCGTGTCAAACTCTCGTCTCCATTGCCTTCAAGGCTGGTTTAAGTCTGCTTAAGTAATTAAACAGAAAGGTATGTTTAAGTAATGCTTCCAAAGACCTTTTTTGTACTGTCGCAGCAGTTGCTAAATCTGGTGCATCAAATCACGATCGTAGAGCGCATCTTTACCCTCGTTCTGCACAATGCTTGCGGATGGGCAGAGTATACACTCTCTACTTTGATATCAGAGTTTGACCAGTGCATCTCGTTTGAAAACTTGTTTTTGTGTTTTGCTAGTCAATGGAGTCATTACTTAACATCTCCCATACAATGGAGTTCCTTAGAATGACTTTGCCCGGCGTGGAAAGTTTAAAATGCACTGCTTTGCTTCAGAAGCATTTTCTTTTTAGTTATGAAAGACTTTTTTTAATTATTTAATTTTTCTTTTTAGACAACCTTCATATTTATTTGTAACACTTCCTGGAATCATTAAGAGAAAGCTCGCCTCTTCTCAGATTAGGTGAATTAGATGTATCCTATGAGATCATACGGGAATGTGTGGTTTCATGCCAGTTCGTTTCAGAGCTCTGCAAGTTTAGGAAACTTGGGTAGAATGTGGCGTTATCAGTTTATGGGTTGTGTGGGTTGGGTTTCTTTTTCCCTCCTTTTTTTTTTTTTTTTTAATTATAGAGCTGCTATTTGTCCCCAGTACACCCGTTCATGTGTTGTATGGTAGACAGTTTGAATGAATGCTGTATTTGGAAAGACGGTATTTCACTTCACGCTTACTTAAAAAATGGCGCTATCAGAGGTTCAACACAATCGTGCCGGGGTTTCTGTGTATCTCAAAATTAGTTTGTTTACTGTGTAGTAATTCGTGATGCTAAAAGCCTTGGCCACGTGCACCCCGTGTCCTTTCTGGTTTTCCCTTTTGCTGTTGGCTGTGCTTGGTGAAGGAGCTGAGGGATATTTCACCCGTTAGTCTCTGACAAGATGAGAGGAGGAGCTGTCATAGCTTACGTGGCTTGAAAGAAGATTGCTAATCAGTATGAAGTTCTCACAGTAACTAGAGAGGGGTGCACGGTCACTCTGGTGGTGTGCCCATAGAAAATACCTCTTGACAGCTTTAGCTGCTCGAATGCTGGGGCTTCTCTAACTTCATCAGTTCTGCAATCAAGACATGGAGCAAAGAGCTTTGCATGCATGTGTGTTGCATCATTTTAGATATCTCTTTGTAGCGATATATTTATTTTTATAAAGAACATTCTTGGATGTCGCAAGGAATTCTGCAAAACATGTTCAGATCTGAATAATGTTAGGGAAATTCTAAATTTTGAAAAAGTGCAAAGCCTTTACAGCCAAACTTACCCGTTACGATTTGACACTGCATTCTCTTGCATGTCAGGCGTAGTTTCTATTTACCATCAGAAATAGGCTCATGCGAAATACACAGTATAATAAGCCTATTCTGTTAGACTGTCTTTCATATTTAGCCATAATGTATGTTTTTATCTTAGAATGACCTTTGCTCTCTTCTCTGATTTTTTCCCCCAGGGTTTGGAATACCGTGGCAAAAAGTTCAGTTTAGATCTCACGGGTGGAGTCTTTCCCTTGAGAGGCCAGACGAGGAGTACGAAATTAATCAGCTGCCAGACTGTCGAAAAATTCCGCAGCGACGTTGACGGAGAGGATAGCGTAAATGAAGGTTTGTTCTGATGTCCGTGTTTGGTGATTTTAAAAGAAGTGCTTTTGGAACCTAAGCAACGAATGCTGTTCTGTCCCCACAGTCTGAAAGTCTTGCCTATCTGCATAGACTAGACTGTTGGGATTATTTACGAAGAAAAAATGGATGCTTAAGTTATGTGGGACTTCTTTAAGGGAAAAAGTGGGTTTTATTTTATGCTTGCTGACATGCTATCGCGATGTATGGTGGGGCCGTTTGTATGATGATGGTCAGTCGTTTTACTCCTCCAGCTGCCATCTTTGAACAAGAAGTTCAAACTCTCCATTGCTTAGGAATGTTACCAGAATTTTTTCCCTTCTTCAAACCGATGTCCGCATCTGCATCCAGATGGTAGCCCGTCACAAGTGCTGTTCCCCAGGGCACTGCACTGGGGCCACTTCTCTTTAGTATCTTGACCAGTGATCTGGACGAGGGGACAAGAAAAAGGGGCAGTGTGACTGAAACCTATCACAGAGATGTTTGCTATTCCGTAATTACTGTAATCACTCTTAGGAAGTGTTGTGTTTCACGAGTGACAGAACAGAATGAAGCCAAAATAGAAAGTGGTGTTTTAAAACTATCGGATCTATCGTATTTTCTACAAGTCAGAAACAATGTCTTGTCTTTTACAGTCACGTCTCCTGACACCAGTGTCTCAGTCTTCAGTTGGCAAGTGAATACGTACGGTCAGGGAAAACCATCTACTTACCTGGGTGTATTTGACATTAATCGCTGGTATTCTGCTCAAATGCCAGATTCAGTAAGGTAGATTTTTCTTCAGTAGTTTTCCAGATGCCTGCCAATAATTCATTTGAATGTCGGCATTTAGCTTACGCGCTTGTTTTCTTTAAGGCCGGAAGAATTCCCTCATGAGTGCCCCTATTTTGCACTGTGGTCGCTGGATACCGTAGTGAGCGTGACTTCTCCGAAGCTCCTTTTGGATATTCTGGTCCATGAGCGGAGTCTAAGTCGGGGAGTTCCTCCTTCTTATCCACCACCTGAGCGGTTTTTTCATCCAGGCAACTATAACTTTGGTAGGTATTTCACTGCTTTTGAGAGTGATAAGCTTAAAATGAGGTCAAATGCCATTCATTGGTTCTCTTGTTCAGTCATTGTTTGTCATTCAAAACCCAAACCAAACCAAAAAAACACCCAGTCCCCCCCAAACCCAACTCTGATCGCGTTGTACTGACAAGGTATTTGCTATTGTGGAACATATCTGACAGCCGGCTGAGTTTTGGTGCTTTTGTAATGTAGCCGGTGAAGTGGTGCTGGTTATAGCCTGAAATGACTGTGAACTGAAGCTCAAAGCACTCAGTTATATGTTTCTAGATACCGGTGTATAAAAAATGTAAACTGGTCATGCCATAACTGTGAGAGTACGGAAGGTTGTCAAACGTTCCCTGTTTCTGCAGATGGTACGTGCTTGCTGACCTCCGGAGTCGTTCACATGACTTGCACCGGCTTCCAGAAGGAGGTGATCTTTTACTGTATCTTTATTGCGAGTGGCAGGAGATGTAGCTTTTCTAAGTTTTCTGTTGCACTGCTTTCCGTGTTAGGGACCGTTTCATGCTCATCCTGCCCGTCCACACGCATAGTTGCAATTGTATCCTGTCGCCAGTTGTATGCAAATGGTAATGTTTTAGGTCCCCTCTTGGGACTGTACAACTGCCGTTGTCTCCTCTTGAAGCACGATCGGGGATTGAATGTCTAGAAAGGAACGCAACGTTGCTCCAGGAGCAAGAACAAAACCACTGTAGAAGGCGGGGAAAGGTGTTACTTCTTTATTGCCCCTCAGTCGAACTGCCTGCATAGTCTTGAGTTAGAGTTTTGATCCCCGATTCTCTTGAAAAAGGAGGGAATGGAGAAAATGAAAAATCACATAACTGTTTGAGGAGTGAAAATTTTGTTTTCTCCCAAACTCGGCCAAATTATAACTTCTGAGCCACGGCACAGATTGTGACAGATAATTTTGAGTGAAGTTTCAGCTCACTAAATGTTTCCAACATGAATCGGCTTCCATACGAATAGGCATGGAAAGGATCTTCCAAAGCGTGAAGCTGCATGTTAGCTGAGCTTATATAGAATGTATTTTGTGTCAGTGTTGAGGGAAAGAGCAAGGCCTGTGTATAGACAGAGAAGGTAGAAAAGACTTAATTACGCAGATTGCTAACCTAAAGCATCTTAGTGGTTCAGGCTGTCTGACGGTGTCAGTGAACATTTAGATTCTTCCTTTTAGAGGTTATCCAGAAGCGTAGTGACGGAATAACAATGCTGTCTTAATCTGTGGTTTTCGATCGATGTTTCAGACCTTGAATTTTTTGAAGAAATCTGGTCCTTCAGTATGGGAAGCCATTCAGGATAGCTACAATAGGTGTCTTGTAGCTGGCTTGCTGTCTCCAAGACCAGCTGATGTCCAGCCATCCAGTTTGAGTCAGGTGAGTGCCTATGAGGGAATCAAGGGGGAAGTACATCCATCTGGTCTGACAGGGCTGGAGGGGCTACAAGACACGATACTCCAATTTGAAATACAGGTGTTGACCTGAGCTAGCAGAAGTAACCGTATCCTTAGATCCAAAGTAGTGACTTTGACTGGGAACAGCCCTAAGAGATCTGTCTTTAGAGACCCCTCTCTTAATTCGGTGCCACACACAGATGCGCACAAGGAAGCGTGCAGTCAGTGCTGGTCATGCCCAACATAACGCATGTGTCCCCCAGAGTAACCCCCATCCCTGTCAGTTTCTCAAAGCAGTGGTTCAGTGCAGTAGCCGACGATGGGGGCGTCTCACTGGGATGCGAGCTCTTGCAGACGTCGGCTTGCTGCACTGTCACTGTACGTGATCATTTGCTTCCAAGGAAGTGGGCTGTGGTAAAGGATTACTGCTGTCAGCTCTCCCTGGCAATTTCTTCACGGCTTGCCCTCGTTTTCCCTTCATCGGTAGGCTTTTCTGCATCCTCTCCGGGCGGATCTTCACCTCTGTAGCCTCTGCCTTGTGCTGCAGTAGCCCAATTTGCTCCTCTGAGACTGCCCTCTTGCAGCTGCAACACCTTAATCACCTTTATCTCATGACACTCGCTACCTTCTGTGTGCTTTATGCCACCACAGTGACTTCACTCCCCCTGCCATAGGTTTTCCATTTGCAATGCACCAACCTTTCCCTGGAGCAATCAGCAGGAAGGGGAGAGCAGCCTTCCCGCTGCCCTCCTCTTCCTGTCTCCTGGATTCTACATCAGGCTTGTTATGCATTTGAGCAGGGATTTCCTGTGAGTGTTAGGAAGACAAATTTCAGAAGTAGGGTCAAGAAGCTTGCTTTGCAGTTTTGTTTGCCACTGTGAGCAGTATTTGGTGTGTTTCCTTGCCTGAAACCAGTATTCAGAAAAGGTGGAAATATCTCATGTGTCTTCTAATGTGTAGAAATCGCTTTGAATGTCATGATTTTGTCTGGAAGGGAAAGATACTTTTCAATGTGTTTAAAAAAACAAACAAACAAATCTCCCCTCTCCCATCCTCCCCCCCCCCCGCCCCCCGAAATAAATAAACCCCAAAGTAAAGTTTTCTGAGGGATCCTTTCATCTGAAAGAAGTATGAGAACTCCAGCTGAGACAAGCTACTACTTAATATCGCGCGTCTGTGCATACCTGTGAATTATTCTTCTAAAGGATTAGCACTACATTATAATCCAGTATTTGAAGAGCCTAAAATTTAAACCTATTAGGATGGAAATATTTCACTTCTTTTCTGTTATTTCAGAAAATTCATAGAATCGTTTGGGTTGGAAGGGACCTTAAAAGATCATGTAGTCAACCTCTCCTGCGGTGAGCAGGGACGTCTTCACCTAGATCAGGTTGCTCAGTGCCCCATCCAGCCTGACCTTGAATGTTTCCAGGGATGGCACATCTACCACCTCTCCGGGCAACCTCTTCCAGTGTTTCACCACCCTCGTTGTAAAAAATGTCTTCTGTATATCTAGACTGAATCTATCCTCTTTTAGTTTAAAGCCGTTACCCCTGTGTCCTATCGCAACAGGCCCTGCAAAAAAGTTTGTCCCCATCTTTCTCATAACCGCCTTCTAACTACTGAAACCCCTAATAAAGTCTTCTCGGAGCTTTTTCTTCTCCAGGTTGAACAACCCCAATTCTCTCAGCCTGTCCTCACAGGAGAGGTGCTCCAGCCCTCCAAGGGGCACAGTCACCTGCCTCGATCTGCTGGCTGCACTTCTTTGGATGCAGCCCAGGATATGGTGGGCCTTCTGTGCTGCACGTGCACAGTTGACTCACGTCCAGCTTTTCATCCACCGGTACCCCCAAGTCCTTCTCCTCGAGGCTGCTCTCAATCCCTTCATCCCCCAGCCTGTATTGATACTGGGGGTTGCCCAAGGTGCACTTGGCATTGTTGAACCTCATGAGCTTCACACAGGCCCACTTCTCGAGCTTGTCCAGGTCCCTCTGGATGGCATCCCATCCTCCAGACATGTCAGCCGCACCACTGAGCTTGCTGTCATCTGCAAACTTGTTGAGGGTGCACTTGATCCCACTGTCCATGTCACCGATGGAGATCCTAAACAGTACTGGTTCCAATATGGATCCTTGAGGGACACCACTTGTTACTGATCTCCATCTGGACATGCAGCCATTGACCACTACCCTCTGGATGCCACCATCCAACCAATTCCTCAGCCACCAAACAGTCCACCCATTGGATCCCTGTCTCTCCAATTTAGAGGGAAGGATGTTGTGGGGGACCATGTCAAAGGCCTTACAGAAGTCCAGGTAAATGAACCCGTAGCTCTTCCCTTGTCCACTGGTGTAGTCACTCCATCATAGAAGGCCAGTAGGTTGGTCAGGCAGGACTTGCCCCTGGTGAAGCCATGCTGGCTGTCTCAAATCACATCCCTGTCCTCCGTGTGCCTTGGCATAGCTTCTAGGAAGATCTGTTCCACGATCTTCCAAGGCACAGAAGTGAGGCTGACAGATCGGTAGTTCCCAGGGTCCTCCTTTCTACCATTTTTAAAAATGGGTGCAGTGTTTCCCTTTTTCCAGTCACTGGGCATTGTTACCAATTTGCCAGTGCTGCTCGTGGAGGGGGTACGCTTTTTTTGACCTTCCTTTTCTGGATGACTTATAACTTAATTTTCTGGCTGACTGAAAATTCTAACAGTGTTTTTGGGTATGAGACCTGCTTCATGTCTTCACAGTCTAGAAAACTGCTTGGCTGTAGCTTCAAGTGTTTCCAAGCAAACAGTGTATTTGTTCTGCCCCCTTCGTGCACTCCAATGGCAAACCTACATGCACAGAATGCGTAACAGGTGATAGCAGAGGATGTTTCTGAAAATAGTTGGAACTCAGTACGTGAAGACTGTAATGCAGAGGCACGCGAAGAAAGATTAGAATTAGGCTGCAGTAAGTTGAAATGTCAGAGGAAAAGTGTGTTAATGTGTTCCTCAGAGCAGTGAGCAGTCCAGCCTGTGGCTGGAATTAAGAGAAAGGACGTGGCATTCCTGGCCTGTGTCCTGATTGACTTTGTGATGTCTGAATGAGTATGCAGTTAGAAAGAAACATTTACTGTTGATGGTTCACATGGTGCAAGTAGGTAAGATTCTCATTTGAGTTTGTCTGTTACGTTTAGGAGGAGCAGCTGGAAGCAGTATTGTCAGCTGCTGTCCAGACAGGTTCTGTGGGACTTCTGACTGGATGCATTAAACATTGGATATCTGAAGGTAATACTTCGAACGTTGTTTTTTTACGTGGTACCTCTTTGAGTTGGAGCCTGTTGATTCATTTCTTTTTTGTTCTCTTTGTTTAAAGAGCAGCCGAGGTCTGCTGGTAATTTACGGTTTGTTCTTGAGTGGACATGGAACCAAGTGATCTCTACAAAGGAAGAATTTGACCAAATCTGTGAGTACTAGTGTAGTCATTCTGCAAACCTAAAGTCGTTCTTTCTGATTGAGCTTCCTCAGTAATACGCCGCTATAGGATATTGCACGCGGTCCTTGAAGTGCGCCTTGAAACTCTGGAATTGCTCTGTCGGCTAACGATTTAATATTTATTCTTGAAAAGGTGTTCCGCTGTTTGATGGCTCTTGCAACTTCATTGACCCCCAGACATTACGGTCTCTCCAGCGCTGCCAGTTGCTTTTGAGCAACCTTAGCACGGTCTTAAACTGTTTTCTCACAGAAGCACAAGAGCTTACTGAAAAAGGTTTGTAGTAGTGCTACAAAATCTTTGGTATGTTTTATTAAGATTTGGAATTGTGGCAACATGGGCTTTTGTTGTTTTTGAGGATTGGAAGACAGTCACATTTAGCTGGGAGAAGGGGCTTAAAGCTGAGCGCTTGGGACCACCACAAAACACGCATGGAGTTCAGGGCAACAGTTTATGGTGGAGCTTATGCAAGGGGGTGGGGGAGGCTACATTCAGAGAGAAGCTTAGTAGGCAACTGGGCTGAAATTACAGCAACCGAATGTGGTATTGCTGAAAAGTATTCCTTTGAGTTCTTAGCTAGCAAGTTCTAGTTGCATGCAGACACCGTGTTGCAAATTGCTAAACAATACGAAGGAAGCGTAAACGAGTAACATGCAAAGTAAGTTACTTGAGTTTCTACAGCTTTTTCTCTTAGAAATGGTTCTTGGCCTATTGAGAAAAGAAAAGAATATCCCTTTGCTATCAGAAGAATCTCTGCTACATGAGAAACAGATGTCTTATTCCTGCGTGCATTTAGTAGTTCAGGCTTTGGGGTTTTTGTTTTTTTTTTTATTTTAGCCTTTAGTGAGTCTGGTTCTTTATAGGGGTTGCTTTTTGTTTTGGTGGTGATAGTGGGGTTTTTCTTCAAATAAGAAAGCGATACAGCGTGAAAAACGCAAAGACAAAGATTTCTAATGTGCTATTTTTATACTTTCGGTTTAGTAGGATGAAGGGAGTTTTGTGAAAATGAACGGAATTGCATAACGCTAATCATCTCCTGCCTTTTTTCAGGTTTTGCAGACGTGACAAATAAGCAAGCGGTAACCGGCCTCATTTCTTTGTATGCACGAGTGGTCATCTGGTTCTGTCGATCCGGTCTCCTTCCAGAGGGTTTAGGTAAGCGTGACCTGTCATACGTTTGCAACAAGGCGACCATCCAGTGAGTGACTCCCACGAACGCGTGCTTAGCCATGTTTTTGTAACGGTTTCGTCAGGAAGAAGTCGTGCTGGTTCAGTGGCAGGGTGTGCTGAAGTTCTGTGGGTGAAGTTGAGATTTTGCTGGGTTGTCAAGTACACAGCATAGAATGAGGCAGGCAGTTTCTTTCCTGGGTGGATTTTAGGAATAGCAATGGACCCCTGACGTCAAGGCGCTGCTTGTGTCCACAGCTTGAACTACTTGAGATTTTAAACAAAGTACTATTAAACAACAAGTACCGGAATGCTTGTTTTTACAGTGAGAGCATTACCTGCATGTTTTGAACTTTCTATCAGTTGCTTGAGGAGAAAGTACACCTTGGAAATCCTTCTTTAGTTGGATGGATTAGAAATTCCATTGCCAGCCTTAGTTGTCTCACAGATGCTCACGCGGCATGTTTAGAAACCATTCCCTTTGAGAACTGGGTGGGTTTTTTTATAGTGAACTTCAGCTTACCCTACATGTTGTGAATGCTGCGTGAACTGTAACCTTGAAACGGCACTTGGGGCAAGAAGGAATTGAGTCTTGTCTCTTAGAGCTCTTTTAGCAAAGGCAGAAAGAGGATTGGCTTCTTTCAGAGTTGGAGGCTTCTTGATGCTTAGCTTGTACGATCTTCTGTCTCTTTAGGCAAAAATTTTCGTTTACAAGTGTGATATGAATGCTTTAACTTGCTTCTGCTTTGTTGCCTGTAGATGACGATACGCGTTTGTCAAGACCTTTCTACAATTATCCTCTGATTGAGAGCTACTATACTGGTCACCGACAGAAACTTGAGCGTTTATCAAGGTAAGAGCTAGAGGAAGACTCTAGAACACTTCCACGGCAAATTCAGAAGTGGAAGGGAATGGCTTTTATCTCAACAGTTGCATGGGCTATGCGTAATGCCGCTGCCAGCAATACTCTTGACTTCAGTGACACGCGTGTTCTGTTGAACAGAGAGGTTACTTTCCTGTGTTAAAACGTTGATATCTACCGCTGCTTAGTACCACTGGTTGGTATCATCATTTTTCGGGAGTCTACTTTATTCATTGGCTAATGTGTATAATTTCTGACTACTGAAAAAGGCCATGTGATTAGGGCAGGATCAGTCACCTCCATATGACCATATGACCGATTATGACCACATGACCAATAGAGGGTCATAACTGTATTGGCCTAAGTCCCCTTCTCACAAGTACGTGGTGTGATTTCGTAAGATGGTTGGAGTTACATGGAGTTGGCACGCCTCGCACTCTCCTGGCTGTCGGATAGAAGTCACTTGCTAACGTCAGCTCTCTTTCCTGGACTAGCTGCCTAGCACATAGGCGGCATGCCTTGGATTAGCCGATAATAGGTTTTTCTTTGGAAATTGTACTGAAAACTGAATAAAGACCTGACCAAGCTTCGGCGATGGCACTGTGACCAAGAGGCTGCAAGGTGAGTTAAGGTGGAAGCTGCAGGGTAGGAGGTATTGACTTCAAAGTTCATCTTCCTTGGCTTACTTCTCAAGTAACTTACATACAGGCTCGTGTGTTCCTTCGAAGCACAGAGCCTCTAGTGTCCTTTTTCTGCTTTGTGCCATCGGGAGATTAAAGGGCAGGGCTGCAGTCAGCAGAAGACTGGAGGAAAGCCGTTACACCGGGAGGCTGGAATTAGTGTTTTACTCTGTCCAAATCCTTGCTACCTTTTGTTCCAGAGGAAAATGGGACTCGGACTGCTTGATGGTTGATGGAATGGTTTCCCAGTTAGGAGACCAAGTGGAGAAGCTGTGGCGGAGAGATGCAGGAGGAACTGGGAAATACCCGCCTGCCAGTTTGCATGTGAGTGTCCTGTTCACTGAGAACAACAACAAACGGCCGCCCTCCCCGCCAAACCCCACCCAAAAGCCAATGATTTAGGGAAGACAGGCGTTTTTTCAGAACTTTTAATTTTTCATTTCAGGCACTGCTGGATCTCTATTTGCTAGAAAACGTTGAAGAAAACTGCAAACACGCAATTGTATCCTTTCTAGTTATTTTTATTACACCTTCAGGGGATGCACATAAATGTTCTTCAGTGTTGGTCGCCGACCTGTTTCATGACATTTTTTCATTTATGCTTCAAAGACGATGCAAGTGAAAACATTTAGTTTAGCGTTAAGTTGTAGACAGAAGCGCTGTTTTATTTCTTTGTACTGTGGATTTTTGATGATTTTTTCTTAAATGTTTTGTTGCAAAAGACTTCTCTGGTAGGAGAGAACAGGTTTAGTAAGAAATGCTGGAGATAAAAACAAAAGCCCTTAGTTTTTCTCCAAATCTAAACACCGTTCTAAATTTTTTAAAACCCTCCTATCTGTAGCAAATGGCTTCTTACTAGAATGATGTGGTAAAATATTCTGTTTCAGAGCAAAAGGATTTCTAAGAGTGGTTTACCAGTACCGGATTTTTTTGCTGAAATCATGGGTTTTCCAGGGCAGCTCACAGCTTTGGTTCTGTTGAAAGTGCAGGCACACGGAATAAGCAACAGGGAGAAGAGAAAAGTCATGGGGCAGAAACTTAATTTTTAAGCTGCTGAAATACACAGCCTTGCTTTTGCTGTTTGTTGCCTAACCCGCGAGGGGAGCCTAGAGAGCAAGGGGCTTAGAAACGCTTATAGCCCGGAGCTGTCTTGTTAGATGATGTCCCTAAAAACGGACGTCAGAAAGAGAAAATGACGCTACCAATGAGTGACCCGCATACTGGTTTAAATCCAGTTTTAATCATTCGGAGCTGAGCTGTCCTGTAAGGATGCCACAATTTACACTGTTTTATAGACGCTGGACATGAGGGAAAAACCCAACTGTGGAATTTATTTGCTGTAATAATTGAGCATTGGATGCTCCAATGTTTTGAATGTCTTTTCTGCTTCCTACCACTTTTATATTCTTACTTCATTATGTTTTTCTAAAGGTAATGTGATAAAGTTTTGGTCTTACAAGCTGATTAGCCTTAATGAGATACCTGATGTCAGACAATTTACTTGCTGCTGGATATCAAGCGTTCCTTTCCGACTGAGACAGAAACTTCAATCGACTCCTTCCCAACTGCCTTTGGCATGCCTTGGGGACTTGTTAAGCTTGTTGAAGGTTGTTGGCTTCTAGATCACAATGATTACGAAGTAAGTATGGTAGAGTTGAGTTAGACATACATTGCAGTACAAAGCTATAATCTAGAAAATGATTTTAAAACCCGATCTCTAACTTGTACAGAATTCACTGGCCCTGCTCTTTCATCCCGCTACAATCAAAACCGCGTCATGGCAACACAAGAGAATTATTCAATCCCTCCTGTGCCAAGGGGAGCATGGGCAAGCCCTCAGATATATCCAGATGATGAATCCATCAGTGTCAAGCAGCGGGGAAGTGCAGCTTCTCCTCACTGTGTTGCTCTCCAATAGGTAAAGAAATATACCCCACCATTTTGTCACGCAAATCTTGTGAAAATGGAGAACAAAGAATAGAAATCATCATCCCCTAAGTTTCCTTTAAACTTTGAGTACAAGACTCTTGGGGCATCTCTTTGGTTATGCTATTAACATCCCTTTACGTCTGAAAAATTAATTACAGGTGCATGGTGGAGGCTTGGGGTCTGTTGCACCAACATGCCGCTCAGGCAAACTTAGAAGACCTCTTAAAACACATGTACGAAATGTGCCGGGAGATGGGCCTGATGGAAGACTTGCTGAAGCTGCCTTTCACAGACACCGAACAAGTAAGTGGGAGCAAGGAAAAATGTTCATCGTCTCTTTGAAAAGAGAAAAGGCAGAGCCATAACAGATTTTTGGAATGATTTTTTTTTTCTCATAGGAGTGTTTGGAGAAGTTTTTAAGGACCAGTGCTGGTGTTCAGAATCGAGAATTCCTTTTAGTCTACCATCTGCAGCGTGCCAACTACATTGCAGCACTAGAGCTGAATCAGTCCATGAACGTCAATCTTATGGTAAGCATGAAAGTTCTGTTCTGTCAAGCGTGCAAGTTTCTGCTGGGTGTTACTAACTGGTTTGGATAGTACTCAATAAAAATCCTGCTTTGTTTTTTTCATACCAGTCTTTGAAACACTCGGAACAAGTTTCTACACCTTTGGTTACAGCTGAAGCTAAATGTTGACCAATATACGTCACTACTCCAAAGCTACTCTATGAAGCTATAAATTAAATGTTACACACCACTGTTGACCCCACTGAGAACAGTTTGTTTGCATCTGAGGAATAAACATGTATCTTTCCCATCTGCCAGTCTTACCATTCCGTTATTGAGATACGTATGTTATGCGTGGCTTAGATTACTGGAAGTTGTTGGTGTCACTCCTTCCTGTGGGATGACGAGTAGGTTGTACGTCATCGCTTGTGTCTTGCACGCAACTGTATTTTTCTAGCTGAGAGCAGGCTAGGTGCCAATCCACAGGTTAAATTTCTGTGGGTTTTCTTTGTTTTTTTAATTTCTGCGAGTTACAGTGTGCTCTCCAATTCCACAACTTTCATTTCACGGCTTTTATGACAAAAATTCTTGTCTAACCTCTATTTCTCAAAATAGACAGATTACATTTTGTGTTACATGAACTTGTGTTCTGGATTTGTGACGCGTTTGCTGTTTTCTGGAATCATAGTTTTCCAGTGACTCAAACTTCTAAGGTGGTTTGGAAGTCGTAGGTCCTGCATTTGAAAACTGTCATGTGGCCAGGTGGTGTGCGTAGGTCGCTTTTTCTTGCTTGTTTTAATCTTCACATCATGTTGTCCAGGGTAATTTCCAGTTGTCCTGTATATTCAGGGCACTGGCGTTTCAGGAAGAACAAGGGAAAGCCTGCTATGTAGTAAGTCGTTTGCAAACTGCAGGTGATATCAGAAAATTGCAGGTGATAACAGGTGTATCAGAAGAAGGTTCTGCAGAGTGCCGGCATTGTTTTAACTTCAAGTTGTAGGCTCTGTTGCTATTGCAGTCTTCCTTCCACTTTGCTAAAAGTACCAGGTGAAATCGGTGTGTGCGGATGGGTAGAACTTGCCGCTGTTCTGTGCAGTGGAGGTGTTTTCCCATACCTGTAGAGGAAATCTGCTCACTAATTAGAAATAGCACAGAGTCTGTGCAAGGAACTTCTTGTAATTAGTTAAAGTTTTGCTTTCCGCTTTTCCTTCATCAGAACGATCATGATCCTCGCTTGAGAGAGAGGGCAGTTGCCAGAAATTCTCTATTACCCCAATATGGCAAGATCCTTCCACGAATTCAAAGGAAGCTGGCCATAGAGAGAGCCAAGCCTTACCATTTGCCTGCGTCGGTCGTAAGAGAAGGTAACTTTTAGGCGGGGAAATATGGTGGAGAACTAACCACCCACCTCTTTGATGGCAGCAGGCTGATATTTTTCCCCTCTTGCTTTCCAGTCTCAAGACCAACGCCATTATCCACAGTAACAAACCCAGCTAATGCAGGACATTTGTGTACTAGAGAAAATTTCCTCAGTGCTGTATTGTGCAAAACTGGAGAAGTCTGGGAAGGAAATGAGCAGGAAACCAGTTTCTCACAAGTTGATAGGTAAACAGCCTTTTGACAAAGTTTAGTCTTGATCTCCTTGTTTGGAGAGAGAGAGAAAAATCCTTTTACACCACGTGAGTGTTTGGAGGGAAGGTGCACCTGAATAAAGTTTTCTTTGGCTTTTTTGCACGTTCAATATATAACATTTACGAATCGATGCATGAGAAGTACTGTGTGGAGAGACAGTTTTTCTGCTATGGTAATCTCATTTATGCAAATACATATGTGTTTACATTCCGGGAAGTGTGTTTACAGGCTTTTAGGTAGCTGAAACTAAGACCATGATTACCATCAAGGTATGGGTGTACAGATATTGATAGACTTGATTGTGGGATCAAATAGTCCTGTTTTACCACGTCCTGCCCAGTGTCTGCTTTGTTTCTGCCCTTTTTGCTTAAAATTCGGCAGAGTTATAAAGAGCAGGAAGGAGGCTCGTAGTTGTCAGATGACTTTCCTACGAGTGGCGTGGTCAAATGAACTTGAGTTCTGGTACGTGTGGACTTCAGGGGAATGACAGTCAGTTACATTTTCCTTTTAATTCTAGACCTCGAGCTACAGGACCACCAGCCATAACACATCCTCTCCCTGGTGCAGAGTGGCGCGATGCATCTGTTGGGACGCCAGTTACGAAATCTTCATGGAAGCGTTCCAGCTATAGTACATCCACAGAATGAATGCTTCCAAAAGGCCAACTTAGGGACACGACTAAGTGGAGAATTGGAAGTGGTCCCCGCGTAGAAATGTAGATACGTTTTCTTCTGGCATGGGACTTACATGCCTCGTGCAACTTGAAATGGGATTACTCTTGCCTCAGAGGCAGTGATTTGGGAAATTAAGTGTGAAATGTAGAGAAATAATTACAAAAAGGAAATGCCTGTAACTTCTTCCTGGGCCTGATACATCACCTGAACAGCTGAGGGCTTACCCATATTTCTTGTTGATTGAATGTTTTTGTGCTGTGTCATGTCAGATTTCTCGAACGCAGCATGGTCTTGTCCCCATTGATTTATCTGTTTTCCTCTTTTAAATTGTGTCTCTTAACAGGTTGCCTGATTTGATGGTCCATCCCGTTCCTTCATGTTCTGCAGCACAGTCACCGTGCAGAGCTTCCACTTCGTTCATGCCATCCAGCCCACCGAGATCAAATATGCATGGTTCCATCTCACAAAATAATTTTTCAGGAGGCTCAGAGCTGAATTTACTTACCACTCCTCCTGTGGTTAAGGTTTGTATTAAAAAAACCAACGCAACACACCAGTGACAACCAACCAAACCAAAAGCTTGTAGACATAAAAAGCTTTTTTATCGTTATATAAAGCTTGTAGACATAAAAAGCTTTTTTATCATTGTTTTCGTACCTCTGGAAAAAGAGCAGTGCAGAGGCTAAACATCCTCCCTGCTGGTACGAACTCGGTTTGTAATTTAAACTCTTACTTTTGACAAGGGAAGCCTTCTGTTTTGAACATTTAATGGGTTTTAAATTAAGTGCTTTTATTTCTTTTCCTAGAGAGCTAAAGTTTTGGCCACATCTGCTTCTGGTGTTCCTGGGTTTACTCCTCGGTCTATTCTCAGATTCAGCCTTCGTACCACTCCCCTAGCTACTCCCTCCGCGTCTCCGGGACGATCGGTCACTCCTCCTTTACGAGCAAAGGAGCCTAGGATATCATTCAGGGAGGAGAACTCGAATGCAGCGTGGACTGTTGGGGTAAGTTGGGCTGCAGTGAGTGATCTTTTTCCAGTTAAAGTCTTTATAGACTGTGTTTGGATTTGGATTTTTATAGAGTTTGCCTGCCTCCTTAAATTGAGAACTGGAATTGCAAATCAGCATGGCAGACTTGAATTTGGTCCTAAACGGCTGTGTTAGACCTTCTGTAGCATCACCTGCCTGCAGGAACACCTTCATAATACATACCAGTGATCTTGGTGGTTTTTACTCAAGTGTCGTTAGGAGCTGTGAGTGTTCCCGATTGCTAGTTCAGCTTCCTGCTAAACCTTATGAAGGGGTGGTATGGCAGGCAGGAAAGGAATATAGATTGAGCCAGGTGTTTGGGTTTGTTAAACTTGGTGAATTAAACACCTTTGAAAGCAGCGTAGTCATGAGCTGCATTACCTTCTAGTCTCTCTTTTCGCAAGGCTGGATTTACTAAAGGGACGTTAAAAACAGACCCCGGATGAAGAGAGCTGTAGCGCTGTCTGTTCTCCAGCCCTCAGGTGCTCAGTTTTGCTTCTTGCCTTGCACCAGGGGTAGCATTCGGATAGTGGTCAAAGGAAGTTGGTGCACCTGAAAGTTGTCCCCTTCCCCTCCTCCTTTTGTTCTCTCGCTTGGATTCCCTCATTCAGCTCGTCCTGCAGTTGTCGAAGTAACGTACCAAAATCAGGGGCAGAACAGGGGCACGTGCTAGTGTCTACACATACGAGCTTTCCGTACAGGTACTAACAAATTGTCACAGTCAGTTTTTATTATACCTTTTATTGCCTGTTACAAAGAGCTACTCAATTATAGCAAGAGGCTCCCTCTCCTCTACAAAGTTCTTACTGATACTGGAGCGTGAGCACATGAATTTCCTTGTTCCATGCTCCGGGCATAGTGAAGAGTGGAATATTTGAGTGGTGCGTCCAAGTTGAAAAATGCAAACGTAAAGAAAGAGAAATCTTGAGTTATGATTTTAGGTACGTAAAGCTCCTCCTCTTCTTGAAGAGACAGCAGTGAACCCAATGAACCGCCTTGAGATGACAGTATAAGCGATCTCTTTCAAGACTCACTCCATCCTAATCCCCCAAGGTCGTGGAAACTCAATGAGGCGTCAAAAGCATGCTTAATTGTGACAGCTGGCTTCAAAGGCTAACGTAGTGCCAGAATAAGAATTAATTTTGTAGCACCTTGATTAAGCTGACACTTGTAATCCTTATACTGTATATCAGTTTGTTTTTCCTTTTTTTTTATTTCTTGCTTTGACAAAGAGCATTTGCGTGTTACTGATTGTCAATTTTATTTTTTTGGAAAAAAAAAAAAAGGTGACAGAAGATGCTAAAGTGCTGTCTGGACCTTCGTCTGAGCATCATCATCATGGAGTGGTGGAGGATGCTTGGTCGGAAAGTAGAGCTAAACCAACTCTGTTGACTCTGAGCAATCCCGAGGATGATCGTGCTGAAAGGGAAGAGTCTTCAGAAAGCATACCTGGAGATGGTTTGGAGAAAATGGATGTCAGCAAAGAAAATAGTAACATCTCTGCCAGGTCAGACCAAACGACTTTGGAGTATCATGATGCAAAATCACCTGGTGATTTGGAAGATGACGTCATCTTTATAGCTGCTAAAGCAGCTCATTCCTCCACTGAAGAAACCGCCCATTTTCAAGAATTCGAGAAGGAAGAAGGCAGTGAAATGGTTGAAGGTAAACCTTTCCAGATGGAACAACCAGATTCATCAGAACTAAGAAAAGAAGCTGGAGTGTTTCATCCTATGATAACCTAAGTCTCTGGATTTTTCAAGTGTCTTTAAAAGGTTAAATTACTGATGGGTGCGACAGTTAACAATGAGCACTCACAAGTCTCCCAGGCACTTCCTTCCCATTATGTTTTAGGGGTATTTCTGTAGGCTGCAGGTTTTTTACAGCAAGTTTACTGTATTGCATGCTTTGACTTGATAGACTTATTTTGTTTTCTTCTTTTTTTTTTAACCACCTCGTTAGTGCTCAGTTACGTAGTTTTCTTGTGGAAGTGAGTCTGCTTGCGTACATGCTTCTCCTTACAGCTATGCTTGCTCATTTTGCTGGCTCAACAGCTTATGCAGCCTTTCCCAAGCCCATTTCAGTTGGTCTTTAGGGATTCAGCTGAATTCAACTCATTGAAGCCAGTCCAGCTTCTTGTGTGTTCGCAATTATACCTTTGTGTTTTATTACCTCTGCACGGATGCAGGTGTCAGAGTTCTGGGTCTGAGGTCTCGAAACAGTTTGTAGCAGTGAGTGTGTACTCCAGGATCAGTGCACTGTACGCATCCCGATTCGTCTGAAGTCTGAGAGGATTCGGGAGGATCCTGGAGAGCGATTGTTGCTATTGAAGTTCCTCAACTTTTTGGTGTTTTTTTTTTTTTTTTTTTTTTTTTTTTTTAGGATGTGCGGAAGATTCAAATGCTGAATGTCTTGCGCTTTCTGCGGATGTGAAATTGGTGTTCCAAGCAGCTGAGGCTGCTACTTTTGGGACTGCATGTGAAAGGTAAGTTTATAAAACAGACTTTGGGTTCACACAAGACGTAGCTGCTGCCTTTGCTGTGTTGGAAATCTATGGTTTTGACCTGGAATGGGTTCTTTCCTGTGCTCTCCTAGGTAACGGCCCTTCTATTCCTTTCTGTCTGCGAAACAGAAGTAATTTGGCATGGATATAAGTCAAATTGACTAGCTGTCCATTTGAGCCTTTTTTCTCAAATCATTGCAGGGCCCAAAGTGTGGTGATAAAGACTTCATTCAACAGGCTATGTAAACCTTTTTATAGTTTGAGGGTTATTAAGCAGATACCGCGAACATACATAAGCCCTGCTTTTGTCTGAAAACTGTGTAGCTTTTAAAGTTACACCTGAGGTTCCTGTAACATAAGCGGGTTTATTTGGGGGTTTGAATACTTTCTGGCAGTGTTTTATACGCTTAATTTCTATTTTCTCTGCGTGCTCAATTAGCACCTATTTGTTTATGGAAAGGGAAGCCCTTTTCTCACCAGATGCTTTAAAAGCTGCAGCTGCTTTTTGAGAGAATGTTAGTCATTTGTAAAGTTCTGCAAGGTTTGTTTTGAAGCTTAACGAGGCATTTCTCTTTTTCTGTTCAAGAAGTGAAACAAACTACCAGGAGTCCAAAATGTCCTCTTCGTCCGAAGAAAAAGCCATAGCAGTTGCACCAAATGCACAGCTTTCTGCATCCCCGGAGACAGACGGTGAGTGTACGTACAGTGCGTTGGAGCTGTTATGTGAGTTGAGGTAGCTGGACTCCTGAAGTAAAATGTGTAGTCGGCCATACCACTAGAGGTGTCTCAGACTGAGGTAGTACCAGCATGTTACTGCCAACTTTCATTGAACTGTAGAGAAAAAACCCTCCTCAAACAAAGTCCTTGTAGAAGGCGCATAGCGAATGTTCCAGTTCTTGATAAAGATATTGAGAAAACTGGTAGAATTTAAAATATTAGAGGGAGAGATCAGTATTTATTTGGCTGTTGTGCACCACTACTAATTTGTGTGGTATGGGATTGTTGTGGTTTAACCCCAGCCAGCAACTAGGCCCACGCGGCCGCTCGCTCACTCCCCCCAGCAGGGTAGGGAGAAGAGGGGACAGAAAAAACCCTCGTGGGTTGAGAAAAAGACAGTTTAATAGAACAGTAACAGAAGAGGAAAGTCATAATAATGGTGGTAATAATAATTATTATGGTAACAGGGTATACAAGATAAAACGATACAATACCCGATGATCCGTTACCCAGCCTGTCCTGAGCAGTGATCGCGGATCCCTGCCCGCCCCTCCGCCCCAGCCAACCCCCATTTATGTACTGAGCATGACGCCTGTGGTATGGAATATCCCCCTGGTGGTGCCTAGGGTCCCTCAGCTTCTCTGGGAAGCTGAAAAAGTCCATGACCAATATAAACATTAGCTAGCAACAACTGAAACAGTCGGTGTTATCTACATTCCTCAACATTCTTCTCATACCAAATCCAAAAGACAGCAGCTACTAGAAAGAAAATTAAGTCCGTCTGGCTGAAACCAGGACAGGGATCTGCTGCTTGAGTTCCTGCGTTAAAAGACGATGCATCCTCGGGGTTCAGGCTGTGAAGAAGAGCTCGCTATGAGTGTGCCTTTCCAGCCCCCCTTTCCTCTCTTGTTGTTCTTCTCTATGGAATTGCCAGCTGATTTTCCTTTTCCTCTTTTTTCTTTTTCCTTTTTTTTTTTAGTATTTTTTTTTAATTTATTGTGGGGCTGCCTCCTTCACCAGGTAGATAGTTCTGGCTTCTAGTTTTTGGAGGAAGCCCAATATAGGTGGCAGGACGGAGACTACCATTGTTGGCTCCTGCTCCGTCTGTTCCTTCTTGTTGCTTACAACCGTGTCATTTATACAGCAGTTGAGTTTAAATTATAAAAATCTCTTCCAGCTGTGATAAGTATCCTTGACAGTGAGGACATGGTCAGTACTCATTCAGAAAATCGCCTCGAGGGGAAGTGTGTGGATTTACCTGAAGAACAGAACCAGGAAGCAGCTGAAGTTGAAGAAAATGTTCCTTTTCTGCAGGAAGAAATAACTCTTTCTCTCAATCTTCCTAAAACTGAGGAAACGAATGTAAGTAAACTCTTTTCCCATTTTCTACAAAATAGAAAACGCTTTGCAAGTGTTGAGGACAGTCCCATCTTACTGACAATTAGAAGGCACACAAAAACATCTGTGTTTCTTTAGCTGGTCAACACAAGTGAAAACCTCATTCCATAAGGGCAGATCCCTTTTTCTGCTGTGCATTTTCTGCTCCTGTAGCACCAAATAGAACCTGTCAAAACTTGGGCCTTTGAGAGCTGTAGAAGGACAAACAAATGTCTAAACTATTTTTTAAAATAACCATGCATTCATTTGGTTTCCTGGAACGTAAACGTTTCTTATTTGACTTAACAAAGTAGTAGTTTAATTGTTAAAGATGATACAAAAAGTTGGGGAGTGCAGCTTGTTGATGCTGGGGGCCGTTTACGAAAGGACAAAATGATGCGGGAACCAAACTCATTTTCAGAATGATTTAGGTGCTTGGATCCTTTCCTCTCTCTTCCTTATTAACATAAACAGAAATCCCAGCAGTGAGTTCATTTCAGTGTCAAGATATTTCCAGCTACTCCAGGTACTTCAAGCTCTTTTTTTTTTTTTTTTTTTTTTAAGTACAACAGCATTTTTTTGCAACATCTCCACTTTGTAAAAGAGGACTTTTTAAAGGTTGTTCACGTGGAGTGAAAATCAGCACTGGTGATTCTCTAGTTGTCCCATTATTCTTTCTTCTGCTGGGGCTGCTGAGTTCTTTAGGGGACATCCACAATGAATCCACGTACCATGCAGAGCATACTGTCAATTTCCTGTAGGATTGTAGTCACAGGAATTAGTAATAGTTAGGAGTGAAATACAAACTGAAAGGTAGGGGTACCACAAATAGATTGGTCTTAAGTAAGAGAAAATGCGTTTCGGTGTCCCAGATTGCAGAGGAAGTTAAACAGGCAGTCACTGATGTAGCTCGTCTGGGCTTTGGGATTTAGGACAACGCTGTAGAGAAGATGGTTCTAGACTTGGGAAACTTAGGGCAAACTGCTTACCGCTTGTTCATAGAGTTGTAAGCATAAAAGGAAAGTTTACGCAGACTGGTATTTCTTGGATTTAGTTTTGAAGCATGGCGCGTTGCTATAATATGATGCTTTAGCAACTTTTGACAAAGCAGGAGGCAAGAAAATGAGCAGGTTCTATGGAGACTGGGGACTGCTGTTGAGGGGCTTCTTCCTTCTGCCGGTGTTGGCTAGCTCTACAACTTAGAGGGCTGGGAAAAGATCTTTACACGTGGATTAAATTATCTTGACCATCTGAGTCCCTGGAAATACGTAACAGATACTGCCTTTGTTCGCACCATAAAAACACGAGGTGGAGCTATTTAGAATATGCTGTGTTGTCTCAGGCAATCCAAGTGGCTCCTTAGAGTGCAGGGTTGAGCTGTCGGATGTGAGAGCTGGCCAGTTTGACAAAGTGTTGCCAACTGGAACTTTCAGCTTTTCTCTCATCGTTGCCTTTTACCCTGTTAGATGGTAAATGGAGCACGCGATGGCGTACACTGAACACTCTCTTCTCTGTCCCTTAAACACAGAAGCTGTCATCGGTAGCAGGGAGTACACTGTATGTTTCTGACTTTACACCCAGCAGTGATCCGAAAGGAAAAGCGGCATTTCACTGTCCTCAGTTTCGTCTGGGTCAGTTTGAAGTCGGTCTCTTTGGTAATGACTATTGCATTAACAGGCATTTTTTTTAACTTTAGGTGATTGAAGACAGTGGGGTTAAGGCACAAATCTCTGAAGAGGCACCGGAAACACCACCCTATAGTGAACGACATCCATCAGGCAATCTTCCATACACCTGTGATCCTATAGAGCAGCAGTTTGCATGTGATTTGCCTGACGATAAAGATGGTGAATGTGATGCAGCTGAGGGAGATGGAGAGCTTTTTATATCTCAGAGTAATTTTACTTTAGTCTTGGAAGAAGAAGGTGGTGAAGGGGAGATGGGAGACCCTACACTAGGAGATGCTTCTAAGCCGGCTGGCGCAACAACAGAGGAGAAACCTGTGAACAGTTTAGGAAATACTGAAAACCAAGAACATGTTACAAACTCAGTGTCCACTGTAACTAATGATCAGGAATCTCAAAATATTGTAGAGTCACTTCCATATGTGCCTGAACCCATTAAGGTGGCTATTGCTGAGAACTTACTGGATGTAATCAAAGACACAAGAAGTAAAGAATTCACGTCTGAAGTTGTAGAACAATCTATTCATGAAACCATAGGAAAAAAGGGAACTAGATTCCAGAAGGCCAGAGCTCCTTTAACAACTGTGCCAGAAGGAGTGGAAGATGAAACCAGCATCCATCAAGTGGAGTATGTTAGCGCTCCTAGAACACGCACAAGGGGACAACTGAGTAGAAGTTTAAGTATTCCATCTGCAGGTGCTCAGCAACTTCTGAAGGCAGATAAACCGTTTCTGGTTGGACTGTCTCCTCGGAGAAGTACCAGGCGAGCCAAAGAAGCCCCTGAGACTTCTGGTCTTCAAACAGAAGAAAATGCTCAAGGTGAGCAAACACCTGTGATGCCTGTTACTCCTAGGAGAGGTAGGAAGCCTAAAGTGACTAACGTACAGAAAGTAGAAAGCAGCCATTCTGATGGACAAACATTGTCCGTCAGTACGCAGTCCATAGCCGTTACTCCAAGAAGAGGATTAAGGAGAGCAAAGGAAGCTACGTCTGAAGTCTTGGAAGAGGCTATTGAGGAAACGTCTCTTTCTGAGGGTAGCATTACTGCTTCTGCTGCTTCCAAGAGGACTAGAGGAGGAAAAAGTTCAGCAGGAGATCAAGGAACTGGCCAGGCTGACCCTGATCATAAGGTAAAACCAGCCGTCAGTCCCAGCAGAAGGGCAGGAAAACTGAAGGGCATTAATTCACAATTTACTGAAAGTATTGTCAAGGACCAAGAGGCGCAGTCTAGTGACCAAGTCCTTTTACCTGTGCCAACTAAAAGAGGCAGAAGAAGAAAGATGAGTTCATCAGAAGTTTCAGAAAATTCTGACCTTGATCTGTCTAAATCGTCACTTCCTCAAACAGAATTTAAACTTCCGGTGACTCCTAGAAGAAGTGCTAGGAAGGGGGCCCAAAATCTCTTGGCAGAGACACAATCTCTCTCTACTCAGGAAGGCATACATTCAGGCGGGAAGGTGGAAATCCTTGCTACTCCCAGGAGAAGTACCAGAAGAGTTCCACATGCTAAGCCAGAAAAAACGGATACTCATGAGCAAACACCTGCACAACCAAAGGAGGAATTAACCCCACCCAGGACGGCAGTAAGGACAGGGCGTCGGGGCAGAAAGAGACGAGCAGTATTGGAGGAGAGCACAGGGGAGGGGGCCTTCCCCCAGGGACCTGGTGGCAGTCCTTTGCTGCTTGAAGACTTAAATCCATCAGGACGTGATGAAACATCAAGAACTTCAACAGATCGCGTTATGAGCACCAGATCCCGCAAAACTGCCGTGCATCAGAAACTGCCTGTTGAGGAAAATGCGTCCTTCCTTTTCTCCCCTCCTCTCACAAAGCTGACAAAGAAATGTAAAGGTAGGAGCATTATGTTTATACGCAAAATAGGGGATATTGCTGTTTTGTAAACCACAGAAAACAGACTGTGAGGATGGCTTTTAAGCGTTGTAAAGAATCTAACCATACAAAAAAAATTGGGGAGGAGACGATTCATCTGTTTTCTCAACTCTACGTGACTGGCTGGCTAGTGGTGGAGGAGGCTGATCTGAGTAGAGTAATATGAAATTTAATCTGAATTTTTATCATGAGCTTAATTTCTACCTGTTTCAAAAACTGGAGGGTGTCTGGTAATATGTGATAGACATCTCTTCCCCACACTGGAGAAACAAAGGGGACATGCTTCCAAAATCCTGTTCAGTTTTTAACTTAAAATGAGCTGCATCTTGTAACAAACTATCCAGCTGTTTAATGATGTGACTGTTTTCCATGGACATATACTTTGGTAGTGAAGTTACTGCGCATTGGGCTCTTTGTATTAGAGTACATGATAAGAAGAACTCTTTTGAGATGTTTAAGGATTGCTGATGCCTCTTGAGCGCAATATCTTTGATTACCTAAGTGTAGGTAAAATCACTGCACCGCATTATTTTTGTTTCACTATGTACTGCCAAAGAATGGATCCTAAGAGGCAGTAACTAGGGGAAAAATACCTCCACATTGAGTGTTTATGAACCTGATTGGACCTTTTATTTCAGAAGGCTATTGTGCTTTTGATTATCAGCTGCAATTTAATGTCACTGTCCTTTATGTCTAGTGTCCGTGTATGCTAACAGTGCATTGTGGTTTTAGCTGGAGAAGCAGACCGTTCTGTGCAGCTTAAGGATTTGGACCCGGACCTGTCTTCTCAATTTGTCTTTTCGCCTCCTCTTTTGAGGTCCAGGAGAAAAAATGTCCACGATAGGAAAGGCCAAGTGGATGCTACTCTTTGCAATGATGGCATGCTCTCCTGTCGTCTTATTCCACCTTACGAAACCGCGCTCTTACGGTCTTTAGTTCCTTCTGGAAAAGTGTTTGAGGAGAGTTGCCTCTTAAAATCCCGGCAGGGGGAGGAGGGAGGGGGGCTTTAAAAGCTCACGCGAATAGTGAGTGAGAATGCTTGGGACAGTCTGGTAAGGAACGAAAGCAAAAGGAAGCTTCTTTCTGTATATTTTCTGCCTTGACCCTATCTTCAAAGAAGCCCATAAACAATTCTTTGGCATCGATTTTTGTAATTCCAAAATTACAAAACGTTTTCCTCTACTGAATACTGTTGGTAATCAAAAAATCAATTTGATACTTCTCTCTCTTTTTAGGATCACGAGAAAAGAAGGCTCTTGGTCACCTCCACCAGTGGAAATAAAATTCGTCTCTCCTTTTGGAACTCCAGCAGATGGAACAAAAAGCAAACAGAAAGAAACCGCAGACACGGCAGAGAAGACTCTACGAAAGAACAAAAAAAGACTGTCTAATTTTCCAAAGCCAGTTGTGCGCCGGAAGATGCTGTAACAGTGTTTTAAGTTTATAATGTACACACACCACTGTTCGTAAAGTCATCAAAACTGTGTGGATTAGTAAAAAGAAAAAAAAATCATCTAATTTGGAAGAGCTAATTTATATAAATTATTGTAAAATTTCATAAACAAACGGTCTTCAATAAGTAACTCCATAAGGAGTGTTATTTCCTCCGTCAATGCAGTTTTCTATTTTATAGTAAGACTTCATACATTTATATAATATGTAAATACAACTTATTTTAGGATTGTTAAATAAAAATGTATACTTCACAACATGCTTACTGTCTGATAGCTTTTTGAGGGAACATAGGGTTGAATGGCCTTTATAGGTCAGAAATGTTAATGTTGGTTTGCAAGAGTGTTTAAAGCCTTCGAAAGTGAGGCCAAAAGCTTTTTAAGCTTTTTAAAGTTTGCTTAGAACTCCTTTAACAAGTAATCGTGTAAAATGTACTAGTTTAAATTTTATAAATGATTTTTGACCTTCTGGCACAAATAATTGGGCTTACAATACAAAATGATAATTCCTTACATTCACAGTTAAGTTGCATTGTATCGAAGTCAGAATGTAAACAATTGTATTTTAAGCTGTGCAATATTTTTATATTTTTATATTCAGTTTTCTATTGGAACCAAAAGAGGGAGGGGCTAGGAAAGGCCAAGTGGGTGCTACTCTTTGCAATGATGGCGTGCTCTCCTGTCATTCCACCTTACGAAACCACGCTCTTACGGTCTTTAGTTCCCCATAGAAGGCAGGAGTGGGTGAGACAACGAGTAAAGAGAACGTCTTGTTTCTGGCCGTGTTTTCCGGTTCCTTCTGGAAAACCGTCTGGGGAGAGTTGCCTCTTAAAATCAGGGCGTGGGGGCGCTCAAAAAGCTCACGCGAATACTGAGTGAGAATGCTTGGGACAGTCTGGTAAGGAACAAAAGCAAAAGGAAGCTTCTTTCTGTATGTTTTCTGCCTTGACCCTATCTTCAAAGAAGCCCATAAATAATTCTTTGGCATCGATTTTGTAATTCCAACATTGCAAAACGTTTTCCTCTACTGAATACTGTTGGTAATCAAAAAATCAATTTGATACTTCTCTTTCTTTTCAGGACCACAAGAAAAGGAGGCTCTTGGTCACCTCCACCGGTGGAAATAAAATTCGTCTCTCCTTTTGGAAGTGCACTGGATAAAGCCATGGATCGTATTGCAAGAATATGCCCAGTGTGCAAATATGTCTGAGGATAACCGAGCAGTTTAATCCCCCATCAGAACTTCCCCTCGTGGAACGCTACTCTCAGGCTTGTTATTTCAATAAAATTGTTTGCTGCAATTTCATCAGTTCCCATGTAACCACTCGTAAATAGCTTTGTTGTTGATTTCTGGTGGGGGATAAAACAAGCTACAGGCAGAAACCAATCCATAGGGTCTCACGAGTCGTTTACTTCTTATCCGTAGTCTTACTGGTATAGAACAGGTTTCTTTTTGGCATTGGTGAACTTAATACTGCGAAGCTTAAAGCTTGATGCCGGTGTCTGCCAAGTAGCGAAGGGTTGTTACAAATCTGCTGAGCCGGGGCGGGCGTCGTCCTTGCTGGCGGCAGGAGCCCGGCCTGGTGCACCCCAGACCTGGGGGTGTCTCTGTCCCAGACCCTTGGATGCGGCTGCTGCTTTCCCGTTTGCAGGTCAGGCCAGTAGCAAGGCTGAGGGTGCACCACACACATGCACGACAGCAACGCGGCTGGCTACGCAGGCTGCCAGAGACGGGGCCGTGCCTTTACCACCTGCCATCTTGCACTGGGGCAGCTCACAGAAAGCCGCCTCTCTGGCTTGTTGCAGTTGAAGCTCACGAGTGACACCAGAGGCATGCTGTCACTCTGCAGGTTCCCCCACGCAGCCACATTTGCAGAGCCCCAGAGGATCAGCAGAGCCTTGAGCCCAGCTGTCGTCTGTGCCCCAATTCTGGGCTCCGTCTCTGACCTCTGGCTGAGACACCGCATCTTTCCAGAGGTGGCTTTTCCTCCTTTTGGGTTTGTTCGGCCTGGAGAAGAGAAGGCTCCGGGGAGACCTTACAGTGGCCTTCCAGTACCTGAAGGGGGCCTACAAGAAAGCTGGGGCGGGGCTGTTTGCAAGGGCATGCAGCGATAGGGCGAGGGGCAATGGTTTTAAACTAGAGCAGGGTAGGTTCAGATTAGACATTAGGACGACGTTCTGTACAATGAGGGTGGTGAGGCACTGGAACAGGTTGCCCAGAGCGGTGGTGGAGGCCCCATCCCTGGAGACATTCAAGGCCAGGCTTGATGAGGCTCTGAGCAACCTGATCTAGTTAAAGATGTCCCTGCTTACTGCAGGGGATTTCGACTAGATGACCTTTAAAGGTCCCTTCCAAACCAGCACATTCTATGATTCTATGATTCTGTTGACTTAGGAGAGGAAAAAAGAGCCTCTAGTGAGTTATCTGACAGATTGTTGGGAGGTCACCTTTCAGCCTGCAGTCCTTGAATCTCTGCTCTCTGACTAGTGTGTTTGTGTAGATGGGACACACTGGTGTAATGTTGCTGATGTTTTCTGTCTTCTGTAACCCAGAAACTCAAATGATGTGTGTCCCCTAGCCTCATTATCTTAATGTAAACAAGAATCGGTGGAAGTCAATAGAAGATCAAGATTCATTTTTATCATCTTAGAATCTGCAACAACTAACTAACTAACTTCTTAGCCAGCTTCCCATCAGGTGCTTTGGTTTGACTTGCTAGAATACAGGTGGAGTTTTGTTTGTTTGTAATGCTACAGTGTGATGACTAGTAGTAAGCATTCGTATTGGGGTCACTGAGAGAGAGAAATACGTGCAGCTTTAGCGCAGGAGTCTTTGTGTGCTCGTGTCTCTGCTCTAGCAGTCAGTGTTGTCCTGGGATGTGCTGCAACGTGTGCTGAAAGGTCTGTCTTCGCCTTGTGAGACAGTTGCGTGCAGACTGCTGGGCACGTGAAAGAGCAGTGTGCGCTTCCTCCTTTAGGTGGAGTCACCTTTTTATCTGAGAAGCTGCTGCTTTAGGCTGGCTTTTAACATTTTTCTCAACATTCGTGAAAGCGCTGGTGTGCATTTAAAGCTTCTTTTCCTTTATGTGGTTGTTACTTTTCTTCTAAATGCGGACTAGTGTGAATTTTACTAAGCTGGTCTCTCCCTTCAACGCTTTCTAAATACGTTTCACTCCCATGGAAATGGTGTGTCTCCCATGCAACTTGGCCGCTGCCTCGTCTGACTCTCGAGCCCTGATTTATCCTAACGCCCGTTTGTCAAAGAAGGCATAGACTGTATCGCGGTGCTGGTGGGCTGTGAGCAGTGGGAGACCTCGATGTAGTTGTGTTTGTCTGTCTTAAACCCCTTGAATACGATAAAGTTTCTTGCGTATAACTGATTTTCTGTGTTTTCCTCCAGTTAATTACTGCGAAGTAGGAAATGGAAATTGCTAAGCTGTACTAATAGAATGCCCCATTTAAGTTGAAGTTAAGTCACTTACCCGCAGGAAATCTAGTAAATGGAAGGCAGTAACAGGTTTTTGTACGGGGCTTTTTGGTCTTTGTCTCTTTTCTTGATCTAATTGCAAACAATGCTTTGATGCTCCTGTATTTACTTTTTCTATTGAGCTTGTCAAAGAGCTCAAATAGTAACTTGTAGTTTTCCTGTAGGTAACCGCTATAGAACCCATAGCGAATCACGGAGGACCCAGCGTGAGCACTCAGCACCTCCATCAGAGTCTGCGATGGCTCTTTGGGGTGGCAGCAGTGGCTACAGATGCTGGCCATCTACTTCTGGTTGACCTTAGTTTGGATGATTGCTCCTGCACTCAGAACGATATCGAAGCATTGGGTAAGCCTGCAGTTTTTCCACATGAATTTAAACGCAAGAAAACTTCTGTCTTCTAACGAAACAGTATGCATCCCACTTTGAAGACCCTTGTGTCAGACATTTCTGACGACTGGTTACAGGTGGCAGTTTGACATCGTATAGTCCTGACCTGATTAAACCTGGGAGTGTCTGACTGCTCCTCGCAGTGTTGTAAATGCCCCCTCCCACCAAGATCCCTGTGCCACTATGATTCTTGCCAGAGAGGTGTAGGAATTTTGCCACGTGAGCCGGTGCGGCCGCCTGGTAGGAAGTTGTGTTGGAGGAGCCCTGTTTCCCGGGAATGCTCTTCTGCTTGTGTTAATTGACTTGGGGCGAATTTTGGGCTTGTTTTTTAAAATAAACCCCACTTACCAACACCCATGCATTTGGATGAATGAAATCTCGAATAGGTGTACTCAGATTGCATACACCGTTTTGGCTATTACAACAGCAGCTTCAGAAATTGGTGCCACTTCAAACAGTTTCATCACGAGGCCCAAACTCCTGATTTTCAGAGTCCAGGAAGAATTTGTCTATGAAGGTTACGCTTTTACCTAGCTTTCAAACGTGAGTGAGAATACTTGTCTGATCCAAGAGTTCTTATGTTCTTTGAAGACATACATAATGGAAATGGCAAAAAAAAGTGTTGCTAAATGGCTATTTTGCCTGGCACGGTAGCATTAGATGATAGGGGTTGTCACGTCAGTGCCTAAAATGCAGCCTAAATGGCATAACGTATTCATTTATTGCTTGGTTTTGTGTGTGTAGATCTAGAAGTTGTCACTAAAAATCCTGCTGAAGTTGCACAAAGAAGAGAAACTGTGACCAGCGAATGGAGGTGTCTCTGTTTTCAACTACAAAATGCTTCCGGAACAGCAGTATCAGCCCTGTGCTACATAAGCAGAAGCAACCAGCTCGTTGTGGGTTTCTCGGATGGCTACCTGTCGCTCTGGAATATGAAAACTTTGAAGAGAGAGTAAGTAGGCCTTTACACTTGGCCATGCCTGGAGGTGTGGGGCTCTCGATTTGTTGCTTAAGGAAGTATGTGGATGTAAAGAGAACTTTTTCAGGGACTGAAGTGAGTATGAGTATAATCTTGGCACGTTCAGAAATCCTCTTCTGACGTAACTTTTCAGTCATACCTGGATCAAGTGGTCCGCCTTCTCCCCAGTGGACTAGGATTGTTTTCCTTATTGTGCCTGTGGATTGAGGAATTGTGGGAAGCATGCTTCCTGGGGTTTTCAGAACCGGTTACTGCAACTGGGGCATCCATCGAAAGGCTGAAGTATGTCAGTGATGTGATTTTGGTGCCGATATTCTCTAAAGTGTCCAGGGTGAAACTAGTGAGACATGAAAACTCAATAGCTGACCTGTGCCTGAAAAATGTATTCTTTCCTACAGGTCAGCCTTGCCAAAATAGGAGATTGACCCATTCCAAGGCAACGGTGCATGTGCATGAAAGTTTGCTTGGAACATTTGTCAGTGAGAATAATGGATGTGTAAATGTGCAAGCAATTGAAAAATTAAGAGAGGACTTTAAATCTGCCAGAGAGCAATTTCTCTTGAAATATTTGACCAACTTCAGATAGTGCAGATCTGCTGAAGTGACTCCCAGAAGTTTTCACAAGTTTTCTGGTTTATAGGCCAGCCTTTACTCTGTGCAGCAAAGTCAAGTGCTGCTTTGCCTGCGTGGCCTAAGTTGTGATGTAACCATTCTCCCAAGCGATACCACTCAGAATCCAAGGTGATTCTCCTCCTTTTATTTAGCTCATCCACCTTTTGATTCCACTTTGTGGCTGGCTGATCATCCTTAGTGTGAGCTTTAACCCATCCCATCTTAAAAGATGTTTTCCTGGCTATACCCGGCTATAATTGCCACTCTTTGTTTCTCCAAACTGGAGATCTATTTACTTCCCAGTTCAAGGTTTCCCACTGACGGAGCCACTGTGTGGCATCAGCCAATACTGCCTAAGAGTCTACGTATGTAATTTTTGCTCCGTTCTGTGCTTACAAAGCAGCTGCTCTTACTTCTCCTACTTGTGCACTGCCTTCATCTTCCTCTATTACTTGTTTGCCGGTGGTAATATCTAACGCAACAGAATTATATTGCCAGTTACTGCCTACTCTTTTTGCTGAAGCATCTGTAAACCAAATGTTTTCTGTTGGAGTATTCTCAGTGAGGGGTGGTGCATTCAGAATGGGTGACAGTTTTAAAGGGTTGTTCTAACGCCAAAGGGTCTGTGTTTATGGGCATTTGCAATTTGGAAACTTTAGTGTCTCCTTCAGTTAGTTGCATGTTTTCTGCAACTCCTGTTAGGTAGGCATACAATTCTCTGATAGTGGGTTTCTGTGCAACTCCTTCTGGGGGAGCAGTCTCCTTTAGGATTGCTTCTACTAAATTAAATGGTCCTCTAGTTTGCACAGGTTGCAGCATGAGCAATTGTGGGTGAATCTTTGTACTCCTGTGGGAGTATAAACACAAAAGTTATATTGTGTTCCCTCCCAAGTGAAAGCAAACCTCTTTATCCTCCTTCAAGGGAACCGTAAGGAATGTATCTTTCACATCTAGCGCTGCCATCCATGGGTGTGCAGCTCTCTGCAAAGCAGCTGTTCAGATTGAAATGTTGGGCACAGCGGCAGTTAGTGGGGCCGCATGAGCATTTAGGCTGCGATAATCAACTGTTAAACACCACCTCCCATCTGGTTTCCGAACCGGACAGACAGGTGAGTTATATGGGGGGTAGGTTCTGGAGATAATTTGTCTTTTCTCCAAATCAGCTATGACTTCAGAAATTCCATTTCGTGACGCAGCAAATATCGGATAATGCATTACTGCGTTATCCGATCGGTACACCGGGTAGTGAGGATCGGTACATCAGTGATCTTTGACTCGGGGCGCAGGGGCTGCGCGGAGCACCTGCACTGCGGCCTCCTGATTTCTGCCCGGCTTAGGGTGGATGTTTGAGACGAAAGACCACACGCTGCCATCCAGCAGGCGCCAAGTTCGGCTGTTTAAACCATTGAAACCTAAACCATTTTCATTATGGCCTTTAATTACGAAGTGAGTAGATGACCTGTGCTTCTTGCCCCGGAGCCACAAATTAACCTTGGCGGTTTGGCACACAACAGTCCCTCTGTTCACAACAGTAATTTTAACTCTTTGCCATCTGGACCACACGCCCAGCTTCTTGGCCTCTTGTGTTAATACCAAAATCTGTGCTCCTGTATCTATTAAAAACTTTACTAATTGTTTCGAGGACCAACTGGAATTAATATGTATGGGCCATCATCATTTATCCACTGATAAGCTTCCACTTTCTGGACCAGCAGACCCAATTGCCTTGCGGAGATCACTCGTTTCTTGACTTCATGTCCTGCAATTCCTCCCTAAGTTGGAGAAAGGGATTATCCCCCTTCAAGGAAGTTGAAATACAGTCCTTGCTTTCGCCATTATCTCATTTCTGGAATGAATCAGACCCAAGGTAATGCCAGTAGGCTGACCTTGAATCATGGCTCTGGGAACGCCTAGGGCTAATGCCTTCCTCCATAATTCATTCCCCCATTCTCGAGACTCTGCAAGTTTTTAAATTATTTCCCTTTGATTTAATTCCTGTTCCCCATTTCACAGGTCTTACTTTGTGATCTCCTCCCTGGGATTTCTGGTATTGTTTTCCAACTGCTGCACTGTCCCAGCCCATTTCAAGGCTGTAATTAACAATGCTGTGCATTAATTCTGCCCATGTGGGCAGAATCCTGGCAGGATTATTGCCCTGTTTATTATATTCGGTATCTCTTTTAATCTCATCCTGTTTTGCAACTCGATGGGGTTTAGGAATTGCTGAGGCTCCTCTAGTCAGTGGTTTTAACACTGCAAAATCTACTGTAGCAGACAGTTGGACATCGTGGTGTCCTCCTTCATGTATGTCTTCTTTGCAAGCAGCTTTTGCAATGGCTGTGGATAGCTCACTTACTTAGAGATTTAATGGGCATTATGGAGGGTTCACTCCGCTCCATAGTGTCGATTCCTCAATAAGCTGCTCAGCTGGTGATAGAATGGGGTGTATTTGTCAGGCTGGGGCCTAAATTGAAGAAAACTCCCAGATCCAAATAGCCGCTGGCTTCACCTTGACTTAACATCATTTGGTCGCTAGTGCTTAAGCATGCTCACCACAAATATTGAGTTTCAGTTTCACTGGGATTTCTGCTATATCTCTCTTGGAAATTCATCAATTGCAAGGGATCCCAGAGGCTGGTTCACATAGTATGTTGCAGATTACCACCCCGAGGTCCCGCAGTTTTTTCTGTTTCAACAATGGGTCTGCCTTCATATTAGGAGGATTTGTGGGGAACAAAGGATCATCGTCTTCTGACTTGGGATCACCCCAAATGTCTCTGTCCCAATCTTCAAGGGATACTATTGATCTGTACAATGTCAGGGGGGCGGGGAGCCTGTATAGGCATCATTTTGAAATTTTTTCCCATTTTTTGCCTTTTCCCCTTTGACATACAGTTGTTCGTCATCTCTTGTGTCTTGCATGCAACTTTATTTTTCCAGCTGAGAGCAAGATAGAAGCCAATCCACAGGTAAAATTTGAGTGGTTGTTGGGATTTTTTTAATTCCTCAATTTAGAGCATGCTCTGCAATTCCACGACTTTCATTTTACCACTTTTATGACAGAAATTCTTGTCTGTTTCTCAAAGTAGCCAGATTAAATATTGGTCTTGGATAAAAAGTGCCTTGGCAGATGAAACCACTAGTTGTGTCAGCCAAGTCCCTACTGATGTCTGGAGGTATGTGGACTTCCGTCCTTACTCGCTTGCCTGTAGCGAGGCAGTGGGCTGTCCTTCTCTGGAGATACCCAGAAGACTGAACTCCTGAAGTAAAATGTGTAGTCGGCCATACCACTTGAGGTGTCTCAGACTGAGGTAGTACTAGCATGTTACTGCCAACTTTCATTGAACTGTAGAGAAAAAACCCTCCTCAAAATCCTTGTAGAAAGCGCATAGCGAATGTTCCAGTTCTTGATAAAGACATTGAGAAAACTGGTAGAATTTAAAATATGTGAGGGAGAGATCAGTATTTATTTTCTATATAGAACACCACTACTAATTTGTGTGGTATGGGATTGTTGTGGTTTAATCCCAGCCAGCAAGTAGGACCATGCAGCTGCTTGCTCACTCCCCCCAGTATAGGGTAGGGAGAAGAGGGGACAGAAAAAACCCTTTAATAGAACAGTAACAGAAGAGCAAAGTAATAATAATAATAATGGTAAAAGGGTTTAGGTTTCTGGCCCCTTTAAAACTATCAGCTGCGGTATTTCCAGCACATTCAGAGGGGATCCACCTACGAGAGCTGGAAGACGTCTCATGGCAACATCTTTGAAATTACAAATATGCTGCTTAAAGGAGTGCAAAAAACGTAACTTGAGCTCAGGTGTATGAAATTGGCCTTGGTGATCATATCTTATGAGAGAAATACGGTGGAGTAATCTGTGCAGCAAACTGTGTTGTCAGTGATGAAGTTTGTTATGCTGTTCCTGCTCCCCACCTCCCCAAGAAACTACAAGTGCTGTTACATTTTGTCCCACTTCGCAAAAATCGATAGCACGTCCTAGCGCTGTGCTTTGTATTGGGTGCTAGGAAGGTGTTGATAACACACCGGTGTTTTTGCTACTGCTGAGCAGTGCTCGCACAGCACCCAGGCTCGCTCTCTAACAACCCCCCCCTCACCAGTAGGCTGGGGGTGGGCACGAACCTGTGCAGGGATATAGCCAGGACAGCTGACCCAAACTGACCAAAGGGATGTTCCATACCCTATTGCTGTCTGCTCAGCTACAAAGGGAAGAGGGGTGGGGGACATTCCTTATTGCAACGCTTGTTGCTGAAAATTACTCTGAGATGTAAAAAGCTCTCCGTCTCCTTCAGCTGCATCACATTCAACAATATTTATTAACAGTAAAATCACATGCAAACTGTTGGTCTGTAGAATCCTAGCTGTATGGGAGATTGCCTGATGGAATTCCCTTCACTTTATGATGAGGTTTCCCGTGCATCTTCGGAGGTTGGTGACTTAGGCGCACTATCTTCCATCACCTACAGTTAAAAAAAAGCCTGTTAATGCAATAGTCATTACCAAACAGACTGACTTCACACTCACACAGATGAAACTGAGGACAGTGAAATGCCGCTTTTCCTTTCAGATCACTGCTGGGTGTAAGGTCAGAAACATACAGTGTACTCTCTGCTACCGATGACAGCCTCTGTGTTTAAGGGACAGAGAAGAGAGTGTTCAGTGTAGGCCATCGCGTGCCCCGTTTCTGGTGTTTCTGTTCCTGACTACGATTTGCCACCACTCCTGGACAAAGTGAGCAGTTTTACAATGCGAGCTGTAGCCACAACTGGCAGAAATCATCCCATTGCAGTACTTCCTGCGCTGACGACAAATGCCCACAGGGCGACCCACTCTGCATCTAACAGGGTAAAAGGCAACGATGAGAGAAAAGCTGAAAGTTCCAGTCGGCAACACTTTGTCACACTGGCCAGCCCTCACATCCGACAGCTCAACCCTGCACTTCAAGGAATCGCTTGGACTGCCTGAGACAACACAGTATATTCTAAATAGCTCCACCTCGTCTTTTCCCGTTCCCTGTGCTGAGCAAGTATTCGTTCCTTCTAGATCCACGTGAAGATACTCGGGGTTTTATGGGGAGAACAAAAGCAGTAACCGTTACTTATTTCCAGGGACTCGGATGGTCGGGATAATTGAATCCACGTGTAAAGACCTTTGCCCAGCCCTCTAAGTTGCAGTGCTAGCCAACAACGGCAGAAGGAAGCAGCCCCTCAACAGCAGTCTCCATAGAATCAGCTTATTTTCTTGCCTCCCGCCTCGTCAAAACTTGCGAAAGCGATATATTATTAGCAACACGCCATGCTTCAAAACTAAAGTCAAGAAATACTAGTCTGCGTAAACTTTCCTTTTATGCTTACAAATCTACGAACAAGAAAGCAGTAAGCAGTTTGTCCTAAATTCAGTGAGGGCCCACAAGCCAAAACCAGGCGCTTACATCTACATCAGTACCCACCAGTTATAACGCAAGCAGAAACACCTTCACTGCACTGCTACGGGAATGACTGCGGAAGCTTTGTGACCTGCTGCCTTCTTCCCATCCCAAATTTTCCATTGACTCCCATGAGGGATTTGCGTATTCCCAAGTCCAGCCCCGTCTTCTCTACAGTGTTGTCCTAAATCCCAAAGCTGAGACGAGCTGAATAAGTGAATGCATCTAAGGTCTCTTCTTGTTCCTGTCTCTAGTGAGGGACTGGCGGGTGCTGTTGAAACCCAACTGCTTGCTCTCCTGTTTGGATCTCAACAGGTCCCATTTTAGAAACATCCTCAATTTTAGAAACATCCTGCTGAAGAAACAGCACGTTTAGCAGCTATAAAAACGACAGCATCTTTAAAATCCACCTTGTGAGAAACCGGTTTTCTCCTTCATTCCTGCCCAGGATTCTTTAATTCTGGACAATATTTTTGCCAGAAAATTTGGTCTTCGACGCACATTTCCTGCTTTAGCTTGTTTTCTTACTGGAGTTAATGGCTTTGGTCTTGAGACTGGAAAGCAAGAGGGGAAAAATTTCAGCCTGGTGTCATCCAAGTGACAGGGAATTCTCCCCTCTATTTCCCCCCGCTAAAAGTTACCTTCTCTTGAGGCCAGTGCAGGCAAATGGTAAAGCTTGGCTCTCTCTACGGCCAGCTGCCTTTCAATTCGTGGAAGGATCTTGCCATATTGGGCTAATAGAGAATTTCTGGCAACTGCTCTGTCGGTCAAGCGATGATCGCCGTCGTTCTGATGAAGGAAAAGCGGAAAGCAAAAGCTTAACTAATTACAAGAAGTTCCTTGCACAGACCTCTCCGTGCTATTTCGCATTAGTGAGCAGATTTCCTCTACAGGTGTGGGAAAACACCTCCACTGCACAGAACAGCGGCAAGTTCTACCCATCCGCACACACCGATTTCACCTGGTACTTTTAGCAAAGTGGAAGGAAGACTGCAATAGCAACAGAGCCTACAACTTGAAGTTAAAACAATGCTGGCACTCTGCAGAACCTTCTTCTGATACACCTGTTATCACCTGCAATTTTCTGATATCACCTGCAATTTGCAAACGACTTACTACATAGCAGGCTTTCCCTTGTTCTTCCTGAAACGCCAGTGCCCTGAATATACGGGACAACTGGAAATTACCCTGGACAACATGATGTGAAGATTAAAACAAGCAAGAAAAAGCGACCTACGCACACCACCTGGCCGCATGACAGTTTTCAAATGCAGGACCTACGACTTCCAAAACCACCTTAGAAGTTTGAGTCACTGGAAAACTATGATTCCAGAAAACAGCAAACGCGTCACAAATCCAGAACACAAGTTCATGTAACACAAAATGTAATCTGGCTATTTTGAGAAATAGAGGTTAGACAAGAATTTTTGTCATAAAAGCCGTGAAATGAAAGTTGTGGAATTGGAGAGCACACTATAACTCGCAGAAATTAAAAAAACAAAGAAAACCCACAGAAATTTAACCTGTGGACTGGCATCTAGCCTGCTCTCAGCTAGAAAAATACAGTTGCGTGCAAGACACAAGCGATGACATACAACCTACTCGTCATCCCACAGGAAGGAGTGACACAAACAACTTCCAGTAATCTAAGCCACGCATAACATACGTATCTCAATAACGGAATGGTACGATTGGCTGATGGGAAAGATACATGTTTATTCCTCAGATGCAAACAAACTGTTCTCAGTGGGGTCAACAGTGGTGTGTAACATTTAATTTATAGCTTCATAGAGTAGCTTTGGAGTAGTGACGTATATTGGTCAACATTTAGCTTCAGCTGTAACCAAAGGTGTAGAAACTTGTTCCGAGTGTTTCAAAGACTGGTATGAAAAAAACAAAGCAGGATTTTTATTGAGTACTATCCAAACCAGTTAGTAACACCCAGCAGAAACTTGCACGCTTGACAGAACAGAACTTTCACGCTTACCATAAGATTGACGTTCATGGACTGATTCAGCTCTAGTGCTGCAATGTAGTTGGCACGCTGCAGATGGTAGACTAAAAGGAATTCTTGATTCTGAACACCAGCACTGGTCCTTAAAAACTTCTCCAAACACTCCTATGAGAAAAAAAAAATCATTCCAAAAATCTGTTATGGCTCTGCCTTTTCTCTTTTCAAAGAGACGATGAACATTTTTCCTTGCTCCCACTTACTTGTTCGGTGTCTGTGAAAGGCAGCTTCAGCAAGTCTTCCATCAGGCCCATCTCCCGGCACATTTCGTACATGCGTTTTAAGAGGTCTTCTAAGTTTGCCTGAGCGGCATGTTGGTGCAACAGACCCCAAGCCTCCACCATGCACCTGTAATTAATGTTTCAGACGTAAAGGGATGTTAATAGCATAACCAAAGAGATGCCCCAAGTGTCTTGTACTCAAAGTTTAAAGGAAACTTAGGGGATGATGATTTCTATTCTTTGTTCTCCAATTTCACAAGATTTGCGTGACAAAATGGTGGGGTATATTTCTTTACCTATTGGAGAGCAACACAGTGAGGAGAAGCTGCACTTCCCCGCTGCTTGCCGTGGGTGGCCTCATCAGCTGGATGTATCTGAGGGCTTGCCCATGCTCCCCTTGGCACAGGAGGGACTGAATAATTCTCTTGTGCTGCCATGACGCGGTTTTGATTGTAGCGGGATGAAAGAGCAGGGCCAGTGAATTCTGTACAAGTTAGAGATCGGGTTTTAAAATCATTTTCTAGATTATAGCTTTGTACTGCAATGTATGTCTAACTCAACTCTACCATACTTACTTCGTAATCATCGTGATCTAGAAGCCAACAACCTTCAACAAGCTTAACAAGTCCCCAGGGGATGCCAAAGGCAGTTGCAAAGGAGTCGATTGAAGTTTCTGTCTCACTCGGAAAGGAACGCTTGATATCCAGCAGCAAGTAAATTGTCTGACATCAGGTATCTCATTAAGGCTAATCAGCTTGTAAGACCAAAAGTTTATCACATTACCCTTAGAAAAACATAATGAAGTAAGAATATAAAAGTGGTAGGAAGCAGAAAATACATTCAAAACATTGGAGCATCCAACGCTCAATTATTACAGGAAGTAAATTCCACAGTTGGTTTTTTCCCTCATGTCCAGCGTCTATAAAACAGTGTAAATTGTGGCATCCTTACAGTACAGCTCAGCTCCGAATGATTAAAACTGGATTTAAACCAGTATGCGGGTCACTCATTGGTAGCGTCATTTTCTCTTTCTGACGTCCGTTTTTAGGGACATCATCTAACAAGACAGCTCTGGGCTATAAGCGTTTCTAAGCCCCTTGCTCTCTAGGCTCCCCTCGCGGGTTAGGCAACAAACAGCAAAAGCAAGGCTGTGTATTTCAGCAGCTTAAAAATTAAGTTTCTGCCTGTGATTTCAGCAAAAATCCGGTACTGGTAAACCACTCTTAGAAATCCTTTTGTTCTGAAACAGAAATTGTTTTATAACCCATCATGGGTGTTTTAGACAATTTTAAACGCTGTTTAAATTTGGAGAAAAACTAAGGACATTTTATATCTTCAACCCTTATTACTAAAACTGTTTTCTCCCTATCGGAGAAGACTTTTGCAACAAAACGTTTAAGAAAAAAGTCATCAAAAATCCACAGTACAAAGAAATAAAACAGCGCTTCTGTCTACAACTTAACGCTAAACTAAATGTTTTCACTTGCATCGTCTTTGAAGCATAAATGAAAAAATGTCATGAAACAGGTCGGCGACCAACACTGAAGAACATTTATGTGCATCCCCTGGAGGTGTAATAAAAATAACTAGAAAGGATACAATTGCGTGTTTGCAGTTTTCTTCAATGTTTTCTAGCAAATAGAGATCCAGCAGTGCCTGAAATGAAAAATTAACAGTTCTGAAAAAACGCCTGTCTTCCCTAAATCATTGGCTTTTGGGTGGGGTTTGGCGGGGAGGGCGGCCGTTTGTTGTTGTTCTCAGTGAACAGGACACTCACATGCAAACTGGCAGGCGGGTATTTCCCAGTTCCTCCTGCATCTCTCCGCCACAGCTTCTCCACTTGGTCTCCTAACTGGGAAACCATTCCATCAACCATCAAGCAGTCCGAGTCCCATTTTCCTCTGGAACAAAAGGTAGCAAGGATTTGGACAGAGTTAAACACTAATTCCAGCCTCCCGGTGTAACGGCTTTCCTCCAGTCTTCTGCTGACTGCAGCCCTGCCCTTTAATCTCCCGATGGCACAAAGCAGAAAAAGGACACTAGAGGCTCTGTGCTTCGAAGGAACACACGAGCCTGTATGTAAGTTACTTGAGAAGTAAGCCAAGGAAGATGAACTTTGAAGTCAATACCTCCTACCCTGCAGCTTCCACCTTAACTCACCTTGCAGCCTCTTGGTCACAGTGCCATCGCCGAAGCTTGGTCAGGTCTTTATTCAGTTTTCAGTACAATTTCCAAAGAAAAACCTATTATCGGCTAATCCAAGGCATGCCGCCTATGTGCTAGGCAGCTAGTCCAGGAAAGAGAGCTGACGTTCGCAAGTGACTTCTATCCGACAGCCAGGAGAGTGCGAGGCGTGCCAACTCCATGTAACTCCAACCATCTCACAAAATCACACCACGTACTTGTGAGAAGGGGACTTAGGCCAATACAGTTATGACCCTCTATTACCAGTCAAGGACGGAGATGATTGTTTTTTAAAAAACACGCTTTCTTCTGCTTCCAAAACAATTGTTCTGTGAACACCCTGCTTTGCTGAACTGGAGGTGACTGATCCTGTCCTAATCACATGGCCTTTTTCAGTAGTCAGAAATTATACACATTAGCCAATGAATAAAGTAGACTCCCGAAAAATGATGATACCAACCAGTGGTACTAAGCAGAGGTAGATAGCAACGTTTTAACACAGGAAAGTAACCTCTCTGTTCAACAGAACACATGTGTCACTGAAGTCAAGAGTATTGCTGGCAGCGGCATTACGCATAGCCCATGCAACTGTTGAGATAAAAGCCATTCCCTTCCACTTCTGAATTTGCCGTGGAAGTGTTCTAGAGTCTTCCTCTAGCTCTTACCTTGATAAACGCTCAAGTTTCTGTCGGTGACCAGTATAGTAGCTCTCAATCAGAGGATAATTGTAGAAAGGTCTTGACAAACGCGTATCGTCCTCTACAGGCAACAAAGTAGAAGCAAGTTAAAGCAGTCATATCACACTTGTAAACGAAAATTTTTGCCTAAAGAGACAGAAGATCGTACAAGCTAAGCATCAAGAAGCCTCCAACTCTGAAAGAAGCCAATCCTCTTTCTGCCTTTGCTAAAAGAGCTCTAAGAGACAAGACTCAATTCCTTCTTGCCCCAAGTGCCGTTTCAAGGTTACAGTTCACGCAGCATTCACAACATGTAGGGTAAGCTGAAGTTCACTATAAAAAAAACCACCCAGTTCTCAAAGGGAATGGTTTTAAAACCATTGTTTAAAACAATTGTTTGTGAGACAATTAAGGCTGACAATGGAATTTCTAATCCATCCAACTAAAGAAGGATTTCCAAGGTGTACTTTCTCCTCAAGCAACTGATAGAAAGTTCAAAACATGCAGGTAATGCTCTCACTGTAAAAACAAGCATTCCGGTACTTGTTGTTTAATAGTACTTTGTTTAAAATCTCAAGTAGTTCAAGCTGTGGACACAAGCAGCGCCTTGACGTCAGGGGTCCATTGCTATTCCTAAAATCCACCCAGGAAAGAAACTGCCTGCCTCATTCTATGCTGTGTACTTGACAACCCAGCAAAATCTCAACTTCACCCACAGAACTTCAGCACGCCCTGCCACTGAACCAGCACGACTTCTTCCTGACGAAACCGTTACAAAAACATGGCTAAGCACGCGTTCGTGGGAGTCACTCACTGGATGGTCGCCTTGTTACAAACGTATGACAGGTCACGCTTACCTAAACCCTCTGGAAGGAGACCGGATCGACAGAACCAGATGACCACTCGTGCATACAAAGAAATGAGGCCGGTTACCGCTTGCTTATTTGTCACGTCTGCAAAACCTGAAAAAAGGCAGGAGATGATTAGCGTTATGCAATTCTGTTCATTTTCACAAAACACCCTTCATCCTACTAAACCAAAAGTATAAAAATAGCACATTAGAAATCTTTGTCTTTGCTTTTTTCATGCTGTATCGCTTTTTTATTTGAAGAAAAAACCCACTATCACCACCAAAACAAAAAGCAACCCCTATAAAGAACTAAACTCACTAAAGGCTAAAATAAAAAAAAAACAAAAACCCCAAAGCCTGAACTACTAAATGCACGCAGGAATAAGACATCTGTTTCTCACGTAGCAGAGATTCTTCTGATAGCAAAGGGATATTCTTTTCTTTTCTCAATAGGCCAAGAACCATTTCTAAGAGAAAAAGCTGTAGAAACTCAAGTAACTTACTTTGCATGTTACTCGTTTACGCTTCCTTCGTATTGGTTAGCAATTTGCAACACGGTGTCTGCATGCAACTAGAACTTGCTAGCTAAGAACTCAAAGGAATAATTTTCAGCAATACCACATTCGGTTGCTGTAATTTCAGCCCAGTTGCCTACTAAGCTTCTCTCTGAATGTAGCCTCCCCCACCCCCTTGCATGAGCTCCACCATAAACTGTTGCCCTGAACTCCATGCGTGTTTTGTGGTGGTCCCAAGCGCTCAGCTTTAAGCCCCTTCTCCCAGCTAAATGTGACTGTCTTCCAATCCTCAAAAACAACAAAAGCCCATGTTGCCACAATTCCAAATCTTAATAAAACATACCAAAGATTTTGTAGCACTACTACAAACCTTTTTCAGTAAGCTCTTGTGCTTCTGTGAGAAAACAGTTTAAGACCGTGCTAAGGTTGCTCAAAAGCAACTGGCAGCGCTGGAGAGACCGTAATGTCTGGGGGTCAATGAAGTTGCAAGAGCCATCAAACAGCGGAACACCTTTTCAAGAATAAATATTAAATCGTTAGCCGACAGAGCAATTCCAGAGTTTCAAGGCGCACTTCAAGGACCGCGTGCAATATCCTATAGCGGCGTATTACTGAGGAAGCTCAATCAGAAAGAACGACTTTAGGTTTGCAGAATGACTACACTAGTACTCACAGATTTGGTCAAATTCTTCCTTTGTAGAGATCACTTGGTTCCATGTCCACTCAAGAACAAACCGTAAATTACCAGCAGACCTCGGCTGCTCTTTAAACAAAGAGAACAAAAAAGAAATGAATCAACAGGCTCCAACTCAAAGAGGTACCACGTAAAAAAACAACGTTCGAAGTATTACCTTCAGATATCCAATGTTTAATGCATCCAGTCAGAAGTCCCACAGAACCTGTCTGGACAGCAGCTGACAATACTGCTTCCAGCTGCTCCTCCTAAACGTAACAGACAAACTCAAATGAGAATCTTACCTACTTGCACCATGTGAACCATCAACAGTAAATGTTTCTTTCTAACTGCATACTCATTCAGACATCACAAAGTCAATCAGGACACAGGCCAGGAATGCCACGTCCTTTCTCTTAATTCCAGCCACAGGCTGGACTGCTCACTGCTCTGAGGAACACATTAACACACTTTTCCTCTGACATTTCAACTTACTGCAGCCTAATTCTAATCTTTCTTCGCGTGCCTCTGCATTACAGTCTTCACGTACTGAGTTCCAACTTACTACGTCCAGAAACATCCTCTGCTAATACGCGTTACACATCTGTGCAGATAAGTTTGCCATCAGGAACGCAGGAAGGGGACAGGACAAACACAACTGTGCAACGTTTGCATGGAAACAGTGAAGCTACGGCCAAGCAGCTTTCTAGACTATGAAGACATGAAGCAGTTCTGACACCCAAAACAGTACGTTGGAATTTTGTAACGTGACAGAAAAGAAGCAAAACATTTACATCCTAATGGTTTAAATGGTAGGCTCTTCAAATACTGTATTATAGTGTAGTGGTAATCCTTACAAGGATAAATCACAGCTATGCACAGACGCGCGATACTAAGTAGTAGCTTATCTCAGCTGGTGTTCTCGTACTTCTCTCAGGTGAAAGGACCCTTCGTAAGTTTTTACTTTGGTTTTTGGGATGGGATTTGTTTGGTTGGTTGGGTTTTTTTAAACACATTCAAAAGTATCTTTCCCCTCTAGGCAAAATCATGACATTCAAAGCGACTTCTACACATGTAGAACACACATGTGATATTGCCATCTTTTTCTGAAAACTGGTTTCAGACAAGGAAACAGACCATTGGCCAGCTTGCCAAGAAATTTCTTTGAGCTACCACACTGTGCAGAAGCGTTCATGTCCTAACACACGTCCACAAATGTGGTGACGAATGCAGGAGACAGGAAGAGGAGGGCAGCGGGAAGGCTGCTCTCCCCTTCCTGCTGATTGCTCCAGGGAAAGGTTGGTGCATTGCAAATGGAAAACCTATGGCAGGGGGAGTGAAGTCACTGTGGTGGCATAAAGCACATAGAAGGTAGCGAGTGTCATGAGATAAAGGTGATTAAGGTGTTGCAGCTGCAAGAGGGCAGTCTCAGAGGAGCAAATTGGGCTACTGCAGCACAAGGCAGAGGCTACAGAGCTGAAGATCCGCCCGGAGAGGATGCAGAAAAGCCTACCGATGAAGGGAAAACGAGGGCAAGCCGTGAAGAAATTGCCAGGGAGAGCTGACAGCAGTAATCCTTTACCACAGCCCACTTCCTTGGAAGCAAATGATCACGCACAGTGACAGTGCAGCAAGCCGACGTCTGCAAGAGCTCGCATCCCAGTGAGACGCCCCCATCGTCGGCTACTGCACTGAACCACTGCTTTGAGAAACTGACAGGGATGGGGGTTACTCTGGGGGACACATGCGTTATGTTGGGCATGACCAGCACTGACTGCACGCTTCCTTGTGCGCATCTGTGTGTGGCACCGAATTAAGAGAGGGGTCTCTAAAGACAGATCTCTTAGGGCTGTTCCCAGTCAAAGTCACTACTTTGGATCTAAGGATACGGTTACTTCTGCTAGCTCAGGTCAACACCTGTATTTCAAATTGGAGTATCGTGTCTTGTAGCCCCTCCAGCCCTGTCAGACCAGATGGATGTATTTCCCCCTTGATTCCCTCATAGGCACTCACCTGACTCAAACTGGATGGCTGGACATCAACTGGTCTTGGAGACAGCAAGCCAGCTACAAGACACCTATTGTAGCTATCCTGAATGGCTTCCCATATTGAAGGACCAGATTTCTTCAAAAAATTCAAGGTCTGAAACATCAATCGAAAACCACAGATTAAGACAGCATTGTTATTCCGTCACTACGCTTCTGGATAACCTCTAAAAGGAAGAATCTAAATGTTCACTGACACCGTCAGACAGCCTGAACCACTAAGATGCTTTAGGTTAGCAATCTGCGTAATTAAGTCTTTTCTACCTTCTCTGTCTATACACAGGCCTTGCTCTTTCCCTCAACACTGACACAAAATACATTCTATATAAGCTCAGCTAACATGCAACTTCACGCTTTGGAAGATCCTTTCCATGCCTATTCGTATGGAAGCCGATTCATGTTGGAAACATTTAGTGAGCTGAAACTTCACTCAAAATTATCTGTCACAATCTGTGCCGTGGCTCAGAAGTTATAATTTGGCCGAGTTTGGGAGAAAACAAAATTTTCACTCCTCAAACAGTTATGTGATTTTTCATTTTCTCTATTCCCTCCTTTTTCCAAGAGAATCAGGGATCGAAACTCTAACTCAAGACTATGCAGGCAGTTCGACTGAGGGGCAATAAAGAAGTAACACCTTTCCCCGACTTCTACAGTGGTTTTGTTCTTGCTCCTGGAGCAACGTTGCGTTCCTTTCTAGACATTCAATCCCCGATCGTGCTTCAAGAGGAGACAACGGCAGTTGTACAGTCCCAAGAGGGGACCTAAAACATTACCATTTGCATACAACTGGCGACAGGATACAATTGCAACTATGCGTGTGGACGGGCAGGATGAGCATGAAACGGTCCCTAACACGGAAAGCAGTGCAACAGAAAACTTAGAAAAGCTACATCTCCTGCCACTCGAAATAAAGATACAGTAAAAGATCACCTCCTTCTGGAAGCCGGTGCAAGTCATGTGAACGACTCCGGAGGTCAGCAAGCACGTACCATCTGCAGAAACAGGGAACGTTTGACAACCTTCCGTACTCTCACAGTTATGGCATGACCAGTTTACAGTTTTTACACACCGGTATCTAGAAACATATAACTGAGTGCTTTGAGCTTCAGTTCACAGTCATTTCAGGCTATAACCAGCACCACTTCACCGCCTACATTACAAAAGCACCAAAACTCAGCCGGCTGTCAGATATGTTCCACAATAGTAAATACCTTGTCAGTACAATGTGATCAGAGTTGGGTTTGTGGGGGACTGGGTGTTTTTTTGGTTTGGTTTGGGTTTTGAATGACAAACAATGACTGAACAAGAGAACCAATGAATGGCATTTGACCTCATTTTAAGCTTATCACTCTCAAAAGCAGTGAAATACCTACCAAAGTTATAGTTGCCTGGATGAAAAAACCGCTCAGATGGTGGATAAGAAGGAGGAACTCCCCGACTTAGACTCCGCTCATGGACCAGAATATCCAAAAGGAGCTTCGGAGAAGTCACGCTCACTACGGTATCCAGCGACCACAGTGCAAAATAGGGGCACTCATGAGGGAATTCTTCCGGCCTTAAAGAAAACAAGCGCGTAAGCTAAATGCCGACATTCAAATGAATTATTGGCAGGCATATGGAAAACTACTGAAGAAAAATCTACCTTACTGAATCTGGCATTTGAGCAGAATACCAGCGATTAATGTCAAATACACCCAGGTAAGTAGATGGTTTTCCCTGACCGTACGTATTCACTTGCCAACTGAAGACTGAGACACTGGTGTCAGGAGACGTGACTGTAAAAGACAAGACGTTGTTTCTGACTTGTAGAAAATACGATAGATCCGATAGTTTTAAAACACCACTTTCTATTTTGGCTTCATTCTGTTCTGTCACTCGTGAAACACAACACTTCCTAAGAGTGATCACAGTAATTACGGAATAGCAAACATCTCTGTGATAGGTTTCAGTCACACTGCCCCTTTTTCTTGTCCCCTCGTCCAGATCACTGGTCAAGATACTAAAGAGAAGTGGCCCCAGTGCAGTGCCCTGGGGAACAGCACTTGTGACGGGCTACCATCTGGATGCAGATGCGGACATCGGTTTGAAGAAGGGAAAAAATTCTGGTAACATTCCTAAGCAATGGAGAGTTTGAACTTCTTGTTCAAAGATGGCAGCTGGAGGAGTAAAACGACTGACCATCATCATACAAACGGCCCCACCATACATCGCGATAGCATGTCAGCAAGCATAAAATAAAACCCACTTTTTCCCTTAAAGAAGTCCCACATAACTTAAGCATCCATTTTTTCTTCGTAAATAATCCCAACAGTCTAGTCTATGCAGATAGGCAAGACTTTCAGACTGTGGGGACCGAACAGCATTCGTTGCTTAGGTTCCAAAAGCACTTCTTTTAAAATCACCAAACACGGACATCAGAACAAACCTTCATTTACGCTATCCTCTCCGTCAACGTCGCTGCGGAATTTTTCGACGGTCTGGCAGCTGATTAATTTCGTACTCCTCGTCTGGCCTCTCAAGGGAAAGACTCCACCCGTGAGATCTAAACTGAACTTTTTGCCACGGTATTCCAAACCCTGGGGGAAAAAATCAGAGAAGAGAGCAAAGGTCATTCTAAGATAAAAACATACATTATGGCTAAATATGAAAGACAGTCTAACAGAATAGGCTTATTATACTGTCTATTTCGCATGAGCCTATTTCTGATGGTAAATAGAAACTACGCCTGACATGCAAGAGAATGCAGTGTCAAATCGTAACGGGTAAGTTTGGCTGTAAAGGCTTTGCACTTTTTCAAAATTTAGAATTTCCCTAACATTATTCAGATCTAAACATGTTTTGCAGAATTCCTTGCGACATCCAAGAATGTTCTTTATAAAAATAAATATATCGCTACAAAGAGATATCTAAAATGATGCAACACACATGCATGCAAAGCTCTTTGCTCCATGTCTTGATTGCAGAACTGATGAAGTTAGAGAAGCCCCAGCATTCGAGCAGCTAAAGCTGTCAAGAGGTATTTTCTATGGGCACACCACCAGAGTGACCGTGCACCCCTCTCTAGTTACTGTGAGAACTTCATACTGATTAGCAATCTTCTTTCAAGCCACGTAAGCTATGACAGCTCCTCCTCTCATCTTGTCAGAGACTAACGGGTGAAATATCCCTCAGCTCCTTCACCAAGCACAGCCAACAGCAAAAGGGAAAACCAGAAAGGACACGGGGTGCACGTGGCCAAGGCTTTTAGCATCACGAATTACTACACAGTAAACAAACTAATTTTGAGATACACAGAAACCCCGGCACGATTGTGTTGAACCTCTGATAGCGCCATTTTTTAAGTAAGCGTGAAGTGAAATACCGTCTTTCCAAATACAGCATTCATTCAAACTGTCTACCATACAACACATGAACGGGTGTACTGGGGACAAATAGCAGCTCTATAATTAAAAAAAAAAAAAAAAAGGAGGGAAAAAGAAACCCAACCCACACAACCCATAAACTGATAACGCCACATTCTACCCAAGTTTCCTAAACTTGCAGAGCTCTGAAACGAACTGGCATGAAACCACACATTCCCGTATGATCTCATAGGATACATCTAATTCACCTAATCTGAGAAGAGGCGAGCTTTCTCTTAATGATTCCAGGAAGTGTTACAAATAAATATGAAGGTTGTCTAAAAAGAAAAATTAAATAATTAAAAAAAGTCTTTCATAACTAAAAAGAAAATGCTTCTGAAGCAAAGCAGTGCATTTTAAACTTTCCACGCCGGGCAAAGTCATTCTAAGGAACTCCATTGTATGGGAGATGTTAAGTAACGACTCCATTGACTAGCAAAACACAAAAACAAGTTTTCAAACGAGATGCACTGGTCAAACTCTGATATCAAAGTAGAGAGTGTATACTCTGCCCATCCGCAAGCATTGTGCAGAACGAGGGTAAAGATGCGCTCTACGATCGTGATTTGATGCACCAGATTTAGCAACTGCTGCGACAGTACAAAAAAGGTCTTTGGAAGCATTACTTAAACATACCTTTCTGTTTAATTACTTAAGCAGACTTAAACCAGCCTTGAAGGCAATGGAGACGAGAGTTTGACACGCATATAGAAAAACACAGTACCACATGTTCCATAAGTCCTATTTGTGACTCTTACCATGACACACAGTCAAAGAGGCACTGCTTCATAGCCTCAAACCTAATTCCTGGAACAAAAAGCACTGCTGTATTGAAAAAGTCTTTTGAGCTCCTGTGAACTCTATCCAATGAACAAGGATCAACAGTAGATTCCTCCTTCTTTACTCAAACTTGGCCTAGCAAACGGGAGACACTTAAATTTTCTACCCCTGAAGATGGACAAGAAACTTGACTCAGACAGCCATGCAGGCAGACAGTCATGTAGTACTAACCGATCTGTGACTACAAGGAAGTGTTCTGAGACTAAAAGTATCCGCTGTGGAGCACAGGTCCCGCACATCAACAAAGATAAAGAGATAGCATCCAGCACGCCATGAATCACTGGAAGATCCTTCTACTTGGTCACCGTGATAGATAATGCATTTTAAAGAAACACCACCTTTTCCAAACACCTAACCTCTATCTATGCAAAAGCAACGGTGCCAAATGAGGAAGCACCTTTCCTACACATAAGCAAAACACTCAAAATCTAAATTAATCCAAAAAAATCAAAAGGCACAGTCCCTACAAAAACCAGAGTACCACGATACAAGAGTCACCCCTGTTTCGTTCCATAGCTATTGAGAATATGCAAGAGAAAGTACCAAATCAGGAGGAAAGACTTGCTCTGAACTAAGATTACTGTCCCCTCAAAAAGATTTTGGAAGACTTCCAGGCGTACAACTGAATGGGATTACACATCTAACAGATGCGCCTTGTCTCTGTTAGCTATCTGAGATACAATGATACCTCACATCTGTATTTTAAACGCATCCTCCTTGGAGCCAGATCTAACATTTAGGTACACTCTTCTGACCAAATTACATATTTTCCTGGCTTTAAGAGTAGATTGAATAGGTCACCCAGCCAAAAAGAAGAACGAGTTATCTTTACAGCTACTAAGTGTCAGGATCAACACTGAAGAGACACTGTAGGTGCATTTCATGTGAGAAGTCCGGCTGACAAAGCTCTAAGGGAAACCAAGAATATAAAACTGAAGATCAGCAAAGACTAGAGTATGACTGTATTTTAAGAAAGGGAGAGAGACAGAAGCTTATGCAAGTCCGAAGCTTGGTTAAACCAAGCGATTCAAGGCCCAATCTTCTCTTCCTACATGCCATTCGTTTGGTATTTCAGAATAATTCTATTTGCAAAAGCCGCGTCCTCTTCAGGAATTTCATTTATACGGGCTCTTTGCAGATGAATCTAGCTGGAACACACGACACTGCAGTATAAAATGGTACGCCTTCTTTCCAAAAGGTATGGACAAAGGCCGTGCCCAAGAAGACTCAGCAAAACATTATTATTTTTTCAGCCAGCTCTGAAGTTTGATGGTAAATCTCACCCCTGTAACTCAACTGATACTCCCTTAGAGAAAATTACTATTGTCTGCTTTTCCCACGCATGCACCTCTTACCTCATACATGACTTGTCCTGAGGCCACGCGTTTTCTGTCACCAAACGCTAACTGCAGCAGGTGTAAACTCACCACATCACCTTCACTGAAAAAGGGATAAATTATGAAATTTGGTTACAAAGCTGCTTTATAGTCCTCATCGTCGTGTTAGTAGACCTAGACGTTTTCTTAATAGCATGCTCCTGCTGAAAAGAACACCACCTCTTCCCAAAACATGATCATCGGCCACATTTAGCCACTGAAACATGAAGGAGGGCGTTTTGACACTAACAGCTTCAGGGGCAAAAGCCAACCGTACAATTGGAAAGCTGTAATATGTTGTATGGACTAAGAATTGTTGGAAATAGTTCTTCACAATGAAGAGTTCTCCATCAAAACTGCTTTGAAGTCAAGTTTTAAAAGACTGCCACTCTACCAACAGCTGAGCTGATGGAATCGCTTGCTGATGCAGAAAGAGAGATCTCTCTGCCCTTCCCTTACCACCAAAGTTCCCCTCCCCCTCTTGCACACTCTGCACCCTTCCAAGTCCGATTTGATTCAGCAGAACAGCAGGAACCCATTGGCTTTTCTGCTGAATCGTTTTCTGCCAGGGGAGCTGCACTGGCTCACCAAGGCTCCACAGACTGCTGACGCTGGCACAAGGCCATCGGCAATACTGTCACCGCCGCCTTTAGGGGCGGCAGGCTGTTGTGTGGGCAC